>NW_021167081.1:2536482-3141908 GCF_003711515.1 Sodiomyces alkalinus F11 | reverse complement strand
AATAAGACGACGAAGTAGCCAGTAATCACTCTTCTAATATATCGAATAATAATAACCGTACCACGAACGCTATAAGCACCGCGACGCCTACCACTGCTACTAGAGGGAGTAATAACCTTTAGCAGATTCGCGATATAATCACTTAGCTTTAGGGGGAGAATGCGACCCTAAGAGCTTAGCTAAACTATCCTGGAATCGGGGCTAAGTATAGATACCCTATACCCCCTAAGTACGACAGGACTTAAGGATAGCTTTAGAGCTTTATTACTTAGCTTAAAGGCTATCTCCTATTCTACTAGGATAGTATCCGTACGGAAGAAACTAAGGTACTCTATACCGCGGTACTCCTTATAGGAGATACGCACGAATAGTTCGAGTCTATCTATAAAGACTACCTAAAGAATATAGGAATAGAGATCCTAAGGAAGCCCGGGACCACGGTAATCTTTAAGGACTTCGATATATTCGTCGAGAGACTTAACGCTATTTTCGGCTAGCCCGATAAGGAAAGAGTCGCGGCCGAATAACTAAGCTAGCTACGTTAGACTAAGTTAGCTACGGATTATACTATAAGATTCTAGTAAATCTCGTTAAAGCTTAGCTACCCGGATAAGCCCCTTATAGATCGGTACTACTAAGGACTTAAGGAAGAAGTAAAGGACGAACTATACCGATTAGACCGACCTAAGATATTTAGCGAATACACCGCGATAGTCATTCGTATTAATAACCGGAATTATAAATAACGCTATTAGAAGAAGTATTAAACGAGTATTCTATTCTACACGGCTAATTCGAAGAAGAAATAATTATACCCACGCTAATTCGGAAACACCTTATATAGATACTATAGTAGACCTATAAAGCTTAATAATATTAACCGATAAAGCGATAAGCAGGGTAAATGGGATATAATAAAAGTTAAGTATTATAACTACGATAGGCTAGGTTACTACGCACGCGACTATTATAAGTCTAAGAAAGAATAACCATAACGATAAGCAAATACGATCGAGAAAGAAAGACCCTAGAAGGAAATTAATGCTATTAGATACCTAGAAATTTATAGGGACGAAATACCACACGTCAACCTTTATTAGGTAACCTACTACGATAACTATTATCTAGTATACTAATTAGGGAAAGACGGAGCTAGGGACTACCCTAAAAGACCCTAGAAGATACTCGCTATAGTATCTAGTAACGAGTACGATAATAACTATAGCCTTAAGATCCCCGACTAGGATAAGGATAAACTAGCTTTATAAACTATCGTAGAGATCCTCTAAAAATACGGATAGATAAAAGAAGAAGCTAAGAGATAAAAGCAGATCTTAGAAATCCAGGAGGGAGAAGATCGTGCCCGAAAGAGAATCGCTAAGCTTAAAGAGCAAGATTAGGAAACGGAGTCCGACGGAATCCCGGATAATAACACGAACTTCTAGTGTTAACCTATAGAGATAGCCGACCTAGTCGAGGAGGAAGCTATCTAGCTACGGATACTCGATTAGCTCGCGGAAGAATTACTAGGATAAACCTACTAAGTCCGTTTTACTAAGCCGGACCTTAGTAAAGCCTACCGTGTAGTACCGATAAATACTAGCGGGGGATAATAACGAGCTGTATATTAGCGACCTTACTACGCTTAGGAGGACCGAGATACTCTTACCGACCGGGTAGCGAGCCTACGAGGATTAGATAATTAACTACCTAGGTATAATTACTACGAGCACCGGTTAGATAAACGCGATACTACTAGCTACGTAATACACGCTTCTAAGAAAATCCGATAACTAGGATAAGACTAAGAAGCTTAGGAATCACGCTTCTAGGCCCTTAACGAACGCCTACGACGGATAGAATAACTTTTAATCTAGTACGGGTTCGTGGATAAGGAAATATCCCTCGAATACCGAGCTAAATAAGTAAAAAACTAGGAGTATACTATCGCTAGGAGTATATAAGAGGTACTCGATAGATATACTCTATAACACGTAGTAGTATAGGGCACTATTATATTAGAATACGACTCGATAAACACGAGATAAACGTATTATTAGATATAGGCGTAGCAGGAAACTTTATCTTAGTAGTAGCCGTGAGAAAGTTCTGTATTCCCTGGGTTAGAAAACACCTAGAAGAGGAGTATAAGATTACTCCGTATACGGGAAAGAACTAGTCCCACGAAGAAGTTATTATTGACTAGGAGATTATATACCTTTAGGTTAAAATTTAGAATAAGACTAGAATAATAAAGTTCGATATATACGATATAGGTTATAAGGACGTTATCCTTAGTAAACTATAGTTTAACGAATAGAATCCTGATATCGACTAAAAGCTTAGCTAGCTCTAGTGGAGATTAAAGAGTAAGTAGGAGATTACGAAGGAAACCTTACCCGATCCCGATATCCGTCGAAAATAGCAGAAAGACTTACCGACGAAGGAGCCTTAGGGAGACTCAGACAGCCGCCAGAAGTCAGGGACTAAGGCGAAGGAAGTACGAAAGACTTTAAGATAGCAGCGACGGCATAACCACCGACGCGTGACTAATATTATTAAAGGAATCTACTAGATCGTCTAAGCAGAAAAAGGACTAATAATAAGCGATCATAATAGACTCGCTAAGGTATTACCAGAATACCGTAAATACAGAAAGCTATTTACCGAAAATCTAAAGACCGGATTACCAAAACACCGGCACTATAATTATAAGATACCCCTAAAGGAAGGGACACACCTAAAATTCTTTCTAATTTACGGGCTAAACTAGAAGGAATTAGATACCTTAGAAGAATATCTCGAAGGTATACTAGTAAAAGGCTATATCAGAGTATTATAATCACCGGCAGGATACCCGATCCTATTTATACTAAAGAAAAACGGTAAACTACGACTATATATCGATTATCGATAACTTAACGATATAACTATTAAGAATCGCTACCCACTACCTTTTATCTTAGAAATACGAGATTAGCTAGTTAAAGCGTAATAGTTTACGGCACTCGACTTAAAAGGAGCCTATAACTTAATTAGGATTAAGGAAGGAGAAGAGTAGAAGATAGCGTTTCGGACGAAGCGAGGATATTTCGAGTACCTCGTTATGCCTTTTAGACTAATAAATACGCCGGTATCGTTCTAAACACTTATTAATAACGTCCTAAGGAAGTATATGGACTACTTTATTATAGTGTACCTAGATAATATCCTAATCTTCTCTAAGATACTCGAAGAATACCGATAACACGTTTATATAATCCTATAACTCCTATAAAACGCTGACCTATTAGTCGAACCAGAAAAAGTTTAATTCCACACGTAAGAAGTTAACTTTTTAGGTTATACGATACGACCTAATAAGATCTATATAGATAAGGCGAAAGTCTAATACGTCTCTAAGTGGCCACGACCCTAGAATATTCGTGATATTTAGTCCTTTCTCGGACTCGTTAACTACTATCGACGATTTATTAAGGACTATAGTAAGGTTACTATTCCTTTAACTAAAGTAACTAAAAAGGGGCTTAACTTCGAATAGAACGAAAGAATAGAAGAAGTATTCTAAGCTCTTAAAGGAAGGGTTACTAACGAACCTATCTTAGTAATACTAGACCCTAATAAAGAATACGAACTCGAAATAGACGTATCCGATTAGGCTCTAGGAGCATAACTCGGATAGCGCGACGTAGAAGGAAGACTACACCCTATAGCCTTTATATCTAAGAAACTTAGTGGACCAGAACTTAACTATTAGATCTATAATAAAGAGCTAATAGCTATTATCGAAGCCTTTAAAGAATAGAGACCGTATCTATTAGGAATAAGATACCTGGTATAGGTCTACACGGATTATAAGAACCTCGCGTAATTCACCACTACTAAGGTTCTTAATAAACGATAAATCCGATAGGCAGAATTCCTAGCCGAATTTAACTTCTATATTCAGTATATAAAAGGGAGCGAAAATAGTCATGCAGACGCACTTAGCCGACTAGGGACACCTAACGAATCGCCTAAACCGTAAGCCATACTCTAATAGGAAGGAGAAGCTCTTACTCTAAAGGATAGAGAGGTAAACAGCATTAATCGGATAACCGACACCATATTTAAAGAAGCACACGCCTCGCCGATACATAGATATCAAGGAATTTATAAAATATACCACCGATTACGATAATAATACGGCTATATAGGAACCAAAGAACGAGTCAGGGACTTTGTTCGTAACTACGATATTTACTAAAAAGCAAAAAGCAGCCGATATAAACCCTACGGACTACTAAAGCCACTACTAGTAGTAGACGGACTATAGAAATCGATTATAATAGACTTCGTAACAGAATTACTAGTATCTAAAGATCCAGTAATAGGAACCGCCTATAATAGTATATTCGTGATCGTCGACCGATTAACGAAATACACTCTTTATATTCTATATATTAAAAACACTATAGCAAAAGAACTAGTAAGTATCTTTATCGACCGCCTAATCAGGGATCACGGCGCACCGAATAAAATCATCACGGACAGAGATAAGCTCTTTACCAGTAACTTCTAGAAAGCAGTTATAAGCTAGCTAGGAACGAAATATAAGTATTCGACAGCGTTTCACTCTATAACGGACGGATAAACCAAAATCATAAACCAAGTCCTAAAATAGTACCTACGATATTATATAGGGTACGAATAAGATAATTAGGTATAATACCTGCCACTTACATAGTTTATATATAATAGCTCGTTAAACGAGTTAATAAAGAAAACACCGTTCGAAGTAAATTACGGATATACACCGATAGTATTTAGAAAACCTTTAGAAGGACTAGACGCACTAAGAGCGATAAAAATAGTTGAAAGCATGAAAAACCTACACGAAGAACTACGAACCGACCTAGAGATAGTCAGAACACGAATAAGCAGGTACGCGAATTAATTAAGGATTAAGAGACTAACCCTTTTAAGGGGGGACCGCGTCTACCTTATTCGAAAAAACGTCAGAACATAACGACCAAGCAACAAATTAGATTTCAAAAAATTAGGACTATTTAAAATCCTAGAGAAAAAGTCAGATACGAACTACATTCTATCACTACCTCCGATAATAAGGATACATAATAACTTTCATATTTCACTATTAGAACCAGCACCTATAAACGCAAGAACCACGTAAGATACGATCGTGGTAGACACTAGCGATATATACGAAGCAGAACGAATCCTCGACCACCGAGAGACGCTAGACGGCACCGAATATTTTATAAAATAGAAAAATTACGACCATGGCGATAATATATAGGAACCCAGAACTAACCTGATTTATTATAAGTAACTCCTAAAGTAATACTGACAGAACTCTATTAGGACCCAGAACCGGACGCCACGGTCTGCGTAAAATTAATATCCGAAAAATCACCTATATCCTGCGATAGGATCAGATTCCAGTTAATCGTGTTAACCGCACCCGCCGCTTATATATCGACCACCGCTTCGGACTCCTCGCGATCCGCCGCCTCCAAAGTATTAAGGGACTTAAGGCCACGGGCCACTATAGTTATACCATTAGAACGAAGAGACTCCCTCTAACGACGGATTCGGGCCAGACAGGCCAAAGACTTAGAAGCTTCCTTCTATGCCTTCTCCAGCGCGCGAGAAGCAGATAGAAGGGAAGCCTCGGTCACCTCCTCCTCCGTTTCAAGACGCTCTATTTCCTTATTAATACATGTTACTAGGGAGAGCGGTTAGTAAGAAGAAACGGCTCGCGGAGAATAGGAAGACACCCACGAGAAGATAGAGGGATACATAAAGTATCGTATAAGCGACCACGACGAATATATTTCCTATAATAAGAGATACTCTCGATTATAAGGCACCGGAAGCCTTTCGACTCGTAAAAGGAATAAGGCATAACTTCTACTCTAGAAAGCTCGATAGTACGCGATAACTTAATTCGATACTATATCTTATAAGAAAGCTACGACTTCTATATACGACTAGACATAATAGTTAGCTATAAGAGAAAAGAAGAAAACCCGGGGGGTTATATACCCGGGGTAGGTAACCTATTTATATAATCGCTAGGATAGCGCTTAGAAGGGGGAAGGTAATATTACGGCTAGCAGACCTAATATACACTAAGGATATACTAGTTATAACGTACTAGGGCGGTTAACGTACTAGGGCGTAACTAGAAGATAACTTAGGACGATATCACGTGCCGGGTCACGTGATAGATAACCGGTATAGTATATACCCGTACAGGGAACCTATTAGTATAGGAGGATTACTAGGATCACTAAGGGTCACTTAGTTCGAGAAATGATCCGGCGTGATCCCGGACCAGGAGATTACCAGGATACCCGTGATCCCGTAGATATATATGCTAGTATATCCTAGGTCTTACTTCTGTTAGGGAATAAGATATCGATTAATCTAAGTCTTCACCTAGACTATTAGTCTACGTCTGACTCTACCTTATAAAGAAGACGCCTAGTCTTTACGACGTAACTACGACCAGACACTATAAACGACAGTTACTGCTCTTTAGTTAACATCCTCTTCTTATTTTGAACTAAAACCTCGACGCCAGTCCCCTATCGTCCGTTATACTATAGAGGACCGGAAGCCGTCGTAACAGAGACCCCTAAGCTAAACGCAGATTTTAAACGGCTTACCTATTAGCGTGTTACGGGCTTAGATCCAGGCGTATATATGCTTATAGGGACCCTTAGCAGGATCCCGTACTTCCTAGAAAGCGCCGTTAATTAGGGAAGAGTCCTATCTACCTTAGTCCGCTAGTAACTACGGCTAGCGATAATACTTTTTATAGTGGATAGTCTTAGAGTTAGATCTTATATGCGTGGAGTATTTATTATACTCTCGGCGTACCTAGTAGGGATCGGAATACCTAGGCACGAAACCGGGTTTATTAGCGACTTAGTATAGGTATTTACTTTTAATATTATCTGCGCTATTATCATATAACGCCACGGACCCCTTATAGTCTTCTTCCTCATAATAGTACTTATCCTTAAGCTCCGCGTTAGCGTTATCTCCGATATAGGTTCTATAGCGGCCTTAATAGCTATGTTAATAGCTTCTTATAGTCTCTCTTAGCGATAGTCTTAAAATTAGGGGGTAGCGTAGGTAAGGCGTGTAGTGAGTTATTATAGCAGAACTAGCTTAGACTAAGAGAGTATTAATTAGCCTATAGTATATAACGGCGTTCTAGTATAGGGCTAGACTATTAGTCGTAGTACTATAAAGCGGGTAGCTAGACGTAAACGCTGGGAAAGGCATCGTATAGTCTATAAGTATCACGATCGGTCTTTAAAAGACTATAACGGCTAATAAAGTGCTTTTAACCTGTCTAGGTATAATTCTAGTACTATCTATATATCTAATTGGTAAGAGTAGTTATAAAGTCTATTTAGCGGATGAAAGGCTTAGGTTATATTATAGTAGCTGCTAGGTTTATATTAAGCTTATCCTAGATAATAGATTAGAGCTTCTCCTTAGACTTATCGGCGGCCTTAGCTAGGCGGATAACCTTGTCGACGAATATATAGATATTGCGGTAGAGTACTATGTTTTCTAATGCATATTTTATTAGTATAGCTTATACTCGGCTCTCTAGCACGGGATCTTAAACCAATACTAGAAAGCCTTTAACTAGTTAGCCACGGTAGCGTCTTTATTAAAGAACTCTTAGTGGCCTACGTTAAGACTTATAAACTATACGAACGCTTCCCCGAGGAGGCACCGTGGTAGGCTACGGGGTACGCTTTATATATAGTTATTACTTAGACTAGTATACTACTTAATAACGTTAATAAACCGGTAAACATTTGTAAAAGTAAGCTTAGTTCCCGTAATATATATATCCTTTTTAGTAAAGAAATACGGGGAAGGGTTAAAGTAGCCGAGGTTATTGGCCTTAAGGCGGTAGTTACTCGAGGATATCTAATTACTTCGGAAATTAGCAGTACTCTACGTAATGAATATAATAAGGTTAGCCGATTAAATATATATAAACGGCTATTATAGACTTACGCCTTAGTTATTGGATACATTTAGCGCGCTGCCCTAGCTTCTTTAACCGGGGATACTAAGGATATTCCACTAATTACCTTATCACTATCTATACTACCGTTACTCTCGTCCTTCCTATAACTCACGTCAGCGGCCCCACTAGTTTTAGTATAGGTAGCGGCGCACCACCAAAAACCTTAATAGCCACCCTACTCCTAGGTATTACCCTGGCCTTCGGGCTCGGTGTAAACCGCCGTAACACGCCTAAAATTGGCGCGAAGGGTATTATTAGATAGCTAACTCTAGGCTCTACTAAGCGGTACTAGGTATAGCTAGGCCGAGATGGAGCGCGACCCTATAGTAGCGTTAGAAGGACTCTATATATAATACCACCTACCCACTTAGGACCCCTAAGAAAGTTTTCCACTATACCTAGGAAGAAGAAGGCCTAAGCGCCTACCCCCTATAGCGGTAGCGCCTTAGCCCTAACCCCCTAGCTACAGCAGTAATAAAGGACTCCGGCTACCTCCTAGTAAGCCCCTGGCCCCGACTATAACGGTATAAATACCACGAATAATAAAAGCTTTGCTAATAAAGCCCGAAAGTAACTATAACTCACGATAGAAGACGCGATAGTATTACTCTAACGTAAGGGATACACTATCGATATCCTGATTTAGACCGTTAAATAGGGAATATCTCGGGCGAGGGAGTCCCCCGAAGCCGACGCGGACCTTGCTAGCCAGCTCGGTAGTAAGTTTATTAATTTAATTAAAATAAGGGGCCCGGTTTATATAACCGGTAACGCCGCCCCACGGACTAATTATAATAATAGCCCCGTGACTATAAAGCCTAGACCGACTAAACCTAATAAGTCTACTGGAACCCTAACCGGCGTTACTCCCGCCGGTAGAGATAAGTAGGCCCCGCCGAAAAGGGGCGCTACTACCCCCCCTTAACCCCCCGCCCCGGAGTAACAGAATTAGACTATTATCACGAAGGGGAAGAAGAAGGCGAAGGCCGTAGCCACGGAATAATCCGGGCCGCCTTAGACATAAGCGAAGTAAGACTATAGGGTCTTCCTCCGCTTCCTAGACGATATACTGCTTAGGCTTAAAGCTTAAGAGGCGCTGGCGATTATCCGATACGCTATCACGGATACTAAACGAATTAACGACTAGGATATTAACCTAATCGAATAAACCCATACTAGAGTCGTGATAGTCCCTCGGAATACGGAAGTATAATAAAAGATCCTCGACGCGAGGGATAAGGTTATCGCTATACTATCCGTAATAGACCTTAAAGGCGCCGAGACCTAGTATACCTACCTTATCTATAAGGTACTCGAAAGGATTAGGTATACCGAGGTCACGGAAGAAATAGTCGGGGATAAGGCCTAGAAAAGGACCGGCCTTAAACCGATACGGGTATAAAAACGTATATAACCGAGCCGCGATAGCCTGGCTAGCTAGGTAGTCTCTTTCTAGACGTAACCGAAGAATCGGTTTTGCCTATTTAAGACCTCTATACTCTCTAGGTACCGGAAAAATTAACGACCAATCGTGTAATACGATAAGTACTAGGGATATTACCCCCGATACGCGTATAATAGTAAGGAGCGCTATATTATTTACGGCTCCCCCGCGAAAGGGGAATACACTTATAAAGTACGTTATATTAATTACTACGGACCCTACCCTATAAATAATCTAAAATACCCCGCCCGTCTAAAGCGGGTTAACGGCGAGTTAGTCACGCCGTCGAAGGCTAAGCTTAGTAGGCTCCGCGCGGAGGGTAACGCCTAATAAGTAAAGTTAGAAGCTACGATAAAGGCCACCGCTAATACCGCTACGGCTGCTATCGCGGCCGCCACTACTATAGATACTAGCGATAGCGAGACCTAGAATAGTATATCTAAAATAAGGGTAGATAGCCCGTCCGTAGAAGAGGAGGATACCCCGGAAACCACCCGTACCCCCTAAGACGATACCCTAGATAACCTATCCGCTATAGCGCCGCCCCCTTAAATACCTGGAAAAAGGAAGATAGATAATAGAGAGGACTAGATACTACCCGCCGCGATAAGTAAGAAATCTAATATAATATAAGCGTGGCTAAGGAGAGAGATAACGGCCTAGGAGGGGCCGTTAATAATAACCACGTAGGATAAGGCTAATAAACCGGAGAACTAACCGGTAAAAAGGCCACCGGGGAGCTAAAACACCCCGGGCGGGACTCACCTATATTTAACAGAATATAGATAAGAACCGTAACCTGCTAAAAGCTACGTTAGTAATAGCGTAGGAGGCTAAGCTTAACGTACTAATATACTAAGAGCCTTTAAAAGGAAAAGCCCGGATAAGGTCCCTACCTAATCTTCCGGGCTATAAAAAGTTCTCGCCGATACGAACGTGGCCCGACCCAGGGGGATAAACCCAGGGTCGTTACCTATATTAAAGCAGGACTAAACGTATTATCAATAGAATCCCCGGTCCTAGGATCCAGGGACCTTCTACTAATTAAGGTTAACGGAATACACTTCCTGAATATCTATAGGGGCCTTACGAGCGAGTTAAATACCTAGAATTCGCTTATAACCTAGACACCGCCACCGAATATCACGATTAGAGGTGACTTTAATGCTAGATTCCGTGACTAAAAGCCGATAGTCCACTAAATAATAGGGAGAGGAGAAAAGATCGCCGATTAGATAGAAAGCTATAGCCTTACCCTATATAATAACCTAGGAAAGGCGATATATAGCCGAGGAGGATACTAGACTATTATAGACCTAGTATTCTTAATAGCCCTATACACTAATATTAAAGTGGTTATAGAAGCCGGCGCGCCGGCCTGCTACTACCCGCTATTAGGCTAGATCGGCACCGCCTATATTAATATAGAGAATACCCTAACTAGACCCGCCCAGTTTAGCCTCCTGGTTAAGGAAGAGAAACGGGTAGCGATTAGGAGAGAAGTATAGAAAAACCTATAGCTATTACCCTAACCGGCGGAATAAGAGGAATCGGACCCCACACACCTAGACTAATAGACTTAGCAGCTAATTAATATTATCGTAAGCCTACTACGACGTCTAGGCATACCGTTACGCGGTCTAGCAAGGAATAGATAACCGTGGTAGAACGACGAATACAGGGAGGCTTATAGGGAGGCTATACGCTATAGATATTATACCCTAGAGTATACCGAAGCATAGGAGTCCTTCCGGAGAACTATAAAAAGGGTAAGCCGAGAATACTACAATAAACGGATCGGAAATATAAAGAACGCCGAGGAGCTATATAACGTAATTAGCTAGTATAAGTTAGGGGATATGCTAATGCCCCCCCCCCCCGATTTTTCACGACGGTCTAGGATACTTCGAAGATAAATTACAGGGAGAGCTTCTACGCTAAACTAAACTAGCCCGAAAATTAGATATCGATAATCTAGAGGACCCTTAGAATTACCCGGTAGCCTAGTCACGAATATCCCGAAGGATAGCCTAATCCTTAGGGATAAGACACGCTAGTATATTATCGACGTTACTATAACGGCACCCGGCGGTAATAACGTGAGTATCCCCCTCCTCCGGCTAGTATAGCCGGTAATCGAAGATAAGGTTACCTGGGTCTTTAAAGCCTACAGGAAAGCCGGACACCACCCACGCCTATTCCGAGAAGGAGACGTAGTAATAATCGATAAACCCGGTAAGGACACTAGCACTATTACAGGGTATAGGCCGATCTAGCTACTTAGCGTCCTCGGTAAGGGCCTTAAACGTATTATAGTAAGAAGGACCGTGTACCGAGTAATAACCGCGGGTATCCTACACCCCTAATATATTAGCGCGCTCCTAGGCCGATTAATAATCGACCTCGCCGCTATATTAACTTATAAAGTTAAATTATAGCTAGCTTAAGAGAAGTAAGTTATTACCGTAACTAATAATATAAAAGGGGTATTCGATATAGTCCTCCACGGTTAGTTTATTTATAGACTATACTAATAAGGGTAGGATATTCCGACTATTAGATAGTAGGAAAGCTTCGCCGCTAATAGATAAGGATAAGTTATCTTCGGAGACTTATACCCTAGCGAATATACCCCGCTTAGCCCCGTAGGACTCCTATAAGGGTCTCCGGCTTCCCTAATCGGATACGCCCTTAGTATCGTAGATATGTATAAACTGCCTAATAAGGAGAGTCGGTTTAGTTACGCTAACGACTCCTATATTATCGCGGCCTATAAGGACCTTAATAAAGTAGTACGCCGGGCCACTAAGATACTACACTAATAACTTAAGTAGTGTAAAGATAACGGGGTTAAGCTAGACTTTGATAAGGCTAAGGCCTAACTCTTCTCCCGTCAGAAAATACCCTAATTCCCTATAATAGAGATTCCTTATTTTAGGTATAAGATCACGGTCGCTTATACCGTTAACTCTAAAGGATAACGCTAGCCCGCCCCGATTAAATAGCTCGGAGTCTATATAGATAGACGACTTAAGTTCCGTATCCACGTAACGACGTAGCACGGAAGGGCCTTAAGGTCATTACCTATATTAAAGGACTCGCCGGAGCTATTTACGGGCTAAACCTATCGATATTACGCCGAGTAGTACTTATATACGTACCGATTATTACGCACGTAGTAAAGATCTAGTACGAAGGAAAGAAGGCTTTAGCCTAGGGTCGCTTCGACGTAATTTATAAGAAATAGTGCCGGTTACCTTCCGGTTACCTCCCCTAGTCCCCTATAATACGAAGAGTATAGATAACGATACTTTATACTATACTACTTACGTAGAAGATAGCACCTAAAGTAACCCTCTACCGAGAAGCCGGTATACCTTTTATAGAAAAGTATACCAAGTACTTATAGTGGAGATACGCGACACGACTAGCAGGACTGAAGGCGGAGTACCTAGATATATAAGCCGTGACCGTAATTTATAGCGGGGATACTAGGAAGACTAAAGCCCTTACCCGTAAATCACGGGTCCTATAGACTTATAAGCTTATAGAAATAAACCTACCGAGGAACCCGCTTATATAACCCCGATTCACCGGAAGACGATACGATAATAAGCTATTCGATAACCGACTAAAGGAGGAAGCCGCGGCGCCTTTTAACGAATAGGCGGCCTAACTACCCCTAGGATATATAGTAGTTTATTCTAACGGATTATAGAGAGAATAAAGTATAACCTAGGCCTACTCCGTTTAGCGCGGCGGATAAGAAATCACCTAGAGGCGTAGGCACCTTTACAAGGCGGTAGTATTTAACGGAGAGGTCACGGGAGCCACGCGCGATATAGCCGCGGCGCTATGGCTACCGGAGATAAACGGGGTCTCTTACTATATCGATAACTAAGTAGTACTTAAAGGACTAGTCGGTATAGCCCCTAAATCGTCGCGACACGAATTGCTGTGGTAATAATAACTAGCGAGTAAAGTTCCTATAAACCTTAAGTAATACCCGGGGTATATAGGAATACTAAGTAATAAGAGGGCTAACGAGCTCTGCTCTAACGGCGATATATACGGTATACCACCGGAAAACAAGATGCTCACCTAGGCTAGAGTAAAGGCTTAGGCTAAGAAATACTCCAAGAGTAGGCTTCGAAAATAGTATACCGTATCCCGACCGAATAAATACGATAAAGCCCTATAGTAGAGACTAGGATTTAGCCGGCACGAGCCGAAAGAACTTAGACTACCATGCAGGATACTAGTACGCCTCCTATAGGCATATACTAGATACGGGGATTTTAGAGAATACTACGAGCGCTTTAAACACGAAGACTTCGTCGCGGACTATAGCTACGGGTATACGAAAATAAGGGAGTATATCGCCCACTACCGTAAGATTCGGGGGATTAAGGATAGTAAATAGCTAGCCTAACTCTAGTATAAGGATAACTGATAGTATAACCTATAGGAGACTCTTATTAAGGTCCTGACAAACGGAGCGGCTTTCGCCGCGCTAAATAACGTAACGGGATATCTAGAAAAGATATACCTATTATCCTCTCGATTAGGAAGAGGAGTATAAACGACTAGTTATAGGTCGTAGCACTAAGTAAGGTCGTAATAATAGATTATCTAGAACTAAAGGAGGAAGAAGGAAAAGGAGAAAAGTCTATAGCGCTAGGCTAGCTATAAGGTAGCGATGCCTTAGCGATATAGGTCCGTTAACTAAGCGCGTAGTCAGGAAGATCCGGAGTATAGCCGGATCCTCTACATCGGGGTTAACCCGTAATACTATCCCCCTCCTCTCCCTCCGGGGTTACGTGACCGCGCGTTACCGTGGTGGTTCGGCTCCCCCTTATATCACGGTAATAAAGAAATAGTGGTGTCTTTTTATCTTACCTCGCCCTTACCTTAATATTAAAGAAATCTTAGCTAGCCGGCTAACCTTTATTTATATACCCAAAATAGTAATATAGGCTACCCTCGCGTAGATACTATCCGTAGATATATCGGCCCTATTTTCCTTATAGGCCCTCTTTTCCTTTATTCCCCTCCTTACCTTTAATAATAATAATAATAGTAATAGCGGTTATATACGTGCTTATTCTTCCTTATAGAAATGATTCCTTTAATATCGCCCGTCCTTAGATAATAATAGTGATAATCGGCTAGTTTAAGAGTTCCCTGTCTAAGGTAAACTATCTCTTAGTCGCGATCTTTTTATTAAGAACCCTTTACTAACTTATATTATTTTTATAGACGGTATTAGCCCCTAGCGATAATAGGGGTAATAATAATAATATGCGTACCGCCGATAACAATATAGGTATAACACTTTTACGTCTTAAGGCGATACTAACTATATAATAATTCGCGTTATCGCCCTCTCCGCCGCGTAAGAAGAAGAAGTCGGCGGGTAGTCGGCCTCCTAAGTACCCTCTTAGTAGCGTTTATACTAAGCTATACCTCCTTTATATATACGATATCGCTAATAGGAAGTATAAGTGTCTTTAGTATAGCTAGATTAGTCGGGGGAAGAAATACTACGTATACTCTACGAAAATATACCGGTATACTCCTCTCCTAACACACCTTAAAGGCTACGCGTAGAGGTTATTTAAGACGGCTACCCTTATTAGCGACGATAACGAGAACGCCCCTATAAGACGTCCTCCCCCTTAAAAGGTCACGATAGTATCGCTAACTCCTTTTCTAGGAGTAAGAACTATATCTTAACGCCTATACGGTATTCTAGGATACCCTTATAGCTAAGGAAACGATAACGGCGATATCACTTATAGCTATATATCCCGCGGAGGCTCCCGGCACGGTAATCGCGTTAACCCCTTCTCCTCCCTAAAAGGTCTAAAAAGCGGTAGCACCGTAATTAGCCTCGCTATCTCTTCCTAAGGTTATTAATAAGGTAGCTAAACTAGCCTTACTTCCTCCGGTAATAGGGGTTATTAGTAAGGTAGTTACACTAGTCTTTTCTCCTCCCTCGGAGGTCGTAAAAAAGATAGCGTCGGGACTAGATGTCAGGTGTAGGATATAAGGAAGACTTAGGAGGTACCTGGATATAGTAGTGGACTACCGGCTGACTGATAAGTGGATATTTATTATATAAGACGGAGAGCTGGACTATTCCGGAAGGAAGGGGTTAGCGATTATCCCTCCTCTACACTATCACCTACCTTTAAGATACTCTTTCTATCGACTACTAGTTAACCTATAGTTAGCCCACCCCTTATATAAGACTACGATCCTTATCTGTCACTCCCTATCGTCTCTGGTCCTTATCCCTTCGGGGTAGACTAATATCTCCTTCTTAATAAGATAATCGCTATAAAAGTTGGATAGCGACTGTTAGGCAGGATTCGGTATATCTAGGACCTAATAGTCGATTAACGGTTAGCTATTAGAGGCTTAGTCCGGCGATAGTATTTGTATTTATGTTAGCGATCCTTAGCCTAATTAAGTATCTTCGTCGTTAGCGGTCGAATAGCTAACTAACCGTAACCCTACTACCGATAGCACTACTCGGCCATAGATAATCAGCAGTATAAATAGTAGTATTAGTCTTTAACCCGAGTTTTAATTAAATTTTCCACCTAGCCCTATAGTCTCGGAGACTACCCGGATTCTACCTTATATATCCGGTGCTATAGATATAGATATAGATTAACCGCGGACTAGCTTATCGTCGTATAAGACTACGATAGGTATTAACCTAAAGCAGCTACGTGCGGAAGATCAATACGATTAAGAGAATCGTTTACCTCTAATTTTATATTCCCGACCCTAATCACTAGTTAAACCGTAATTACCTAGTCTTAGGGAACGAAGATTTATTAGCTAAAGAGAATATACAGTTTAAATAAGAGAAATAAGAATAGCAGGCTCGTAAATAAAAGCGCTAACGTTAACGATAGTTATACGAGTAGTTATAGAACATTCGGTAGTAATATACCGATAATATAGTCGCTGCTTAATAGTAGACGGATAATACTAACGATTTAAGTTAGGCGACTATATATATATATCCTCTACCCCTAACTCCTAGCAATTCAGTTATACCCCCGCCTAATATACCTATAGCGCCTAGTTAGGCTTTATAGCCCTATTAACCTTTTTAGAATTATTAACCTATTCTAGTCTAGATAGCTGCTACTCTATAGCTGATTACCTCGGAGAACCCTGCTTTTTCGAAACTTAATATACTAAACCCCTATTTCTCCGCTACCTCGTAGGCTTAATATAAATCGTTTATTACGTAGATATAGCAGATTCGTATTATTAACCCTGCTCTTAACGATACCACTAACCGTATTATTTTCGCTATATAGTATCTCGCACCCTCCCTACGATAGGACTATAACTTAGAAGCTAACCGCCGGTGGCCTAACGGTGGGCTAACTTAGGACGAATTTTTAGCTTAGCTTCACGATTAGATACTAGACAGCGATACTCGAGTTTTACAGGCAGTTTAACGTATATTCTATAAGAACTTATGGCAGGGCCCCCGTTAATCCTACGATAATTTTAAAGCTAAGTGGCGATTACTTGAATCTAAGCTCCCTGTTCCCCTGCCAGAAATTATCGGCGTTACTTCTATAATTATAAAATTATAAAACGACTTACGCCCTTGGATTATACTAGGCGGCTTACCTATAACGTATCGTAAATTGGATTAACCGGCTAGATAGGCCGAATCAGTTCTTATCAAGAGTGGTAAATACGTAGTTGACTACTAGTCGCGTAATAACCGTTCTTAACGTCGCGGTCGTAATAACGACTCCCGCGGAACTAAACGTTCTTATAACGATACCGCTAACACCACTATTACTTAATAGCAGAATACTTAGCCTACTTCTGTATCTTTAACTCGTTGTCCTATTAGTAAGATCACTTATTTTAAATATCGAGCGAAGGGCTATTACGCTAATACTTACCCGTAAAGTCGTTCTTTTTTATCTCGTTAATAGGAGACTACTAGTAGTTTAACTAAACCCTCTCCTACTATTAGCTCTAACACTATTCCGATTCCTGCTCGTGTTATAGAGTTACACGGCAATAACGATTAGGAACTACCCCTACTACAGCTAAGCACCACTAGCTCCACTATAGAGGTTAAAGTTAGTCTACGGCGAGGCAGAGAATAGATTAAGATCCTAGCTTTACTTAATAGTGGTACAGAATTCAGTCTAATCGACTATTCTCTTTTAGGAACTATTAGTGGCTTAGCGGCTAGCCTAGTATAGAATCTCTCTTAGACTTTAGGTGGAGCCGATATTTAGATTCGGACTTACGGCACTACCACTATACTTTTTAAGGCGACCGATAGTTAATCGGTTACTAAACTATAGAAGGAGGAATTTCGAATTATTAATATTACCACGAATATAAAATACGAAATCATTCTAGGCGGCACTTAGCTCCACGCCGTTAACCCTGCTATTAACTAGCGGACTAATAAGTGGATCTACCCTTTATCCCCTGATTATTTTTCTCTTATCTCTATACCGAAGTAGATTCGTTCGGCTAAACGTAACGCGCGTTATGCTATTATTTTATCTGTAAACGAATATCTTTCTTCTTTACCACGGATTAGTAGAGTTATATTATCGGCTACTTAATAGGAGGAGCCTAATAATCTAACCGTTAATTCTGATATTCCTCCTTATTTACGTAATATTCCTACTATTTATCACGAGTTTAAAGATGTTTTTGATATCGATCGAGCAGCGTTACTTCCTAGTCACTAATAATAGGATTATGCTATTTAACTAGAGGATAATAAGTGCCTACTATTTAGACTAATTTACTCTTTATCTGATACTAAGCTATAAGTCCTCCGCGAATATCTTACTAATACTTTAGGTAATTAGTGGATACGACTCTCTAGTAGTCCAGCTAGCGCCCCCGTCTTATTTATTCTAAAGAATAATAGTAAGTTACGTTTATATATCGACTACCGCGCCCTTAATAAGATTACTAGGAAGGACTGTACTCCCCTACTATTAATTAGCGAGATACTCGACCGTTTAATTAGATTAAAAATCTATAGCAAATTAGACTTTAAGGATGCTTATTATCGACTTCGAATTAAGGAAGGTAACGAATAGAAAACGGCTTTTCGCACGAAATATAGTTACTTCGAATACCGTACTATACCTTTTAGACTTACTAATACCCCCGCTACGTTTTAACGGTATATTAATTAGGCACTCTCCGGTCTTATTAATACTATTTATATCGTTTATTTAGATAATATCCTTATCTATAGTCGTTCCCTTACTAAGCACCGGCGGTATATTACGTAGGTTCTATGCAGATTACGCGAATAGGACTTATACGTAAATACAGAGAAATATAAATTTACAATTGATAAAGTAGACTTCCTAGGGTTCCGCTATAGCCTAGCGGGTATTAAGATAGACCCCGATTATGTGGATACGATTATTAATTAGCCACGGCCTATAACTATTCGCGAAATTCAAGTCTTTTTAGGATTTACGGGGTTTTACCGGGGTTTTTTTTATAACTACTCTAAAATTATACGACTATTCACGGACTAATTACGGATCGGCGGCTATATACTAGCCGAACCACTAAAAGATTTTTATCGTGCTTTTAAATAACTTAAGGATACTTTTCTTTCTACACCCGTTTTACGGTATTTTGACCCTTTATTACTAACACGCCTTGAAACTGATGCTTCTAATTTTACTATTAGTGCTGTCTTAAGTTAACTGGAGGACCGCGTTTAGCGCTTAGTTACTTTCCTTCCACGTAAGCTTAAAGGCGCTAAATTAAAGTACACTACTCCGGATACTAAGCTTTTAGCTTTTATAGAGGCGTGTCGCTATTATCGTCATTACTTACTCTATAGCGCCTCCACTATTAACGTCCTAACGGACCACCTTAATTATTAGACGCTATTAGATAAACCTAAGCTTAGCAGTAAATCTATACGCTAGCTTAACGAATTAGGTATTTATAATATTCGTAGTATTTACTAAACGGGTAATAAGAACTCTGCCGACGGTCTCTTACGGAATCCTCTCTATCTTCCTACTTCTAATAAACGTCTTATTACCACTTAGAAGGTGCTAGATAATTTTATATCTAAATTTCGAGTAGCCCCTGCCCGAGCACCGGATAAATAATAGCTACCTAATATTCTCCACGATATTCACTAAGCTTAATAAGAGGATAATTTTCTTACTTCCGGTAGATAGTTAATAGCTAATTAGCAGGAGCCTAGCTTATAGACCCGTGGTACCGACGGTCTTATTCGTTTCCGTGGTAAGGTCTATATCCCTCGATCTTCCGGACTTTAATTAACTATCCTTTAACTATACTATAACGACCTAACCGCAGGTTACCAGGGTATTCTAAAGATATTAAAACGAATTTCATAATCTTTTTACTAGCCCGGAATATTAACGGATATCCGCTAGTAGGTACCTAGCTGCCCTCTCTGCTAACGCACTAAATCTCGTACTTATACTCCTTATAGCGAACTAGCCCTATTACCTATTCTAACCTAACTATTCCAGTAGATTTCTATAGATTTTATCACCGCCCTACCACCTATTAAGTGGCCGGGGGGTAAATAAAAGGACGCTATTTTTATGGTTATCTGCAGACTAACTAAATATTCCCTTTCTGTTCCCACCTCCAGTAAGCTTATAGCTAAGTGATTAGCGACTACCTTATAGCACCACGTCTTTAAGGTGTATAGTCTGCCCGGCGGTATTATTTCCGACTATAGAAATCTTTTTACGAGTGCTTTTTAGCGCACGCTATGCGGCTTATTATAAGTTAAACGCCGTCTTTCCACTATATACTACCTGTAGACTAATAGTTAAACCGAACGTATTAATTAAATTCTTAAGTATTACCTTCGATCCTACGCTATAGAGTAATAAGATAATTAGGTTAACCTTTTAGACCTTGCCGAATTTATATATAACACGTCTTAGTATTCCGCTACTCGTTATGCACCAGCTAAAGCCCTAACAGGTTATAACCCGCGTAGTCCCTATACTCCTATACTATATGTTAAACGGCCCTCTACGTTAGCAGAAAAGAGGGCAAAATAAGTTTCTCTTAACTATACTTTAATTTATAAATAACTATTACTTAGTAATCGGGTAATAACTAACTATTATAACTGTAAACGCACACTAAAGGAGTTTTATTTATACGATAAGGTCTTAGTAGCTACTAAAAACATAAAAACTACACGCCTAAGTCGAAAATTATCGTATAAATATATCGGGCCTTTTAAGATTATTAAGTTGATAGGTGACTACCGGTTAGCCTATAAGGTCGACCTTCCTAAGTATCTCCGGATTTATAACGTTTTTCCTATTAGGTTACTTAAACCATTTAACTAAGATAGCCGAGGAGCCCCGACTAAGCCGCTATTAGATATTAAAGGGGAAGAGGAGGATAAGTTTAAGGTTAAAAGGATTTTGGGTATACGCTAGAATCCTAAGCGCCGCTGCCGCGAATTTCTTATTAAGTGGGAAGGTTATTCTATACAGGAAAATACTTAGGAACCTAAGTTATATCTCTATAAAGATTTAGTTACGGAGTACCTCTCCAATCAGATAACCGCTAATTTATAGTTATTAGCTATATAGTAATATTACTATTTTACTAAATTAATTATATCCCTTTATATTACTGCTTTGCAGCTAATAATCTCTAGCCGCCTATTCGCGGACTTTGAATTAAAGCAAAATATATATAACCGCTAAGTCCTAGTCGTTCCTTCGCTGGCTAATAGTCTAAACCCAAACGCTATATTATTTTCGTAGCCAGTCTAAACCTAGCGATGATATTCACGTTCTAGTCTAAACCTGGTACTGTTTATTAGTCTAAACCCAATAAACCTAACCCTAACTAACTACGGGTTATCCCTTAATCTATAATATCGTCGAAATTATAATACCTACCCTTACGATAACTAATTAGTAATAGTTTATAACTTAGGAGTAGAAGGGGAGCTGCCCACCTATTAGTTATTAGTAAGGACTCCCTTATTATCCTCCTTATCTATAATATCGCTATAGGCATTATTTACTGGAGGAGGAGGTAGCACCGGTACTGGAGTAATAATAGTGGTTCCCCTATTAATCGCTTAATTGCTTAACTCTTTTAGTTAATTCCTAACCTCCTATATAATTATTACCTTTATCCCTATAAGCTAATCACCAGTTAACCTATAAGGATCTTATTAGCCAGAGCTCTCTAACCGTCCCGAAGCGACCAAACGAAAGACGCTTAAGTACTGGAATATTTATTTCGTTTTTCTTATAGCACTATAAGTTACCGTAATATATTAGCAGCCGCTACGCTACTACTGGCCTACCGCTTAGCCGTAATTAACTACCGCTGGACTTACTCCTAACGCTCCTCCTCGAGCTTAGTAGTAGGGCGCTTTTAACCTAATAACTATATTTTCTTATAGTTTAATACACGCTTATCTAAACGCTATAAATACTATAACTCGCTCTATTCCATTTCTAGAAATTATTACCTAATAGCCGACCCGCGGGTATATACCTTTAGGCTTATATCTGCCTTGTATTAGTGTTATTTAATTATATCACGAAGACGTATAACCTTGTCTAACTATATATAAGGTATCTATTAAGGGTTAGCAGGTATACTACTACTATTCCGCTGGATATACCTTAATATAAGGCTTAGAACCCTGCGATATATAATACGTGCACTTAAGAGAGGCCGCTACGAGACCAGTTAGTAGCTAATTCACTGTTATTCTCCTACTAAATCACTATACTTATAATTACTATAACTGCACGAGGGAATTTGACTACTACTGGGATTCCACTTTATTATACGTCTAACGTATCGGACGTAAGGAATAGGGAAAGAATTATATCCTAGCTACCCCGCTACTACTAGTATCTGTCGTCCTATTATTGCTATTTATATTAACACTGTTTAAATTATCGGTATCACTATTACTACTATTATCACCTCTATGACTGGTCTGCTGCTAAATAGCAGGAGTTCCTCCACCGATAGGAGTCGAGGGAGCGGACGTGTTATTGTTCCCCGTACCCGACGCCTTACCGCTGGTGTCCTGTTAGGTTACCGTAGTGCTAATCTTTTTAGCCCGAGGCTTCTTAGACGTCTTTACTGCGCTACTACTACCACTTCCCTTAGGAGGTATAGTTGTCCTACTGCTAATTAGCTATTACCTATACCCTACTATTAATCTGGAAATACTTATATGTTCGGTAAATTTCTACTCGACTATAATTCTTCTATATTAATCTGTTCTATATTAGTTTTTATCTAACCGCTGCCTAGCTATTACTCTCCTTCGAAGTTGAATTGTAAATTATATATACCGACGGGAAACTCGTGAAAAAAAAAACGGATTCTATGTGCTAAAAGAAAAACTGTATACACGTTAGCCACCCGTTAATCTTCTGCTAAACCGCTACCTCCCCTGTACGGCGACGCCCTTTATGGCTTTAGGGGAAATCCGAAAATTATAAACGGGGATACTCATAACCTCCTTAGGGAGCCTAAAAAGAGGAAAAAAAAAAAAGAAGAAAAGGAACAAAGGCCTATAGCCGAAAAGATCCTCTATATAATAGGGAGGCCCCACTTATTGTACCTGCCGTTATTACTATTCACGTACGAAAAGGCAGGTACGCCTTTATTACCGGTGACGTATTTTCCTATTTATGGAATAAATCATACGAACGTGTTTAATAAACGGGAAGATATCGGCCGTTTAATAACACTGCGGCTGTCTAATAATGGATAAATAGCTACTATAAACTTTTACTTTGTGCCTGTCTTTTTATAAGTATATATCCCTTATAGACTTATGTCTTTATAAAGAATTTCTGTAAACCACCGTCTAACTAACGGTTAGCTATCCATAGTACGTCCTTTTATGCCCTTATATATGCCTACAATAGTATACTTTATAAGGAATTTTCTCTTTATTCTTCTCCCCTAACAATATCCTTTAGTCCTATTATTCGAGGTTAGGATATCCTTTAAGATTTTAGCTCCACCGTTACTTAACGATAGATTGCCTGCTACTTTATTTTCTTCAGCTCCAACCTATATATCGCCGATAGTACTATTAACCCTCGTCTTACCCGACGATCACTACTCGCCCTACGGTTACTCCCTAACTAATTATAGCCTAAGGATAGGCCTTATTCCAGGAAGGGGTAGCCAATTAGGTGTAGGATATAAAGAAGACTTAGGAGGTACCTGGATATAGCAGTGGACTACCGGCTAACTAATAAGTGGATATTTATTATATAAGACGGAAAGCTGGGCTATTCCGGAAGGAAGGGGTTAGCGATTATCTCTCCTCTACACTATCACCTAGCTTTAAGATACTCTTTCTATCGACTACTAGTTAACCTATAGTTAGCCCACCCCTTATATAAGACTACGATCCTTGTCTGTTACTCCCTATTGTCTCTGGTCCTTATCCCTTTGGGGTAGACTAGTATCTCCTTCTTGATACTAGACGTATCCCCTTTAAAGGAGGTCGTTATTAGGGCGGAACGGCTAGCCTTATCACCTCCTTATAAGGTTATAAGTAAGGTAGTAGTTTTAGGCCCGGTCCCTCTTAATATCGTAGCGGAAGAGAATACTTATCCTATTACTCCTACTCCTTTATCGGGGTTAACGTTGTCGGATAAAGACTTTAAACGCCTTAGTCTTATAGCGCTAAGAGAGTATACTCGGCTATTTAGGGAGATACTTATACTTAAGCACGCTAACGTTATAATCTCCGAATTCTAATAATACGCGGAGTATAAGCAGGCTTTTACGCCTATAAGTACGACTATCGCTAGCGCGATTATAATCCCCGATAACGGCGACGACGAAGACGATGATAAGGTTAAGGAGACGGACTCCGACCTATAGCGGGGCGATAAGGGTAAGACTTTTACGGAAGTCGATAATCCTAAGGATAACGATTTTAAGGCCGAGGATATTAATCTAGGCTTATATTAAATATAGCTAGGGCATGAGGCCTATCCGGCCTAAACTAAATCCGATTTTTACGCCTTTTTAATTATCGCGATACGATCGCTTATATATCGGTTCCTGTATCGTGATAGCGCGAAGGTATTTAATAGGCTATTATTTATTACTACTAAGCCGAATTTCCCTTTAAACTTATTAAGTGCCCGCGTTTACGCTAATAGTTCTAGAGGTTCCTATATAGGCTTATAGTATCCTACCTATTATGCTAATACTTCACGTCTTAATCCCCTACCTTACCTTTTTATCCTCGCGTAGAGGATTTCCTTAACTTCTTATTCTTTACTATCGGTTATTTCTTAAATAAGCGGTGGTTAAGGGTCGTCTACTACCTATCCCGGAAAGGGGTTATCGACCGCGCGATATAATAAGTCTACGTGGAATTAAGGGTAGATCTACGATAGCACAGCGAGCTTAACTACGTATAGGCTAATTACCTTTATAACTCGGTATTTACGATACAGCTAGTTAAGCTTTTATAATAGTCGCGGAGTCGAATAGTTAGCTAACGATAGCTAAACTAAGGTATTAACCTTAAAACGCTTAGCCGGTATACGATATTAGTTAGTAGACTCCTTATTTCTAAGCTATATCGATATAATCACGGCCTAAGCGAACTCGGTCGTTTCCTATAGCAGCGTAGTAGGTCGTAGGCCACTGATACTTTAGGTTCCGAAAAGGGCTCCTCGGTTATCTAGATCGGATTAACGTGGTAGCTATATTCTAAGAAAAAGGGACTAAACCCTATCACCGAGCTCTCGCGATTATTTAGGGCTAGTTATACTATAAGTAATAAACGATCCTAATCGTCCTAAGCGTAATAGATAAAGGGTTATAAATAAGCCTATACTTTGTAGTTTATACGCTTTATTACTCTATTAGTCTAAGGGTAGTATATTATACGAAGCTTACGCGATATCCGTGTAAGTCTATAAAAATACTTTTAGAACCTGCTTATCTAGCTTAAGTCTTAGTCGCTAACGATTAACCTAGGTATTCTGTAGAACCGGAAATAATAGTATAGGAACCGTTCCGCGTAAGCTTTAGCTTCTATTATCTTTATCGCTTCTAATATTACCGCCTTAGTTAGACGGTCTATAATAACCTAAAGGTAGCGCGCCTTCTTCTTACTAGCTAATAGCAGGTCTATTATACAATCTATCGATAAGTCGCTCCGTATTTATTCTAGCACTAAAAGGGGGCGTAAAAGGCGTTATTTCGTATTTCTCTATATATACCCCTTTCCGTAGATATCGTAGTTCCGGATAAATCGTCGGATATCCTTATTTATCCTCGGCTAGAACAAGCGACGCGCTATTCAGGCGATAGTGTTTTTATATCCGGGGTATCCTCCGATTACTAAATCGTGAATTAACTAGATAATCCTCCCTCGTAACGTCGACCCTTTAATAGACCCAGGCACCTAAATTCGGTCGCGAAATAGTAATAACTTAGTCGTAGAGACTAAGCACTTATCTATTGATAGCTTTAATTCTAATAATAGTAAAAACTATCGTTCTTCTTTAGTAACTATAGATAAGGCTTTTTAATATTATTCGTCGGTTATAAGCGTCTTATCCTATAATCGCTATAACTCTTAGTCTGCCTTAAAGATCGATTAACCGCTATTAATATAGCGAACGCTAGGTAGAATCACGGTATCGGGAATTAATTAAATATAGTAAGATTACTCCTATTCGTCCGTTATATCTTAGGGCTTATCTTATTATTAACGCGAGAGGGCGTCCGTTATCGCGTTATCCTTTCCTATCCAATACTTAAGCACGAAGTCGAATTATACGAGCTCGCCGGCCTATTAGCTTTATCGCTTAATAAGCGTTCGCTTTATTATAAAGTATTTCAGGGCCTTATAGTTAGAGAGGACTATAAACTACCTATAACTAATAAGCTCGGCCCGTTATATCGTTAAATAACTTATAATCGTTAGTATTTCCTTAGCGTGGATTAAGTAGTTATATTCCGCTCTATTAAGTTTATAAGAGTAGTATACGACTACGTAGCGATTTCCGTCCGCGTCTTCTTACGTTAGGCTACCCCTAAAGGTAAACCCCAAGTAGTCCGTCTCGATAAATATCTTATTTACTAAGTCCTACTATCGTAGTATCGGTCTTTCTTAGAACCTCGCCTTTAGCTTAGAAAAGGCCTCTTTTCCTTAGAACCCTATTAAAAGTTATAGTCTTTCTTAGTTAGTACTATTAATAGGGCCGAGATCCCCGAAAAATTCTTAATAAAGATTCGGTAATAATTTATAACCCCTAAAAAGCTTCGTACGCCCTTAACCGTTATAGGCGATTCCCACTTACGAATATCTTATAACTTCTTTAGGTTATAAGATACGCCTTTCCCCGCGGTAATTATAAATCCTAAGTACTTTACGGTCTTTACGCTAACCTCGTACTTCGATAGATCTAGGTTTAGGCCGGCGTCCGCGAGTACGCGGAGTACATATTTTACCTTCGCCTTATAATCGGCCCGACTCCTACTAAAGTAAACTAAGATATCGTCGACGTGAACGGTAATAAAGTTATTTAGGAAGCGCTATAGTATTTTATTAATATATCGCTAGAAAATCGCGGGAGCTTTACTTAGGCCGAACGGGCAGATAAGCTATTCGAAAAGCCTAAACCGAGTTCGGAACGCGGTCATATATTTATATCCGGGGGCTATCCTAATCTTATAAAAGGCAGCGATTATATTAAGACTCGTAAACCACTTTACTTAGCTTAGGTTCTATAGTATCTTAGCGATTAAGGGAAATAGATAACGGTTTTATTTAGTAATCTCGTTTAACGCTTAATAATCGTAATAAAATCGAAGCCTCCGCCTAGCTTTGTTATAAAAAGGATAAGAGCCACGGCTTCTACACTACTAGCACGGATAAATCCTTTATCTATTAGGTCGATAAGTATTTTCCGTAATACTAAGAGTTCTTCTCTTAATATATTATAAGGCGGCCTTTAAGGAAGCGATAATTCTTTACTATCGTTTCCGGGTATAAGGTTTACCTTATAGTCGACTCCTAATCGGTATAACGGTGATTAATTAGCCTTATTAGGCGTGAATAAGTCGCTGAACTCTCATAGTAACTCTTCGGGTATAAAGTCCTTCGGGTCTATTAGTTATTTCTTATATAACGCTTTTTCGATATCTCTTAGGCTTACTCCTTAGATTAAGATTTCCTTACCCTCTTATCGTAGTCGTCGAATAATACCCGCGAATATAAATCCCGTAACTAAATAAGCGTCGCGGATAGCTTATACTCTAGTAGGTTCTTTTATATAATAAAGACGTATATTTAATCCGGCTACTCCGTAGTAAAGCTATTTATCTTTAGCGTAGTACGTTATATCGTTTTATTCTATCTAAGGCTTCCCGAGGAACACGTCTTAATTAAGCCCGGGCACTATATATACGAATATCCTTTACGGGTAACCGCTAATCTTAAGCTCGTAAACGGCGATCCCCGCGCTATTAATAGTCCCGGTAGCTTCCGAGAAGCTATTTAATAGTCGATTCGTCTTATCGACTAACGGTAATTAGAGTCTTTAGGTAAACTATTTACTTATAGCGGTATAGTAATCGTAATTAGTATCAATAAGAGTAAGGATATACTATTTATTTATTTTAGCTACTATAAATACCCGGTTATTACTAGCACGTACTTTAAACGCGTCTTACTCCCGCCGTATCGCGGCTATCGGCTTTAACGCCTATTTTCGCGTTAAAGCTACTCTTTTTGCGAGTTATCCTTATTAGTTAACTTATCCCCGCTTTTATCGCGATCTTTTATACGAGTCTCCTTAACCATCCGGACCGTGTCTTAGTTTTCCTTTAGCTTTTTATAGTTCCGCGCGATATACCCCTTTTTATTATAGTTATAGTATATCCAAGTCTTTTACTTCGCCTTTCTATCGCTAACACGGTTTACTCCGCCTATCTTCGTATCGCTATCGGTATCCTTCTTTGCGGTTATATAGTCTTAAGCTTATTTATCGTAGTTTCGTTTAAACTAATAGCCTTTAAATTTCCTAGCGATCTTTTACACGCCGTTAACCTATATAGTATAATAGTTAATAAGGATTCGGGCAGAGATAAGTTTATTCCTAAGTCGCGAAGTAATCGCTCCTTTAAGGAATAAGATCTATACAGTGGCTTCTTATTCGGTATTACCCGTAAAGGCGATCTATCTTTTAAAATAGGGTAAGAAGGCGGTAAACGACTTATCGGTTCGTTAATAAATTATACGTAAGGCTTAGGCGGCCCGTGATTATTCTATAGGGTTAACGTAGGTACGATTAAGATATACTATAAAGTCGTTAGGGTCTATAAGCTTACCCGGCCCGTCGCTTTTATAAAAGGCCGATATAACCTATTATACTTTAGGCCCTAGGTAATTATACATCGTATACCAAGCTTATATATTACTCTAGAATAAGTCGCTATCGATTATAAGCTTCTACCGTATCGCGTAAGCCTACGCGCTATAGTATACTCGCTTCCCTAAGAACTTCGCCGGGCTATCGATAGTCTTATAGGGTATTACCGTTAAGGTCGGGGCGACTATTATTATTATCGGCTATAGCGTAGGCGATAGAACCGGTAATAGGGTAAACTCTACTAGTATAAGGATTATCGGGGTCTATAAAGGAGCCGGGATATTTAGGTTAAGCGGCGTTAGGTCCTACGGGGTAGGCGATCCTAGGAGCCGGGCTATAAGCTATTCGACTAACTAACGTTATCACTTATCGCCTTCTTCTCTCGCCCGTTATCGGTCTATAAACTAGCGTATTTCCGAGTAGTATTCTTATATCGGAGTAAGCCTTAAGTTAATATCGGTATATTATTTATAGAGAGGGCCTAGCCTTATATTTAGGGCTTAGTCGTTTTCTTCGAACCGTTAGTTCGTCCACTCTATAATCTATTTATTTCTAATAGGTTATTAGACGGTAGTATTAGGATCCTGATCTATCGCTAGCATAGCGCGTGGGTGTCGCTAAGTTCTAGATATATAAGCGATTAGTTATAAGTCGTGGTACTAAATAAGGTCGTAATAATAGATTATCTAGAACTAAGGGAGGAAAAAGGAAAAGGAGAAAAGTCTATAGCGCTAGGCTGGCTATAAGGTAGCGATAACTTAGCGATATAGGTCCGTTAACTAAGCGCGTAGTCAGGAAGATCCGGAGTATAGCCGGATCGTCTATATCGGGGTCAACCCGTAATAAGGAGTACCCTTTTAAGGGAGCAGAACAGGGATACAGCAAGGAGGCCCCTAAGGGCGCACCGCTAAACATAGATATTTTGATATATCTTATATACTACTATAGATAGTATAGTATAGATTTCGTTATTTTTCGTGGGAGAGAGATATAGAGTTAAGCGTTTAGCACTATAGGCTTTTAGTATAGATATATAGAGATCGTACCGCTCGATACCCTAAGAGGAGCGCATACCCAGTACTCACTAGTGTTATACTAAGGCGTTAAATAGATACACACACATACATACACTACCGCCACCCTAAGGCCTCCCTTAATTACTAGCGGCGTAGCCTTATATATCGCTAAGACTAGCATAGTCCCCTCGGCTTCCGGAGTTTTGTCCGGTATTTACGGTTATAGGAATATAGATACTATCCGATAAGATTAGACTACGGTATTTATTATTATTATCCATAATTAGCGAATAGTGGGTAGACTTAGTAGTATAGCGGTCTATAAAAAGAATTAGCGGTTAGTAATATCGGAAACGGTATTAGCGGTTAGTATTAGTAGGAAAGATAGGTTAGAATATTAGTCGGTAAGCTACTCGATAAAAGGGCGTATTATATCCTCTTTATATTACGGGAATCCGCTAACTATTATACTTATAATAGGGTATAAAAGGAGTAAGCTTAGCCCCGTAGCTGTATTATTACTTTTAGGCTTAGACTTAATAGTCGGAAGTTTAGGACTAGCGGTAAAAGAATGGATAGCCTGTTTTCCTTTAGGATCCTAAGTTTCGCCGGGCTTTATAACGATTTCCTAGTAATAAGGCTCCTTACCTAGTTACCTAAATATAGCGCTAATGAATTTTACCGGTATTATACTCCACGTTTAAGAATATATAGATTCCTTAGTGGATCTTATAACTATGGCTCTTCCTCTTAAAGTTAGGGCGCTACTAGCGCTAGGTAGGCTAAGGATATTATAGGCTTACTTAGTAACGTAATACAGGGCGAAAGCCTCGGGTAAAAGAATTCCTTGGCGAGATCGGGATACTTATTAACTATCTTAACGATATTCCTTATTTCCTTAAGGTCCCGGAGGCGGGGAATATTATTAGCGGGGTTAGTATTAGTTATAATTCGGAGCTTAATAGTTCCACGGCTAATGCTTATTATAAAGCCGGTATAGTAATATTTAATAATATATAACTAAAGGACGGTGGTTCCCTTATATACTCTATGCCTAAACCTATTAAAGCGGAGGCGTTTTTATCTAGTAATAAATAATCAAGCTATTCTACTTAGTAACTACGGCGGACGCGGCGGCGGTATATAGCTTTCATAAGATAGTAGTACGTAAACCTCGCGCGAAACTCAGTTGCTACTATTTAATATACCCTAACCATGTATATATCTAGCCAGCCAGTACTATTAGACCTAGGGACTAGGATATCTAAGGGGTAACCTTAGAGTGTCGTAAACAATACTAAAATAAGATATCTTCTCTAAGCTAGAAAGGGGTCGTGCCCCTAGGACTAATATACCTACGGGTAGGCCCCGTAGGATCTTCGGTATCTACGTATATAATCCTGCGGAAACCGTGGTATATACCGTAGCTTCTATAGTATACCCTATAAATACTTAAAGTATACCCCGTGGGTGCTATAGTATATACTATAGTACTTCTAAGGTACGCCCACGGTACCCGGCGGTGTTCCGAGGCGTATTATCCGCCGACTATACGCCGGAGGAGGAGACAAAGGCTAGGGTTATATCCGGATTAGTATATTCTATACTCCATAATACAGGAGCTTACTAAGGGTAAAATAGTAGATCGTCTATACTAAGCAAAGGGTTTAAGTAGTTAGTTAAAGGGTAATAAACTACTAACGCTAACGATATATTATTAACGGCGAATATGCGATAAACACCCGGAAAAGAAACCAGAACACTCTTTTAACGAAAATAGTTTACTATATTATAAGAGGAGACTAAAAATTCGCAAGGAGGCAATAATCCGGGCTAAGATCCTATACTAATATTATAATAACCCCTATATAGAATATATAGGTACGAATAAGATACTAAAACTAGTATCGAGAAAGCTTTATTAGGTTAACCTAGGATATAATATTCGCGAATATATTACTATATACTTAGCCTATTAAAGCGCCCAGGTATCTAAGGCCTAGGATTACTGCGACCTCTTCGAATACGCTTTTAGGAACCCTAACAGTCTAGGTACTAGCTTTACTAAAGCCGGATATTACCGCGCCGTTACCCTTTATAACGGGGAAAACCGTTTAGAATATAAGCTAAACGCTATTAGTAAACGGTTTATAGAGTAAAAGTAATCCTATAGAAGTATAATCCGCGAGTTCTGAGTATATGCTAAAGTCTAGGGCTACCTTAACCTAGAGGTATATAACGTAGACCGTATTATCTTTATACCCGTAGAGTACCCTAAGAAACACCGAGATTACGTAGTAAGAAGCTAAGAAGCTTATTCGGCAGTTTCCCTAGTCCGATTACCTACTAAATGCTAACACGGAGCTTATATCTTAAGATTACCCAAATATCCTCTATAAGGACTACTTAGAGATAGACTAAAACCCTAATATACTCCGTAATTATACGGGGAAGGTTATGAAGGCTGCCTAGAAAGCCTATAAGTCTTACACTAATACGCCCGTTATCACGCCCGGCCCCCACTTTACTATATATATTAACCGTATAAATAACGCGGAAGCTACTAGTAGTCTTATTATCGCCTCGGGTTCGTAGAGTATATCTAATTCCGTGCTAGTTCCTAGGTTTATACTTAACTACTAGCGGGAGCAGACCTTGTTATTATAGTCTATATATAACCTTATCGGTATAAGGGGCAAGACTATTGTAGAAAAGGAGTTCCGCTATAAGTTATAGGAATACGCTGAGGAGACTAAGAAACATAATAAACTAATATGTAAATATCTTAAAAGACTAACTACAGGCTCTAACTAGTCTAAGCAATAGCCTATTAATATCCTATTAGCCACGGGGTTTCTAGGTTAGCTACGCCTAAGTAGCGTACTAAGCCTTACTACGCTAGCTAAGGTAACTAAGCGGCCTGCGCTAAGCCCACTTAATCCTACCCCTGCTAAATAAATAGCTATAAAAGGCTTTAAGGAACAGATACTCCTAGACGTGGTTAAGAACTATAGTACTGGACTACGGGATAGTAAAGAGCTACTCTCCTTTAACTTAATAGGCATTAGTACGTGGACTCTAGTAATTATACGCTAGCGCGGCTATCGAATAGTACTGTTTATCCTAGCAAGATATTAGCTTTACGGCTTTAGTAAGGATATCGTGGCCCTAAGTACAAGCTAGAACGCTATAGAATTCACCTAAGTCGTATACTACATTTATTTAGGAAGGGCGGTTCCCTTAGCTCTCCTAGGAGTTAATCGGTAGTTATCGCTGGACTATTCTAAACCTAAATGTTATAGCATTATAGCCCTTCTAAACTGCCTAGGTACAATACTTAAAAGGATTATAGCTGCTAGACTTAGCTATCTAGCTAATACCCGCGATAACCTCTTATACCCTAGTTAAATATAAGGTAGGAAGTAATAATCTGCTATCGATACGGCCCTCCTCCTCCTTTACTATATTAAAAAGCAGCGTAAATCACGCTAAAGTCCTAAGATTTGTACGCTATTCTTAGATATTAAAGAAGCCTTTAACCACGTCGCCCACCCTTAGCTACTTACGACCCTTTAAGAACTCTAACTACCCCCAGAACCTAGTTAAATAGATAGCCTCCTTTACAGAATATAGGCGTATTTAACTAGCCTTTAAGGGGCAGGTTTACTAGCCTACACCCCTAAATATAGGGGTCCTATAAGGCTCTCTGGTTTCCCCTATTCTATTCCTGATTTATATGAGTAAGTTTATAGCGGGACCGGATTTTCAGGGTCTTTAGCTCTTCTATATCGACGATTTTTAGCTATCTATAGAGTCTACGTCGACTAGGAAAAACTATAAAACCCTAGAAAAAGCCGTAGTCTCCCTTTTCGACGTAGTGAAAGTTAGCTACGTTCTTTTCGAGCACCGAAAAACAGAGTCTATTCACTTCTTTAGAAAAGCTCTACAGAAAGAGCCCTAGTAACTATAGCGGGGTACCTAGTAAAGCTAGCGCTAGGTGCTATTATATAGCTAGGGGTCTGGTTTAATGCCAAGCTATTCTTCAAACCCCACGTCGAAAAACGGCTAAATTTAGCTTTAGGGGCCTTAAATAGGTTATATAGGCTGTATGCCTTTAGGACGTTAAAAGTCCTACCGAACTACCCTATTAAAGGCTAGCTTCTAGCGAGTAAAAACCACAAAAACCTCGACCTCGTCTGGCCACAGAACCTACTACCTACTATATAGCTATATAGGCTAGGCCTAGAAATAGTGGCTTTAGTAGGGCAGTCTTGCAATACCGAGGGTCCTATGGCTAGGTGGGGAGCCCTCTAGGCTTCGGAAGCTATAGCGGACCTTAGTACTTTTTTCCCTCTTAAAGACCGGTCTAAAATAGCCACCGACGCTGGCCCTGGCCCCGGAACCCTCGATCAGAAAACAGCCTACCTCGAAGCCCTCTCTAAAATATAATAAAACGTAGGCAAATAGGCCGCTATCCTCTATACCGACAGATTTTTAGGCCACTCTATAAGGCCCCCTATATGGCCCTCGTAAGCTATAGCCCCTATAATATAGTAGACTAATACCTGAAGGCCCTATAAAGCTATAGCCTTTAACCTAGGGGCCTTTGGCAAAATCGCGGACGCTAAATTATAAGCTATTCTTTTGGCCCTTCACGCTACCCTGTCGTAAACGCCTACGCTCCTAGAGTGCTATATTCTTAGAGATTCACAGGCGGCTGTTTAGTAGCTTCAGTGTATCTTATAATTAGCTATAGAAGTAAAAGCCCTTATCTTACGCCTTAAATCACTAGACACTTCGGTTTCTATATAATAGTTCCCGTTACACATAGGGATAAAAGAGAACTAACTAGCGGATAAAGTGGCTAGAAGGGCGTTAAACCCCGAAAAAGCTACTAAATCTATTAGTTTAGTCACCCTTAGCCACCTAAAACGCCGGGTAAATAAAGCTCTTACTTAAGACTAGCAGACGCTATAGAATAATAAAGAGGGGGAGGATAAAAGGGGTAAATCGGTACGATTAGGCCGCCTTTATAGGCGCCTAGTCCGCGATAACCTCCGCTTTTCCTTCAAACCACCACTTATACGGGGCCCCAGGTGCGTAAAGTCGGCTTTTACTTAGTTGATAACCGGCTTCGGATGCCTAAAAACCTACTAAAAACGGGCCTAAAACTGCCCTAACGACCGCTATTACCATCTCGGCTCCTCTATACAGAACATTGCCCACCTTATCCTTTCCTGCCCTTTTTATAAAAACAAACGAAAAGCCCTGCGGGAAGCCCTAGCAGGCTTACCGCCTATCTCTGCCGCTATTATTCGGTACTCAAAGAGGAATACAGGCTTTAGAGGCCTATCGTTCAGCTATCAAAATAGGCTCGGCGGAGTAGTATAAGCCGTAAACCTCAGACTCTACGGTCTAGTTATTCTGGTTTAGTTTTTACCTATTTTTAGGTCGATTAGGCAGATTATTACGGAGGACTTCCTTTATTTATTACCGTGATCTACTATACTTAGATTCCACTAGCCTTTCAGCCTTAGGGCGATAGGCGCCGCGCTATAGCTTTAGGGCTGTACACGTGTAGTGAAAAAGAAAACAAAAAAAAAAGATACGTAACTATAGTTTTAAAAGCCGCGTAGAGAGCGCGATATAGAAGAGGCAAGAAGCCTTAGGGTCCGCTACCGCGAGTAAGATAAAGGAGTTATCTCCTTAGTAACATTAACTCTACAATACTATACCTACTATATATTAAAATCGGCGGGTTCTCCTTAACGGCCTACTAAAGCTATATAGGGTAAATACTCTAGCCGTAATAATAACAGATCAAGCACATATTAGCTTTAGACCTATAGGGTATCGAACTTTAACGTCTCTACGAGAGGGCGATTAGGATTCTATTATACCGAAGACGTAGGCATAGAGTGTCCTTATATGATAATACAATTAAGATTATACTAATAGGGAGTATCCTTTTCCATCGACTAAGCTAAAGTATTACTAAACCACGCGATTCTAGACTCAGGATCGTTAATCGACCTCTTTAACAATCAAGGTCGTTTTATAGCCGTTAAACTATCTAATAGTGTTTTTTTTTTCTCTTTTTACGTAGGTATCTCTAAGGCTTTTATCCTCGGGTACTGCCAGGTTAGGCTACGCGTATAATCCCTATCTAGTATGAAGATATTATTACGCCTGTGCAATACCGTATACTAGAAGGAATTCGTTACTAATATTATCTTAGAATACTAGCTACGTCTCTAAGGCTACCGCTAAGATACTATAAATAATAATATCGTTAGCTCGGCTAATAACCGGCCTATTTATAAGCTATTAGATATCTACGGCTAGAATATAATCGAGCGCGCGGCCACCGCTACCGTGTTTACGGTTTGGGCTTGGCACCCACGTAATACCCCGTAAACAAAATCATAATAACGGCGGTAACCGTAGAAGACTATAGCGTAAAGGTAGCACGAACACCTCGGCTACTATGGCATAGATACTATTATAAGGCTTACTAACGCCAGTTAGGGGCTAAGCATTAAGGGGTCACGCACCGCCGAGTATAACGGGAATAGGTAAGTATAAGTGCCTACGTAGATTAGGCGAATACTATCCCTTTACCTATTAAACCCCGGTAAAGGCCTAGCTATTAATTTCCACGATCTTACAAGGTCGGAGTTATTAGTAGGCAGCTTTTAGTAGCCAGATATCCGATTATACTATTTTAGTAAGGGGCTAGAGAAGTTTACCATTAATTCAGAGAAGAATTTAACACTTACCGTTAAGGATTTATATAAGTGTAGGGTCATCACGACGATTAGATTCAGGAAAGCTCTTAAATCACGCGAGATAGACTACGTTAGGCTTATATAACCGCACTTAAGAATACTATCTAGCAGTTAGCCTCCTTCTCCTATCCCGGAGAACTAACACTACGGCGGGCATAAACAAGCCGGTATACAGTAATAGTTATACTAGGAGTCATGGGTCTAACTAGTATCCTTAACTAGTAATACTAATATACTATAAATAATAGTTTAGACGGTACTTAATACTACACCCCGACTACTCAAAATTCCACTAAGAGAAAGGTTAAATACTTAAGACATCCGAATTATACGATATCTAGTATACTATTTAGTCTATTGCCTTTATACAAATAGTCCTCCCCTGTTGTATATAATATAGGATTCGGTGGCTAATATATCTACCAAGGCAGACAATATATAGGCATATAATAAGCGTTAATAAATCCGGGAACGTATTAATATCACGAATATAACTAAGAATAAGATATAGCGGGAACTAATTAACACGGTTAATATAATAATAACGAGAAACGCCCCCACGTGGATAAATAATAATTTAGTTATAATTAAGTATATTAAATAGCGTAACGAGCGTACTAGTCACGAAAGCTGTATACTCCATCTCTACAACGCTTAGAATATCGTCTAAGCGGGAAGAGAAATAGACGGATATATTACCAGAGGCAAGAAATAAATACTTTAAGGAATCCGTAATTAATACAGGTAACTAGCCACGCTTAATTAGACTTAATGCCGAGAATATAGAGATAAACTCGACGAAATAGCCTATATTACTTAGGATAGGCTAGATAAACCAAGAAATAATATCTTATATAGTATATATAATAGATATAATATCGCCGATAACAAAATCGATAATAATAGATACTAGGTTATTATGTAAATACAGGCAAACCATTAATAGATAATAAATCAAATATACGTTAGTTACTCATTATTAGTGTACTAATTTAAGATAGACTATCGGAAGTATACGAAGACAGCCGACGAGTATCACGGGTAGATAATATAAGCTATAATAGCTATAACAGACTAGATTAACCAGCTATACGAGATAATACCCGTGCCACGCCCCACCTATTTTGGTTCGTTTAGCACTCACCAGCTATACGCTGGTGCTGGACAGTTATACGGCCAGGACTATTATATCGCCACTTACTTCTCTATCCGCTAAGACTAAAGCGATTTAGCTAAAACTTTCTATATAGTTACTTTATTGGTATATTACTTAATAGTAAAAATATAGTAGTTATTACTTAAGTTTTAGCGGGTAGAGAAGCAAGTGGCGATATAGCTATGCTGGCCATATAACTGTCCAGTACCAGCTTATAGCTAGTCAGTGCTAGACGAACCAAAATAAGTGGAGCGTGGCACGGGTACAGACGGATACTCGTGACTGTAGCCGTTAAGGCGTTAAGCGGGAGTATAGTATTTAAGAGACGAATTCTAAGCTTTAGGCTATTATATATACCCGATTCTATATATCTAGGGAATATAACAGGCAATAATAATGGCACTACTAAACACTATAGCTATAACTTTATATTAAAAGGGGAACGAATAGAGTTATATTTTATAAGAAGGACGTTATGATATTTCGGAAGGCGTATATATATCGAGAGCCACACTAATAGGCGGTTACATGACTTTTAGCTATATAGTAGCGCTATAGCCCTAGAGATATCGTAGACACGGCAAGGTCGGTCTACTTAGCTAGTCCTTTTATAATTCATCTACTATTTATACTATATCTAGACTACATCGTTTATAGCGTGATACTATACTATCCTTACAATTATTCTTCGGCCTAGCTATTATTATTAGACTACTCCTTCGAAGAGTCCGTTATTATTCTTCGGCCTTACTACCGTTAATGGTCTTCGGTCTTACCGCTGTTATTGTTCTTCGGCCTCACTGCTATTATTATTCTTCGGCCTCGCCGTTATTATTAGACTAATCTCCGAGAGTCCGTTATTATATAGCTAAGTCTGCCGTTATTATTCTAGCCTACTCTCCTTCGAAGAGTCCGTCATTATTTAAGTCTTAAGAGACTCACTCCCCTTAGTTAATAGAGCTACCAAAAACCATCACCGAATCAGTTAATAGATCTATCAAAAACCATCACCGACGAGGTACTAGATCTCTCGAAAACCACCACCCAAAAAACTCACTCGAACTACCTATACTCAAGAGTCTACGAAAATCAAGATACTATATAACCACTCCACGAATCTTCCGCGATATCGACCCCTTTCCCCTTAGCAGCAGAGTCCCCTACACAAATCAACCGGTTACCCTAGCTAATTGTTTCTACTAATAAAGTACCGCTATAGCCGCGACCGGAAAGTAGCGCCTAAGAGATAGGTCGTCTAAAGGATAAGGGGGCCGCCTTTAGGCACTCCTTAGCCTACACAAATATTAGTAAGGCACTAGAGCGGCGCCAAAAAGAAATAACTTATTATAGCGATACCGTCTTCGGCGGCCTCTATACAAATATATTCTTAGCAGTGGAAAGGACTTATCGCCTAGTTAGACCTACTTCTATTAGTATACTAGCGGGGCTACCACCGTATAAAAGACTTATATCCTTATAAGAACGCTGATTATTAGTATACTAGTAGTAATCTACCCCTATTTCTATAGTAGTAGTATAAGCCACCGTGACTTTACGATTATATTCTAGCCGCTTATAGTAATATAGATAACTATAATCTATTAGCCGTAAAGCCATTGCTCCAAGACTACTTTAACTTTTCTATAGTATAAGCCGAATAGTGCCCTATTTATAGTCCCTATTATTGTTTTTATTAGTAAACTTACCCTTAGACGAGGCCTTTTAAGGCGCTATCTACATCCAGAGTTAGTATATTACTACCAAGGCACTACTATAATATAGAACTACTTATATCTCTATTGCTATTACTATTGCTAGTTCTATTGCTTTATTATAATCTAGCTACGCTATAAGCCTCCCTATTACTAAAAGGCTATGCTATAGACTATATACCGATTTAACTCTATAAATAGAAGAAAGAAGGGGAAAATGCTATAAAAGCCGTAATTAGCTATCTAAGATACCGAAGCGGTATACCCGCGGGAATAATGATAGGAATATAGCGGGCAAAACCGTATAATAAACGCTATAGCGATATAGATAAAGGAGGAAAACGAGGAATAAAAAGGAACGTAATTAATATAAAGTACCCATTATTTACAATTAAAGGCAGGGCCTTACCTTAGCCTACCTACTACCGGATATAGAAGGCACTTATCCCTAAAGGAGGTAGGAGGCGCCTACCCTGCCTATTTTATTTATTATGCAGAAGGAATAATAGTATCGGCACCTAGGGGACGTAGGGAGGCCGTATAAGGGGGCCTTATAATAGTGGCCGATCCATAACCCGTTAGTAGTCCCCCGGCCTCACTTTTCCCAATAAACGGACTGCTAGGCTAACCTATAAGCCCTAGCCTGCTACCTTCCCTGTTAGATACTAGCCTAGAGGCAAATTATGGATACGTAAATAAGACGAACCGGAGCTATATCGACCCTATAGCGGTACTACTCCACCTAAGAAATAGTATAGAGGTTTTCCCCCAGGGTTTTCCCTTTAGAGCTACCCGGGAAGGACCGTATACCCCGACCAGGCTCCTATAGGTTAGATAGCATAGCAGAGTAAGATAGATACTAATAAAAAATTAGATAATAGTTTATAAAAAAGTTAAGTACTACCTAAATGTAACTATAAGTACTATAATATGTATCTTATCTTCTTTAATAGTAGTCTAACCAAAAGTCTCAGTCGTACTTTCTATATTAACCTTTTATATAAATTACTTATGAAAATATTTGTAAATCTAATATAATATAGACTTTATAATGTATAATATAAGTATTAATATAGTTATTAATTCTTATAGACTGTATATGTATATATATATATATATATATACTATATACCGAGCACTATCCTCTATAGGGCTGAATAATGTGTTGATATTCTTATTTAATACTATATCTGCCGTGCTCCCATGCATAAGGACCTGTATATCATGCTATGTGACACCGAGATCCTGGAGACCAAGTCGGTCCGTTGTCTACTCCACGTCTTCACTGTGGATCAAGGCGGCATAAACTCGCCCATCGTACGGGTTTGACAAGAGTCCCTTTGCGTCGACTTCTCCGCCATAGCGGTGTTTCTTTCGGTCGGTCATGAATATTTTCCGTTATTTCCCCGAATGATCTTTCGCACTATCCATTCACGTACACCCTCGAATTCCCCAGCGATCCAGTACCCATCTAGTCACGCTCAATCGGCTCGCGTCTCCCCTCTTCCAGAACTCCTTCATACACGCCACCACCACCCCCCTCTCGGCCGCAGTTCGCTGTTCATGGGATCGTCCATCGAGGTCGTCAATAGCTTCTGCCCTGTTCTGTCATCGACTCCAGTCTCAAAGACTACCACACATTGCTTGCTACGTGTCGGACGCTCGTTACTCGCTCTGCTCACGGATCTTTTACCCGTTGTCGGTTCTTTTAGCACCCTAGCATCAGCACGGTGAGCTTGGGACATTGGCGATCGTCCCGTGGCTACATTTTCATATCACCCAACCCAATCAATCGAGGCACCCAGCCGTCAGCTCTCAGAATTATCCGCCTGCGGTCTATAGTGGACTTGCGACCAACCGTCCCCCGTTCTCTCCGCAACGATCACAATAGACTTGTACAGTCTAAGTGCCTAGCGAAACCTTTCGCCTACTTCCATCAGTTTGAGCTCCGAGCCTGCCATTATCGTTTTGCCATCCCGTGGGCATTAGAAAAGGGCATGGGTTGATTTCTTCGGTATCTCCTTTGCATTGGAATTTCCACTGGCGCCTTCTATTGCTCCAATGCTCAGTCATGTGTAGACCGCGACTGCTCTGCTCAGTCGTCTCTTCATTTGCGCTGCAGGCGTCCCCGGCATAATCATAATAAGGACGCTCTGTACACACCTATGACATTATTCCCTCTATTCTCCTTGGCGGCACGATCGCATCACATCAGCCCAGCAGGATGGACCCACCCCATATCACTGAGTTCGCCTCAGAGCGTTACTTCACCAAGCTCAACCAGCTTAGCGAACCTTCCTCCAGTCAGGATCCTCGGGGTTCAGGGTTCTCGCCGGTAAACTCATGCGTTCTTCCGACCTCGCAGATTCCACCATCTACGTTCATACTCCCGCTTCGTGCTTCCAAGGCAGCTGAGACTGCGAATGATGGCCCACGTCCTTCAGACCAGAAGCCCCGGGGTCGCTTCTTTAGTCTCCGGTCCAAGGTACCCCTTTTGAACGGGAAACAAAATCAAGTTGTTGAGCAACGGGAGCCGCAAAAGCTACACCATTCCGGGCAAACAACAAAGCCTCAAAGGTATGGTCGCCCTCTGGTTCTTTCCCTTCCGCAGGCTCCGATGGAGCAGTGTTATGAACCTAACAACCAAACAGTGAACCATTCGAGCGGTTGTTTTTCGCACTGCCCAGTGAGCTTCAGATACAAATTCTTTCCTCACTCCCACTTGCCGATGTCTTGAATGTACGTCTCGCGTCAAGGCCTTGGTACGCACTTATGAGATTCCACGAAATACCCATTGTTCGATATCATCTCGATCACCATGTCCCGGCTTATGCTCGTCGTCTCTATCCAACTTCTGATACATCCACCGTCAACTTTCAGCATCTCTGTGGCTTGTGGCATCGCCTTCATGTCGCCGCGAAACTGTCTTTCTTAATGTGCGAATGGATAACCAAAGAGATATTCCTCCGAACCACTGAACCGCAACGCCTCGAGTTCGCTCCGTCCCACGAACGAATGCGACGTCGTCTCATTCCTCTTCTGTTCACCTTGTTGCATTTCTTCGAGATATATCGCAAGCTTCATCTTCAGTATATTCTCGAGCACGATGGTTACGGCTTGCGACATGTGCCCTTCACGCTCAACCCCATCGAGGCACAAATCATGAATATGTACGATGGCCAAACGCTTCTGCGTGTTCACCAAATATTTCCCCTCGTTGTGTCCTCTTTCTGCAGACGCCTACGCCCACCATCTTATGTCGGTAGAGTGGAGCGGTCTCTGCGAGGTTACCTCCGTGAAAAGCCAGCTGATGAGATTCACGTGGCTATTCTGTGCCTGGGAGGTCTTCGTCAAGTGGAAAGATTTTGGGAGATCAAGGGTTACAACAGTCGGCGAGCGGCTGTGGATTCTTGGTACAGCAGCCTTACCAGGGACCCTCCGGAGTCATCGTCAAAGCCACGGAGGAGTTTGATGATTTTAGGGCGGATGAAACCCACAGCAACCAGAGAGGCGGCGACGAAATCGACATTCCCAGGGACACGTACTTCCCGGGCCGGGAAAGGCGAAGAAGCTTCCTGGCCGCTGGACAATGATATCGACCCCGTGTTCAGTACCGCCCTCTCTGGAGGCATGCAGATTGACATGCCAGGTCGCGAGCATATACGGCAGCTTCTTGCCGACCTGCCGACTCTTCAACAAATCTGGTCGGTAACAGCCGAGGCTCTTATCCTGGATCGCCGGATCGTTGATCGACCACAAGATATCAAGCGGAACGCGCAGGTCATGTTAGACCTGATTAGAGACGACGGTAGCATGGAAGAAGATGAGTGGTGTTATGGGACAACTATGGGCGCGTCCGTCAAACCTCTGCTGGAGGGTGTGGATGAAGAACTCTACGAACATGGCTGACGTTGGGGCAGCCACTGCCCAACGCAATTTCGCCCCCTCTTTGTTCAAGGACAAGAGACGGTTTCTCATAGGCACTAACTTCTCAGGGTGTTTGAGTGCTATGTCTATAATATCAGCGCATCAGCGCGTTCTACTTAGTACGCCTTGACTAAGCTTATAGCGATGCCTATTCAGATTAAAGTATATATATCTCCTATTTTATCTATATATATATATATATTATATTATATTATATTATATTATATTATATTATATTATATTATAGTATATAAGCTTTAGTTCTGTATTTACGTAATTTCGTTATCCAAAGATAGCTTTTAAAACTTTAGTTAATATTAGATGAATATTTTATAGTAAGATTTTAGATCTAAAGTTATAGATTATTAATATTAATTACTTATAACTTATATCTTAAGGTCTTTTATTATTATTATTAGTCTTACTCCGCTATATATCTAATTTATAGGTGCCTATTTAAGCTATACGGTCCTTCTTTAGTATCTGTAAAGGGGAAAACCTATCGAATAGACTAGAGTCTTTTCGGTTACGTAACGGGCCGGATTGCTAAGATTATAATCCAGGTAGACGCTTACAGAATCTACACTATATAAAATACGCTGGGAGCGGTTCCCCAACAGTCCGACACAGTAATAATTATACACAATTACCTTAATTAATTGTAACCTATTTTATAACGATTTTGACTACGCTTTATCTAATAATTAAGAATCTTACTTCTAAGTAAAAAACCTACCCTTTAACTTTTACTACTACCGATTAAGAAGCTATCTAGCTACATCGATATAGCGTGTTGATCTATAAATAACTATTAAAATATCGGAATATAAGCCGCGGCGGATATACTATCCGTGGGGAAATTCTACGCCTAAAGGCCAAAGGGCGGTAAGGGGAGGGGGGGGGGGGGTAACTTCCGGTTAAGGACTTTAGCTTTCTTCACGTGTATAATAACTAGTTTATCGTTATCGTCCTGGTATAGTAGCGGTACCGATAAGGGGTTTAGCGGTGCTCCCTTTTTAGTCTATACCTATTTCTATAATCGCTAGAGGAGGTTATTGTTCTTCGTAGTTAAGTAAAGCAGGTATTACTAGTATAGCCACTTTATTACCGCCACGGCCTTATCTCGGCACCTCTCCGCTTTCTAGAACTTATCCTATCGGTTCCGGGACTTCCTAGATATATATCTATGGTAAAGACGTCTTACTTCCTAAGTAAGAGCGGTTAGCTCCGTGTTCTACTAAGTGGTAGTTAAGAGTCCGGGGGTATTAGTATAGCGCCGGGGTATTACCCTATAAGCTAAGGCTGTAAGGTTATCGATTAGGGTATTAAGTACTATATTAATCTTTTCGGCTATTATAAGAGGGCCGGCCTAATATAGCTATACAGCGGCGAGTTGGGGAACCTATATAAAGTTAAAATCCTTTTAGACCTACGTAGGCCGGTCCCGGGGCCTATAGCGATACCGCTATAGTATTAAGTACTATATAGATCTAGGCTATCTATATATAGTGGTCTAATCCGATAACGGTCTTATCGGGGCCGTTATAGTCGTAGCGGAGCCGTTATATTACCTATATAAGGTGGATAATACTAGCGCGCCAGCCCGGGCGGTACTATATAGTAATTCCGGGCGGGGTAATTAAGTCCAGATTCTAACGGGTTATAAAGTTAAGGAGGGCGTTAGCCCGAGGGTAGTAACGCGGTAGCTATAACTAAAGGGGGTAGTATAAGCTCAAGTCTCCTATAAGAATATATCGGCCTTATAGCGGTACCGTATCGAGTATATCCAATAAGGGCGTATTCTAGAGCGTCCTAGCTAACTAGTAGTTCTCTAAGTAAATTTACTAGATTATAAGGGTGTTATTATTAGTCCCGAATATAACTGCGTAGGCGGTATAATAGGCCCGCTACGTGTACTTATATAGCGGGTATCTTTTATATATATATAGGAGGATATGGCCTCCTCCCTAGACTAATTAGTATACCCTTTACGATGGGTAGGCCGGGCTATTATAAAGGGGTTAAGGCCGGGTTCCTGGATCGCTATTATATTATACTCGGCACGGTACCGGAGCGGGAGCTCCTTCCGCGCCGAACTTCTCCCTCTATTCTATAAAAGAATATAGATACTTATTAGTTAAAAGGGAGGGGGGGTTAAGATAACGTGCCCGGTATAACCGGGGTCTAACTCTAGGGCTCTTATTACGGTACCTTATTAGCCCTGCGGGGGACTATATAGGCGCTTATTAGGCCCGGTATCGGGGAGCCCTCCTAACCTTTAGTTCTTTGCAGGGGGCGTCCTTTACCCCTACGGCGGGGATAGTACTAGTCCTAGGAGATAATAAGTAGGGAGAAATTCTACAGCTACTATAGATATACCGCTTTAGTCTAGCGGGTAATATTAAAATCCCTAGCTCGGTACTTATATGCTTCGCGGGTTTTCTTAGCCTCTTTTTTTAACAGCTAGTATAAATCGTTAAAAGCATTATAATCTCTGGTATAAGCGGTATAGCGGCGGGGGCGCTTAGGGGCTATAGCGTTATAGCATCTTAGGCCTTATAAATATACCGATTCGGGCTTAGCATAGTAGCGGTATACTCTGTTTATTATTGGGTAGCTAGTAGCCTTATAGCCGAGGTATAGATACTTATAATGCCTTAGGAGGCTAAGATTAGTATTACATAGTTTATAGCTATAGCTACCCCCCTTAAAAAGGAGGTTATTCCGGATAAGGCTTATTACCCCTTTTAGGGAAGCCGCTTCGATAAGGAGAAGTGTTACCCTATTAGTACCGCGGCGGGGTGCTCGCTATCTTACTTAGAGGATGTTAGCCTTAGGATTCGTGTCTTATAAGAATACTAGTAGGTCTTTTTCGGATAGGTCGTTAAGGACCTCCTAAGTGATAGCCTTATTAAGCGTAGAGTAGGTATATATGGCTAAGGCGGCTTCTTTACTAAAGGCCTTCTTAACCTATTACTCCTTATAAGTAACCTACCACTATACCCCTTTAGTAAAGGTAAGGTAGATATCTCCGCTAAGTAGCTTCTATACCGTTACGGTATCGTATCGGGTAATTATAGCGTTTATAGCTTAGATAATTTCCTTTAGGGTCCTAGCTTTAAGGGGCTAGTCTTTGGGGAGGGTTCCTTAATAGACAATCAATTCCTAGTAATATTTAACGGGGATTATTTTAAGGGGGGCGAGGTCCCGTGGTGGTACCGCCACGGGAGCCTAGGCTATAATATTAGCCTAAGACTTTTTTATACCGCTTATATCTTTTCGGAGCTTCTCTCGGCTAACTTAGCGGATAAAAGCGTATAGGTATACTAATAGTATTATACCGGCGTCGTTACGAGTATTATATATCGTAATTAATTCCTTTACTAGCTTTATAACCTCCTTAATCGTGTTCTTATTACCTAGTAAGGCCTAAATTTCTGCCTTAATCTTAGCTACTTTTAGTTCTAAGGGGCGCGGTAATCCTCTTTTAGTCTTATATTAGTTCTATGTTATATCCTGCCTTCGGGGGGGGGAGGGGGGGGGGGGTGAATACTTATATTACGAAATATAGGTCCGTTACGAATTCTATATAGTCGAGGATAGAATAACGCTACCCTACGATTCTTCTAGTCGTACCGCGGCGCCGGTATTACGGTGCCGCTATAATAGTATTCCGGGAGGGAGGCGGTAGTTATAATCTCTATCTCGGAGGTTTTATCGATTTTACTCTTATTACGCGCCCGTGGTTAATAGGCGTGTCTTCCGATCGTAAAGTAATCTAATTTATACGATTTAAACGGGGTCACTCTACTACTATTTCTATATACAACTATAATTATAACCACTACACTACTACGACTATTACTACTATGCTATTTACGATACTAGTATAGGTTTTAGGCGCTTATAAGACTTTAGATATAATATATTATATGCAGGCTTTGGCGGTGTTTTCCTATTAAGGACTACACTCTTAATAAACACCTTTGCCAAGTTAATAGATAGCTCTATATTTCTTTAGACCCATCTTTAGACCCACGTTTAGTCTAACACCGGGAATAAAGAAAAAAAGTGCCCTATCTTTATTAATAAAGAAAATCTATCCATTTTAGATATCTTTTCTTCTTTTACTCTATCCTTAAAGGACTTTTGTATCTTTCAGGACCCACTTCTTATACCCAATCCTTTAGTATTCGACCGTTAGACCTATTTTCCCTTATTTTCACTCTATTTCCTCAATAAAATAACTAACAATTCATAATAAATCTAAATAAAATCTACAATAATATCAAGGAATAGGCTATAATACCAGGGAAAAGATACAATATAACCGATAACACTATTCGGACTTAATAGATATATATTATATAGACTTTAACTTAAGGAGGAAAAGGGGACTTTTCCCCCTTTACGCTAATACAGTAATTTAGTCTCGCCGAGTATTCGGCGATCCGAGTATATCTCCGATCCCATATAATACTAATCTATAATACCACTTAGTTCCTTATACTACCCCCTCTCTAATAGGGCTAATCCCTTAGGCCTGTTTTATCTCTCCTACCGGGCAGAACGTGTATATAACTCTAGGCTTATACGAACTCCGCTATCCGGTCGGCGCTTATAATTAGTCGGCGCCGGTAAGGCTACGTACCTCCTTCAAAATATCACGACTTCTTTCCACGTAGTATTAGGTAATCGGTAAACCGTTAGCGGTAATTACGTAGCCGACTCGTTTACTAATTATTATTCGTTTTCTAGCGTCCCGCGTAATAGCCGGCGATTACTCGCCGCGTTTTAGAATATCGCCCTTATCGTTATACCTTCCTTTATTATCGTGGTGTATAATATTACTAAATTTATTCATACCGTTCTTTATACTTACTCCCTCTCCGGCCGGATTTATAACTAAAACGACTATTTGCCTTATAGATAAAAGTTCTCGTGGTTCCCCTATAATTATTCTTCTTTTCTTTCTTTTCCTTATAAAATCTGTATTCTTTATATTACGTTTTAGTTTACTATATATTTATATTTAGAATTATATTTATATTCACCTTATAGCCGAATAGTCGCTATTATTTCTATCTTATTTCCAAGCGTCGAATAATCACTAATATATCTCTTCTACTCGGCGTTACCCGAGAGTTATATTATATACCCTATAATACTAATAATAAGTGGCTAGGAAGCTTCTCTAATAATCCGCTTTATAGTTAGTATATAGCTTCCGTAGCTACCGATATTTATATAGATTATATTAAGTAATCTAACTCTAACATATATCGTTGCGTTACTTATCTTCGCTCGTATTAAGCGTATATATCTATAAGTTTATCCTTACTTTCGGTAAGTATTCGGCTTCTAAAGTATTTAGATTCCGGATAGTCTTCTAGGAGCTACCTAAATTATTTAGAATATTACTATTAGCGTCCTTTAAAAGGAGGCCGATAGAAAGCTAACGCTATTTAGTCGGCGCCGCTTTCATCTACGGCTTTAGGCCGTATATAAATAGTTCCGTAAAGCTTTAGATAAAGCCGCTCGCCCTCCCGCCGCCGCTAATACCAATCGCCTTATACTCGGTAAACTATTATCGATTCGGTCTTTATTAACTATCGACCTAATAATACGGGTTTAAACTTATTATTCGCTATTCGGTCAGCTTATACTAACCTCCTTTAAGTCGATAACCTCTAAGCTAATAAGGCCTATTCCTTTATAGGTATAATTACGCCCCCTACAGACCGTAGCCTTATTACCTTTACTATGCTATAGCGTGCCGTCCGTAAGCTCCGGGGCGTAGATATCGAGGAATATCCCGATAAATGTACGGCTTAAGCCGCCGGCCTTAAATAGCGCGGTATAAATATATTCCCTCGCCTATAGGGTCTAGCCGCCGCCCTCGCGAACGCTAGTAAGCCCTATTATCGCCTCCTTATATCCGCCGCCTTTACCGGCCACCGTACCGCCGCCCGTAGGCCCTAAGTTCACGTCTATTCAGATAACAAGGAGGGTATCGTTAAGTAATCGCTATCTATTTCCGCTAATACCGCCTCCCCCGCTTCGCCCGCCGCCGATACCGCTAATACCGCCGCTAATACCGTTAATAACGATAACGCCGTTAGCGTTATCTCCCCTACCGCCTTACCTATAGCCGCTAATAGCCTTAAGGCCGTCGCCGAGTCGTCGCCTATAACCGCCTTATCTAAGAAGGAGGAGGAGGAAAAGACGGAGGAGGAGGGTATTAAGCCTGATTCTAATAATATCGAGATAAAGGATACCGATTCTTTAGCGGAGTTTACTAATCCCTTAGAGGAGGTTATTATTATTAGTAGCGATAATAACTCCTTTAAGGGGTTCGATAATTAAGAGGTAGAATTTTAGCGGTCGTAAGGCGTTATACTAATTAGGCTAGGATCTAGTGTATTTTATAGTCGCCTTTTAGCGTTCTTCCCTATATATATAGCCTATATTTCACCTTATATATTATTATGCTATATAAGATAGTATTAATAATTCTCTTAACGATTTCTACTTATATACCGGCTCTTTAGCGCTAATAGTCGTCCTACTTCTTATATATATATATTTCTTCTCCTTTTAGTATCGCTTTACGATAACTAGAGTATTTCTTAAAGAATAGTCGGGCTCCTAAGTATTATACTCTACCGGCTAGCCTAACTATTTTATAAGGTAAAACTTCTACCCTTATTCCTCCTTATAGGCCACGATATCCTTAATTTCCTACTTATCCTACTCTTCTATAAGCGGTAGTAGATTATTCGCCGATCCTTCGGCTATAAGCCTATCTTTCTACAGTTTTAATAGCGATACTAAAAACACGTTATATATCCTCGAGTATTACGGTAATAGGCGAACCCTATACGCTAGCTCGCCGATCCGCTCTAAAATGTCTACCCGTATATACCGCGGCGCGAGTTTTAAGCCGGCCTTAAATAGGAAATTAATAGTAGTAAGCCCTATAAATTTTCCTTTTTCGAAACTCCTAAGCTTATGCCTCTTATTATAGTGCTTAGCCTAGTGTCGCACGTCAAAAGGCACTTGGATAATTAACTTAGTAGAGCAGAAATCTCGTGTGTGTGTATTGTGTTAAGTTATGTCTAGCAGAGTCTCTTATATCCTTAATTTAGGTGGTGAAGACTCTATTATGGGGACTAAGTCATTTAGATCCTATCCGGTCTTTTCCGGTATCCGCCCCTATTATATCCTAATACCCGAGGTCCCCGATATCCGAAGCCCTTAGGTATAGCGTGGATCCCGCCTAGATCCCCTATAGACCACGTTATAGTTCGTGTGCCTATACGATACACCCCCTTAGTTAAGGTGGGACTTCCTAGGTTAACTGCCTAATTAGAGGCTTCGGTTTAAACTAAACGCTCTTAACTTTTCTATCGAAAAGTTAACTGCTAGAGGAAAACGCGCTTATAAAAGGGATCTAAATCCGCCCTATTTAACCGTTTAATTTAATTCTATCTTAATTAGTTCCTTAATGCTGATTAGCCGGATCGACTTAATCGGATCTATATCTATCGGATCTACTACGCCCTCGGGGGCTTTTATAGTCGCTACGGCTATAGCTTTAGCGCGTTTAATCTCTTCGTGTAGTCGTTTAGACCACTTAATACGATCCTTTTAATTAGTTAAATTAAGCTATCCCTATAATGTTTTAATCCCTGCCTCCGGGAATGCCTTTATTAAACCGTCCGCGATTATCTCCTTCGTGTTAACGTATATCACTTTAAAGAGGCCCTACTATACTAACTAACGTGCCTACTAGTTATAAATATCGACGTGCCGTAGCCTTATTCGTAGGCGTTATATCTTCTTATTAATAAGGTTAATAGTCTGCTAATGATCGTAGTATAGCTATAGTTACTATTAGTCTAACCGAAGCTCTAAATCCCTTAATATCTGGCTAACGAATAAGGTCTTTATAGCGGCCTCTATAAGAGCGAGTAGTTTCGATTCTATTAATACCGTCGTGATTATCGGTTATTTACCCGCCTTCTAGTTAACGGTGCCGCCGAAAAGCTTTATCGTTTATCCTTACGAACTCTTACGGTCTGGATTACCCTGAAAGGACGCGTCGCTTACGGTTAGGAACAGTCTATCCCTACCGAATTCCAGGTAATAGTGCCTTATATAGTATAAGAATAGCAGTACTTATTAAGCTCTTTTAAGGTAGTTAGAGGAGGGGTTAACGTTATAATAGGAAAGTTTCGAATAAGCGAACGCGATATCGGGTCTTGTCACGATAGCGGCGTATAGGATAGAACCGATTATACCCTAATACTAACGGACCTCGGGAATCGTCGCGCGCGTGACGTTATGTGGTATTAGCGGTTCTATCGTTAATAATCGGACCTTTAGTAGTCTTCGGCAGAGTATATCTACGCAGTATTTAACCGCGATCTTCTCTATATAGGAGGATTATAATAGCTATAACCTATGGGTGGCTTTATCTCTTAAGACCTTAATTCCTAGGAACTAACGGATTTCTTCGCCTCCTAATAACCTATAGCTTCGCTTAAGAGTAGCCTTAAGGTCGTCGGCGTCCGTCTTATAGTCTTTATGGTATATAAGTCCGATATTATTAACGTAGAAGAATAGGATTAAACCGTCGCGGGTTATAATATAGGGGTTATTAGGGACGGCTATAAAGCCTATCCTCTATAGCGTGCCGCTAAATTCCTCTTACTATAGTAGTGGCGATACCCTTGGACCGAAGAGGGCTTTCTATAGTAGTAGGACCTTGCCTGGTACTTCGTAGCCTTACGGTATCTTTATAAATAGTTCTTCTTTAAGGCTAGCGTTAACGAATACGTTAACGGTATCGAACTACCTTATTTCTAGATTAAATCGTGCGGCGATCGCTATTAGTATACGGAAAGACCGCGAGGCTAATATAGCGGCGTAGTTATCTTCTATTTCTAACCGTTTTTATTCATCCCCTTATACTACGAGGCGTGCCTTATATTTAAGGAGGATGCCCTCCTTATTAAGTTTATAGGTATATACCTATCTATAGGCGAGGACTTATTACTTATTAGCCTAATTACCGCCTACCTCCTACTAATAGCCTATTTATCGATGCCCCTTAAGGTATTCCCCCTTAGCTTATAACCACTACTTCCGTAAAGGGTAAAGGCATATATCGCGGTGGTGGTTTAGTAGAAGCGGGAGATCCTCGCAGATTATATGTGATAGCGGCTAGGAGGTATTAAAGGGAGTGGAATCTATAGCACCAATATCGCCGTTATTAATAGCTTACTTCCTCGTGCGTATAGGGTTATAAGTCCTTCTAGCGTTAAAGAACGCCTTTTAGGCGTTATCGTTCTATACCTTCTCGGTCTTATAGATACTTATATTAAATAGACGCGCGGGTAATAGGCGTGCGGCTAACGGGCATACGGCTAATAGGCACCCCTTAGGGGTATCCACGGCTACCCGTTAGTTATTATCGTCTCCTTTTACCTTAACGCCCCTAACCACCGCTAACGCTATAAGGAACGCCCGTATAGGATCTTCCGGGGATATTAAAGGCGTGGGAAATAGTTTAAACCTCGTAGCGGTAAACCGCGGAGTGTCTATAATAGTATCGGTATCCGTAGTAATAGCGGTGGCCTCTCCCGTAGTAGTATCGGTAATATTTTCCTGGCCTATAGTAATAGCGGTGTTAGTATCTTTACCCGTAGTAATAGCGGTAGTATAGTCTTCTCCTATAATAATAGTAGTATCCGTAATAATAGCGGTGCCCGTAATAATAGCGGTAATATAGTCTATAGTAATAGTAGTAGCCTCTCTCGTAATAATAGCGACGGCCTCGCCTTTATCCGTAGTAATAGCGGTAGCGTCGCTTTTACCCGTAGTAATAGCGGTAGCGTTAGAGTCTCTCGACTTAAAATCTAATACGTCTACGGCTATACCCCTTAATAGTAGCCTATTCGTGGTCTTATTAGATTAGGTGATACGGATAGACTATAGGCGTTCCCTGATTTCCTTAGCAGAAGCCATAGCTTATAGCATTTCAATCCTACCGTTAAATATCTCGTCTTCGTTAAAGACTACGTCTCTCGTGGTGATAATACCTATTAGGTATAGTAGCTAAATACGGAAGCTATTCGAGGATTACTATCCGACGTAATAACCGAGCTATACCTTCGGTTTTAGCTTTTATAGGCGGTTCCTCTTAGCTTAGGTATCGCGCGTTTTTATAAAGGCTTTATAGCCGTAAGCTTATAGGTGCGTAAGGTAAGGTTAACGGCCGCGTTAGTTATAACGGCGTATATCCGGCCTTATATACTAATAGGCGGCGGTGGTATAGGGGTTCCTATATATCTTATAAGGACCCTTTATTACGGGAGGGATAGCCTTTACGGACGTGTTACTATAAGGACGCTTTTTATTATCTTTATAATTAGTAGTATCCTTAGTATCGGGGAGGTTTTTAAGAGTATTAAAGGTACCTCTCCAGACTCTAGACTTTACAGTGGAGGATTATAGGCTCTTTATATTACTAAGAACCGCCTTTAAAGCGTTTATAAAGTCGTTAATCGTTAGCTCGTCTTCCGTAATCTTATCGTAGTTATTTACTAAGTAGTTATTACTCTATTCCTAGGTAATAGGTCTAATAGCTTTTAACGCGTCTTCTGTCTAATAGTCCGCGCTTAATAGCTCTAAAACGTCTATATATTTATTGTATATTATCGCTGTTTTCTACCTTATAACCCAGCTATCGTTTTTTCTTTTTTTTTTATTCATTTCGCGCATACAGCCCTAAAGCTATGGCGCGGCGCCTTTTGCCCTGTAGGCTAAAGACTAGAATAAACTATAATAACGAGTGGAGTAGTAATAAATAATGGAAATCCTCCGTAACAGTCTGCCTAATATACCGAAAAGCAGGTAAAAAGAAAACCAAAATAGAAACCTAGACCGCAGGATCCGAGGTTTACGGCTTATACCACTCCGCCGAGGCTATTTTAATAGCTAAAAGATAGGCCTCTAAGGCCTGTATACCTCTTTTAGTACTGAATAATAGCGGCAGAGATAGCGGTAGGCCTGTTAGGGCTTCCCGTAGGGCTTTTCGTTCGTTTTTATGACAAGGGCAGGAAAGGATAAGGTGGGCTATATCCTATGTAGGGGTGCCGGGACAGGAATAGCGGTCGTTAGCGTAGTTTCGGGCCCTTTTTTAGTGGGATTTTAGGTATCCGGAGCCAGTTTTTAACTAAATAAAAGCCGACTTTACCCACCTAGGGCCCTGTATCGGTAGTGGTTTTCGGGGAAAACGGAGGTTATCTCGGACTAGGCGCCTATACAGGCGGCCTAAACGCACCGGTTTACCTCTATTTTCCTCCTCTTTTTCCTTATTCCATAAAGCCTTCTAGTCTCCAATTAAGGTCTCGTTAACCCGGCGTTTTAAGTGATTAAGGGTAACTAGTCTAACGGATTTAGTCGCTTTTTTAGAGTTTAATGCCTATTTAGCTACCTTATCCGCTAGTTCGTTCCCTTTTATCCCTATATACGAAGGGCACCACTATATAAAGACCGAAGTGCCCTGTTATTTAAGGCGTGAAAGAAGGGTTTTAGCCTCTATAGCCCACTACGAGGCTCGCTAAAGCTTCTGAATAGCGGCTGATAAATCGCTGAAAATATAGCACTCTAGTGCCTTAGGCAACTACAGGGCAGTATCGAGGGCCTGAAGAATAGCGTATAATTCGGCGTCTACGACTTTATCAGAGGTCCCTAGGTTAAAGCCTATAGCTTTATAGGGCCTATAGGTATTAGCCCACTATATTATAGCGGCTATAGCCTGTGGAGGTCCTGTAGGAGGCCTTATAGTGTGGCCTAGGGAGCCGTCCGTGTAGAGTATAGAGGCCTAGTCGCCTAAGGATTATTATATATCCTTCTTCGAGGTGGGCTGTCTTTGGGTCTTAGGAGCCGGAGTCAGGACCTTTTACGGTTATAGGCTATTCCTTTTAAGAGAAAAAGGGTCTAAGGTCTGCTATAGGCTCGGAGGCCTAAGGGGCCTCCCACCTAGCTATAGGGCCCTCTATTTCCTAGGACTGCCCTACTAAAGCAGTTAATTCTAGGCCTAGTCTATAGGGCTATTTGATGGACTATAGGTCTTATAGGCGGGCGAGGTCTTCTCCTGATTCCCCTAGAAGCTAGCGTTTAATAGGGTGGTTCGGTAAGAGCTTTATGGACCTAAAGGCGTAAAGCCTATTAGACCTAGTTAACCTAACCGATGCCGGGGGGACTACCACTTTTAGTTCTAGAGGCCGTAAAGGGGCCCCCCTAAAAGCCCCTAGAGCCCTGACTAGAGCGCCGTACTGCAGGCGTCCTAGACGGTCGACTAGGTGCTTGCTCGGTGGTTTAGGGTCCTACTATAGCTGTGAGCTAAAGTCAGCTAGCGAGGCTATACAGGCTATATATAGCTGCCGTAGGGCCTTAAAAGAAAGGCCCCTCTACGAGCTAGCTAGCCTATAAAGCCTGTTTAGGGCGCCTAAAGCAGAATTTAGTCGTTTTTTGACGTGGGGTTTAAAGGATAGCTTAGGGTTAAACCAGACCCTTAGCTACCTAATAGCACCTAGCGTAGGTTTAACTAGGTGCCCCCCTATAGTAGCCGGGGCGTTTTCTATAGAGCGTCTTCGGTGGAAGTAAATAAGCTCTGTTTTATCCGCGTCGAAAAGGATTTGGTTCTTATTAGCTACTTCGAAAAGGGAGGCTACGGCTCTTTCTAGAATCTTATAGTTTTTCCTAGCTGACGTAGACGCTATAGATAGCTGAAAATCGTCTATATAGGATAACTAAAGTCCTTTAAAATCCGGCCCCGCTATAACTTTCCTAATATAAATTAGGAAAAGAATAGGGGAAACCGGAGAGTCTTATAGGACCCCTATATTTAGGGGGGTGGGCTACTGAACCTGACCCTTGAAAGCTAGTTGGATACGTATGTTTCCTGTAAAGGAGGCTACCTATTTAACTAGACTCGAGGGTAGTTAGAGCTCTTAAAAAGTTTTTAGTAATTAGGGGCGGGCGACGTGATCGAAGGCTCCTTTAATATCTAAAAATAGCGTAGAAACCACGATATTTTAACGCGATTTACGCTGTTTTTCGATAAAGTGGGGGAGAAGGAGGGCCGTGTCGATAGCGGATCGTTATTTTCTACGCCCTATCTGACTAGGGTGTAGAAGGCTATCGCGGGTATTAGCTACAAAGCTAAGCCTAGTAGCTATAACCCTTTTAAGGACTTTACCTAAGCAGTTTAGAAGGGTAATAGTCCTATAAGACTTAGGATTAGAATAGTCCTTCTTCCTTGGTTTTGGTAAAACGACTCCTAGGGCCTTTTTCTAGTAGGTAGGGTGGTAGCCTGCTGAAAATAAAGCTGAGTAGGCCTTTAAGAAGGGTCCTGGAATAGCCTTATAGGCCTCTTGTATCGGCTGTAAGCTAATCCTATTAGGCCCTGGGGCTTTTCCCTTAGCAGCTCTAAAGATAGCGCGTTATAGTTCGGTAGCCTGAAGGCTAGGCTACTCCCACGGTCTTCTAAGACCCTTACTACGTGATCTAGTCAGGCTCTAGGGGCCGTTAGAAGGGTTAGAGGGGCCTAGGCCCCCTGAAGGGCCTGTAGAAATAGGGGCTTTAGGGGCGTCGGTGGCGGAGGGAAAAAGGGTGTAAAGAAGGGCGTTATATTCTTCGTCGAAGGTATAGGCTTTCTGCTTTATAGGCGTTTGAATCGGTAGGATCTTCGCGTTTAGGCCGCTTTTCGTATAGTTATAGGCCTTAAAAATCTCCGGGCCTTAGACGTGGGCTAGGAAGGCTTCCTAGTAGTCCTTTTTTGCTGTTTTTACTGCCCTGTAATAGGCGTTACGAGCCTTTTTCTAGGTGGTTTCTAGAGCCGCTAGCCGGGTAGCCGAGGCCCCCTTTTTAGCTTTTCTAAAAACCCTAAAAGCCCTGTTAGCTGATTTTCGCAGGGCTTTTAGCTCTAGGGTCCACCACGGTTTCGAACGCTTTACTACCCTTAGCTTAGGTATAAAGGCCTTAAGAGCTAGGGAAATAGTATCTGATAGGCAGCGACCTATAAAGTCCTAATCCGAGGCGTTAATAGCCTGTTATAGCTGCTAGTCGAGGCTAGGCTCTAGGTTCTTTAGGGTGCTAGTAAATAGACCCTAGTCCGCTAGCCTATAGTTATAGGCTAGTAGAAGGACTTTATTTATAGGGCCTTTAGGACCTTTAGAACCTAGAATAGAGACTAAAATCAGGATACCGCTGTGTAGGGAGGGGGTGTTTTCGATATATTCCTACTTATAAAAGCGGAGGCGATCGAACCCGGGCGTATATAATACTAGGTCTATAACCGACTCTTAACAAAGATTAGACCTAAAAAAGGTCCCCCTGTTTAGGTTAACTTCTTTAGGGTCCACTAAACAGGTGGCCTTAAGGCTATTTAACTAGTCTACTAAGGCTTAGGCCTTAATAGAAGCCTGATTCGTAGTAGCCCCGTTCCACTGCTAGTGGTTCCTGTTAAAGTCCCCTATAATAAGGGTCGGCTTAGGGATCTAAAGGCCCTATAGCACGCGATCTTCGGTCCAGGGTCGGCCTTTACAGCCTGAAAAAGAAGGAAAAGAAGAAGAAGAAGTCGAAGAGGTAGAGGGGGTAGGGCTAGGGGGCTTTATAGGCCCTTTACCTATTATCTCGGGATTCTGCTCTGTCTGATTATAGATATTTAGGATATAAAAGGTCTATGGATAATAGACCTCTATAAGCTACACGTCTATATTATCTAGAAGGTCTTCGCGGTATAAAAAATCGATACCCGAGCCCTTTCTTATATACGTAAGGACCCTAGCCTTAATAGGATAAAACTGGGTTTTTCGAGACGTAGGCGTGATAGTATAGAAGGCTAGGTGGTTTCGAATATACCACCCTTCTGGTTTCGGGCCGCAGGAGGGCTCCTGAATAAGGATTATATCAGCCGAAGCTTCTAAAGCCTATTCTAGGATACCCTGCTATGCTAGGCCCTGTGTATCGATATTATGCTAAATAAACCGGCTATCTCTCGAGCTAAAATACCCCTTGTTTATTAAGGTTTAATAGCTTGAAAGACCTCGTAGTTTTTACTATAGGGGGGGTGTGCCCCCTCGTAGTTATAGCACTTATAGGTCCTGTGTTCATAGTCGCTATATTCCTCCTACTCGTTGCAGTAGTGGTCTTCGTCGCTGTGGCCCTCCGTAGCGTAGATAGAGCAGGTAGTTAGGCTCTTATAGGTCCCTCGGGTATACCCGAATTTCCAGTAGTTAGAGTACTAGGTCCTAGGGGTTATAGGCCTATGTTTATAGACCTTTAGCCGCTGGCCGGCTATATAAAGCCCCTGTTTTAAGCAGTATTTCTGCTCTTTAGTAGTAGGCACTAAAATAATAACAGTGCCGTAAAGCCTGTCTAGGGTACCTAGCCACCGAGGCTTCCCTACTACCCTAATAGGGTTAAAGGTGCCGATTTCAGTGATTAGGTCCTTTAAACCTAGGCCCTGCTATAGACTACGGTGTAGGGCTTCTTACGGTGTGTCGGAGGGGTTAGTAGCGTCGGATAACAGGGCCTCCCCCCCTCCGAAGGCCCTAGTAGGCACCTGTTTAATAACAAGCTTGACCCAGTCTTCTATAGGTTAGGGGGGCTAAAGAGACAGGTTTAGCTCTTTAAACCACTGATTCTATAAGTCTAGGAGCTGCTAAACGCTGTATTACGGGCCCGGGGTCAAGATAAGGTTCGTATTAGCTAAAAGGCTAATAGCCGTAATAGCAGGGATTCTTAGAGTCTTATTTAGCCTGTTCCGAAGCTTAAGGGGATCGAAGTTCTCCCGGGGGATTATTTCCCCTGCTATAGGTTATAAAATAACCTTAGGGACCTTTTTAGGGTCTATAGGGAGGGGGGCCGGGGGGGTTAAGGGTGCTAAGGCCTTTAGAGGGGCCTCGGGAGCTATAAAGCCTGTTTTTCCCTTTAAAGCCTCGCTATAAAGGGGTTTATGCTATTCTGTAAGCCTACGAACTACTTAGGCTAGTTCGTCGACCTTCTATTCGAGGGTAGGCGGCTAGGTCCCGTCGATAGCAGAATAAAGCCCTAAAGAGAGGGCTTTAATCTAAGGGGTAGAGTCAAGGTTATAGGTCTGTTAAAGTAGCTGAAAAGCCTGCTAGAGGAGACCCCTAGCCTAGGTCTTACTAGCCGAACTAGTCAACATCTGGGGCGTAATAGGGGGTTTTCTAACAGTTCCAGTATTTCTAGGGGCCTTTTTAGCCTATTTAGAGCCTACTAGGCCCGGTTTTTCAGTAGGAGGGGGCCTAGAAGGCGTCTCGAATAGGCCTTCGGCTTCGGAGTCTAAAGGAGGCTCGGTTCGGGTCCTAGAAAACCTTCTAGGGGTCGGAGTCGAAGGGCTAAGCTGCCTTTTCGAATTAAGGGGCGTAATAAAGGTAGAAGTCTCTGTATTTACAGGGCTTTCAGGGGATTCCCCTATTTCTACCTCCCCTAAGCCCTCTATAATTATAGGGGCTTCAGGGTTAGTTCCGGGGGCGTTATAGTGGGTTAGGGCGTTATTATGGCTACTATTATAGCTATTAGTATGGCTAGTATTATAGCTGTTATTATGGCTAGGGTCTTTTATAGGGTGCTAGGGTCACGAGGCGTTAGTATTTACGGCTCTGCGTGGCTGCTTTATCAGCGTGGGCGCACGGGCCATATCAGATTTTTCCCCCGCACGCGGGGCACCCGTAGGTGCATTTCCAGGCGTTTCCGCACTCATTTTACGCCCTAAACAGCGCCTGCACGATACAGGGCTATGGATAGGCGTATAGAGCTTGAAAAGAGCTATCGATTAATATAGCTTTTACGTGGTTTAGAGCGTTTACGCGTAAAACGTGGGTCCCCCCAAAAGAGTTATAAGAAGGATTGACCTAGCTATCTATATCCTTAGGTATAGCATTTATAGGCGTAGTGTATCGTCGATATAGGACTAAGGCTTCTTTATAGAGGTGTATAGGGGTTAGTCCTGCGTGCGTGTATAAAAGAGTAATCCACGCCTATAGGTTATTTACGGTATTATCCTATAGCTAGGCGGGGAGGCTATATAACGTGGTGTAGATAGTTCCTTCAATATAGGAGCGTACCTTATTAAACTCCTTCTACTACGAGTTATAGTCTACCTTTTCCTCGCGGTATACGCGGCGATCTTATACGTAGCGTGTACGCCCCTTTTTAGAGAGGACGTTAATAGAAGGCGTCCTAATTATTAGTTTTTTCGTTACGGCCGTAGTCGTAGCCTTCCGGCGGGCGGCCGTTTTCTTCTTACCGGCGGCTATAGCCGCTATAGTAACGGCCGTGGTAGCGGCGGTATCCGTAGCGTCTATAGCCTCGTCGCCCTTTAGCGTAATAGTGGAAGACGGAGTAGCCGTAGCCTCCTCCGCCGTGTTAGGGTCCACGGCGAGGGCTTTATATTTACGCACATTAAGCGGCGTAGGTATAAGGAGGAGATAGGCGTTAGCCTCCTTATCGCTTAGCTTTAGATGAAGATAGTTATCCTAGTAGGAGGCAGATTTACCGTGTACGGCGCGCTCCTATACTCCCTAATCCCTCTAGTTAATAAGGGTGGTAGCGGCCGCCTTCTATTCGGCGTTAGATATATTAGAAGATATCTTTTCTAGGTTATCGGTTAGTTAATTAATAGGTAGGTTAATTAATCTCTTAATTACTCTGATTAGGTCGATAGTAGTTATTTAAGAGTGCTTATATAGATATAATTACTTCTTTATAGTGGAGTAGGGGTAGCCTTATTAATAGCTATTATTTAGGCGTTATAAATCAGGCTTATAACTATCGCACGTTAAAAGGCACTTAGATAATTAACTTAGGAGCAGAAATCTCGTGTATATATATTATATTAAGTTATATCTCGTAGAGTCTTTTGTACCATTAATTTAGGTAGTAAAGACTCTATTATAGGTACTAAGTTATTTAGATCCTATCTAGTCTTTTCCGGTATCCGCCCCTATTATATCCTAATACCCGAGGTCCCCGATATCCGAAGCCCTGGGTTATAGCGTGGACCCCCCCTAGATCCCCTATAGACCACGTTGTGGTCCGTGTGCCCATACGACACCTAGGTCTTAACCGCCGCCTCTTAATAGACGCGGATCCGTTAGCGGATATCCCCTAACCGTTTAACGTGTTCCTTAACGCCTTATACCGTGGTATCGTCTTTGGGTTTAATATACTCTACTATCCTCGGGTAATACCCGTAGAGTACCTTATATAAGGATACCCTAATAAACCTATATAGGCTATTATCATACGCGAACATAGCTTCTTATAACTAAATTAGCTAGTAATTAGCGGCCTCCGCACCTATTGTCCGTAGGAACTTAAGTAACGTTTAGTATATCCGTTCGGTCTACCTGTTTATTTAAGGGTAGAATATAGTGGATAGTCGGCGAGTAATCGCCTTTTCGCGGTAAAACTCCTTCTAAAACCGACTTATAATAAGCTTATCCATATTACTTATATGTCCCTTTAGGCTTCTGAAAATAACACTTAACCTTATTATAGAGGATAATAGCTTACTAGGGTGCTATAAGTATCTTATAGGTTAGTATAAAAAGTATATACTTTATTAAGCGGTACATAATTATTAGTACAGCGTTATAGGTTTAACCGTCCTTACCCTTTACGGGTAGGAAACCCGTAATAAAATCTCTAGCGATCTCTTAAAATATATATAATAGTAGTAATAGCGATTATAGTTATCCGTACCGTTTATACCATAGTACCTAAGCGCCTTAATAAGCCGAGTATACGGCGACGTATTCGCGAACGTTATATACTAGGTTAACCTAATAAAATTTCCTTAATACTAGCTTTAGTATTTTATTCGTACCTATATACCCTATATAAGGGATATCGTAGTATTAGCATAGAATCTCCGTCCGTATTATCGCCTCCTCGGGGATTATTAGTCTTCCCCTATAATATAGTATACTATTTTCGTTAAAATAGTACCCCGCTTTCTTTCTGGTCTTTTATCGAATATTTACCGCTAAAGATATATAGTTAGTATTAGTAGTCTATAGCCCTTTAACTGATTACTTAAACTCTTTACTAGATATAAGATAATTTACTATTTCGCCCCTAATAAGCTCCTATATTATAGAGCGTAGGATATACTAATCCGGGATTATAGTAATCCTAGCCTTAGTCTCCTCCTCCGGCGTATAATTAGCGGAGGCCTACCGAGCTATTATATTATTACTATAAGTCTTCTTAACCTATATAATCGGTACGATAATAATACGCGAGGTACTATCCTTTAGGCTTAGAGGTGGCTATTACCCTTATCGCCCTTCTTTAGAGCTTAGCTACGCGACGTCTTCGCTTAGCGGAGCGACCCGTTATCTCTTAGGTTTAAGGTCTTTCACCTAAAGTAACCTCTTAACGGCCTATACGTATACGAAAAGAACTGCTTTCTTTAGGGAAGCGTGGATTTATATAATCTATTAGCGAATACTCGCCTATATATTATTAATTAGACTTAGCTTACTAAAAAGAGTAGAGAGGATATCGCTATAGGATATTTCCCCCCTTATATAGTCTAGCCTCCTAGACAGACTATCCGCTAGGTTTATTTTTCCCGGATAATACTATACTTCGAAGTCGAAAGATATAAGCCGATATACCTATCTAATAAGCCTTCCACGAAGGTTTGATATTAACGCCCGTAGTATACCTTTTAGGGCTTTATAGTCTCTTAGGACTATAAACGCTTACCCTATACCTTTAAGGTAGTATCTTTAGTACTTTAAGCTTTCCACGATAGCTAATAACTCCTATTATCCTATAGCCTACTATTATTCCGTGTCGGTGAGTTTTCGCGAATAGTAAGCGATTAGTTATTACTACGAGTTGTGCTTCTAACCTAACATTCCAGATACTACTTTATCCGATACGTCCGTCTTAACTCTAGAATCTAGCACGGGGTTCTAATAATGTAGAATAGGCGCTAAGCTAAGGGCGACCTTTAATCTTTTACAAGCTTCTTAAGCCTCCTACGGAAAATAGAATAATCCTTTTTTCACGCCGGCCTTACTACCTTTTAATAGCGCGGATAAGGCTATTATAATGTTTAAGTACCCCTCGATAAATCTCCTATAGAAATTCGCGAATATTAGGAAGACTTATATATCCCTAAACGATTCTAGCGCCGGCTAGTCGGCTACCACTTATACCCTTTCTAAGTCTATTATAATACCTTTACGGCTTACTATAAACCCTAAGAAGTTTACCCGGTCCTTATAAAATTCGTACTTCGATAGTTTAGTATATAAATAATAATATGATAACCTTTTAAGGATATATTATAGGTGCTTTATATATTCCTCCTTTATACGGGAGTAGATTAGGATATTATCGAGGTATATAATATAGTAGATATTAAGTAAGCCGGCGAGTACTTAGTAAATATACCTTTAAAGTATCGCGGGCGTGTTTATTAACCCGAATAGTATAACTGTATACTTAAAGTGCCTATACCGTGTTCTAAATACGGTTTTCTAGCGGTCCTCTTTCTTAATCCGGATCCTAAATAAGTATCTTAGATATTAACCTTCGAATAGTACTAAGCGCCCGAAAGGCGATCTAGTAATTCCCTAATTAGTCAGAGTAGGTACCGGTTCTTAATCGTAATAGTGTTTAGCCTATAATAGTTAATATTTAGGCGGAGGCTATTATCCTTTTTTAGTATAAATAGGATTAGCGACCCCGCTAGGCTAGTCGATTTCTAACTACGACCGCTCGCTATACCTTCGGCGATATACTTTTTTAGCTCCTCGAGCTATACAGGTAATAACGGGTATAAAGGCTCGAATAAGGGCTCTTTTCCCTCTTATAGGTTAATAGAATATTCTATATCCTCTAATAGAGGTGGTTCTTTCGCTACTTCTTCCGAAAATATATCTTCGAACTATTATAGACTAAAAGGTAAACGCACGCCTTTAGGCCGTGGTTTATTATTACCCACTAATAGGATTAGTATATCCGGGGCGCTATCTATAATAGCGGTAGCTATACTAACGTATATATTATACGCCTTCGCCCTTTACTCTACTACCTCCTAGGCCTAGGCCTCGAGTTCCGCGATAAAAAGCGGCCTAAAGCCGAATATTCGGCTAGCTATATCTATTAGGATACTCTCCTAACCTATACTATTATTCGATAATAGTAAATAACCTAACCCCTTTAGTCGGTTCGTGTAAATAAATACTCTCTTTAAGAGTTAGGGCCTCCCCTTAGAGTCTACTAAATAAAAAGCTAAGCCGTATACTCCGCGACTACTCGCCGCTTAGTTATTAAAACCTTTTAGAGCCAGGGCCTAGATACCGGGTAACGGCTATAACTTTCACTATTCTGCTAGCGCCGGGCTAATAATATCGACTTATATACCTATATTAAGGTTAACACTAAGCTTAACCTTACGCCTTTCTCGGATAATATACGCTACGCCTCGCGTGACTTTACTAATTAAAACCTATTTCGGGGCTTTTACGGATATTATGCTTACCCCTTATACTACGCTAATCCGTTTCCTAGGCTATTAGGGATCTCGGTAATCCGTATATCGTTATGAAGGGCTAAATCCCCTTAGACCTGAATATTACTTATATTAGCGCTTTTTTTCGCTAAGCCCTGACCGCCGTTTTTACGGTCTTTACTATAATAGTCCTTAGACTAGTATCTCTTTTTACTATAGTTATAGTACTCCCTATCAAAGAGTTTATCTAACTTAAAGGTCTTTTAGGCGCTAGGCGTAATCGTCGATAATAAAGATTTTATCGCTTATTACTACCCCTTTAAGGTGCTTTCCGACTATTTAGCGGACGGATACCGTCCCCTCTATAATAGGTTATCCTTCTAATAGTAAAAGTAAGACCTCTTCTGGCTATTAGACCTATTATTCGGGGAGTATATCTCCTAAAATAACTACACCTCCTACGCTACCGTGTAAGCCTCTTTAAGCTTAACCCGTCGCTCGCGAAGCTTATCGCGGAACCGTGCGGGTAATCGTTAAAAGTAATTATACGTATATTCTTTGTTACTATATATCTTTTACCCTAATAGGCGATAATAGTTATCCTGTTATTCGAATAACTTTATCGGCGTTATCTCGCTAATAATATATAACTTATATAGCTCCTCCTAGTATTAGAAGTGCTATAAGTCGCTGGATAAGTATTCTCGCCGAATAAACGCCTTAAGGTTATCCTATATAGGCGATAAGAGCTTCCGCTTATAGCTCCGCTATACTATCTAGTAAGAGCGTTCTAGCTTAGTTAAAGCCTATTTAATTAGCTAGAGCACGGGGGCCTTTACCCGAAAACGCTTCCCGGCCTTAACCGCGGATACCTAGTTATTAATCTTAGTAACGGTCGTATTCTCCCCTAAGGGTTTATAGTTATAAACCAGTAGCTTCTTATATTCCCGCTTTATTACCGGTTATGTAATAAGCCTTTATAGGATAGCCTTATTTTACCTTGATATCTACTAATTAAACTCTTATTATTACTATACCTAACACGCTAGTAGGGCGAATAGGTTCTTAGTGGTTATCAGGGATAGTTCCCTTATACGGTCGGAAAACACGTAGCTCGTTAACCGTTTAGCGCTCCTTACCCGCTTAATATTAAGCCTCTGTGGACGATTATCCACGGATAATATCCGTGTTCGTATTAAACTAAGGGATAACGATAAGGCCGTATCGTTATCGTTATCCTATTAGTCCTAACGCTTTTTAGTGCTTCGAATAGGCTCTTCCTATTATATACTCGTATCCGCCCGCTCGGTGTCGGTAGTGCTTTATAGAGTCCGCTTTAGTAGTATCTTCGGCCTAGTAACCTTATAGGTATAGAAGTTAAAGAATTTATTAAGGAATAGGCTATAATACCAGGGAAAGGATATACCGTAACGGATAATACTATTCGGACTTAATAGTTGTATATTATATAGACTTTAACTTAAGGAGGAAAAGGGGACTTTTCCCCCTTTACGCTAATATAGTAATTTAGTCTCGCCGAGTATTCGGCGATCCGAGCGTATCTCCGATTCTATATAGTGCTAATCCATAGTGCCACTTAGTTTCTTATAAATAATTAAAATAAATACCGTTTAGAAGCTTCAAAATACCCTAGCCTTAGGAATCCCTTAAAGAGGTTTTCGCTAAGAAGCTTAAGGGTAGTGAGGACTATAAGATCTGCATGATAGATATACGTACCCACTTTGCCCGTAAGGAGCTTATCTTAAACGATATAATAAACCCCTACCTAATACTACCTTTCTAAAGGCAGTTTAAGACGATCTAAAGGTAGCTGGGAATATAATAGCAGCCCTTTTGGATAGACCCCTTACCTAAGTCCAGGGACTTACTTTATAAGTCAGAGTCTAGAATAAACTAAAAGATTCATACGGAAAAAGGGTTTTTTCAGCTGACTACGACGTTCTGGTCTCTATTTTTAGCCTGTGGCCTTTAAAATTCACCGCTCTCGAAGCCTTTTTATATAAGGTCAAGGAAAAGCTAATTAAAATAGGGTCGCGGGATATAAATCTCGAAAGTAAAGCGACTTTTACGTAGATTTTAGATCGCCTTAACGACCGTTAGGCTTTAGTTACTTTGTAAGTTAGATACGCTTTTCGACACGATCTATATACCTATACGCTAGATAAACTAATCGCTAACCTAATCGACGCTTCGAGGGAAGTCGATTCATCGAATACCGTACGTATTAATAGTCGGAAAATTTATAAAGGTTCCCAGGGCAGTCAGAAAAAGAAGTAGCCGTAGTATTAGTAGGGGAACTAATAGAATTAATAACAATAATAGAGAAACCCTTTTTACTCGAACTATAAAAAAAAAGAATATATAAAACTAAACTGCTATTTTCTTTACCCTAAAAAAGCCCCTTAAGGCTAGGGTTCTGAAGATCGTTCCCAGGGCAGAAAAGAGTTATAAAAATGGATAAATAAAACCCAGCAGTTAACAGGCTATAATAGGCCTTAAAGTCCTTAATAGCTTCTTTGAAATTAGAAGATCGATAATATAATGAAAAAGGTTAAAACTCTAATCGTTTAAAAAAAGACAAAGTCTATCTTCTTGGTTTATAGAAGCAATAGAAAGATCTTTATTAGGCCTGTAAAGCTTAAATGGAGTCGTACGAAAAACGGGCCTTCGAAGAAACCGACAAACGGTTAAAAGAGATTTCTTTTAGCGATACCCCTCTTCCCTCACCTCCTTGGATTCCTAGGCCTATATAGTCTAACCTATAAGCTAAAGATGCTATAGGACCTAATCAGGTATTTATCCTCGATTAAAATAAAGTTCTAGTTAATACTAACCTTAATATAAGTCTACTAGTTAAAAAGGTGAATACAATTCAACAGATAGCTAATATAAATTAGCTCTAAGCTTCTATATCGAGAGTAGACCTATGGCTCACGTTGTATCCAATAAATCACTCTATTCTACTTATAATACTACTACCAGAACAGCCAGCTAGGGTCAAGCTAATAGAGTAAATATAACCGGTACTAGAGACTATTTTATAAACTTTAACGATACTGGAAAACTACTACTACTATAACGCTATTTATATATTCCAGAACCAGACATAAATATCATCAGTCTACTAGTCCTAGATAAATAAATTAATATACACGGTCTCTCCAGGAATACTAAACTAATTTTATTCTATAATAATAATACTAATAATAATAATAGTAATAATAATAATAATAATAATACTAATAATAATAATAATAATACTAATAATAATAATACTAATAATAATAATAATACTAATAATAATAATAATACTAATAATAATAATAATACTAATAATAATAATAATACTAATAATAATCATAAGAATAATAATAATAATAAGAATACCCCTAACCTTTATATTACTGCCCTACTATATAATAGGCTATACTGGGCTCAGGCACGGGCCTAGACGTACAGGGGTATTAGGGTCGTCACGGCCCTTATAGCTTCCTAGGTCTTCTATAAATATAATAGAAAGAAAGGTTATTTTAGATAAAAACCAGTTATAAAGAAAAGAATAAAGAGATCAGGAAAGGGACCTATAGTTATAATAAAGAATAGAATAAAGAGACCGAAATAACCATGGAAAAGGAACCACTATAAAGCTCGGTGCTAAGGATATAGTTAAAGTTTCTACTAATACCTCCTTTACCGATAATACTATTAATCGGAAGAGTAGCCAGGCGTTTATAACCCGGTTATTCGGTGGTACGATTACCTAAAGCGCTAATAAGCAGGATACCATTATAATATTAATAATAGAGACAGAGCTATTAATGTTAGTATAAGGTGCAAAAGGGGGTATCTTTATGTAACAGCTACTATTGGGAATAGGCATTGAATTTAATAATCCGGAACTAAAGATTCTATACGATAATAATTAGACGATACGCCGTATTAACTAAGAAATTAGCAGACTAATAACGTGTTTTACGGCATATAGATATCGATAACCACTAGTTACGGGAAGTAAAGGCGCGTAGAAAGATCCTGATTATATACGTCGCGAGCGTCGAAATAATAGTGGACGGATTAACCAAGGCGTTATTAGGCGAGAAGCTTATAACTTTTAGAGCCTAAGTAGAAGTAATAAATATAAAGAACCCATAATAGCAAAAAATACTAGTAAAAGTCTTAACGGATTATCTAGAGAAATTAGAAACCGAATTTACGAGCGGTTATAGCAGAAAGGTTATATCGGTTAGTTCCGAATAGCTTTAATCGTATAACAAGGATTTCAGTATAATTAGAGCGTATATTAAGCTGACCGTAGCTTTTACTGTTACGTAATAGACCGGCTTTAACCCAGATTATAATCTCGGTTAATCGAAGTAGACACATACAGAACCTACACTATATATATCACGGTGGCAGCGGTTTGCTAACAGTCCTACACAGTTACAATTATACAGAATTACCTTAATGTATTCAACCTGTAATTTTAATCCTATTTTTAACTGTTCCGGTTACGCTATATCTAATACCCTTAGGTTAGGGGCCGTAGTAGTCCTTTTTCAGTCCTATATCCGTTTCGCGTATAGCCCTGCCCTAAAAAAAAGGCCCCGGGGGGGGGGGGGTCGGAGGGCGCCTATTCTATAAAAAGTAAGGCCACCGAAAATTTTACAAGGTTAAGGTTAGGATAACGCCGCTTATCGTGTTTTCCGGTTCTACTATAGCGCCTACGGTATAGTGCCTCTATAATAGTATCCTAGGCGGAAGGCGGGAGGTAGTAGTTATAATTATTATCCTAGTAGTTTTATCGATTTTTCCTATATTATACGCGATGTCTTCGATCACGGCGTTTTTTAGCGTGTTGATTAGCTTACTTTATATATAAGTCTATATTTGTAAAAAATTATTATTATTACTTAATATACGGTTAAAATACTATAATATTTTATAGCTTTTATAAAGTTGAGATACTGTTCTATATAAAACTATATTTAACTGATTTAAAAAGTAGTTTGTAGAATATATAGAGCTGGTTAGTAGCTTAATTGTTGTAATAAATTATACACTAGTTCTCTACTCTCCTCGCGTCGCACGAGGCTTCGGATGCCTAGTCGGCGACATTGGACTTCAACAACTTCTTCTGCCTTCCAATGTTTTCCCAGTATGACCATCACTGGATAGCCCACAAGATCTGCGTCTTTCATCTTCCAGGGCAATGAAACTGCTCTATCATCCAAAACCACGTCTATCACCTCAGACCTAGAGGTATCGCTGATCATGTCATACATTTTTGTTCCATCCGTTGTAAGGTCTGGGGCAGAAAGAATGGCCACTTCGAATGGGGCAATGGCCCGGGGCCATTGTAAACCACGGTCATCCACCAAGTGTTCCGCGATTGCGCCAATAAGACGCGAAACCCCAATCCCGTAGCAACCCATCTGGATCGGTGCCTGTCGAGGAATGGATGATGGCGTTTCGTCGGTTATGGGATCGGCATTTCCTGGCAACGATATCGTCGCCCCCAGCGGTTCAGAATATCGCGTTCCTAAGTGGAAGGTATGCCCAATCTCTAGAGCTTTCTCAACCTTAAGCTCGCCTGCACAACACCGAGGACATCTGTCACCATGTGAAACCCCCAGAAGGTCCAGAGGCGTACCGTCTTTGGCCTCCCCAACAACGATTTGCTGCAAATGAGCGGCGTCTGGTACATTACTGCCCCTTCCATCGCGGATACGGAAATCAGGGTCAGCTGCCAACCTGTGGTCTATCAAGTTCAGGACCCGTGGGTTCATCGCGTCGCTTCTGTGCTGGATGGGGTCATGAGACCAGCGTCGTACTGTTTCAGCCCACAGCGTCAGAGGACGGTCGACGCTAGAATCCAACTCTGGGACCACAGTTTCGATAGCACGCAGGCTCACGCCAGCAAGGCCATCACTGCCTGTTGTTCGCGAGAGTTGTATCGGAACCCATGCGTTCACGAGAGTCTTCCGATCTTTGCTGATTCCTCTCCAAACTTGCCAGTCAATGTCACGCCAGGCATTGTTGTGGTTGAGTAGAAGAGGACTCGCGGTTTGACCCTGGAGAATCTCATCATTGGCCGCATAGTCGCACTGGCTGCATGTCACGATTAAATCATCCCCAATGGAGGTGGGCAAGTGATATTCGTGGCTTAAGCTCCCTCCCATATCGCCGGAGTTCGCTTCAACTTTTACGAAAGGTAATCCGAGCGACGTGAAGAACTTTGTGTAAGAGTTTTGGACTTGGGCGTATGTGTGTTGCGCGGAATCGGTAGTCGCATCGAAAGTATAGAGATCCTTCATTGTGAACTCTCTGGTGCGTAAGAGGCCGTGCCGAGGACGCATCTCGTCGCGATATTTGCGAGCTATGAGCATGTCAACCAACCACATCCTGTGACACTTGCACATCAGTGACAACACTAACTGATCTGATAAAGTCTTAATGGAAGCTCCCTGTAGGAATGGATAGATTGCGCCACCAACGCCGTGACTTCTTCCTCGTGAGTCGGGGAAAGCAAGTATTCAGCGCCTTTGCGATCTCGAAAATTGAAGACCTGGGTGTTGGGACTGATGATGAGTTGCGTTTCTTAAGCAAAGGGGGACAATACAAACCTCCGAACTAAGCTGTGAGAATCGTCCACTCTGCTCCCATAGCTGTTTTGACGTAATGGAGGAAAGGGATATCCTCGACGCTCCTACACGCTTTATCTCAGCATATATTCCACCTCAAGTCTTTCCGCATGGCTTCCATACCAAGTCCTCGCATATGATAATCCAGAAGTCGTTCCAATTTGTCTTGCACTCGGCGGCCTAGAGGGAGCATGTGATAGATGCCAGCGTGGGACTAATATCACGCGATGAGGAAACTTAGTTTGGAAAACCACTTATTTGGCTGTCAAAGGCGAGGAAAGATGCTTACCTGGCGCAGGAAACCGGCCCGGGCCAGTTTTCCGTGTGCATCTTCAAATGTCAGCTCGCAAGGAGTCTTAGAATAGGAAGATGGAAAAGACAAACCTTCATTGGGGCTTGCTGACTTGATTTCCTTCGGAATCCAGATGCTGGAGAGGCATTGACGGTGCGAAGTGGAGTGAGCCCTCCATTGTAATGGCTCAAAATGGTCGTCAACAAATTCTGTTTCACTCGCCGAAGTAAAGGGAAAGATAACTTACATTGTAAGATCGTCTTGTCGTCGGGGCATAAAGAGCAAAAGTCGGGGTTGATGCCGAGGGTAGGGGTTTGCGAACTGCGATGGGAAAAGACATGTCTGAAAGGGAACTGGTTGCAAATCCCGTTCGTATGTAATCGCTTGCCCGATAGCTGTGAGGTCTCTGCACAGATTAGAGCTGCTGCTTATACCTCTAGGGGCCAATATCGAGCCTGGAGCTCCTGTCGCACAGACCTCCCTCAGGGGTGGAACAATGTAGCGGCCGATTACGGGTTTGGGCACGGAAGGTGGATAGTATAGGAGCGATCATATATAGGGTGTGAAACGGTCATGTATATAAAGCTATCTAGAATCGGCCTACGGCTTGGTATACGGCTTATGGGTCAGGTCATGTGACCTGCCCAGGAACGGAAGACTTATTGCATCCTTATAAGGACCCGTAGCTAGAAGTTAGCTTCTTCCTATCGCACAGACCTCCCTCGGGGGTGGAACAACCTAACGGCCGTTTTTGCGGTCAGGGACGGATGGTAGATATCCGTAGGATTTCGGGGATCAAATTCGCCCCCTAGAACTAGACGTGCGGTGACACGTTTTCAGGCGTTATACGGCTTAAATATACAAAATTTTAAACCACTTAATCTGACCGTTCTTATCGTATTTACTTTATTACGGTTACGCTATATTTAATAATTAAGTGTCTTAGCTTTACTATATTTACCCTTATTCTATCCACCTTTTAAGAGCCTTTTAGCCAGGCCATTATAGCGAGATAATAACCGAAAAACCTTATAGTTTTAACCTATAAAAACTTAATCGGTAAGATAGTCGAGACCCCTAAGGCTGTTTATACTAGCTATATCGACTGGGAATCCTGGAACCGTTAGTTTACGATATTAGCGAAAATATCGGGGTCTGGATCTACCTACGACCTAAAAGCCCTATTGTAGAACTAACCTACCCTGAAGCTCTAAAATATACTAGCTACCCTGTAATAGGCTATTCGTAACCTTACCTTTTAGATAAATTTAACGGCTATAGGAAGAGCAGCCTACAGTTAAGATTTCGCAGAATTTAAACTGAAAACGTACGCGTTTAAACGATACGAATAAGGGATAGAAGCGGTGGCTATATAGCTTATTACCTTTATCGCGCCCTCGAGGTATAACGCCTTTTTCGGTAGCGATAAGCCTATTAAGGTTTATAAAGCTATAAAAACCGATACGGCAGGGTATATCGTAAACCGAAAGAAAACCGCTATAAACGAGAATTAATAGCACCTTAGCAAGCCCCCGAATAACCTTAAAAAGATTAACAAATGGATAGATTAGTGGTGCGATCTTATCGTCGCCTATTACCATAATAATGCCTTCGAGGACCCTAACGTATAGGTAAACGACTTCTTTAAGGCTATAAGCCCCCTTAATACTACCTGGATTCACGTAGTAGAAAAGATTTTTAATACTAAATACTTGACGCCTACTATGTTACTGTCGGAAGTAAAGCAGTATACCGAAAATCCCGCTATAACGTAATCCGGCAGATGCCACCGCGAGGCAGTCTTCCCTACCTTTAATATAGAGGAGGAAGGTAAAGACGTATAGGCCTCTTCGTCGTCAACGAAAAATAGAGGTAAGGGCGGCTATGGCCGTGGCCGAGGAAGAGGAAAAGGTAATAATTCCGTCTCCTCGTTAATAACCCGTAATTTATTAAAAAGACGGTAATCCTACTATAAACGCACCGAGGGATACCCTGCGTGCTTAATCCCGGGATACTCTCTCGAGAATTACTAGTATATATTCTCGAACTAGGCTAATTCAGAGTAGAATCCGGGAACTACTATAAGCTACGTGGTAAGCAGGCTTCTTAAGAGTGATTCTGACCTAAAGAAAGCCGTGACCGAAATAAAGGCACGGAAAAAGAAGGTGAACTAAGGGTATACGGCCTCCCTTGAGGAGGCCTGACGGGTGCTGGACGAGGCCGCCTATAGCGCCTATAATAGCGCCGGACGGTAGATTTCTCGCTAAGGTCCCCGTAGCCCCGTTATCTGCAGGTGCTATAGATTGCCCTTTTCGAAATTCGGCTATCCTGGATTCCGGAGCTATTATTTATATCTTTAACGATATTACACGTTTTACTAAATATAGGCCTATAATAGGAGGGGATTACGTTATCGTAGGCGGTTTAGCCCTGCCTATCTAAGGCTTCGGTACTATAATTGTGCAGATGGAAGGAACGACCAGCAGCTTTAATTTCAAGCTCCTTAATATCGCGTACTACGAGGATTTTGCCTATAATTTAATCTTAAACTAACGCCTCCGTAATAAAGGATACTAGTAGGATTAACGGTTACTAAACGACTATATACGGCGTGCTAACGGATTAATCCTATATAAGAAAAGTCACCACCACGATTAAACCGTTATTGAATGCGTGCCTTTTAACGATATTAATACTCCTGCTACTGCTTTTCTAGGTCCGCGTGCCCGAAGTGCGGTATTACCTACTAGTAACGCCGAGGGTATACTATAGTATCTACGACTAGGGCATACCGGCTCTAAACCGCTAAAGTACCTAAAAGAGTAGTCGTAGGGCGTTAAGGTCAAAGGTCTAATACCCGTGATTTACGATAGTGATACGTACGCTAAAATCACCCGATAAATCAGCCGATAGCCGTGTACGGCTTCTACCTATGCTAGAGAACGGTGGGTAGTAGATTTTACCGATTTTACCAGGAATACCAATAACGATATTAGGGTTATATTCTTTACGGACCGATATAGCGGCTTTATCGTAACCTATATTATAAAGTCGAAGAGAGCGGAGGATATTTACACCGTTATACGGGAGTTTCTGCTATAGTCTAAGCGATAGTTTAATTAAAAAGTCCGTGTATTTAAGAGTGATAATAAGCTAAGATAATCCAATAAAATCCAGGGCTTATTAAGGGATTTTAGTATCTAACTTAAGTTCTCCTTAGCGGAGACTTCAGCTTAGAATAGCAGTGCCGAATACTCCGTCGGCGTTATTATCGCTAAAAGCAGGGCGATAAAAATCTATACCTATCTATCTGACTACGTATAGTCCCGAATCATGCCTACGAGGGTATACTTATATAATCGCACCCCTGTTTAACGGCTTAACTGGCGTTCCCTATACCACGTTCTTTTTAGCCGTAAACCGATACTATTATACCATAAAGCCTATGGTATAAGGCGTTTACGATAACTAGAGATACCCTAACGGCATGTCATAAGCTAAAGAATCGGCTTGCGCCACGTACTTATATCGGGCATCTAATTAGCTATAATTCCACTAATATCTTCCATACCTAGGTGCCCGGCCTATAACATAACCGCGTAGTCCGCACGCGCAATATACTCTTTAACGAAGCGTAGTTCTTTGATAGTAATATCGCCACCTTAAAGAATAACCTGTTATATATAACTAAAGAAGAACCAACGGAAATCGTAAACTAAATCCGGGTGCCAGAGGATAAGAACCTCCCTCCGGGAGCCGTGTAGATCTATCCCCCGACAGATAAGAGACCCCTACCGGGCGGCCGGTAGTATATCCCTTCCCCGGCGGATAAGAACCTCCCGCCGGACGTGCCGTAAAAGCCAAGCAGAACGGGGGTAAAGGCTATAATGCCGGCGCCGGATCCTATGATTATAAGGGCACTTAATCACCGATCCTCGTAACTAATAATCAAGCTACTAACTTTATTAGATACCCCTCCCTTAATAGTTCTCCTAATAGTAGCGGTATTCACGGGTATAAACCCTATAGCAGTGCGAGGAGATAGTAGTAACGATAGCACTTAGATCTCGGCTTTTAACGCCGGCCGACACGGCCAGTATACTTATATATTGGATAGTAAGCTACTAATAAGACTAAAGATCAGGAAAACGCTTATATAACCGTAATAACGACTATTAGAGCCGGCGGCTCCCACGGCCTTACCGTGGCGCTGGCGGTTCCTGCCACCGGGAAAATCCACTAGCAGGAACTACCGGCGCCGCCAAGAGACTAATATACCCTTAAGGGGTATCCCCATGCAGAGCTATTCCGGTAAGTGTAACGAGACTACCTACGGAGTCACCGGGAGATAGGATCGTGGATTACGGTGTCTAAGGCTACTATAGCTAAGTATTGGGTCCTTGATTATATATAGTTGATAACGTATGAATACGATAGATATAGTTTTCTATGTAGATATAAGGCACGTCTCGTGGTGCGCGGAGATTAATAGTATCGTGATTCCCTTAACGATACCTACGCGGATATACTTACGGGATGCTTATTCCGGGCGTTAATAGCAATTACGGCCCGTTTTAACCTTTCCCTGATATAATATAATATTATTAACGGGTTTATGCACGCCCCTTTTCCCCACGATATCTTTATAAGCGGGCTACTAGGTTATAGAGATTCGAAGAGATACCTACTACGAAAAAAGAAACTGTATAGTCTTAAGGAATCTCCCCTGCTATGGTAGAGCTATATTATTAAAGTGCTCCTTAAGCATGGGTTTAAAATAGTGCAGTAGGAACCTTGTTATTTTCTGCGGCGCGGCGTTATCCTGTTCTTCTACGTTAACGATATCGTTATTACTTATAAGGACTAGTATATGGGTAAAATAGAGCGTGTTATTAATAACCTTAAAAGGCACTATGGCCTATAAGGGGGCGGACCTCTATCGTAGTTCCTCGGTATTAAGGGTATTCGCCATCGTGCCATACGTCGGATTTAGCTATTATAACGCGACTATATCGCTAAGCTAGAACGACTGTTAGACCCTGGAAAAGGAAGCTCTTACCGCCCTATGTACCTTATAAAAACCGCAGAACTAATGCCTTATAACGGCAGTTCCACGGCCGTTAAAAGCTATTGACGCAAGATAGGATCCGTGCTATACGCTATCGTGATATCGCGGCCGGATATAGCCTTTACGATATCGCGGCTATGCTAATTCAATACTAGCCCCGGGGAAGTATATTATAATACCGCTGACTATTTAATTCGATATCTGCTAGCTACCTAAACCTACGCCCTGGAACTAAGGAGTAAAGATATAATTAAGGTATATACTAATACCTTATTTACTGATAATACAGTAGATTGGAAGAGTAGTTAAGGTCTCGTAATACGCCTCTTTAAAGGCATAATTACGTGGCGCGCTAGCAAGTAAGCAATAGTCATAACGTCTATAACGGAGGCAGAACTATTATCTCTGGTATACGGTACCAAGGAGGGTATCTTTATATAACGAACGCTGCTATAGTAAGAGGTAGAATTTGACGAACCGTAACTATAGATATTATACGATAATAATTAGACTATCCGGCTACTAAACGTCGAGATCGCCACGTTAAATACATGTTTACGACACGTGGATATATAATTACTGGTTACAGAAAGCCCGGGAATAAGGAAGGATTAAGGTTAGCTACGTTATAAGTGCCGAAATAGTAGTAGACGGATTAATAAAAGCATTAGCGGGCGATAAATATATGGTATTTAGAGCCTAGGTGGGAGTGGTGGATATATAGGACCGCTTCTAGTAAAGGAAGCTGGAGGAGGTCTTAACAGATTATTTAGATCGATTAGAGGATGAATTTAAAGAAGGCTACGTAGTAATTAAACTACTGGAACTGTTGGCCGGCTATAAATAGCTTTAACTACCTAACTGTTTTTATACAGTTAGGCACGGATAGTAGATATCCGTAGGATTTCGGGGATTAAATTCGCCCCCTAGAACGAGACGTGCGGTGACACGTTTTTAGGCGTTTTACGACTTTAATACAATAAATGCTGAACCACTCAATCTGACCGTTGTTATCGTATCTACTCTATTACGGTTACGCTGTATTCGACGCTTCCTTATATAGATATATATATGTATATTTTCTTTTTTTATTCATTACGCGCGTGTAGCCGTAAAGCTATGGCGCCGCGCCTTTGCCCTAAAGCTAAAGGCTAGAATAAGCTAGTTACAGTAATAAACGGTAATAAACAAAGGAAATCCTCCGTAACAGTCTGCCTAATATCCCGAAAAACAGGTAAAAAAAAAAACCCCCCAAAACAGATAACTAGACCGCAGGATCCGAGGTTTGCGCCCTATACCACTCTGCCGAGGCTATTTTAGTATCTAAAAGATAGGCCCCTAAGGCCTGTATACCTCTTTTAGTACGGAATAATAGCGGTAGAGATAGCGGTAGGCCTGCTAGGGCTTCTCGCAGGGCTTTTCGATTGTTTTTATAAAAAGGGCAGGAAAGGATAAGGTGGGCTGTATCCTGTATAGGGGAGCCGGGACAGGAACAGCGGTCGTTAGCGCAGTTTTGGGCCTTTTTTTAGTAGGATTTTAGGTATCCGAAGCCGGTTTTTAACTGAATAAAAGCCGACTTTATCCACCTAGGGCCCTATATCGGTATCGGTTTTCGGGAAAAACGAAGGTTATCTCGGACTAGGCATCTATAAAGGCGGCCTAAACGCACTGATTTACCCCTTTTTTCCACCTCTTCCTCTTCGTTCCATAAAGCCTTCCAGTCTCGAACTAAGGCTTCGTTAACCCGGCGTTTTAAGTGGCTAAGGGTAACTAAGCTAACAGATTTAGCAGCTTTTTTAGGGTCTAATGCCTGTTTAGCTGTCTTATCCGCTAGTTCGTTCCCTTCTATCTCTATATACGAAGGGCACCACTATAAAGAGACTAAAGTGCCCTGTTGTTTTAGTTGTAGGATAAGGGTCTTAGCCTCTATAGCCCACTGCGAGGAGCGCTGAAGCTTCTGAATAGCCGCCTGTGAATCGCTAAAAATATAGCACTCTAGGGGCCTAGGCGACTGCTCTAGGGCAGTATAAAGGGCCTGAAGAATAGCGTATAAGTCGGCGTCGGCGACTTCGGCAGAGTCCCCTAGGTTAATGCCTCTAGCTCTACAGGGCCTACCGGTAGTAGCTAACTGTATCACAGCAGCTGCAGCCTGCGGAGACGCTGTAGGAGGCCTTGTAGGGTGGCCTAGGGAGCCGTCGGTATAGAAAACAGAGGCCCACTCGCCTAACGATTGTTGTATATCCTTAAGGGCTTCGAGGTGGGCTGTTTTTGGGTCTTGGGTTATATAGATATATCTACACGACGTACAAGACGATTATCTTAGTTAGTGGTTAGTATAAGAGTTAACTATATTATTTTAGTTAAGCTTATTCTATCGTCTTTGGTTTATAAGGATGATCGTTATGCAATTCTAGTTTACCTAAGTTAGTGAACTTGTCGGATTACACCTATCCTTTATAGTATACGATAATACCCGCCTAATACAATAGAACCCTCATATGCTAGGTTTACGACGGGAGGGCATGTTATAATGGAAATAAACACCCACTAAAATTAATACTTTTACTTATAGCAACATAACACGGATTAAATAAAGACTTAACGTAATCGGCGTATCGAAAGGATATTAATAGTTTAAGAAGTACATTAATAAGGAAAATAATAGTATAGAGGGACCCTATAGGAGTGCTGTGTTACCCTATACGAGGATAATAACCTTTACGGAGAAGGCTAACGAATACTCTTTTACTTTAAAAGATAAGTAAAATATAAGAAAGAGAAACTATAGACCCGACACGGTCGATACTTATAGAAAATCGACTAAAAGCTACAAGGTATTTTTTATTTTAAAAGCGCGTCCGAGTAAGAATAAACGATATATCTGGATATATTTACCTCGGGCAGGTAAAAGCTTAAGATATAGGCTAAGACCTAGGATAGGGTATACTAGCGATAATACTAGTACCTCCGATAAGACGAGAGGTACTTTAAGAACGAAACTTAGTAAGCTGGGAATAGAAGCGATAATCCTAACTATAGTAGTCGGGAAGGTTTAATAACGGAAGTGATAATATAGCTATAAAGGTTTTTATTTATATATAAAAATAGTAAGATAAAGAATAGTCTCTTCTAGAATTCTTCTTCTTTTATAACGAAAGAAACGGATAAGAAGACACGGCATAAACTATATTTTACCCCTTTTCCTTTATATCCACCTTTAGACAATATGAAAAAGAAAACATCCCTTATTTAGCGATAATTATATATACCCCGGAGTTAATAGCGGACCCAGAACCCCCCCCCCCCCCTTTCTTACCTTACTATCGGTTATGTTCCTCGGATATCCGGGAATATAAGCAGGTCAAAAGTCCCTCTACCTACTTCCCTTATAATATTATTCTAGATAGTTCCCCTTACTATACTATACTTACTTATAATAAGATAACCGACCCCTTTTTTATATTTAGTCTCTATATCTCTACCTTCCCTAGCGTTAAGGCCTATACTCTCTGCTAAGGGGCTAATACCCCTTGTAGGTATTTTATTTCCCTAACCCTATTATACTATACTTCCTAGAATAAAGAACTTTAAAGCTAGCGTAGTATTTAAATTATCTGATAATAGATACTTATACCTTATTTAAAAGTTCCATAAAATTATTAAGAATATCGTGGATTTACTTAGAGACTATCTAAGCGAGGTAGCTAGGGAATAATATAAGTTACGCCTTATGCGTACTTACCTTATAGGATAAGTAAGAATATAGTAGGAGATACTCGAACTAAAAGATATAACTAGCTAGAAGACGGTAAAGGAAAACTTTCACGATAAATTCAAGGATAACGCCGCCTAATATAACGGGTAAGTAAGTATTAAAGCCACTATATTTACCCGTAACTCCGGGGAATACCTTATTATGTATCATAAAAGAGTCGTTCGGCTTAATATAAGGTTAAAGCTATTAGAAATCCGGTATCTATTTATCTAGCGCGTTTATACCTATATAATAGATAATAAGATTAACTCCTATCTTAAGGAAAGGATTATTAATAGGCTAGCGATATCCGGTAAAACTAAATACGGTATCCTTAAGAACTCAGTCCCCTTTAAGGAGGTATAGAGTCTAATTATCGAAGTCGCCCGCGATTACTATCATATATCCGAATCAATAAATAATACACTTAAAGATACTTCCCGTAATATTAAGTAGGAATTTATTAGGAAATTTAGGCAGAGTTAAGGGAATTAGTAAAAAGTATTAGTAAATAAACTTAACGGTATATCTATTAGATCGGCCTGGTATAGGTTATATAATCTAAATATAGTGTTCGCTTTATTCTTATCTAATAAACCCTATAATAACCCTTCATATCCATAGAATACGGATAAGAGTTTCTGCTTTAGTTACGGTAATTAAGGAGACTTTCTTCGCGATTATCCGAATAAGGATTCCCGGGAATAGTAGTAATAAAGCAAAGAATCTTAGGAGGCTAGACGCGATAAGATACTAGTAGTATAAGATAAGAAACTTAGAGAGAACCGAGGATCATAGAATAATTCTTAGCTAACTAGACTATATCCTGGATAGATTCCCGTTTACCTTATTCTTTAGAGTATTAATCGTATACAAGCAGAGTTCTTATAGGTATTAGTTAAGGAATTAGATTACTACGATATCGTGAGATCTACGGGGTGCCTTATAATATTAATCGAATAAAGTACATAGATCCCTCCTCTAACTTACGCTTCTAAGGAGAAAGCCTATTTAGAATATAAAGTTAATAATATCCGGCTCGGGGACTTAAGAACCAGGTACTATAATATAATAGGATATTTAGATACTTAGGAAGCGTTTCTAAATAACAGGTAACGGGAGGTAGCAGAGAGAGACGAGGATACGATAGACACAAATACTAAACCTTACAGAATATATCCTTCCTTAGTATATTATTCCAATACTATACGACCCTATACTCTACTCCCCCCTATCCTCTAGTATAGCCTAAGTCTACGTTACCCGTTATAGCTAAGCGTCTCCTATACTTAATCGTAGTGGATAAAGTTAATAAACCGGAGATAATCCTATAGCCTTGCACGGAACTAGTCCTGGAGGTTATTTATCTTGTATAGCAGAAAGAGGCGGGACCCTCCTTAGTAGAAAAAGGGAAACAGATTTAGATTTAGGATAGAAGTACGAAAAAGGTAGATAAAAATACTTTTAGGGGACTAAGGCCGATTCGTAGTATAAAGGTCTCTAGATTAGCGTCTTTTTCTATAATAGACTTTCTGTCTGGCTAGAATATAAATATAAGCATAATAAGACTATTGTAGACCTCCCTGGTAATAAGAACGGAGCTATTTTATATAATTTAGATGGAGATATTACACTTACTAAGCTTAAGATGCTTTGGTGAGAATTCCGGCATATTCTATTTAAGGTATCGTAACCCTTATAAAGTCGCGTTATAGTCTACTATATCTCTTCGATCTTTATCAGGAGGGCGGCTTCGTATCCTCCTTTAGGGAGATTTCGTGTTAAAATCTTATAGTGACTCGAATATCGTCTAGAGTTATTATAAACGCATCCTATACGTGTATAGAAGGCTCTTAACTAAGTCTCTTTTCTAATACGAGTCTATTATTATCCTAATATCAATATTACTAAAGGTATACTATAAGTTAATCTCGTATATAGGTGTATAGCTTAAATTACGAAATATATAGCAGAAATTAAAGCGGTAGGGGGACCCCTTAATTTCTGAAAATCCTATATAAAGTAGAACTTCCGACCAGGATAATAGTTTCCAGTAATAATATTAAGATAATATTGCTGGAATACTTAATAATACTGTTAGGAGAAGTATATCTCCTTAGTCCTCTAAAATAAAGTCTATCCAGTCTTAATCTATATAGGCTTTATTGCCTAATCCGAAAATTCCTATCTAAATCCCCCGGTATAGAATCACTAGCGACCGCTATAGTTACTCTATACGCGAAAAATACTACCCGGTATAAATTAACTATTCCTATAGCCACGGCCTTCTATAACGCCGTAGGTATTATAACTAAAGGGTATTCCTCTATATCGTATTCTCGCTAGACTTTATATCATTAATATACTCCGTCTCCTATACTCGTTATAGTACGCTATTATCTAGCGTCTTAACTCCAAAGCAACTAAAAATAGGGTGTTAAAGGGGTATTCTATTAGGTAGTATTTTAGGAAAAGAAGTCTTATTCCCATCTAGGTTTCGGGTAATAGAATACAATTAGGGAGAATTCTATAAAGCTTTTTTATAGTTAATCTAGCTATTCAGACAACGAATTAAGATAGGCAGATTCTCTAAATCTTCTTTATCTAGCAACGACTCGTCTTCCTGCTTAGTTAAAGCGTGATTTTCTGATTTTATCCTCCTATAAGATAGTGTTCTATAATATCGCGGGAATCGCTATATCCAATATAGCCCCTTTATTAGTTCGGCGAGGTATGTATCCGAAAGGAGATAAAAATAGTAGTATAGAATAAATCTCTTATTGTCGCATAGGCACACGGACCAGGATGTGGTCCCTAGGGAATCCATACCTGACTAAGGGCTTCGGATCTCGGGGACCTTAGGTATTAGGATATAATAAGGGAGGATACCGGAAAAGACCGGATAGGATCTAAATAATATAGTACCTATAATACAGTCTTTACGATTTAAATTAAGGGTATAAGACACTCACATAGATATAACTTTTTGATATTAATATTATTACCAATAATATCCTTAACATCTTTCGAGTATATCCTTCGTACTCGAACAAAGGATATCTTCCCCGCAAGCCTAGACCGTTCTCTTTCGAGTCAGTTTATCTATTACGAGTCAGACAAAGGATACAATGGATTACGATATTACTACGATATCGATATATATTACAATACTATTACGATATCGATTCTTTACAAAGAATAAAGGATATTAACCCGTTCCCTCGGTTCGGTTCTTCCTTTCTTTGTTCTTTATTCTTAATCTTTAATCCTTTATCTCAATCCCTTTTTCGATCCGAAGAAGAGACAATACGCGCGCACAGATCCTACCTTACAATCCCATTATTACCTTCATATTTTTCCACTGCTTTTCGTGACTTTCGTCCCTTCTGTTTATCCGATATCGTTAGATATCTTCAAAAATAACTTAATATAATACACACACGAGATTTCTGCTCTATCAAGGTAATTATATAAGTGCATTTTAACGTGCGACACTTATTCGTGTCGTAGAGAACATAAAGATAATAATCGTAAAATTATTATTTTTTATTAATTTCCACTTGTCGTGGGTTATAATAATAATAATAATAATAATAATAAATTCGCTACTTGTGACGCGTCGAGAGCTGCCTATCTATGTTACGACCGTACCCTATAACTTATAAAGTTTGGCCCGTATACTTCCTTCCTACAAAGCCTGCTCATATACTCAGGTTCTAGACTCTACCACACACCTGCTAAAAGGCATATAAAGGATACTATATCGCAGGACTAGTGCAGAACCAGGAATCCCAAAGGAAAAACCACAAAGTCCAGAAACAATATTTTCCCGGTCTAAGATCACGGACAAGAATAAGAAATCTTCCGTGCAAGCTATTTAATTTATATCTTTCCGTCTTAATATAACCAAGAGGAATACTTATTACCCGAGAAGGAGACTTTAGCGGTGCTATAAGGCGTACAGAAAACGTAATAGTGAATGATCAATAGTCTATTTCTAATTATAGTATACTCTAACTACCTTAATATAATATAATCTATAAATAATGTTATAAAAGTCCACCGAAACCTTCTAAAGTGAATTTGGAAACTTAGAGAACTCGATTACTATTACCTTTGCCGATATAATATATAGCGTATTCTTAAAGTCGTAGATAGCCTAAGCTATATACTAACACGACTTTAGGATAAACCACGTCCACTATAATAACGCGAAGCCCCGGAGTTCTCGATAACGGATAATTATCTAAACGTTATTGTCCCGGCTCGGGTTAAGCTATATTTTTCAAACCTGGTAAGTGGAAAAGGGGAGGAGGACGCTCGACCACGGTTAGAGGCTTACCTAGTCTACTATATAGCGTTTATACTACTACTAATAACTCTAAAAGTTTATACGTTAAGTAATACCCTTAGAGGTAACGGCGGAATCGGCAGATATCTTAAATATTTATAGATGGAAATTACTTCAGCTCTTTCTCGGCCCGGATTACTAGGAGCTAAAGGAATAGTACGGATATATCGTGCGACGTATTATAATCGGACCTATAAGCTATAAATATAAGAAGCGAGCGAAGACAAGAACGTTATAAAACCTAAGTAAGAAGTACTATATCTATATAGTATACCTTTATAGATTAGGGAAGCATAATCCCTAATAAAGTGTATTTCCTAATAGGATATCCTAAGGGTGCTAAAAAGACTTTATAACGATAAAGGAAACTACGATATTAATATAGTGCTCGCTAATTTAAAAGGAAGCTATTGCTAACTAGAATAGATAAAAGACCTAACGACTTATATCCCATTATACGGCGTATACTAGCAAATAGGCCCGAGGATCTAATGGTTACTATCTGGAAAAGCTATTATCTCCCGCCCTTTTAAACTAGTAGGGATAGGTTTTATAGGCCGAATTAGCCCCGTTTTAGCGGAGAGATATTAATATATTCTAGTACTTATCGACTACCTAGCTAGATTCGTTGTTCTATACTCTATAAAGATAGTAAACGCTTTATCGGTGTATAAGACACTTTACAATAGAATAGCGCCTATTTTCGAATAGCTAAGCTTCTTCTACTCCGCTAATAAAATATATTTCAAGAACGTCTTTATCGACTTCGTCTGTAAGCATTATAGTACTAGGATAATCTTTTGTCTAGTATCTTACCTAGAATTAATATGACTTCTAAAAAGCGCAGTAAAGCGTATTAAGACTTAGCTATAAAGATTTATAGTTTCTATATCACTAAATAGTATAAAAATAGGTGATATTACATAATAGTATTAAAGGATACTAGGTCTATTATAGAAGGTTAATGCGAGATATATCGTATTACTAGGAATATCACCAGCGAAGGCAATATTAGGTTTACTCCTTTATATAGCGATAACGCGGTGGAGGATAACAATATCGAAAGAATATACGAATATTAGAAGAATGGTGAAATAACACGTATAGTTACCTTAAGAGGGCTTTATAGGGACCGATATCTACCGGAGGTTATTAAGCTAGGAGAATTATTAGAATCTACTCTTAATCTGGATAGCTTCCGATATTACGTATCGCGAGGAGTATTTACGGAAGCCCCAAATAAACGATAAAAGAGGTTCGCTCGGTTTAATATAAGGATACTATAAAAGGATACTATTAAGCTCGTAAAAGTATTATAACGTTTACGAAAGAGTATATACGTATAGGAACTTACTTATAAAGAAGAAACGGTAACCTCCCAGTTTACCCCGATATAGGTAAGACTATTACGGTTATTTAAGTCTATATCAGATATAACCTAGTAGGTTACTACTTGGTTAGAGGGTCTACTAAGCGAGGTTCCAAAGGAATGGTATCGGAAGATATATACGTAAACCGGTTATTAAAGGCTAAAAGGCTTAATCGACTGTCCCTAAGTTATCACTTTTAAAGAAGTAGACTTAAAGACCGCGAAGGCTAGAACGGTAATAGGTAATAGAGTACTTAATTTATAGGCGGCTCCTATATCTTATTTCTTTAAATTAGGATAGGAGGACGAATAAGAGGAACTATTAAAGGCGCGAGGATATACAGGGTATCACGACGGGTACAGAGACGACCTCGATTAGAGGTAAGATTTAGAAGACTTAGTGGCCTTATTTACGTTAAGCTTAGGGTCTAGCTCCAGATAAAATCGGGCAGGCTATAGGGCAGATTATATAATCTGCCCAGGAACGGAGGACTTATTATATCCTTACAAGGACCCGTAGAAGCAAGGGTATAAAATGCTATATATATTACTTCATATAAAACTGGTTTACTTATATAATAGGAAAAGAACTATGTAGTATTTAATTTAAATAGAATATATAGTATATTATATTAAAGCTTTTCTAATACTATAGCCCCGGTTTTAAATTATTAAACTAAAAATGGTTTTACATTTAATAATGCCTTGTCTACATATAATAAACATAGTTGCTTAGTCATTATATCTGTTTTCATAGAGTTTATATTAGGCGAATATAATAGTAAGTCTAAAACTAGGATTCTATTATCCCATAGATACTAGTAAGAAGAAGTGTCTTAATACTATACGGTAGATATATAGACTGCAAATATTATATATAGTATTGTAATCTCTATCGTTTTATAAGACTAATAAGACTATATAGAAGCCTATAGCTATTAGTCCTTTTTAGCTATAGCTATTTTAAATAGAGGGTTAATATAGTAAAGCAAGTCTATTATAGGGTTTATCCCGAAGTTCTTGCTGGTCCACTATATATAGTGGATCCTAGCCTATGCCGTAGTAGCTAGTGGGTAGTATAGGTTATATATACTAGTATAGCTAGGCTATATATACCCGCCCTAACATAAGGGTTAGATATCCTTATCGTGTATATTCCTCCTATGATAGAAAGCAAATAACTATGTTAATTATTACCGGGGTTTTTTATTTTTTAGTTTTGAACCGCGTTCTATCACTCACCCGATTAGTCTAGCGTAAGTCTTTAGTATCGCAGGTAATTCTCGAGATCTAAAAGGGTACGTTTAATCTTATCGATCCTTTCTATACGCTCCAAATAGTGAAACTAATATACTTAGCTATAGTGTCTACTGAGTCCTTAATAAAGTCCCGGATAGCCGTCTTAGTGTTTCGGAGAGCCATAATATAATTACGTTTGTTTTTAGTAAGGTATACAGCGTGGGTGGTGATAAAATAATAGATAGGTTACGTAACCTCGCCGAATATTTCTATAATTTATTTATAACCTTATTAGCCTTTCTATACGACTCTGCTAATACTAGTATAAATACTAGTAATAATATCTTAGGCCGGGGTTAGATTAAAGTTACTAGTAGTATATATCGGCGGTAGGCTTTCTTCGTTCTAAGTTCCGTTTTCTATAGGGTAAGGTAAAAGTAAGAGTTATATAAGCTGATAGTCATCCCCTTATTCCGATTACATAGGTATTTCTTAATTTATATTACTATTAGACGTATTATCTTGAATGGTATTCTTTTTCTATTCTATAATTTATTCGTTCTCGTTCTAAGAAGTGGTGGCCGCCTTTATATTTTCTTTCTATCAGGTAATCTAGTCGTTATTATTTTATATAGCTATAGTGTGAAATGGAGTATACTAAGTATTACGTTAGTAAGGCAGTAGTAGTAGTAGTAGTAGTATTCTTTGATGTCTGGATATCTCCAAGAAGAGTAAAGGACGCCTAATACGACTACTTCTATAAAGACACATAATTTAATACAGTGCCGTAATAACGCAGAGTCTCTAAAGTATAGTAAATCTAAGCTGAACGGGCTGAAATCTATACTATGCTAGGCGACTATATTATATAGAGATATTAGGGCAGGATTAGGGGGCGCGTTATACGCGGGTTCGATAAGGGGAGTTATGTCGGGGCCGCGGGGCGTTATACACCTACTAGCCTTTATCTTAGTGCTATGATTCGTCTACTATAGATATCTATAGGAGGAGGAGAGTAGCGAGGCCGAAAACGTCTATTAGTCCTAGCCAGTAGCCACCCTTCGGTTAGTTCCTATCTACGTAAGCGGAGATAGGCAGAGTGAATTTCTCGAGAGCTAGTTCTAGGTAGAGGCGTCGTGATAGCGTAGTATCCCCCTAAAGGTAACCGAGGAGATATATTTTATAGCGGATCTTCTTCCCCTAAAGCGTGGTTTAGTGGGGAGGTGAAGCGGGTATAGATTTCCTTAAAGAAGTTTATTTTTATAAGTATTTTAATAAAAGAAGCCTAGTCTTAGCCGAGTTAATACACTATATATTAGCGGCGGCTTATTTAAGGTGTAGTCCTTCTAAGGGCTTTTCTACAGAAAAAGGAGTATACTAGGGACTTCTCCTTCCCGCAGGAGTATATAAGGTGTGTATCTTCGTGCTTAAAACGGCGATAGTATATAGCGAAGTCCCTATAGCCTAAGCGGGTACCGAGAAGCTGGTAGATTTTATCGCGTTCTAGTATAAGGAGCTCGCCTATAGAATAGAGTAAGGCCGGGAGTTCAAGGTCCTAGTAGTTTAGGGGCTAGTTCTAAAGCCACTAAGCTTAGAAAATAGTATTATAAGCCGCCTTACCTTCCCTATAAGTATAGCTATATATAGGTAGTAGACTATACGGGGGCGGATATAGGCCCCGTGTTTTACTAACTTATCGGCGACTTCGTTACCGATAATATCTGTATATCCTAGGACCTAGCGGACTTCTACTAGTATCCTAGTGTTCGCGTAGGGGCGTCTAAAGTCTAAAAAGGACTATTAGGAGGAGGTAGGGGTATCTGAGCTATTAATACCCTGGATTACCCCTATATTATTAAGGCAGACCGTAATAAAGCGAGTTAATAGGTTAGTATAATTAAGGGCGGCGTTAAGTCCTGCCCTTACCCCCGCAGCCTTAGCGTCGAATACCTTAGCGTTAGGTAGTGGGTGGCTCCCTGCGTATATAAGGTAGGGGCCTTTAAAGATAGGGTAGCTATAGCTAGTCCCGGCGCTTATAGTAGAGACGAGCTAGGAGCTATCGGTGAAGATAGTAATATCGTCTATAGTACAGGTAGAGTTCTAGTTCCTAAACTCCGTGCTAGCCGATTCTTTATCTACGAAGGCCCTAGGTATATCCCCGGATATACTATAGTCTAGCGGGGTAAAGATCGGGCGCGGAAAGCGGAGCGTATTAGCTATAGCTTTAACTAGGATCGTAGGGTAGAGTAGGCTACCTTTATCGCCCATGCCATTATATATATATAATCGGGAGCGGGGCGGTAGAGGTTATTAAGTATACCGAGATAGAGGGCATATCGGTTATAGTAGGCGGTAAGGAGGAGCTAGACTAGTAGCGTGCTTAATTCCCTAAGTGATATGCCCTGTCCAGGCATATCTCTGGCCAGCCGGTACTATCCGACCTAGGGCTTCTAGGGTTCGGAATAGCGACCTTTAGGTATAGAAAATAGGGTATAATAAAGATATCCTCTACTAATCTAAAGGCGGGCTTACCGGGAATATATCCTTAGCGAGCCCCGGACTATCTATTTCTCTATACGACCGTCTTCGGGGCTATACGTATATTTAGGGAACCCGACCCGGGCCCTAAACGTACGTTTAGATTCCGGCCGGCGGGCACTATACGTGCGTATAGTACCTAGCGCGCGAGGACTATCCGTGCGTATAGTTCTACGCTATTCCGGCGTATTATATACCCCGGGCGAAAAGAGCCCTGCGTCCCGCGGGCGTCCTAGGAAGCCGTTAATAAGGTATACGACGTATACGCGGCCGGCGTGTCGGGCGTGCCGGACGGAGTAATTATTACTTATAACCTATACGAACGGACGGCGTTTATAATAAAAGGAAATAGGGAATAGAATATATTATACGCTAGCTACGTTATCTACTAACTCTTTAGGCCACGCTTCTAGCTATATAGTGCTATCGCGCCTTACGCGACCGCGAACGATAAGAAGACTAAAATAAATAATAAAGGAGAAAAAGAAATACACTAATATAACTAAACGAACCGCCTGAGTCTTTTTTTACGGTAGCGTATATATACGCTATCTATTCCTCTGTATATACCCGTTCTATTATAGGCTAAAATCTAACCACGCTAATTAAGATATAAGTGATATAATCTAGATACTATAGCGTATTTACTAGCTATACACCTATTCCCTAATACTAAATATAAACTATAAGAACTAAATACACGTTACGCGAAATACTCGTTTCTATACTTCTTCTACCTACGGTAATTCCTTATCGTTATCTAAGAATCCTTAGTTTTCCTTATTATAGCCGAGGATATTCTTAACGTTATTACTACCTAATTCCACCGCGCGGCTATCGATCTTATCTCGGTCGATATCGTAGGAGGAGATAAGGCCTTTATTACCCGGCTAGTTATAATACTAGGCGAGGACGCTTATATAGATTATCAGGTCCTACGCACGCGTATAGTGCATAGTAAAGCGGTCAGCTATAGTAGCACGTTTATCCGAGTCTATAGTGCTATTAAGATTAAGTCTAGTAATCTAGGTATAGTCTTCTATACGCTAGACGCCGAGGAGGAAAGGCAGGCCGATAGCGTTCCAGGTCTTATTAGGTATAATATAAATAGCGACGAATTTCTTTATCTACCCGGCGACCGGGACTAGTAGAACCGTGCCCTAACCTCGCTAGAGGAATATAGCTAATCTTTATTTATCGTGTATAAACTCTTCGGACACGAACGCGGCGCCCGAGTTAAATAGGCGTTTAGTAAGATACTTATATTCTATTATCTAAACTATTTCCTTACCTAAGCACGCTAAGAAGCGCTTAGGTAATAGTAGGGCGGTATACCCCTAGTACGGACGCTTCGTGCCGGTGGCCAGGGTGCTTAACGGTCCTACGGGCGCCGTGAGAGAGTAGGTAGTAGGAGTGGGCGCGCTTAGGGCGGCCGAGGGTGTATTACCGACGCGTAGTTGGGTAAGGATATCTATAGCGCGTTAGATATTAGGCGTCGCCCTTTATACGGAAGCTTAGAGGTATTATACGACGGATATAGTACGCGACTTAATTAGCCTATCGTAGTTACTCGTTCGTGCGAGAAATATAGCCTTATCCACCTAACCCGCGTAGCGGGCCTTTATAACGCCCGCTAGGCTAAAAGCTAAATAGGCTAGCTTATTTACCTTTTATAGAGTACGGGCCGGCACTAACTTATCTATTATAGGGATAGCCGCGGGTATAGTAGGCGTGGCGATATTTATAGCGCTTACGCCTAAACGAATAGAGAAGGTAAGGGGGGTACTAATAGTACGCTAGTTTTACGGTATAACGGGATTATTAAGGCGCGACGCGGATAGGAGGTCGGGGAGGAAACGTCCGTCTAGTCCCTATAGCGCGTTATATTAAGGTATAATAGCGAGATATTACTCGAACGTTTCTAAGGGCCGGTTCTAGGACTAAATATTAAGATTATAGTCTAATAGAAACTAAGGTTAAGGATAGATAAGGGCGAGGGACTTAGCTTCGTCTATACTAATTACGCGGTTAGCTTCGGCTATAGGGGTAAATACTATTCGATATAGGGTATAATTAATCGGGTCGTTATACCCTAATATAGTTACACGGCTACGGTAATCTATAATAATCGCCTTATTATCCCTACGCTAGGCTCAGAATATAACGCCCGATATAGAAAGCTTAAAGATAAGTAAACTCTTATTTCCGAATAAAGTGATTACTCGGAAGTAACCTTCGAAGGTAAGACCTTCGCCGGTCCGTCCCCGGTAGAAATATCTAGAGAACTAATACTCGAAAGTGATATCCTTCGAACGGTTTACCGCTAATAGATATTCTACTATAAACCACCGGGCTATAAATATAATAGAGAACGTAAATATCAGAGAAACGGTATATACTTAATATAACGAGAGGATAACTAGGGAATACTAGTTATCTACCCATATAAGTTATACTAGTAAACATATAAGAATATTCGGTTAACCACGATACTTATAAGGCTTACTATAATAGTAAAGAGTAGGAGAGGGCGGTTCTAGTAGAAATTCTATACCCGCTTTAGGGGCCTAGCTGATTTAGCGGAGCAGCGTAGAGTTTTTTATTATTCTACATTATTTTAGTTACGCGTGCCTTCCCTTTAAGTATAAGACGATAGCACTCGTGCCTTCTCTTATACCTTCCTCAGTATACGTGAATAGCGTTTAGTTACTATAGGTGATTTAAGCGGTAACCTTAGTAAGTTACGCGGCTACGCGGCTATACTAGCGGTCGTTAAAGGTTCTTTACCTTAAGTGTTCTTTAATACTCCGAGTCCTTCGACGTCTGCTAGCTTAAGCGCTTTATTCGCCTTTACTCCTTTCGTTATTACTCGTAGCGTCTTTAGGGCTCTTTATCCTTCCTTAAAGGCTTCGACTATTTCTAGTGCGTTTATAGCTTCCTTTAGTATCTAAATATTATACTAACTTAGCTATCCCTTTTATCGAATTAGGTACTCGGTGCGCGGCTTACCGCGACCTTTCTTAGTAATTCTCTTATTAAGGATAGCGTCGATCTTATAATACTCGTATAAGTCGCGCCACTCGTGCCTATCCTTATCGGGGTCGTTAGGACGAATAGGCCCTTTATCGGCCGTCCGGCTAAGGAATAGGTCTATACCCGGTTCTTTCGCCGGTTATAAATACGTAATACTAATAACGGGATAGATATTAAGCGTTACGGGTAGTTCTAGTAGGTATACTAGTAGCGAGACCTGTTCCTTAACCTTAAATAGTTATATTCGTTACTAACTAAGCTTCGTCGAGGGTTTACTAGGTAGCGAATAGCTATGCCTAAGCTTAATAAAGACGAAGTCCCCTAAAACGAACCGAATATTACGATACTTTTTATCGTATAGCCTTTTCATATATATCTAGGCTAAGCCGATAGATAGTTTAGCATTTTCCTAGAATAGTTCCTAAGCGAACTACGGGTTCGCGTCGCCGATTATATTAAGGGTACTATTCGTTCGTGTGCCGTATAGCAGTTCGTTTAGTAAACACCCTAAGACTTCGCTAAAGGCGTTCTATAGATTAAACTATAACGCGATAATACCCTTTATCTATAGTGTGTCTGGATATATAGCGAGGAATATACGGATAGCGATTTCGAGTATCTAATTCTTCCGTTTAGATAGTCTATTAATCAATAGGTGCTATATTATTAAGAACTTAAATAGCGTACCCGCCTCCTTCTAGAGCGTTATCTAAAAGGCGGATAGAAACTTAGGGTTATAATCTAAAATATTCCCTTAGGAAATACCCTAATTACCGAGCTAGAGGAACTAAAAGATAATATAAGCCTAGTCCTCTATAGTATAGGAGGTATACTCCGGAATAAGGAGGGTGGCTTTAGTAAACTTATCTATTACCGTGAGGAGGGAGTCGAATAGGGGAAAGCCCTCCCTTTATTAGGGAGAGCTAGCTAAGGGCACCTCGGGTAAGCCGATAATGAAATCTATAGCGATAGTATAGAATAGAATAAGGGGAGTTAAGATTAATTATATCTTACCGAGCGGGAGTTAACGATTAGTTTAATTAATAGCGTATATTATATAGTTAGCGATATAGGTCTTAATCTCCTTACGGAGCTTAGGAATAGCGAATCGGCTAACTAGCTTATACTAGGTTCTTTTAATGCTAAAGTAGTAGTGTTTATTATAAGCGGCCTAAATAAACTCCTATTATAGGGAGAACGGGATATAAAGCCGACGCTTACCGCTCTATTCTAGATAGTAAAGGAGACCGTTTTCTAACTCGAAAGGAATCTTAACCGGCAAATTATAGTCCTATAGCTAGGTAAGAATAAGTCCTTATTTAGTATTATTAGTATAACTATCGCTGATTCTTTATCGTAGATTAGCGTTTATTTTAAGCTCGGAGAAGTGATAAATAGCCTAATCGCGCTAAATCCGTTCTAGTTCCCTATCGTCTTCCGCTTCCGGAGGGTTTATTATAGGTAGCCGTGATAGGGCGTTAGCTATAATATTCGTTTTCCCGGGGATATACCGATAGTCTAACTAAAACTAGCTAAGGAACTCCGAGGAGAGGATAAGCTTTATATTTAACCTAGTCTTACCTATACTAAATAGCGTGGTAGACTTTATAATACCGACTATAGCGGCGTAGTCCGTAAGAACGATAATCGGATTACGACGGGCGGACTAGATAATAGTTCGGGTCTTATAAACGGCCTATACTAGGCAGGCGACCTTTAGTTTAGTCGGCTAGTACTTCTGCTTAGCCGTATTAAGACCTTTACTAATATAAAGCACTAGATAAATAAGGGTTTTACTAATAGTGCCTTTAGCGAGCTATTTAGTCTTATCGATAAGCTAGAATAGTATAGCGTAGAACCCGTACTCCTTAAAGGCGTTTAACTAAATAAAGAGGATTTTCCCTGGGTCGTGGTAGAAAAGGCAGATATCGGAGGTAAGTGTATCTATAATATCCTTAAATAACGCTATCTTTTCGGCTATAAGCTTAAATACCGTTTATTTAATATAGGTCTTACGCGCTTAGCCCTAGTCCTTTCTAAGCTAATAAGCCTCGGCGAGCAGGCTAATCTTCCGTCGTTAAAGGGAGGCTATTCGGTGGGTAAACCTGGGGATAAGGTACCGTAGCTATCCGGTTATATTAATCTATTACTTAAGCGATTAGAGCGATAATAGCGGACGGATCCTTTATAGGGTATTAGTACGTTCCTTTATATTAAAGAGGCCTAAGGTATTAACCTCGAATCCTATGAGCTATACTAATAGGTAGCCGATAAAGCATTTACCCGGGGAGATAGAGATCCGCTTCCGGCTAAATAGCGATAATACGGTCTTTAGGTATTAAGCGTATTTATCCTCGGTATCTAAGGCCACGACGATATCGTTAATAAAGGCGGCGGCGAACTTCTTATACGGTCGGAGTAGCTTATCTATATAGCGCTAGACGTAAGCTAGCGAATTATAAAAGCCTATAAGCGCGACCTTTAAACGCTCTTATCCTTAATATAAGATAATAGTAAACCTTTCACGGTACGGCTTATATACCGGGAACTAGTAGAAAAAGGCTCAAGCGTCGATAACGGAGATAAACTTCTTCCCCCGGAGGCGCCGGATTACCTTATCCTATAACGGTATCGGGTATACGTCGGGAATAATAACCTTATTCAGGGCACGCGTATTAACTATTATTCGGCCCTTACGCTTCCTATTCACGGCTCGGCGCACGATAAATACTAAGGCCCCGAATAGCGTAGGCTAAGTTAGCTATTCTATTCGTCCTTACTTATAGAGTTCGTTAAGGGTCTTATCTAAAAATCGCTAATCGTCACGGCTAAGGGGATATAGCTTTTAGCTAATCTTCTAATTATACTATCCGTCGACTAAAAGGACCTTTATATACTCCTTAGGAGGTATATCGATAACGCCTTAGTCGGTCTAAACCTTCGGATACTTCTTAACGATCTTATTAAACCGGCGTATAAACCGGTCGTTATAGCGGTAAATCGTTACCCCCTCTTTAGTAATCTCCGTAGGGGCGTTTAGGCTTTTAGCGATACCTAGCTTACCTTTCGGAGTAGTATACCTATAGAAAATATCCCCTTCGGCCTTACTAGGCGGTTCTTCCTCTATACGCTTAAGCAAGATATCTCGCGCGTTATCGCGGTCGGTATACTAATAGCTATCCGCGTAGAATAGCTCTATATAGCCTAGCTTAGTGCCTTATACGACGACGAATAGTCGGTTATAGGCGTTAAATATAGGCATTATAGCTTAGTCGTTAAGGATATAGTTCGGGGAGCCTTTTATATCCGGGAAAAAACTCTAGGGAGTTAAGGCTAATATCGGGTTTATTAATCGGTATAAACCTATATACTCGTGGCGGAATAATTAAGCGTTTAGTAGCCTGAAGTTTCCGCTAGATTAGGGAACGTTTTGCGAATACCCTTATAGGGACTATTAGGTCTTAGCAGGTGCTAATACGAATAGCTTCCTGCGTATTAAGGATATTTACGCTATTAGGATAGTTAAACTCCTATCCTAGGAGAAGACCGGTGTTGACCTCAGGGACGATCTAGGCCCCGATATATAGGCGGCTAATCTTCTTTTTATTACCTACTATACCTTAAACTAGTACGGTAAAGGTACCCTATCCTAGAGTCTTTATGGATCCTATACCTTATAACACGGCGCGCTTAGTAGAATCGATATACTTATCGGGAAATCGATTAAGAAGCTACTAGCTTATTATATAGCGGGAGGCTCCTAAGTCGACGTAAATATCGAATAGTACGCCTATAAGGGAGCCACGGGCTTAGATCCGGGCGTATATATACCCGTAGGGATTATTAGAGGGATCCCTAACTTCCTAGATAATACTAATCATTAGTGGCGAGTCCTATCCGCTTTACTCCTTTAGTTAGTACGGCTAAGAGTAGGTCTTCTTATATCGGATAGTCTCTGGATTTAATCTTATAGGTTAATAGTATTTACTATACTCCTAATATACCTAGTAGAGATTAGCGTACTTAGGTATAAATCCGGGTCTATCGGCGACCTAATATAGTTAGTCACTTCGTTCGCTACCCGCGCTATTATCGTCCTCAGAGTCTATAAAACCCTCGGAGTTCCTATTACTATAGTAGTACTTAGGTTCCACGTTAACTTTATCTCCGGACACAGGCTTAGCGGCGGCTTATTCGGCGGAGGCGTTAACCTAGTCTTAGAAGCGGTCGCGGCGATAGTCTTTATATCGGCGATTAGACTATTCGTTAGCGTTATTAGTTAGGAGTTATTAGCCCTTATTATTAGTATAACGGTTAGCGTTTAGCGTAGAAAGCGCGTGATTCTCGCTTTAGCGATAAAGCTAGCTAGGATTAAGGGAATAGCGGTTAGGCTACGGCGTTCGGCGGCGCTTAGGCGTCGAGCGTCTATTAAAATACCGCGGCGCGGGTTACTAAACCACTATAAGAGGGGGTAAAGCGCTATATATTCCGCGGTCCGGTTTAGGAAGGCTATATCGGCTAATATAATACTTCTAAACTCCTTAGGTATCGTTCCGGTACTATCCTAGTATTAGGTTTATTAGGGAATTTAAAAAATCGGCTAACTTCGCCTCGGGTCCTAGTCGGATTACGGTTATAGCTAGGTTAATATTAAGCTTATCCTAAATAATAGATAGGAGCTTTCCCTAGGGTTTATCGGCGGCCTTTATAAGTCGGGCGATACTATTAGCGAATACATAGATATCACGGCGGTTTACGATATCTTTTAGGGTATACTTTTCCCGGCGTAATTAGTACTTAGTTTCTTCGCGCGGGAGCCGGAATCGGCTCTCTAAACTATCCTTTTAGTTCTTTAGGGTAGCGTTCTTATTATACTATTCGCGGAGTCTAGGATCTATTGTTATTAGCTATTTAGAGGTTTTACCTAGTAGGTAGCGGGAGATACCGCGAGTAAGGGCTTTACTATACCCGGGGCTTATCCCGGTATACTGCTTTATAGCGTCCGTGAAGCGGAATACGTTAAGGAAGACTAGCTTAATACCTCCCGTGCGGATATCCTAAGTAGCGGTAAAGTATTCCGGTAGGTTAAAGTATCCGAGGTTATCCGCTATAAAGCGGATTTAGGGTTACTACGACTATGATCCACGCTAGAGTTCGCCGATAATAGCTAATAAGTCCGACTAGCGTATATATATCTAGTCTCCGCCCGTAAGGGGCGGCTAAGTAGGCGCTGGAGGAGGAGGAGGAGGCGCTTTATCCGGCGGACTAGTATTTTAACGGACGTTTTAGCGGCTAAGCCCGGGGGCGCTAAATACCGTGCTCTTAGAGTTAACTGGGTAATCGGCTAAAAAGGCCTAGTTAGGGGCGTCGGATATTTAGCGTTCTATAGTATTTACATAGCGAATAATAGTCTTAGTAGGAGATACGTAAGACGCGGGCGATTAGTATAAGGAGGATTTACTTAGGGAGTATATTAGTTCCTCCTCCTTAATCACGGGCTCCATATCCGTGGCCTTTATAGTAGGATGGATAGAGAGTAAGGCAGGCTTTATTATAGTGAATAACGGTTCCCCTAACTCTTCCGTAATCTTAAGGTAACGCCGACTACCTAGCTCTTATATCCTAAGCCCTATTATAATAAGCTAGGCGGAGCTAAGCAGAGTAAAGCTAGTATTAGCGGAGCTAGCACTAATAAGGCTAGTATTAATGAGGCTAGTAGTAGCGAGGCTCTCTCTGATATAGTCGATTAGGTTAGCCTCGGAATCTAGCTCGCCCGTATAGGGAGTAGGACTAATAGTAAATAGTCGTATAGGTTATTTCCCCTTAATATCGCGGGGTTCTCCTATACCCGCTAGGATCTCCTTATAAGCAGGTTCTTTATTAAGCTATTTTTCGAAGGCGTCCACGAAGTTATCCGGTCTTCGGATCTATTTCTTTAGATAGGATATATTAGACACGGACTCCGATCGCCAGATTCTTCCTTTTAAGATTAGGCCGCTCGCGCCGGTAGTCCCTAAAGCGTATATAGCCCTCCTAGCTATATTAAGAAGAGCTATATCTTCGGGTATAAGGAGATTAGCGATAAGGTCCGGGAAATTATCTGAAAACTTAATAAGATTTTTCGCGCTTTTAGCGCTTCGCGGATAAGGATAGTCGTTAAGAAGGTTTACGTCGGTTATAATAGTAGAGCTTAGGGTTCTACGGCGGATTTTTCGTTTAGTAGAGTTAGTATAGTCGCCGAACCTACGTACGAATAGTAGGCCGTGGTTCTTATATACTTTACGCCTGGTTTTAGTAAAGGAGAGGCGTTTTCGCTTAGCGTACCGATAGTCGTATAGTTTTATCGGTATACTACGTGTGTATATAGTCGTAGGACACGTAGCTCGCGTTAAGCGGCGGTACACGAACCTCGCTTAAAAGCTTAGTTACTACTATTTAATATACCCTATCCAGGTATATCTCTAGCCAGCCAGTACTATCGGACCTAGGGCTTCTAGGGTTCGGAATAGCGACCTTTAGGTATAGAAAATAGGATATAATAAAGATATCCTCTACTAATCTAAAGGCGGGCTTACCGGGAATATATCCTTAGCGAGCCCCGGACTATCTATTTCTCTATACGGCCGTCTTCGGGGCTATACGTATATTTAGGGAACCCGGCCCGGGCCCTAACGTACGTTTAGGTTCCGGCCGGCGGGCACTAAACGTGCGTATAGTACCTGGCGCGCGAGGACCATCCGTGCGTATAGTCCTACGCTATTCCGGCGTATCACTAAGTATAGTAGGGGTTAGGGTAATCTGCTAGAGTAGGAGATAGCCGCGGAGGGTAAAGTTAATAGCGACTTAGATCTTTAAAATCTAGTCTTATAGTCTAGTCCTGACTCGTAAGAAGGCGCCTATGGTTTATTTAGTAGAAGGGCGGGTATTATCGGGTAACTAGACCTTAGCGGTGAAGACGGCTTTTGGGAGGATAATTACATAAATAGCCTTCCGTATTACCGAAAGGGTGGCCCCTTAGTAGACCCTGTTTAGTCCGCGGCTATAGCTAGCGGAAGATTATGCTTTTTATCAGGTGCCTGCAGTAGTGGTCATAATAGGTCCCCAGTGTAAACCCATAGAGGTCTAGGCGTGCCTAGTCTAAGACCCCTCAAGACATAAATAAAGCAGTTATTATACTAGTAAACAGAATAGCCCCTCGAAGTAAATAAGGCAGCCCTCGAGGAAGTAAATAAAGTAGTCCTCGAGGAGTAGCGGAGTATAGTCTTAAGGAGCGGAGGAGCCTCCCCTTAGAAGAGGGAGGCCAGCGATTAATCTAATTCTTTAGCTACCCCTACACTTTGCCTATTATAATACCCTCGTGATCCTATCTAGTTCCTTACTTAGCCTTACCTTTTTACTCTTTACGACTACCTACTTAACATTTTAATCGCTCTACCCTCTAAGGGCGCGAAGACCGTTAAGGGAGTCACTAAGATATCTAACTATCACGAAATAAACGATCCTACTTTTAATTTTAACGAGGCTACTAGTTAGTTTAAGCGGTAGCTCCGCGATAGCGAGACCGCCTTTATAGAAAACGCCCAGGACCCTATTAATAAGAAAGATAGCGGGGGCACGCCGGGAATTAATACTACTCCTACCTCTACTACCATACCGGCACCCGTTCCGACCCCTATACCTACTCCTATCGCTAGCACTACCTCTACCACCGCCTCTACCCCTATCACCGTCCCCGTTCCTTGTATAACCACGACGGGACCCGCGTATAACCCTAACCTACCCCCGTATACGAATATTAACCTAGCCACGCTAACGGAGGAATAATTAGACGAACGCGTTAAATACATAGAGGTATAAAACCACTATAAGCGTAAGCTCGCGTAGTTTACTAAGCTTAAGGCGGATACTACTACCGTCGCTACCGCCGCTATTAATCCTATTATTAATCCTAACCCGGCCGATATTACCCACTACCGTATAGCTAAACCTTAACGTCGTATCGTCGTAACCCTAATAGGATCCTAGTATACCCACGATATATCCACGACCACGTCTATATATAGATCCGCTATATAGGCTAAGTTTAATTACCCCTTACCTAAATAGGATAGCGTATCCTAGGCTAAGTATCGCACGTTTATCTAGGAAACGAATTAACGGTTTAACCTAGACTTTTAGTCCTTCCCCACGGACGCTACAAAAAACTACTTCGTTATATTATGCTTCCCGTACTACCTTAAGGAACGCTAGTAGACTAAATTACGATATAAGTATAATAGCGACTCTAATAGGGTTAGCTAGGCCGCACTATAGGCTTAGTAATCCCGTTAGGTTAACGATAACGATACCCGCTTATAGGAGGTAGCGGTATAGATCTAGAGCGAGTCTATCTCGCCTTAGAGAGAGGGCGAGTCCTACGCTAAGTTTATATAACGGTGGGAAGCCCTAGAGTCGGAACTACCGGGCGAGCCCTTAGACTAATAGAGGATTTAGATAGTGCTAATAAGGGTACTCCCGCCTATTCAGGACTATATAGTATTTATAGGGGTTCCTAAGGACTACTAAGACCTAGCCCCGGCCTATCGTAGGGCTAAGGCTTTAACCGTTAACGACGGGCTAGCTATTACTCGAGCAGACTTTTAGTCTACTGCCTAACGATATCGTTTCCGTTCGCGCGCCCTAGGGTAGAGTACCTAGACGGCCACCTACGGTTCCACTAGTATCCCCGCATCTACCCCTACGTCTGCCCCTACGCCTGCCCTAACCTTTACTCCTAGCTACCCTATATGCCCTAGACTATTATTATACCTCGACTCTATTACTTACTATAACTATAACTAAAAGGGGCACTATGCTACTATATACCCTAGCCCTCGGGTATAGCGTTCGAGTAATAATAACCCGAATACCTAACCGGTATCTATATCCTGCCCTACGGTCGGCCATATCACGGGTAAGGTGCCCTAAGAACTATACCCGCCTTAGACTACCCCTACTACTATATTAGTAGAGGTACGCGTTTCCCTTCGCCGAGGTAAGGAATAGGTGTAGACGTCGGCTCTCCTTAACGGAGGCGCCGATATTAACGTTTTGGATTAGTCCCTCCTAGGCCTTAGTTAGGTCCCTAAGGGGTCCCCGATCCCGGTATCCTGGATTATGGAAGGATAAGTAAAGATAACCCTTAGGTCCCTTTATAGGATTATTACCACTACCGACTACTAGGGTCGGAAAAGAGTATAGCGCGCTGAGTTTTATATTATACAGCTTAATCCCTAAGGCGCCTGTATAATCCTAGGAAAACCATGGCTTATAGCCGTTAACCCTAACGTTAATTAGCAGTGTAGTATATAGACCTATCCCTTATCCTACGTGGAGCTTAGTATAGTTATATCCCTAAAAGAGCTATATAGGGTAGTTAGATATGCTAAGTCTATCCTTACTCTGACCTATATAGGTTCTACGCGGGTTCTACGTATCGGCTATATCGGCCTTAACGGCCTAGAAAACCCTTTAGTAGGATATAGAGATAAATTCTTAAAGGCTAGGAACCCCCTTAGCCTAGACGATAATTAAGTAGCCGCCACCACGCCGCCGGAATAGTAATAAGATTTCGCTAACGTCTTTAACGTCGAGAACGCTAGCCGCCTACCGACGTATTAGTAGTAGGACCACGCCGTTAAGGTTAAGGAAGGGAAAAAGCCTCCCTATAGTCCTATTTATCCCCTCGCCGCCTAAGAGCTTAAGGTACTACGCTAGTACTTATAGGACGCTGTTATAAAAGGATAGATTAGACTATCTATTAGTCCGGCCGGCGCACCTATTCTATTTATCCCTAAGAAGGGTGGTAAGCTGCGCCTTTACGTTAACTACCGAGGGTTGAATAAGGTGACTATTAAGGACCACACCCCTTTACCCCTTTATATAGGATTTTAGATCGATTATCGTTAGCGCAGTACTACACTAAGCTAGATCTTAAGGACGTATACTATCGGCTCCATATACGAGCTAGTAACGAATAGAAGACGGCGTTCTGGACGAAATACGGCCACTACGAGTACCTCGTTATACTATTCGGGTTAACTAACGCCCCCGCGAGCTTCTAACGGTATATTAACTAGGCGCTAATAGGCTTCGTCGATACTATTTACGTCGTATACCTCGATAATATCCTTATCTATAATAAGGACTTGGCTACCCACCGCGTACACGTCCGCGAGGTCCTGACTAGGCTTAGGTAGTAGTCCCTGCATACTAACCCTAATAAGTGCGAGTTTAAAACTAGAGACGTGGAATTCCTCGGGTTTATCTATAGCCTAGATAGGGTACGTATAGACCTATCCCGCGTTAAGGCTATCCGCGACTAGGAACTCCCTAATAGTGTTAAGAAGACACAGGTCTTCCTAGGCTTTACGGGTTTCTATAGGCGTTTTATTAAGAACTACTCTAAGATGGCCGTCCCTCTTATAGACTATCTTAAAGGGGGCCCCACTAAGGGCCACGCCGGGATTATAGTACTATCCCCGTAGGCTTAGTCCGCGTTTAACGGGATAAAGGTATTATTCTAGAAAGCGCCCGTTTTATGGTATTTTAATCCCGCCCTGCCTATACGTATCGAGCCCGACGCGTCTGCCTTTACTATTAGCGCCGTTATTAGTTAGCTCGAAGATAGACTATAGCGCCCTATAGCGTTTATATCCCGTAAGCTACGTAGAGCTAAGCTTAATTATAGTATACCCGATTCTAAGCTTATAGCTATTATCGAATCCTTTTAGACGTGGCGGCACTATATAGCCGATAGTCAGAGCCCTATAGTCATTCTAATAAACCATCTAAACCATCGTTATCTACTAGATAAGCCTAAGCTTAAGGGATAGCATGCACGCTGGCTTAAAGAGCTCGCCCCGTTTAATTTTAAGATCCGGCACCGCCCGGGGACGTTAAACCCCGCGGATAGATTATTAAGGAAGCCTTAATATACACCCTATAAGCGTGCCCTGGTTACTAACTAAGCTAAGGCGGTAGAGTCTTTCTCGAAGCATTTTATTATAGGGTATATCGGGAACCAGGAGGGTTCCCGTAATACCCCTAAGTCTATTTTTCCCGCCCCTCCTACTATAGTAGATATGACGTAAGCGGATAATCTTTCTTCTATTCCCGCTCCTTCTATCCTACCGGAAAGGGTAGTAAAGATATAAGCGGATAATCCTTCTTCTATCTTAGAGTCCTTTTCGAGGTATTTTATATTAGGCTATACCGGGAACTGGCGTGGTTCCCGTGCTGCTTTAGTGTTTATTCCCGCCCCTCCCACGTTAGTGGTTAAGACATAAGCGGATAATTCTTTTCTAGAGCCTATATCGAGGCGTTTTATTTTAGGCCTTATTCGGAACTAGCATGGTTCCCGTACTACCCCTAAGTCTAACCCCGTTTTTCCCGCTCTTAATTCCCCTACCTTATTAGAAAAGGTGGCAGAGGCGTAAGCGAATAACCCTTTTTATACTAGATAGCGCGAGGGCTACGGTGACGATACCACGTATAGATATTAGTCTAGGAGTAGTAGTATCCTTCGTTTTAAGAATCGCGTTTTTATACTAGACTACTCTAGCCTCCGATAAAAGGTCCTATAGTATTTCTATAATAGACCTAGTATAGGTTACTATACGGTTATAAGGACTATTAAGAGGATATCGGGCTTTTACTTCTAGGACTATCTCCCACGCGATATACGGCAGTTTATACCTACCTATACTATATATTAACGCACTAAACCGCGGTATTATAAGCTGTATAGCGAGCTAGCGAATCTCTTAGTACCTTAGCGCCCCTTTATAAAGATGTCTATTAACTTTATTACTGGCCTACCGCCGGCTTATAACGTGACTATAGATAGGAAACGGGATACTATCCTTATAGTAGTGTGCCGCCTAACAAAGTACTCGATTTATATCCCCTCGAGTAGTGGCCTAATAGTAGAAGGGCTTACTAACTCTCTATAGTATTACGTTTTTCGCACTTTTAGCCTACTTAACGGTATTATATTAGATCGAGGCTCGTTATTTATAAGCCGTTTTTAGGTAACCTTATATCGCTGCCTCGGTACTATATAACGCCTATCTATAGCTTCGTACCCGTAGACGGATAGATAAACGGAGCGATAAAACTAGAGCCTTAAGTATTACCTGCGTGTATTCTATTCGTAGGAATAGGATAACTAGGTTAACCGGTTACTATTAGCGGAATTTACCTATAATATAGCGTAGCACTCTACGATACGCTACACCCTATCCGACGCGCTAATAGGCTATAACCTAAGGGGACCCGATAAAGTATAGCTCCTGAGGGTAGGTAAGGTTCGCGCCGCTAAAGCAGAGCGCCGTGCGGGGTACCTTATAGCCTAGCGACGATCTATCTCGGACCTTATTAAGAGGGCGTAGGCCTCCTACAAACGGTATTATAATAACGGCCGTGCCTAGCGGAGGTTTAAGGTGGACGAGTACGTCTTACTATCCACGAAGAATATCCGATAGAAGAGACCCTTAAAAAAGCTTAGCGATAACTGTATCGGGCCGTATAAGGTGAATAAGATCGTCGGTATATATAGCCTAGCCTACTAATTAGAACTACTAAAGGGTATAAGGATTTATAACGTCTTCCCGGTTTTCCTGTTAGAACTATAGAGGTCCCGCGATAGATTATAACTAGAACCACCACCTATAGTCGACGTTAAACCGGATTCGGATAGGTATAAGGTCGAAGCTATCTGGACGATCGATATCGGGGTATACGGCGCTAGTACCTAATTAAATAGGCCGGCTATAGCGACGAAGAAAATACCTAGGAGCCGAAGCGGAATATCCCCGATAAACTCGTTAACACCTACTTTAAGGCGGGACTATTAGGGAACAAAACGGGTTTACACCCTATCCTTATAGAAGACCTTATAGACACGATATAAGAATGTTTTTCTATCCTTTCCCCCCCTCCTTACGGATAAGAAGACTTATTAAGGACTAAATAGGTTTATATACTATCCACGTATCGGCTATATTAACCTAGAAAAACCCTTTAATAGGTTATGGAGATAAATTCTTAGGCAAAGACCCCCCCTTAACCTAGACGGGGACTATATAGGCGTTATCGCCTCGGTTACTATTTTTTTCCTTTTAAGTAGCTTGCTTTCGACCTCTATTCCTTTTCGGGCATAAGGCCCCTAATCCCCGTTCCTCTTCCCTAGGCATAATAGCTTATCGCCCTTAAAGTCTATTTCCCTTTATTATTCCCCTAATTAACCGTCACGATAGGGATACGATTATATTATAATAGGAGTATAGTTAAGGACTATTAGGGTTATGATAGGAATACCCTAAAGCTAGATAAAAAAAAAAAAAGGAAAAACCTAACCCGAAGGCTAGTAAAAAACCAAAAAAAAAAAAGATTAACCGTTCCTCTATATATACTATCACGGCCCTTTTAGGGTATCCTTAAACCCTACTAACTTATTATCTAGAGGGGTGGGCTCCCGCCTAGCTACCTCGTTACTATTAACCTTTATATATACCTAGCTCTGCCCTATAGTAGTAGCCGCCGTTCCCCCCTTTTACCTACCACCCGCGGATAGCATTAAAGGATAAAGAGATAGAGGCGTCTTCGCCTTCTACTTCTTCTTCTTCTTCCCTGATAAAGGAGTCGAGGGCGTTAAAGCCTTCTTCCCCTTCTTCACTAATAAGGCCGGTACTATATCGTTATCGTCGGGCACTTTATAAGGGTCCGGCGGACCCTACGGACCTTATGGTATCGTGACCCCCGATAGCGAGCCTGAAGGTTACGCAGGACTACCGTTACTAAATATACCGTTACCTATAAAGATAAGCCCCGCGGGGGCTAAGGTAGACCCTAAGGGTGTAGGCAGGTCTTCCTAGGCCTAAGCCTAGGCTAGGTTAAGAGCGGCTATCTACTCGAAAGTAGTAGCCGTCTGCTTTTAGGCCGTGAGGTCGCGCTTATATAATATAAGGTATTATTATTTAATATCGAGGCGTTTCTACTTAACGGTAAGACGCTACTATTATAGCCCGACGAATTACTTAAGGAGCGACTCTATACTATCGAGTCTCTTATAGATATCTTCCGCCGTTTTCTGGCGGGCGTCGGTAACTTCCTTAGCTTAACGCCGAGTAGTAATAGCTTCCTCGGTAGATAACCGGTTAACCTCTAGCGTTATTTAACCTAAAGCCTTTTTAAGGATAACCTAGTATCGAACTACTATAGCCTAGTACTATATAGGATTAATGCAGGGACTATATAGGACTAATAGGGGGATACGGTTAATAGGAAGGATTATAATACTTACACGACGACTCTTATTTAGGCTACCTTTCTCGATAGTAATAACTAAAACCTTCTATAGCTACTCGGTAGTATTCTTAATAGTAATAGGAAGCTACTATATATATTAGACTAACTAAACTACGGAATAATCTATAAAGGGAGCGGCTATAGGGATAACAATAAAGATATATAACTTACTACGCGGTATTTAAGGCTATTATGCTTAGAGTAGTAGTGGTCTTTATTCGTACGCCGACCGTTATCGGCGTGTTAGCACGTCTTAGCCTTAATAGTGTGCGTCTTTTCCTTAAAGTTAATCGTTATTAACTTACCGGTATAACGTATATATGGGGCCCTTAGATCCTTACCTATACCAATATCTAGTACCTTTTACCGGGGCGTGACTAACGGTATAATAGTCGACGATAACGTAGCCGTAATAGAAGTAGGAGGCTTTAGCGTAACTAGCTACGGGGCTAACTACTTAGCGGACTATAAGGTCGACGCTATAACTATAATCTTAATCCTTTTAGAGGACCGCGTTATACTCGTGGGAGTAGCGACGCTCTTATTATTATTATTATCTTCCTAGGAAGGTATAGTGACTACGTTATACCGCGCGGTTAGCTAGTATTATAGATTAAAGACGTATATAAGCACTTATAAGATAGTAGTTAATTAATAGAAGACCATAAGACGTTAGTATATAGTATCTTAGATTAGTGCAAAACTCATGAAGAATAGTATAGTCGGAAAATTAAGTATAGGAGAGGAAGAAAAGAATAGGAAGAGGGAGTAATAGTAGGTTACGAGATATCCCTAAAAAGCAGTCATATAGGCACCTATTTTTAGTATAAAGAAGGAAGCTACGAATCCACGGAAGGAGTAATAACGGACCCCACATAATACCGGCTCTAGGAGTCTTTATAGATAAATTAAAGGGATAGCCTAAAAGGATAAAGGGATATACTAAGGGGCTAGTGGAGGATCCGGCCGAGAACCTATCGGGGTCCCGGGTAGGGTATTATCTTTCGTGGTTTTATTAATAGAACGAAGAGAGGGAGTATATACCCGGGTTAGAGCCACGGGCTAAGAGGCTCTATATAGGAACTAGGCGGGGACCTATCGGGGTCCCATCGTGGAGGGCTCTAGTTCGGGGCAGTGGGGGACTTAGAGGACGGATTCGGGCACTGGGTTTTAGAGGAGCCGGGAGGCCGGCACGGATCAGGCGCTCCTAAGAATAGGAGTATCCGGGGAAGGTCGCTATATTAGATGCCTATAGCAGTGGTTATAATAGGTCCCTAGTGTAAACCTATAGGGGTCTAGGCGTGCCTAGTCTAAGACCCCTCGAGGCATAAATAAAGTATTTATCATACTAGTAAATAGAATAGCCCCTTAAAGTAAATAAGGCAGCCCTCGAGGAAGTAAATAAAGCAGTCCTCGAGGAGTAGCGGATTATAGTCTTAAGGAGCGGAGGAGCCTCCCCTTAGAAGAGGGAGGCTAGCGATTAATCTGATTCTTTAGCTACCACTACACTTTCCCTATTATAATCCCCTCGTGATCCTATCTAGTTCCTTGCTTGGCCCTACCTTTTCACTCTTTACGACTACCTATTTAACACTTTTACGGCCCTGTTCTCGATATAAGACTTAAAAGATATGTTCTTATCTAGCTAGACTCCGAGTTAGTGTATAGACTAGCTTAGGTGGATTTAGCGGTTTTTGTAAAGGATATAAGGCAGGTTAGGGACCCTTTCCTTATAAAGTGCATAATTTTAGTCTTACCGGGGTTAAAGGTAATGAAGTTCTGGCGGCCTTATTTAAGACTATTATTAAGTAGTATCTAGGCTGCCTTAGTGGTGTATTTAAGGGTAGGGCCAATATAGAGAATACCGTAGTCGTTGGCGTAGCCGAATCGGGTAAAGGCTAGCCTAATACGGTAGATGGGTATAGTATAGAGGAAGAAGAGGATAGAGGATACGGGTAACCCCTAGGGGAGGCCGTAATATAGGGGGGCTATTATAGTAGTATAGGCCTTGTACCGAACGTATACCTATTTATTATCCATAAACCTATATACCTAGGAGACTAGGTTATAGGGCTAGCGTTACTCCCTAAGTCTAGATAGAGACGGTTCTTTAGGACCGTGTCGAAAGCGCCCTTAATATTAATTGTGATAAGGGTAACAGCTTATTTTCTGCTAAAGATAGTCTTTACGTCGTGAGTTAGAGCTATAACAGTATTAGTGGCCGATCTATATAGAAGATCCCTAGTAGTTTAGGGTCCTAGGACTCGGATCTGATAACTAAATAGGCGTCGCGGATAGCTTATACTCTAGTAGGTTCCTTTTTATAATAAAGTCGTATATTTAATCCCGCTACTCTATCATAAAGCCGTGTATTCTTAATATAGTATATTATATTATTCTATTCTATCTAGGGCTTCTTAAGAAATATATTCTAATTAAGCCCGGGCATTATATATATAAATATCCTTTACGGGTAGCCGCCAATCTTAAGCTTATAGACGGCGATCCCCGCGCTACTAATAGTCCCGGTAGATTCTAAGAAGCTATTTAGTAATCGATTCGTTTTATTAATTAATAGTAATTAGAGTCTCTAAGTAAACTATTTACATATAGCGGTATAGTAGTTATAGCTAGTATTAATATGGGCGAAGATAGACTATTTATTTACTCTAGCTACATTAAATAATAGAGTATTACCAGTATATATTTTAAACGCCTCTTACTTCTACTATATCGCGGCCATTAGCCTTAATACCCGTTTTCGCGTTCAAGCTATTCTTTTTTCGAGTCGTCCTTATTAGTCGACTCGAAATTACTCTTATCACGATCCTTCCTGCGAGACTCTTTAACCTTCCGGACCGCGTTTTAGTTTTCCTTTAGCTTTTTATAGTTCCGCGCAATATACCACTTTTTAGTATAGTTTCATTTAAACTAATAACCTTTAAGTTTCCCGGCGATCTCTTATACGCTATTAACCTATATAGTATAATAGTTAGTGGGGATACGGGCGGAGATAAGCTTATCCCTAAGTTATTAGGTAATCGCTTCTTTACGGAATAAGATCTATATAGTAGTTTCCTATTTAGTACCGCCCTTAAAGGTAATCTATCTTTTAAAATAGATTAGGAAGGCGGTAACTAGCCTATAGAACCGTTAACGAATTATACGTAAGGCTTAGGTAGCCCGTGATTATTCCGTGGGGTTAAGAGAAGTAGGATTAAAATATACTGTAAAATCGTTAAGGTTTATAAGCTGACCCAGTCTATCGCTTTTATAGAAGGCCGATATAACCTATTATACTTCGGGCCCTAGGTAATTATAGATTATATACTAACCTTATATATTATTCTGGAATAAGTCGCTATTGATTATAAGCTTTTACTATATCGCGTAGGCCTATACTGTATAATATACTCGCTTTCCTAAGAACTTCGCTGGGCTATTAATAGTCTTATAGGGTGCTCCCGTTAAGGCTAGGGTGATTACTATTATTATCGGCTATAACGCTAGCGATAAAACCGGTAATATAGTAGACTCTACTAGTCTAAGGATTATTAGGGTCTATAAGGGAGCCGGAATATTTAAGTTAGGCAGTGTTAGGTTCTATAGAGTAGGTAATCCTAGCAGGCGGGCTATAACCTATTGGACTAATAGGCTTTATCGCTTATTCCCTTCTTCCCTCGCGCGTTATCGGTCTATAAACCAGCGCATTTCCGAATAGTATTCTTATATCGGGGCGAGCCTTACTTTAATATCGGTATATTATTTATGAAGAAGGCCTAGCCTTATATTTAGAGCTTAGCCGTCTTCTTTAAACTATCGGTTCGTCTACTCCACGATTTATTTAATTCTGATAAGTCCCTAGGCGGTAGCGTTAGGATCGTAATCTATCGCTAGCGTAGCATATAGGTATCGCTAAGTTCTAGATATTTAAATAACTGGTTATAGGTCGTGGGACGAAGTCAGATCGTGATAATAGATTTTCTAAAACTAAGGAAGGAAGAAGGAAAAAGAGAAAAGACTATAGCGCTGGGCTAGCTATAAAGTAGTGATAACTAGGCGATATAGGTCCGTTAACTAAGTGCGTAGTCAGGAAGATCCGCAGTATAGCCGGGTCCTTTATATCAGGGTCAACCTATAATAGGTAGTAAGCGTCCTGAGCTTCTTTCTAGGAGGTTTCTAGAGCCGCTAGCCGGCTAACCGAGGCCCCCTTCTTAGCTATCTTTCTATATACCCTAAAAGCCCGACTAACTAATTTTTGTAGGGGCTTTAGCTCTTTAGTCTACCACGGTTTAGAACGCTCTACTACCTTTAACTTAGGCCCTAAAGCCTTAAGCGCTATAGTAATAGTATACGATAAGCAGTAACCTATGGAGTCCTAGTCCGAGGTAGTAATAGCCTATTCAAGCTGCTAGTTAAGACTAGGTTCTAGGCTCTTTAGAGCATAAGAAATCAGGTCCTAGTCTGCTAGCTTATAGTTATAAGCCGGCGGCAGGGACTTATTTATAGAGCTTTTAGAGCCTAAACCAGTAGCAGAAAGGAGGGTAGCGCGGTATAAGGATATAGTATTGTCGATATATTTCTATTTATTAAAGCGGAGGCGATTAAAGCCGGGCGTATAAAAGACGAGGTCTATAAGCGACTCTTAATAAAGATTAGACTGAAAAATATCCCCCCATTCAGGTTAACTTCTTTAGAATCCACTAAATAGGTAGCACCGAGGCTATCTAACTAGTCTACTAGGGCCTAGGCCCTAATAGAAGCCTAGTTAGTAGGAGTCCCGTTCTACTACTAGTAGTTTCTGTTAAAGTCCCCTATGATAAGAGTAGGCTTAGAGACCTATAGGCCCTATAGTACTCGATTCTCGGTCTATAACCGGCTTCTAGGGCCTAAAAAGGACGGAATAGAGAAAGAAGAAGTAGAAGTGGAAGAGGTGGAAGGGGTAGGGCTAGGGAGCCGCCCTCGGTCTATCATTTCGAGGTCCTATTCTATCTAATTATAAACGTGTAGAATATAGAACGTCTATGGATAATAAACCTCTATAATCTGCGTATCTATATCGTCTAGCTATAACGGCTTGCCAAAAGTTGTTTACGTATTAAGACCGAAAATATAGTTTATTCGAACTAAGGAAGGAAGGAGGAAATGAAAAGTCTACGCGGTATATAGACGGCTAAGTATAGGTTAGATCGCACGGGGCTCGCTTAGAGGTCCGTGCTTTGTAGTCCCGGCTACTACCAGGGACTATTCCACGGGCCATAGCCCGTAATATACCCCCCCCGGGGCGGCGAGGTCGCGGTTATCTTATAATCGGGCGGTTATAACCTCGTTTTGCCCTAGTGTTATGCCCTGTCCAGGCATATCTCTAGCCAGCCAGTACTATCGGACCTAGGGCTTCTAGGGTTCGGAATGGCGACCTTTAGGTATATAAAATAAAGTGTAATAAAGATATCTTTCCTAAACTAAGGGGCGAAGGGCGCCGGGGATATGTATCCTCGGCGGGCCCGGCGTATCTATCTTCCGGTTCCTATATGGACGTATGGCTCCGGCCTAGATAAGCGGATAGCTTAGGGCTATACGTTTATATAGGGTCTATACCGCGTAATCCTTACGTATATATAGTGCCTGCTTATCGTGGTCGTATTATATACCCCGGGCGAGAAAGTCCCTATATCCCGCGGGCGTCTCGGGGAGTAATCCCGCGACGGGGGTATATAACGTGTGTGCGGCAGGTATACTAGACGGAATAGTCGTTACTTATAACCGGCCACGAATAGATAGTATTCAAGATGAAAAGAAAAAGTGGGGCAGGTATATATAGCGGGCGCTAACCGTGTATCTATTAACTCCTCGCGCTATTATATAGCTATAGATTAGTGGCGGCTATATCGTTTAACGCGTCCTGCCGTGAATATAATAATAAACGGAGGTATAAGAGAAAAGGAAAATAAAACTATACTATTAAATATAACCTATATATCTTTTTATGATAGCGTACTTATACGCTATCTTTTCCTCCTTATATACTAATTCTAAATAAACTCTATATATCCGCGCTATACCCCCGAAAAAAAACTCGTCCCTTAGACTTCCTCCACTGAGGCGATTTCTTCGTCCGTATCTAGGAAGCCTTAGTATTCCTTATCGAGCTTAAGCGTGTCTTCGATGTCCGATATTCGTAGCTTAGCCGCGCGTTAGTCTATCTCCGCCGTATTAATATTATACGATAAGATAAGGCCCTTAGTTCCCGGGCCGTTATAGTATTACGCGAGGAATATAGTATACAGAAGTAGGTCCTAGGCGCGTATATTATACTTAGTAAACCTATCCGTTATTCGGGCGCGCTTATCGGGATCTATACTACTAATAATAATAACTACGGTAAAGTAGGTTATACTTTCTATACGCTAGAGTATAAGGAGGAATAATAGTCCTACGGTATTCTATACTTCGCTTAGGATAATATAGTCCTTAATAAAGTTTCCGGCCTAAAGTCCTACCGGGGCGGGAAGCACCGTGTTATGCCCGCGCTATACGAGTAACGATAGGTTTTATCTATTATATAAGAAGTCCTTATATATACACGCCGTGTTAGGAGTAAATAGGCGTTTAGCGAGATATTTATAACCCTATATCTAGACTATTTCCTGGCCGGGCTTAGTAATAAACTGCTTAGCCGCTGGGGAGCTAGTATAGCCTTAATACGGTCTTTGTATACTATTAGTTAGGGTAACGTTAATAGCGGCCGAGGCGGTCTAGGTAATACTAATCGCTATACTTAAATATAACTAGGCGAGGACGTTAACGGCTTATAAAATTATTAGCGTAGTTCTTTATACATTAGATTAAAGGAAGTGACTGATAAATACGGCACGGCCTTTAATAAGTGTATAATAATCGCCGGTCCTAGCTAAAATGGTAGAGTTATTGATATCGCCCTTATAGCGGACCTTTACGGCGTTTACGAGGTTAAAAGTAAGATACGCTAACATATTTATTTCTTATAGGATATAGCCGGGTATTATCCTATCCATTATAGGAATAGCGGCGGGTAAGGATAGGCCGGTTATATTAATACTACTCGTAGCCGACCGGATAAGGAATAAGGTTAGCGCGCTATTATTTTATAGTATAGACGGGTTAGTGCCGCGCGTGGCAGAGGGTAGATCGGGTAAAAAATAACTATTAGACCCCTATAGTGTGTTATATCGGGGTATACTTATAAGGTATTACTTAAATGTTTACTTAGGTCTATTCTAATTCACCACGTCTAGATTATAATCTAGTAAAAACTAAGGCTAGAGATAGATAAGGGCGAGTGCTTTAGCGTCGTATATACTAACTACACGGTTTACCTAAACTACGGGAGCGAATACTATTCGATATAAGGTATAATTAAGCGGGTTATTATACCCTAATACGGTAGCACGGCTATAATAATCTATAATACTTTCCTTATTTTCCCTACGCTAAACGCGGAAAACGGCCCCGGATATAGAAAGCTTAGTAATAAAGAGACTCTTATCGTCGAATAATATTATAGTACGAAAGTAACCCTTAAACGGTAAACCCTTACCGGTCTTACCGCGGTGAATATACCTAGAGAACTAATACTTAAATATAGCGTCCTTTAACCGCTTAATAGCTAATAGATATTCTACTATATACTACTAGGCTATAAATATTACGTAGTAAGAGAAAAGATAAATAAAGTGTAAATAAGTATATACTTAATACGATAAAAAGATAACGGGGGAACGGCCTTTATATAGTAGACAGGAAGCCTATATAAGAGATAAGGAGGAAGAAAAAAAGGTATATATAGCTATAGGGAATACGGTTAGCGTGTTATTATAATAGTAAAGGAAAGCGAGAGAATAGATATATTATAGGGGCCCGAGAAACTTTTATAATCTCGTAGGCGGTCTAGCTAATCTAGTAGGATAGCGCTATTTACTTTTAGGTGCCGGTAATATACCTGCTATTTAGAGATTAGATAATAACCCTTATACTTTCTTTTACCCGAGCTTAAGGCTATTTACTATACGTGAATAACGCGTGGTTACCTTAGGTAGCTCGGGTTCCTTATTCGATACCTAATAAAGCTCTAGGGCTATACTAAAGCCTCTTAAAGGTTCTTTACCTCGAGTATTCTTTAACCTATCGGTTCGTTTAGTATTTCCTGCCTATAGTATACTTAGAACCTCCGCTTTCTTTAAGGCTATCCTTAGATTAACTAAGGTCTTTTATCTCTCCTTAAAAGACGTTAATTAGCCTTTATAGCTTCTTCCGGCCTCTAAATATTCCGGTAAGCTAGCCGTCCTTTTATGATACTAAATACTTAATCCGTGGCTAACTATATCCCTCGCGTATCATCTAATCTTACGGTGCTTATATAGGTCTTAGAGCTTTAGCTATATAATAGCGTCCGGAAGAAGTCTAAGAGGAATTTATCGGCGACGGCCGAGAGAGTCTAATAAATCCTATAAATAGTCTATAAACTAATATCCCTAAGTATCTACCCCGGGCGATATAAACCCTATATCCCGTTAGCGTCCTTTAGCGGTGATAGTATTTATAATAAAAAGGACAGAAGGGAAAGGAAAGAAGCGAACCGCTAAGTAGTGATAGGGAGCGAATAACGAGCGCTATAAGGCATAGAATAGGATAACGAGCGCTAAGGGAAATAGAATAGAATAGAATAGCGAGCGCTTAGGCGAATAGAATAGAATAGAATAGCGAGCGCCTAAGGGAATAGAACGGGATAGTAGACTACGCTATACGTCGCCGGTATACCTCTATATTAAGCTATAAGGCGTTAGTACTTAAACTATAGCTAAATAATAGTCCTTATTTATAGAACGTCTAGGTCTTAGCGAGGGATATACTAATAGAGATCTCTGCCGTCTAGTTCTTCCGCTTTAACCGGCCGTCTAGCCGTCCGGGGTGTTATAATCTTCTACGGCGTCGCTCCGAAGTCTAAGATAGGGTCCTAGTCGGAAATAATAGACACGGCGGTGCTATAGCCCGTAAATAAGGGTGGCCTTAGTGAACTTATCAGTCATAGTTAAAGGTAAGTCTGCTATAAGGAAGCCCTCCTTGTAGTAGGAAGGATAACCGAGGGGCCTCGGGTAAATCTAATAAAGGCTAGGATATACCCCCTAAGCCTTAGGGTATATAGCCTCTCGCACAGATACTAGTTCTACACTTTTCCCCTTAGGGTTATTAAGCCGCTAGCCTCGGGTATTCTCGGCTTATTTAGTAGCCGGTTAAACAATAGCGAGCCGCACGGCCTATTTAGGAAATATTCTTCGCGAAATACGGGAAAAGGTGAAAAGAAAGGGGGGGGGGGGAATTTATCGAGTAGCTTAGTACTATAGTAAAAAGGGGGGGATTATTATACACAGGATAGTATAGTTATTACCCTACGCCTTTTAGCGATTATTAGGAAGATGAGGTATTATATTAGAGCTAAGGAACTATAATAGGTATTAGTATAGGTTAGTATAGGCGCTATTCCTACGCTTAACTAACGACCGTGGATTCCTTAATTACTCCACGGAGAAGATAAGGAGGGGGGGGGATTCGTTAAGTGGCTTAATGCTATAGTAGAGGGGAGGACGGTTATCCGAAGGTTAGCGCGCCCCGTGGTTCTATCCGGACTCTAGTTCCACGGAGGATATTAGTATATAGGATAGTATAGTTACTATCCTACGCTCTTTAGCGATCGATATAAACGGTTAGTATCGGTATAGGTCGGTATAATCGCCTATACCGACTAGCGATTATTAGGAAGGTTATCGCGGTATCGGAGCTCGGGTTCTACGGTGGGTACGGAGGCGTTATCGCCTAGCGCGAGGGGTTATATCCGCCGATATACTACGTGCCTATTTAGTCGTAGTATACGTAGTCTATAACGGTGACCGCTAGTATACCGCGTGTCTATTTAGTTTTAGTACACGTAGTTCGCGCCTTTAAGGGCGGCTACGCCTAGCACGCTAGCGTTCGCTAGTAAACTATATACCTATTTAGTCTTAGCATATATAGTTTGCAATAGAGACCGCTAGTATACTACGTGCCTATTTAGTGTTAGCACACGTAGTCTACGCCGGGTAGCGGTACGCGAACCTTACCTAAAAGCTTAGTTACTACTATTTATTATACCCTGTCTAGATATATCTCTGGCTAGCCAGTACTATCGGACCTAGGGCTTCTAGGGTTCGGAATAATAACGTTTAGGTATAGAAAATAGGGTATAATAGAGATATCATTCCTAAACTAAGGGGCGAAGGGCGCCGGGAATATATGTCCTCGGCGGGCCCTAACTATCTATCTTCCGGTTCCTATATAGACGTATAGCTCCGGCCTAAACGAGCGGATAGCTTAGGGCTATACGTTCGTATAGAGTCCGTGCCGTGTGATCCTTACGCACGTATAGTGCCTGCCTATCGTGGTCGTATCACCTAGCCTCGCTACGTATAATGCGAAAATAGCCTCCTTTATTCTATTCTATTAAAGGCTCCTTCGAAGGGGGGTATTCCGTAGTATCTAAGATCCTTTTAAGGCTAAAATAGCATAAAGGAGCTCTTATATAGCGGTATTATCGCGAGCTCCTTGCCGGTATACGTGTTCGCTATATATATTATACCTACTATATATATAACCGGGGGTTATTCTTTCTACCCTAATAGCGTAAAAAGAGTAATATAAAAACCCCCTATCGTTCCTCATTTTTACTATTTTCTCGATTAGTTTTAATTACTTTTTCTATACCGTAAGTAGCCCCGAGATCCGTTATAGGTCCCGTAGTAGTATAACTAATATCGCCGAGTAATAGCTTATCTCTTAGGCCGCCTATATCCTCTTTACGGTAAGTTAGCACGCTCCTCGCCTATAGTTTCCTATCGTATCTAACTATTAGCAGATATCCGACTTCGCTTTACCTAGTAAATACCTTCATAAGGGTAATAATATAACTGCGCAGATACCTCATTGGTGTGGTGTCGGCAGCCGGTCATATGACCCCCCTTTTTCAAGGCTGCGGGATCCGCCTCCCACATATATATTAAGGATAGGCTCTAGACATCCCTATCGGGGGACGATCATTTAATTATTATCCTCTTTTATAATTACTTATTCCACGTTTAAGGTATCTTTCCAGTTTAACTTACGTTGCCCTGATCAGAATAGTGACTACCGGTCTACTTCTTCGCTAAAGGTTATAGCGGTGTTGGTTATGTTTTGGTTATGTATCGTGGTTTTACTGGACTAACCTCTTTGCCTGATCTTTGTCTTGACGATCTGGTGCCACTATGTCTTCATCCAGTTACAATAATAATAACGATATAAGCTTATAGCCCTTATTACTATAGGTTACGAGGTCGGCCGTAACTAATAGTAAGTAGACTCTGAGCCGCCCCCCCCTACGAAGCGCTATATACCTAAGAATCCGCCGGGTCCCCGCCGTATCACTCTTTACTCGTAGTATACTACCCGGTAGTATAAATAAGAGTATAGTATCGAGTATTATTACTAGTTAGACCCTAGCGCGGCTTATACCAATACTAAATACTAACAGTGCTTCTGCCGTACTTATAAGTGCTTAGAGGTACGTATATCGGTTATATATATAGTGACCGCGAATAATAAGTAATATAGCTCCCCCCTACCGCTTATAACGTGGTTACTATCCTATAGTATACCGCTTATACTATAAATAAGAACACTAATAATATAGATATAAGTGTATGCCTGCCTTGGATATTATAGCCTTGGTGCTAATTCTTTCGTACAGAATCTTCGCTTATTCTAGGGTACCTATAGCTACTTCTAAGTTATCCTCGGTTAGGCTAAATTAGGTAAAAGCGTCGCCGCTGCCTTATAATCACCCGCCCTGCTTATCGCCTTTAATCCCGCCGCCGCCCTTATTCCGGTTATCGCCCCCGCCCCTACCGCCGCCTAGCCGTCTGCCGACCCGCCCGCTACTACCGACTTCTAAGCGAGCGTGGTATAAGCTCTTAATAATATTACTACCTTTATACGTAGTATAGACAGGATACTTAAGGATATATCGTAAAAGTTAGAGGATACTAATAATACCGTTTCCGCTATATAGTCGGAGGTCCGTAGTGTCTTTAATAACGTTGAGCGCGTGTATAAGTATAAAGCCGAGTTATACCCTATTCCTGCTTATAGTACGCTAGAGGTAGCCCCTAAGGCTATACCTGTTTCGGCTCCTCCCTAGAAGGTCGTTACTCCTCTTATCATTAATAGCGAGGAGGGCGCGGCTACCTCGGCGGCTTACTTTAAGCCGGTAAAAGAGTTATAAGTAAGTACCGCTAAGGGCGGTATAGCCTTATAAGAGGAGGAGTTAGAGGAGGGGGAGGTTGTAAAGTAACAGGTCTTTTCGGCTACTTAGGTTATTTTAGTCGTCTTCGGTTTTTTAGGTATTTACTATTCTTTTTTACTTAATTCCTTATTACTTATAAATTAAGTAAAGCGGGGGTATAGCACTAATACGATCTCCCTTTCGGTCTTTATCCTCCTCGCCGCCGTGTTAGCCTTCTTTTACGCCTGCATCCTTTTCGTGTATTATTATAACGGCCTGTTATTCGACTATACCGGGCTATACTTTTTCTTGAATTCGTTAAGCGCTTATATCTCTCGTATCCTCTTAAGCGGTTCCTATATTAATTCTATATAGTCCTCTTATTGTACTAATCCCCCCCGGACCTTACCGCGAGCTCGCCTCCGGGTATAGGCGTAGAGGACTTCCTCTACCCTATATTCCTCCTCCATATCTAGCTCTTAACGGATAGGTGGCGGCTAAGGGTATATTATCGTTTACTCTAGTAAGGGGTTATTATCGGCTCGCTATAAGAGATCTATATAGAAGTGATTATAGATCTATAAGTGAATATCTAGCTCTATAATATACGAGTTAATAAGCTTTATAACTTTATATTTATAGTTATACTCGATAAGTTTCTTTAACGGCTATAGCGAGGAGTACTTACTAATATTTAACTATATAATGTTCTTATTTTCGAACCTCTTAGTAGGACAACGCTAACGGTTTGCTAACTCCTCCTACTATAGTTATATAAGGGCTATCACGGCTTAGGCAAACTAGGTAGCTTTCTAAAGACGATTTGGTTCCTACGCGGAAGCCTTAAGATACTCTAAGAAACCGCTAAGCTCGTTATTACTATAGTATAGATATATATAAAGCGGCTATATAATAAGTAATACGGTTATATACCGTTCGCCCCCGGCGACCTAGTCTATGTTCGACTCGGCTAAGAATATAACCTGCCTAATAAGCTATCCACTAAGATCGGTTAGTAACGGATAGGCCCCTTTAAGATCTTAGAGTAGTTAACGCTGCTAGCGTACCGCCTTAACTTACTTAGCACGATAAACGTCTATCCTGTTATTAGTATCGCTTAACTATTACCGGTTAAAGACCTAAGTAAGGACATATTCACTGGATAGAATACCGAGGCAGGCCCGGTTAACATAGGCGATTAGGATAATAACCGATAACGTGACCCGTATAAGCACTATAAAATTAAGACGATCCTGGATAAAAGGATAACACGTAAAGGGCGACGTTAGCTAGAAGTCGAGTATTTAGTATAATATAACGGATAGCTAGCTTACTAGAATATTTAGGTACTAGAAAAAGCTATAAAGGCTTAAGAGCTAATCGACGCCTTTAAGGAGAGATAAAAGACCTTAGATAATCTAAGGATAGCCTTAAAGAAAACGGAAGCCCTTAAGGTACTATAACTAAGGGATATAAAAGAACCACGGAATAAATAGCGGAACTGAAGGACTATTAAGGCGTTATAAACCGCCCCGATAGCGTAATATAAGATAGATATTATTAACGCCCTAGGTAATGCTTATAAACCCTAAGGAATAGCAGGAATAAAAGGACTACTACCTATATATATATTTTACCGGCCGTTATAATAACCACGGTTGCCATGGCGCTTTACTAGGTATTAAAATATATAATATAACGCCTATAATACTCTAGTTCCGCCTCCCTCCCTCTCCTATATACTACCACCGCGATCGCTTATATCGCCGTTATAATTCCCCTTTATCTTTCTATACTTCCCTTAGAATATTATTATCCTAGAATATTTTCTTATTATCTATTTAATTTACTACCCTTAGCTCCCCTTATACCTTGACGTATATATTCCCTGCTTTTCCCCCCTAACGCTATCTCCCTTTACCGCCCCCCGTAGTATAGTATATAGTAACCGTTCTTAGTTCCTACTAGCTATTAAAAGATATTAAGTATAGGGAAATATTCAAGAAAGGCTTTAAGATCGTAAAAAGGGCCGGATACGGGCTTACTAAGGAGGGCTATATTAGCGCTATTACGCTATATAGCGGAGAGACTTAAGTATAAGCCTTTGACCCTCAGCACGCGCTTTAGCGTGTAGAAAGAGATATATAATGATAAACTTAAGGATTTCCGCCGCTTCGTAAAGACCTAAGGATATAACTATCCTGTTACTTATAACCTTAACCGTATAATCTTTATCCCGCCCGAATATCCCTAAGTAAATTAGGGTATAACCGAGGTTAAGGCTAAGTAGACTATTAGCTAATACCTCTAGCCCGAATACTTAATAGACGCTAATAAGTATATCGTATCGTGGAATTAGTAAGAGACCCTATTTAAGTAATATATTATAGGACGTGATACGGATACCCTGCGTGATTATACCGGTAAATATACTAAGACGCCCCAAAAGAATATCGCCGCGAATACCGACTCCCCCGCTATTATATTAGGCCCCCGGTTAGCTATATATTTTAATCTAAAGAATAAGGCCGAGGTAAGTAGCTCGCTAATTACTAATCCTGTTATAACGCCCCGTAAAGGTAATATCGTGACTATTCCTAGGTATATAAGAAACTATTAACGGGAGTAAACATTCCTCTTATAGGCTATATATAATCTTCTAAGTATATAAGCTAAGACTATTACCGAAGATAAGTATCGCTATAAGTCCTAGAAATACGTTAGGGAAGTCGCGAAGCGTAATAAGCTAGTTAAGAAATTCCTCGAGAGCCTAGCGATAGGCCCTGGCTATAGTACGGACTAGGCTATTAATGTCTTATCGGTAAATAACTTCCTTAGCTAAGTACGCCAAGCCGGCGCGCCGAATATCGCCACGCCTGCTAAGGCGCCTAAGCGGCCCGTACTAAACACATATAAAGGAGTAATAACGCTAGCTAAGCGTATTATAGTGAAAGGTTCCCGGAAGAAACTGCTTATAGATATAGTTAAGTGTTTCGGGGTACAATTACGCGATAAGGACACGTAATCCTTTTTCTATACTATCACGGAGGGTAATTAGGACCTTATAATAGTTTATTAGCGCGGCTATAAAACCGTGCTATTAATTCCAGCCGGTAGATAGCTCTGCTTTATACTTAAAGATATTATTGCTCCTAGCACCGTATAGAATGTATTAGACCTAACTATAGTATCCGTATAGGAAAGCCTATATATCTAAGGCCTCTCAGAAGCGATAGTTACCTATTAGCCGGTTATAGAGAGTAGTTAGCCAATCGTATCACGGCCGACTATAAGCTAATAACCCGTATAATCCTAGCCTACGCTATACCTAAACGATAGCACGCCGGCTATACTTATACCGGACTATTAGCACTTAGCGACGTCGACCCTATTAACCTCCTCGAGCTCGCGGATAAAAACGCGACTATTAAGGTATCTACTATCTTAGACGTTGACGTTAACTTCTAGGGCTTCCCCAACAAGGTATAAGCCGTGGCGGATATAGAAGATAATAATAGCCTAATAATCCTCGAGTAACTATATAGAGTAGCACGGAGGGCTTAAGGTGTAGTAGAGATTTACTAGGGCATACGGTGAATATAGGACGCCGCGACGTCGGTATATTCCTTTTTTATATTTATTATTTTCTTTTCTTCTTATACCTAGCCGGCTAGGTAATAGGTAATAACGGCGGCGGTCGCTATAAGGGTTCCGCCTTATAAGAAAATATTTCTTTCTATTATCTCTAACTACACCGCGGTTTACTAGTATAACCGCGAGGCGCCTTAAGTAAGGCTATCGTAGTTACCGGGGAAAGCCCGCGGGATATAGGGCTTTATCGCCCGGGGTATTTAATACGCCCTAGATTCTACTAAGAATACTAGGGCATACCACGGGGTACCCTAGCGGTACGATAGTATAAGCCATAGCATCTACGGGGTATACTATAGGTACTTTTAGAGTATACTATAGCTTCCTTAGGATATAATTAGTGAATACTAGGGAATGCCCCGGGTTCCTATATCTAAAAGCCGAGGATTCTACGGGGTTTACCCGCGGATACTTAAGTCCCGGGGGCACGCCCCCTTAGCTTGGATAAGATATCTTTATTATACCCTATTTACTATAGTAAAGGTCACCCTCCAAATCCTAGGTTCCCTAGGTCCGATAAGAATAGCTAGCTGGAGTCGTGCCCGGCTAGGGTATATTGACTACGCTTTAGCTGATAATTAAGAGTCTTATTTACCAAGTAAAAATCTACGCTTTACCCTTATTACTACCAATTACAAAGCTATATAGCTACGCCGATATAGTGTATTATTCTTTAACTATTCAGACATCGGAGTATAAGCTAGTTACTAATAAAACCCACCACGATTAGGAGCTCGAGTGTAGCCACTATAAAGCTACGGCCGTTAATAACGAAGTCTAGGGATATCTACGCCCTAATAATCCTATCCTCCCCCCCATAAAAGCCTATTATACCCTCCTACGCCAACTTCCAGCCTTCGCATAAAACCCTATAAGTAGAAGCTATGCCCTCGTAATAGTTAGATCTAATAGCTACTAGGCAGCGCGCCTACGATTCGGCGATATAACGCTAGAAGATATAGAGGGATAACTAGGCTAAGTACATTAAGGGTATCAGGACTATTTTAACCTAGCAGACTAATACTATTAACCTAAGCCATAAGCTACTACTACGTAATGCCCCGCTACAAAAGGTTTTTAAAGGTATCCGCCGCCATACTACTTATTATATAACTACCCGCCGCGTTAATACCTATGAAGAGTATAACGAACACGTCTGCGCCGGGCTAATAACTCTGGAAAAAGCTATAGGAGTAGTATTTAAGATAGTAGGAGCTATTATAAGGCCTTAAAGAGGTTAAATCAAAGCCTGTAACGTATATCTAAGTAGTAGACTTCTTTAGAGGGATACGAATAATACCTAGGCGCGACTAGACTAAAGCCGAGGGACGCCTTTTAGATAAGAAAGTAGTCCTCCCCGAGGACCTTTATATTCTTAGTATGATGGCTTGTTAAAAGTTATTTACGTATTAAGGCCGAAAATATAGATTATTCGAAGTAAGGGAAGAAAGGAGGAAAGGAAAAGTCTGCGCGGTGTATAGGCGGCTAAGTATATATAGGATCGCACGGGCCTTACTAGGAGGTATATGCTTCTTAGTCCCGGCCACTACCGGGGACTATTCCGCGGGCTATAGCCCTTAATATACCCCCTTCCTCCCCCGGCAGAGGCGAGGTCGCGGTCGTGTCGTGGTCGCCCGGTTATAACCTTATATTACCCAGCCTCCCTGCGTGTAATCTAAAAATAGCCTCCTGTATTCGATTCTATTAAAGACTCCTTTCAAAGGAGGTAATTCGTAGCAGCCAAGATCCTTTTAAGGCTAAAATAGTATAAAGGAGCTCTTATATAGCGGTGTTATCGCGAGCTCCTTACCGGCGTACAGGCTCGTTATAAATACTATACCTGCCGAATATATAACCGGGGGTTATTCTTTCCACCTAATAGCGTAGGAAGGGTAGTAAGATAAACATCCTACTATTCCCCCGTTTTTACTTTTTTCTTCCCCCTTTATAGCTTCCTTTTAGTTAAACTTTTTTTTAATTATCTTTTATCTTATAAGTAGCCCCGAGATACCTTATAGGTCCCCTAATAGTATTACTAACGTCGTTAAGTAATAGATTATCTCTTAAGCTACCGCTGTTCTTCTTATTATAAGTTTATATACGCCTCGCCCGTGGTTTAGCGCCGTAGCTAACTATTAGCAGATATCGGATTGTAGGTCCCCTAGTAAGCGCCCTTATAAAGGTAATAGTAACGATAATATAAGTACACGGCCCTTATTATAGCGAGTTACGAGGTTAGCCGTAACTAACGATAAGTAGACTCAGACCCCCCCCCCTAAAAAAAGACGCGCGCCTAAGAACCCGCCAGGACCCCGCCGTATCGCCCCCTACTCGTAGTGCGCTACTTAGTAGTGTAAATAAGAATATAGTATTCATTATTACTACTAGTTAGGCCCTAGCGCGGCTAGGGCCGACGCTAAGTACTATAAGTATTCTTATAGAATCTATAAATACTCTCCTATAGGTAGTCTATATTAGGTATATAATAACTATAACTAATAGGCGATATAGCTCCCCGCTACCGCCCACGATATTACTAACGCCCTATAAAAAGCCGCGTATATTATAAATAAGGACGCCGAAGATAAGGATATAAGTTTATATCCTCTTATATCGCGATTTCTGTGCTAACTACCCGCGTAGAATCGCCGCTAGTTCTAGGAAGCGTACGATTACTTCTAAGTTACCCTTAGTTAAGCTAAATCAGGTAATAGCATTATAGGTCCCTTATAAGCTCTTACTCCCGTTATCGCCCTTATTCCTATCGCCACTCCCGCCCCCGCCGCTACTCCCGCTCCCGCCGCCGCGCCGCCTACCGCCCTATCCGCTACTATCGAGTTCTAGGTAAGTATAGTATAAGCCCTTAATAATATCGCTACCTTTATACGTAGTATAGATAAGACGCTTAAGGATATATTATAAAAGCTAGAGGATAAAAATAATAATATTACTATAATATCGTAAAAAGTTCGTAACCTCTTTGATTCCGTCCGCCGCGTATATCAGCACTACGTGGCTATAACCCCCTTTGCCGCTAATGATAATCCGGGGGCTACTCCCAAGGCTATACTCGCTTCAGCTCCTCCTTAGGAGGAGTTATAGGTAGGTACCGCCGAGGATAGCATAGCCTCGTAAAAGGAGGAGCTAAAAAATGGTAAGATTATAGGGGAGTAGGCCAAACGTTTAGGTTATTTTAGTCGTTGTTACAATTTTACTTAGTTCTTTCCTACTTATAAGTTAGGTGGCGCGGGGGTATAACCCTAATACTATCTCGCTTTTAATTCTTATCCTCCTCGCCTCCGTATCGGCTTCTTTTCGTGTCCGTGTCTCCTTCGTATACTATTATAAAGGCCCATTATTGGATTATACCGGGCCGTGTTTTTTCTTGGATTCGTTAAGCGCTTATATCTCCTATAGGCTTTTAAGTAATTCCTATATTAGTTATACGTAGCCCTCCTATTATACTAATACCTCGCGGACCTTACCGCGATATCGCTTTTAGCTACGGGTATGAAGGACTTCCTCTACTACCTATTCCTCCTCCTTATTTAGCCCTTTAAGAATTAGTAGTAGCTAAGGGTCTATTATCGCTTACCTTAGTAAAGGGTCGCGGTCGGCTTATTACAGGAGATCTATATAAAAACGGTTATAGATCTATAAGGGGATATCTAGTTCTATAACGTAAGAGTTAATAACCTTCGTGACTTTATACTTATAGTAAAGCTCGGTAAGTTTCTTTAACAGCCGTAGTAAGGAGTAGTTACCGACATCTAACTATATAAGGTTATCCTTTTCGAACCTCTTAGCAGGGTAGCGTTAACGGTTTACTAACTCCTTTTAGCGTAATTATGTAGCGGCTATCACGGCTTAGGCGAACTAGGTAGTTTCCTTAAGGCGACTTAGTAAATCCTACGCGGAAGCTTCACGCTTATCGGTTAGCATAATCTTATTACCATAAAGAGGATTCGCGTAGTACCCGTGTTATAGGAAGAATAGGCTTATTTAGATTATCGAGTTTAGCCGGTTATTTAAGGCTAGCTACGCTACCGGTAACAGTATATTCTAATTATCTTAGGCGTAATAAGTATACGCTTATTAGTAGGCTTAGACTTCTTAGTTAATACGTTTACGACCTTTATCCGTCTAAGGGTAATATATAGTACTTAGTCGTTATTTAATACCCGCTAGTTTATAAAAGTATCGCTAAAACCGGCTAGTCTAGTTCGACCCCTTATCGCTAATAATAGACTTCGGTATTCTGGGGAAACTATAATAGAATAATAAGAACCGTTTAGTATAGGCTTCGGTATCTATAGTATTTATCGTTTTTAACGTTATCGATTTCAAGAGTTAGTCGGTAATTACTTATAAGTATCTATACTTACCCTCGCGGGTAGGTAATAAGTCCGTTATAAAGAATATCGCGATATCGTAGAAGATTTACTTTAGTATAAGGAGTAGGCGTAGTAATCCTCTTTTTATACCCCTTTATACGTGGCTGGCTTAGTATATATCGTAATTCCGTATAAACCTTTTAATATCTTGATTTATACCGGGCTAAAATAATTAGCGGACGATTAGGGTATTAGTATTATCCTTACCTAGGTATCCGGGGACTACTAAATCGTAGATCGCTTATATAAGACGACCTTATAGCGGGTAACTAACCCTGTTTTTACTATCCCCTAGCACTTATAGGCGGTTATAAAATACTAGCTATCCTTAGTCGATTCTATACTCGGTAATCTATATTTTAAGCTCTAACTTAGGGGGAAAACTCCGCTTACTTTCTACTATTACGGTAAGGGCACCTTAATAACGCTTGTCGGTAGCCCTAGCTTTATCCTATAATCGCTATAGGTTAGGGTTTACTTCGAAGACTATAATTCGCTCTGGTAACGTTACTCTTACTAGATATACCCGGGGGGAGATAGCTATATTAGGGATTATCTAGATATACCTCCCCTGCTTTTAGATATTAGAAGAATCCTTAGGTATATCCTACTCTTAACGTAAAAGCGTATTGGCTATAACGTTATCGGCCCCTCGCCGAAACTCTAATATAAAGTTATACTAGGCGAGCTCCGCTACCTAGTAACTCTAGGGCTTGGTTAGGGCCCTCTTAGTTATAAAGTATTCGAGTACGTTATAATCGAAGTCAATCTAAAACCGGCCGTTACTTATAAGCTCGGCTTTCTAAACCTATAAGTAGTCTCTAATCGCTAGTATCTCCTTATTATAATTCGGGTAGTTATACTTAGCGGAGTTAAGTCGGCGTAAGTAGTATACGATAATATACCTATATCCTTATTCGTCTTCTTATAGAAATACGCTACCTAGCGCGAACCCTAAATAATCCCTTTCTAGCTAGGTCTTCCTTCTAGGTTACTATTATTATAGATATAGCTCTTCCTAGAACCTTTATTTTAGTTCCTTAAAAGCCACCTCTTATAGGGGGCCCTAGTAAAACAGGGCGTTTTTCTTTATTATAGCCGTGAGTAACGCCGTAGTAGCTACGAAGTCGCGGATAAATATCCTATAGAAGTTAGCGAACCCTAGGAAACTTTATACTCTAGTCGCGGAGACTAGCGTTTCCTATTCCGTAATAGCCTTAAGTTTCTCGGGGTCGTAAAATACTATTTTTTCCGCCATAATAATAAATACTAGGTATTTAATCGTTTTAACGCTAAACTCGTATTTCTTCGGATTAAGGTTTAGCCTAGTATCTATAAGGGCACTAAGCACTCGCCGTACCTTGTTCTTATAGTCTTTATAAGATCCTTTTAAGTAGATTAGGACGTTATCTATATACACGGAGATAAAATCGTTAAGGAACTCTTATAGCGATAAGTTAATATATCGCTAGAACGTTATAGGCACGCCGGTTAACCTAAAAGGGTATACTAGCTACTCGAATAGTCTAAACTAAGTACGGAATACGGTCTTATACTTATACCTAAGCGCTATCCGTATCTTATAGAAGGCGGCGACGATATTTAGCTTAGTAAACCACTTCGCCTTAGCTAGGTTATATAGGGTCTTTATAATTAGGGGGAGTAAGTAATAATCTCGCTAAATAATCGTATTCAGGGCATAGTAATTATAATAAAATCGGAGGCCGCCTCCTAGCTTCCTTACGAATAGTATAGGCGCGGCGGTAGCTAAGCTACTTATACGAATAAATCCTGTATCTATTAGATCCGTTATCGCGTTCTATAATATAAGAAGCTCTTTACGTAATATATTATAAAGCAGGCCCTATAATAAGGCTTATTTATTACTATTAGTTTCCTTTTATAAGTAGACCTTATAGTCGGCGCTAGGTTAGTATAATGATAGGCGTATAGAGTATAAGGGTATAAATAAGTCGCCGAACTCTCGTATAATATTCTTAGGGACGTATTCTCGCGGGTCTACTAGTTCCTTCGTGCTTAGGGCCTTTTCGATATCTTTTAATATTATAGCCCGTAAACCCGTTTCCTATCCTTTTCCCTTATAGTACCGTAATCGTCTATATAGGCCTATAAATATAGACCCTGTTACTAGTACTATAATACGGATCTCTGACACTACCTTCGGCTGTATTTCGCCCTAGAGTCGGATATCGATATCGGATACTCCGTGGCGGAGCCTTTATTCCTTAGCGTAAAGGACTATATTATTATATTCTATCTATAAAAGCTAAAGGAAAAGATCCTAATTTAGACCTAATACTATATACGCGAAAACGCGCTCGGTATACCGTTATATATCTAGTATAATAACTACGATACCGGCGCTATTAGCCGGTTTAGTGTTATCCGAGAAGGCTTTTAGTAGTCGTTTCTTCTTATCAACTAATACTAAACGTATTTTTCGAGTAAACTTCTTATTTATAACGGTATAATAGTTATACCCTATATCTATAAAAGCGTTTATTAACCTAGTATTATTAACTCTTACTTAGATTAATACGAACTCGCTCCGTAATAACGGTTTAAACTCCTCCTACTCGTGTTACTTTTATATTATCGGCTCTAGTACCCGACTTCGTATTAGAGCTACTCTTTTTCCGAGTTTTCGGTATCTTCGGGAACGTTTTCGGATTCCTCCTCTTAAGGGGATATATAGGCCACCGTATCCTTCTTACTCTTATAATACTATTAGACGTGGCCCTTTGTCTAGTAGTTTTAATATGTGATATTCGCGTAGTTATAAGGTTTTTATTAGGTCCCCTTTAACTCGCTAATATTATTAACTCCACCTATAATAATATCGCTATTAGGAATCTTAGCCGGTTTATAGGCGATAGGAATCGGTTAGTATAACTTACTAATACCCTTTTATCTTTACGCGATCGTTTATAATTTATTAACCTACTTAGTATAGGTATCGGGGAGGTTAGCTACTATTAGGCTATTACGTAGCCTATTATTTAGGGCGCCGTTAAGGAACGATATCTTAATATAGTCTACCTAGTCCTGGCCTCCTACTTACGCTAGGTTCCTTGTAAAAGTGAGTAAGAAGCGCACGAATAGCTAGTTAGCTTTTTACTTTATCGCTCTAAGGGCGTTAATAGCGCGGCCTTATTCGTTATAGTCCGTATACGTACGGTTAAGGTAGGCTATAAATTCCGCCGGGTCAAATTTATTATTCATACCTCTATTACCGAAGAAGGTGCTAACCACCTACTAAGGTTAGGTATCTAAGCACGCGTTAATTAAATACTACGCCTTCTTATTACTATAAAATAGCGGGCTATCGTGTTTAAGTTTTAGTTGTATAGCCTAGGACTAGGCGGTATATTCCGTCCATTTTCTACTAAATCTTATAGAAATAGCGACTTACTATATACAGTATAAGAGCGTAGGTGCTAATAGCGGGATAGGTATAGCGGTCTCTGCCTTTAAGGGCCCGGGTAAGGGCGAGGGCGTAACGACTAGGGTAGGTGTCGAGTATATAATAGGTGCGAGGTACGGGTTAAGTTAAGACGTTTTAAAGGCTGTTTATAGGCTAGTGATTATATTATGAATAGGGGAGATATATATCCTTACTGCTTCCTATACGCGTTATAACACGCGTTCGTTGATCTTATTATGCGAGGTCTTTACGAACTGCCCTTAGGCTCTTAGTAGGCTCGGGGCGAAGTGCCTAGGACCTCCTTCTATATAAGCCTTAAAGCTTATAGTCTTAAGAGTTCGAATATATAACGGCTTATTAAAAGTTATTCACGTATTAAGGCCGAAAATATAGATGATTCTAACTAAGGGAGGAAAGGAGGAAAGGAAAAGCCTACGTGGTGTGTAGGCGGCTAAGTATATATAGGATCGCACGGGCCTTACTAGGAGGTCCGTGCTTCCTAGTCCCGGCCACTGCCGGGGACTATTCCGCGGGCCATAGCCTGTAATACTTAGTTCACGATATATCGAGACTAGACTTAAAGACGAAGGAAAACGCGGAAGCTACCGCGCTATAGTATTCCCGGCACTATATACTAGAAGCAATAAGGGCGAAGATACCTGAAATACCACGGCTAAGCCTAAGAAGGACGACTATAAGAAGAATAAAGCTAAGAATTCTATAGCTATACCTTCTACTACTTTAGCTAACCTTTATTCTTCAAAGCGTCGTTAATTTAGTCTTCGAGGAGGGGAAAGCTATTATGTATACACTACGACTTATTATAATATTAACACCTATTATTATATATTTCCGCAGATAGCGCTAGACGGCTAGACCCCCTATAAGAATACTAAAAAAACGGTTAAACGGATTCTAAAATACGACCCCTGGATACGCGCGGAAATAAAAAAACTATGCGCCGTAAAGAATGTAAAGAAGGATATAGGCCGGGATTCTATATACCTTAAAGAGGCGTGACACGATTATAGCAGCATCTATAGCGGCATCACTTACGCCGCTAGCAGTATAGCTAGCACTACTACTAACTACCCTTTTTAAGTCTCTACTATTCTTAATTCCGGTGCTATTACTTATATCTTTAACGACTTTTCCCGCTTTTCTGATTTTATACCCGTCACACGAGGAGACTACATTATCGCAGGTAGTTTATTACTACCTATTAAAGGTTATGGTAATAGAACCGTAAAACTCATCGGACTAATAGGAGGCCTTGATTTTGTCGCATTGGCACGAGCCTTAGGGGTGGGCATAGGCCTCGGGGAGCAGGAAATGACAAGGGTGGACCCACGGTAAAATACCGGACAGGATCTAAATGGAGCAGTAATTCCGGAAGAGTACTGCCCCTTATAAAAATAGGGCAAACGGTCTCGCACACGGTATAACTTGATATATTATATACACGCGAAGATTTCCCCTGAGTTAGAAGAGTTAGAAGAGTGTATTTTTAACGTGCGATAGGTATAAGCCCGGTTTATAGCGCTTAAAGCTCCTTAATATCTTTAATATATTCTACACCTTTAAGCTATCTTTTTTACCCTTCCGCTATAAAAGCAACCACGTTTTAAGCACTTAATCGACTATCGTTAATCTAATTAGGGCAACCTCTTCGCTTAAGTAATAGAAGATATCCTTTAATGTCCACCGCAATTAATAGATCCTAACTATCTAGAAGGACTGGATTATATAGGAACGCAGTATCCGCGGGAAGTTCTCCTCTCTTTAGAACGATTATCTTAATCCTTAACTAGATAGCGATAAAGCAGAAGCCTCCCTACTCCTTAAGCCCACGCCATCTAATATACGTAAGTACGAAGCCGCGAGTAGGGTTAAGGTTCCTAAGTTAATAGACGACCTCTTTAACTAAAGAAGAACGCGATACCTTTTAAAACGTAGCGTATATCGCGAAGAAAAGGCCGGCTATAATAGTTAGTAATAAGAACTTAATAACCTACGCTCCTATATCCTAGATATAATCTACGCCCCTTTTGGCGACCTCCTTAGAGCGCTATAAGAAGACTAAGTAAATAATGCGAGGGCGTGGATTACTACCCTTTATAAGCATATAGCTACTACGCCTGCAGATTAACGCCGTAGGGCTCTGCGTTAATATCGTTAGCTTATTAAAACTCCGCTAAAGACTATCCCTAGAGATATAGATAGATAGATTACTAATTAGAAGGCTACTCGGATAGGATACTAATATGCTAGGGTTATCGAGATAGCTTCTATAGATCGTTAAGTATAAGATACCCTCGCCGCGATACGTCCTATTACTCGGGAATAGTGTTATATCTACATGGTAACGAATAGGCAGAGGATTAATAATAACGAGCTATTAATTAGGGACCTCGCGCAGGGCCTTAAGGTGCTATTTAAGTCTATAAGGGATATCTAATCTATCGCCTTAGTGGAACGAACCCTGGCACTACTATTACTACAGAGATACCCTGGGCACCGCTATTACTACGGAGATACCACTCAAAGATACCCACTAACGGCTACGTCCGCGGGAGATACAACCAACGGCTACGCTTATAGGGGGTGGATTTAAACGCGTTATTATTATTATAGGAGCTTCTCTAGCGCGTCCCTGTGATAGGCTTCAACGGGCGGCGATTGACCTGATTAGACTAATTAGAAGCCGGGGATTAAGATTAAATAGAACGAAATAAACAATTAAAAGGATCGGTTTAAGAGCCTTTTCGAGGACTGTTTCTAAGATAGACTGTTTTTACGATAGAAAGGATTAAGAGCTATTCGGTTTAAACCGAGGCCTCTAATTAGCCAGTTAGCCTGGAAAAGTAGACCCGCTCTAACTAGGGGGCTATATCGTATTAGCACGAGCCTCGGTGGTGGGCACGAGCCTCAGGGGTAGGCACAGACCTCGGGGATCAGGAAATAACAAGGGTGGACCCACGGTAAAATACCGGATAGGATCCAAATAGAGTAGTACTTCCCGAAGAGTACTGCCCCTTACAAAAATAGGACAAACGGTCTCGCACACGTTGTAACTTGACACAATACACACACGCGAAGATTTCCCCCCAGTCAGAAGAGTCAGAAGAGTGTCGAACAGACCATGGTCTTTTCGGTTACGTAATGGGCCGGATTGCCAAGGGTATAATCCGGGTGGACGCTTACAGAATCTGCACTATATAAAATACGGTGGTAGCGTTTCCCTGACGGTCTGACACATTTATAATGATACATAATTGCCCTAATCAATTTTGACCTATTTTATATCTATTTTGACTACGCTTTATCTGATAATTAAGAGTCTTACTTGCTAAGTGAAGATATACCTATTTTACCTACCTATTTTTACCTACTATTTTACCTTTACTACTATCGATTTAAGAAGCTATCTAGCCGCGCCGATATAGCGTATTAATCTATAAATAACCATTAAGATATCGTATCTTAGCCCTATTACGTATAAAACCTATAAGGATTAGGAGCTCTAGCGACGCCTATATGAATCGGTTGCCACCTATAATAACGTGTGGAGGTTTCTCCGCCTAGTCGATCCGACTTAGTCCCCCGAAGAGCCTGTGATGCCGAATTACGACTCCTTCCCCTCTATAACGCCTAGGCGTACCCCTACGTAATATCTTAACCTTACGGAGGCCGGCCAGAAGGCGTACGACGTCGAAATCGCGCGCTGGAAGATCCTATAAGCGTAATATAATAGCTACCTAAAGGGAATTAACGCTATACTAACCTGGCAGGTTAATACTATCGACTAAAGCCGTAGATAACTACTATGAGAAGGCACGCCTTGTAAGGTATACGACGCCGTTAAACGCGATACAGATTAGTACCTGGCCACCCGCTAAACCGATACCTATAAAGAGTATATCGAATATACTCGGTACCCTGCGAATAGCCTTAAGAAGCTCGGGGAGTGGTTAGATAAGTGGTAGCTACTACTATAAAGCTCTAAAAATACCGGTTCGAAGCCCGCCACGTATATATAGGCTATAGACTTCTCTAGAGGTATAAGCCCCTATACTGGCCGCGATTAGACTAAGGCCGAGGGACGCCTTATAGATAACTAAGTAGTTATACCCGAAGATCTTTACACTCTCGGTCAGAAGTATATCAATACTAGACTTAAGGACGAAGGAAAACGCGGTAGCCTCCGCGCTATAGTATTCCCTGCACTACACACCGGAAGCGAGGAGGGTAAAGATACCTTAGAGACTACGGCTAAGCCCTGTAAGAAGGGCTGCCGTAGGAACAATAAAGCTAAGAATCCTATTACCGCGGTATCTATAGCCACATCTTCTACTACTTTAACTAACCGTTCTTCTTCTAAAAGACGTTAATCTTCCCTTAGAAAAGGGGAATCCTATCGAGTATATACTACGCCGTATCACGATATTAACGCCTATTACTATATCTTTCCGGAGATAGCGTTCGACGGCTAAACGCCCTACGAAAGCACTAAAATAACCGTTAACCGGATCCTGAAATACGACCCTACGATACGCGCGGAAGTAGAAGAACTACGCGCTATAAAGAAGGTGAAGAAGGATATAGGCCGGGATTCTGTATAGCTCAAAGAGGCGTGACTTACCCCTAGTAGTGTCTCCCACGCCGTAAGCTTTATAGTAGGAGCCGCTACTACTACTTACCCTTTTCTAGCCTCTACTATCCTTAATTCCGGCGCTACTATTTATATCTTTAACGATTTTTCCCTTTTTTCTGATTTTATACCCGTAATACAGGGGGACTACGTGGTAGCCGGCAGTTTATCCCTGCCTAATAAAGGTTACGGTAACGTGACTATAAGATTAAACGGACTAATAGGAGGCCTCGAATTTAGACTACTAAACATCGTATACTGCGAAGATTTTACCTGTAATTTAATCTTAAACTAACGGTTACGGCTACGAGGATACTAGTAGGATCAGAAGCTACTAAATAACTATATTCGATATACCGACGGATCTATCTTATACTAACTAAGTTACCATTTCGATGAAACCGTTATTAAATACATGCCCTCTAACTAATCTACGGCTGCTTTTCTAGGATCTTCAACCCGTAAAGATGTCCGAAAATCGACGATACGCTATCCAAGCACTACTAAGGGCACCTTATACTATCTACGGCTAAGGTACGCTAGCCCTAAGCCGCTTAGGCACCTAGAAGAACAGACGCAGGGGGTTAAGATTAAGGGACTAATAACTATTAAGTATAAGGCCCATAAGCTCGTAAAGATAAAACGGTATATTAATAGGCACCCTCGTACGGCACTAACCCACGTAGGGGAATAGTAGGCGATTAATTTCACGGATTTTAAACGACTATTCGAGGGGGATTCGGGGTTTATATTTTTTACCGACTATTATACTAGCTTTACCGCCATCTATATTATAAAGAGCAAACTAGCAGCGGATATCCTCGTAATAATCAAGGAATTCCTCGCCTAGGTAGACTATTAATTAGGCTATAAAGTACGCGTTTTCGAAGCTAATAATACGCTCACTTCATCCCACGATATCACCTAATTCCTATGCTAAGAGGGTATCCTTTTAAAGGTATCTACTACCGATACTCAAGCGTAGAACAGGTACCGATCACGCTACTACTATGGTAATTTGGAAAGGTTATATAATATATATCTACGTAAAGCTACCGCCGTTTATATAGCCTAAGACTATTCCTATACCTACGTACGTCTATAACCGCACGCCGCGAAAATAATAAAAAGATTAGAAAACGCTATAAAAGGTTCTCTTTAACAAGAAGCCGATTTTATTATATCTTCGAGGCTATAGTTACAAGCCGTACGCGATACTAAAGGACGCCTAAAAAGGCGCTAACAATCCATTAAATCGCATCGCTTCTTATACCTATATCGGCTACCTTATCGGCTATAATTCCACTAATATCTTCCGTATCCAGGTATCTACCCTACGCCGGCATAACCCCGTTATTCGCACGCGCGATATAGATTTTAATAAACACGCCCTTTTCGATAACGATATCGCTACCTTTAAGAATAACCTCCGTTAATTAACCGAGGAATAACTAAAAGACCTAATTAGTGAGATTAAGCAGGAGAGGTATAGAGATTCACGGCCGTTTACGGACGTATAAGCTAAGGACCCCCCCTTATATAACTACTTATTTTAAGATTAATATGCCCTTACCCTTACCGGGGCTAGTTCCCCTAGATCCCTTTTCTTGACGGCGTTACCGTTAAGGTTATAGTCTATAATACCCGGTCGTAAAGGGGTAAAGGAGGCTATCTTAAGTAATAAGTCCTGTCCAGGCAAATCCCTGGCTAAACAGTACTATCGGACCTAGGGCTTCTAGGATTTAAAAGGGCGACCTTAACTCTAGTATATAAGGGTAGAATATAGATATCTTAGTCTAACTAAGGGGCGAAGCCCCGAACTAATATATCCACGGGCAAACCCCGGGGATACTCCGGCTTCCTAAGTATAGCCCGGTACTACCTGGTTCTTACTAGGTACTTCCGTGGTATATCGGTTCTACGGTATACCCCCGTGGAATACGGTTCTCACGGTATACTCCCGTAATACCTAGTATACGCGGTATACCTCCGTAGAATATAGTTCTTATAGTATATCCCCGTAAAGGGCGGTTCTTATAGTACGTTATAGGGCGTATTATATACCCGGGGTAAAAGAGCCCTATATCCCGCGGGCTTTATACTAGTATAGTATATTCCGCTTAGAATATAGACTTATAGTGGGTATCCTATTAGGGCAGCGTAAAAGAGTGGGAATAAAAGAAGATTACCTAGCGCTAATTATCAGATGAAGCGTACTCAAAATCGTCACAAAATAGGTCAAAATTGATTGAGGCAATTATGTATAATTATAACTTTGTTAGACCGTCAGGGAAACGCTGCCACCGTATTTTATATAGTGCAGATTCTGTAAGCGTTTACCCGGATTATACTCTTAGTAATCCGGCCCGTTACGTAACCAATAAGACTATAGTCTATTCGACACACCCCCTAATCGCCCTAAAACGTTAGTTAGGCGATTAAAGCTATTCGTAATTGGCAGATAATCCAGCTATATAATCTATTTGCTGTATCCGCCCTTAAATTTATCCTGTAGGTCCTCTAAATATTCTATCCGGACTTCCTCTAGCTGTTTCTGCTATAACCGTTCCCGTATATCTATCACGCCCACCTAGGACCTAAATATCTTAAATTTCTCGCCGTATAACGCCTTTGTTAATCCGTCTACTATTATTTCCGCGCTCGCAATATACGTTAGGAGTATTTACCCTCGTTCCTTTACTTAACGTAACCAGTAGCCGTGGATATCGACGTGGCGGAGGCGCGTTATTAATATACTAATCTCTTAATTAACTAATCGAATCGTTTAGTTATTATCGTATAAGATCCTTAATTCCGGATCGTTAAATTCCACTCCTATACTAAGCACTAAGCGTTATATAAAGATACCCTCTTGTACACCTTATACTAACGCTAATAGCTCTGCCTCCGTTATTAACGTCGTGACCGTATCCTGCTTATTAGCGCGCCACGCTATTATACTGCTAAATAAGCGTATCACGAACGCTTGACTGCTCTTGCGATCGAGGGTATTATCGGTAAACGAGGCGTTAGTGTAGATTTCGATAGTATCGCTACCCCCTAGTTCTAACGTAAACGATTAGCTATTAATTAGATAAAGGATCAGATAATCGGCGGCCTTATAGTGAATAGGCCCTGGATTAACGTTACACCGGTATAGCCTGGATACTATAAACGCGATATTAAGCCGCGATATCACTACTACGTATAGTATAGATCCTATCTTCCGTTAATAGCTTTTAATATTAGTCAAGGTTCCTGAATAGGGTAACAGCTCTATAACCTTAATTAGGTGCGTTAGGCGATAGTTATTACTATGCTTGCTATTCGGCTTTAATAGGCGTTCTAACTTAGTAACGTAGTCGCGTTATAATAGCCAGATTTTACGGACGACGCGGTCGCGAATAACCTTAATACTAAGGAACCACTATAGAGGATCGCTACCTTATGGCTTATAGGAGCGTTATAGGTTATTAACGGCCTACTCTATCTACGCTTTATATTATTCCTTATAAGTAATAACGATATTATTAACGTAGAAGAACAGGATTAAACCGCGGCGCAGAAATTAACACGGTTCCTACGGTATGATCTAGAAACCGTCCGCTAAAAGGATAGCCGAAAAGTGCTTTTACTAAAGCAGCGGGGACTCCTTAAGTCTATACAGTGCCCTTTTCAGGTATAAACGACTCCTAGGGGCTAGAAAGCCTAGCGGCGGGTATATAAAAATATCGTGGGGGAGGGGCGCGTGTATACACGCGTTCATAATATTAAATTATAATAGTGTAAGGTTAAAACGGGCGGCTATCTCTATTAACGCGCGGAATAACCGTCCCGCTAGCGTTACGACGTATATCTCCTCAAGGGAGGATTAATACTGCTAATCTCCTCGCACCATAAGCCTTACCTTATATTTATATAGAAACCTATACTTATCGAATTTGTATATTATTACCTATATTAAGTTAAGAACCTGATTCCTATCTGCGGTAGACGCCGGTACCCGTATCCACGACCCTATCTCCTTATAGCTCCATAGGTGGTCTTCTTATGCCTATCGGAATAGGTAGCCGTAAGGGTGTAAGGATATATCGCGAGGGTTCTTCGGAGGAGGGGGGAGGTCTTTACGATAGATCTTTACGGCAGAGGCTGCCGGAGTAACCGCCGGAGTAACCGCTAGAGTAATACTTCCCGAGGCTATAGCCGGGGTTATATTTTCCGAGATAGCTATCAGGGCCTTAGGTTCAAGTAGTGGCGATAAACGCCGCTATAGCGTTATAGGAGTAGTCCTTTTTAACCGTAATCTAGATAGCGGAGTCCTATCTAAGGTACGTATATTAGGGGCGTAGCGGCCAGCGTTAAACGCAGCTACCTAATAGTATCTTTTCTAGCTATCTCCATACCGAATTAGTTACGCTCATTTATTTAAGAGGAGCCCTATAGCCGTAGCTATAGGGGTATCGTAGCACCGTGTTCCGTTATCCTAGAACCCTACGGCCGTAACCGCAGGAGCATCACGATTTCCTAATATAACGGCTACTATTAGCGCTATAACCGATAGCGGGGTTATTAGTGGAGAGGGAAATAGCGGAATAGGTGGTTATAAACGGTAATCAGGCGCTATACCCGCTAAATCATACTATTCGTGACTTAAGTTTTATCTAGCCTTTTCCACCCCCTTACGGCCGGGTATTACGGACTATAACCTTAACGGTAAAGCCGTCGAGGAAGGGGATCCGGGGGCGTTAATCCCCGGACCTAATAATTTAAAATAAGCAGTTATATAAAGGGGGGTATCCTTAGCTTATACGTCCGTAAACGGCCGTGAATGTCTAGTCCTCTTCTACTCAATCTAACTAATTAGGTCTTCTAGTTATTCCTCGGTTAATTATCGGAGGTCGTCCTTAAAGGCGTTAATATCGCCGTTAAAAAAGGCGCGTTCGTTAAAAACTATATCGCGCGTGCGGATAACGCGGTTATAACGTCGTAGAGTAGGCACCTAGATACGAAAGATATTAGTAGAATCGTAGCCGATAAGGTAGCCGATATAGGCGCGAGGAGCGATACGAATTTATAGTGTATTAGCACCCTTTTAGGCGTCCTTAGTTATCGCGTACGCCTTATAGCCGTAGGCTTGAAGGTGTGATAAAATCGGCTTTCTTTTAAAGAGGACCTTATAGGGCGTTTTCTAATCCTTTTACTACCTTTATAGCGTCCGGTTATAGACGTATACGGCCGTGGGAATAGCCTTAGGCTCTATAAACGGCGGTAGTTTAGCATGGATATTTATCGTACGACCCTTCGATATAACCACGGCAGCAGCGCGTTCTGCACTCTTATTCTAGGCTTAAGTATCGGTAGCGGAGGCCTCTAAAAGGATACCCTCTTTACGCAGGAATTAGGTAATATCGTGGGATTAAGTTAGCTTATTATTAGGTTCGAAAACGCGCACCTTATAGCCTAACTAGCGGTCTACCTAGGCGAGGAATTCCTTAATTATTACGAGGATATCCACTGCTAGCTTACTCTTTATAAGGTAGGTGGCCGTACAACCACTATAACGGTCGGTGGAAAATATAAACCGCGAGTCTCCTTCGGACGTTCGGTTAAAATCCGTGAAACTCATCGCCTACCGCTCCCTTATTGAAGCAGGTGCGTTACGAGGGTGCCTGCTAACATACTGCTTTATCTTTATAAGCTTATAGGCCTTGTAGTCGATAGTTATTAGTCCCTTGATTTTAACCCCCTACGTCTACTCTTCTAGGTGCCGAAGTGGTTTAGGGCCTACGTGCCCTAGCCGTAGATACTATAGGATACCCTCTATAGTGCTTGGATACCGTATCGTCGATTTATGGACGGCTTTTCGGGTGGCAGAACAAGAAGAAAAGCCTAGAAAAGCAGCCGTAGGTCGGTTAAAGGGCAGGTATTTAATAACGGTTTAATCGAAGCGGTGACTTAGCTAGTATAGTATAGATCTATCGGAACGCCGAATATAGTTATTTAGTGGCTTCTGATCCTACTAGTATCCTCGTAGTCGTAACTATTTATTTAAGATTAAATTATAGGTAAAATCTCTGTAGTATACGATATTTAATAGTCTAAAATCGAGGCCTCCTATTAGTCCGTTTAATCTCACGGTCACGTTACCGTAACCTTTAATAGGCAGGGATAAACTGCCGGCTACCACGTAGTCTCCCTGCGTGGCGGGTGTAAAATCAGAAAATCGGGAAAAATCGTTAAAAATATAAATAGTGGCACCGGAATTAAGGATAGCAGAGGCTCGAAGAGGGTAATTACAGCAGCGGTTCCTGCTATAAAGCTAGCGGCGTAGGAGACGCCGCTACGGATACTACGAACGCGGCTATAGTCGAGTCACGCCTCCTTAAGCTATACAGAGTCCCGGCTTATATCCTTCTTCACCTTCTTTACGGCGCGCAGGTCTTCTACTTCCTCGCGTAGACCGGGGTTATATTTAAGGATCCGTTAGACGGTTATTTTGGTGCTCTCGAAGGGCGTCAAGTTATTATATACCGTATCCGGGAATAGATAGAAGTAGGCGTTAATATCGTGGCTAGGTATAGCGTATACGCGGTAGATCTGCCCTCTTTGTAGAGCAGATTACCGGCGTTTAGAAGAGGAACAGTTAGCTAAAATGGTAGAAGGTGTGGCTGCAGGAGTCTTAGCTTCATTCTTCCCACGGCTACCCTTCTTAGGCTTAGCCGTGGTATTTAAGGTATCCTCGCCCTCTTCGCTTCCGGTATATAGTATAGAGAATACTATAGCGCGGTGGCTTCTTTAAGTCTGGTATTAATATATTTCTAACCGAGGGTGTAAAGGCCTTCGGGTATAACTACCTAATTATTTATAAGGCGTCCCTCGGCCTCCGTCTAATCGCGGCCGGTATAGGGGCGTATACCTCTAAAGAAATCTATAATCTATAGATACGTGGCGGGCTTCGAACCGGTATCTTTATAGCTTTATAGTAGTAGCTGCCACTTATCTAACCACTCCCCGAGCTTCTTAAGGCTATTCGCAGGATAACGAGCATACTCGATATACTCTTCGTGGGTATTGGTTTAGCGGGTGGCTAAGTACTAATCCGTATCGTGTTTAACGGCTTTATACACCTCGCGGGGTATACCTCCTCGTAGTAATTATCTACGGCTTTAGTCGATAGTATTAATCTGCTAGGTCAGTATAGCGTTAATCCCCTTTAGGTAGCTGTCGTATTACGCTTATATAATCTTCCAGCGCGCGATTTCAACGTTGTACGCCTTCTGGCCGGCGTCCGTAAGGTTAAGATATTACGTAGGGGTACGCCTAGGCGTTATAGAGGGGAAAGAGTCATAATTCGGCATTATAGGCTCCTCGGGGGTTTAAGTCGGATTAACTAGGCGGAGAAACCTCCATACGTTATTATAGGTGGTAACCGATTCGTATAGGCGTCGCCAGAGCTTCTAATCCTTATAGGTTGTATACGTAATAGTGCTAAGATACGATATCTTTACGGTTACGTAACAGGATTATAAATAGTCGTAAAGTGTTATATAGAGGTTATAGAATAGACTCGCTATATCGGCGTAGCTAGATAGCTTCTTAAATCGGTAGTAATAGTAGAGGTAGGTAATTCACTTAGTAAGTAAGACTCTTAATTATCAGATAAAGCGTAGTTAAAATCGTTATAAAATGGGTTAAAATTAATTAAGGCAATTATATATAATTATAACTGTGTTAGACCGTCAGGGAAACGCTGCCACCGTATTTTATATAGTGCAGATTCTGCAAGCGTCCACCCGGATTATACTCTTGGCAATCCGGCCCGTTACATAACCGAAAAGACTGTGGTCTGTTCGACACTAATAAGGTATAGTGCTTAAGTAGCGACCGCTATTAATACTATAGAATAACGCTAAGTATAATAGAATAGAAGAGGACTATAAAAAAAAGTAAATCCGACTATGTATTCTAATACTAACTAAGTCTTTAGCTATCTCTCCGCGTTTCGCTCTTAGTTTATTATATCTACTATATCGAAGTCGTTATTAAGGTTTATTAGCGTTATATAGAGTAAACTCAGCCCTCCAGTGTTAACGCCGAAGATACTAGCGGTATCCTTTTGCGATAACGCGTGGCGCTTCTTAGTAAGGTCGGAGATAGTAATATTATGGAATAATAGTAATCCGCGTTCCTTACTTTATTTATAGTAGCGGTAAAAGATAGCGTAATACTTTATAATATGCTCCAATAATTCCTATTTATCTATTAGACGGTTGGCTAGCCTTTTACAGCGTGTAAGGGTAAGGTTATTACCTCTAGCTTTTATTAAAGCTAACTAGATAAACACGCAGAGGCGTTATAGCTTAACTAGTAGTTACTAATCCGCTACGCTTTCTATAGGGTTCTTAAAGATATAGTTTTTAATCTAGTCCTTAGCGAACCTAGTCGTTGCCGCCGGTATTCTGATAGCGTAGCCCTGCTATTCTAGGAGCGAGATACTCTATCCGTCTCATAGCGCAGGATCATAGTACTAAATACCCGCGTTACTATTAAGGACTTTAAGGGCGGTATTACGGGCTAGGTCCTATTATACCTTTATTTCGCCGCAGGATATTACCGTTATTTTTAGCACTAATACTCCGCTATCGTTTTCTGCCTAGCGCTTAGCGTGGGCGGAGCTAGCCCTAACGCTAGCGTTATTCACGGTATCTATAAGTTCGTATATAGTTAAGGGGTTAGCCCTGTTATTATAGCGCTTCTGTATAAGGAATAGATAGATATTACTAGCCTATTGAGCGGTATCCGTGACGGCCGTGGCGGTAATATAAATAAACTCCTATATATCGATATCGCCGCTATACAGCGTCGCAATACTACCGAAAAGATCGCGGTATTATATAATATATTCCTCTAGCTCTTTTATAAGCGCCGTTTTGAGTATAGTATTAAGGTGCTGGAGCGATTCCGGCGATTCCGCTATAATAAGGTAGGTAATCTCTACTATCTAGGTACCGGTCTACGGGCCGACTTATAGGGTGCTAAACGTAATAGCACTACTAGTGGTTCCTTAGTTATTAGTATTAGCGAAGGTTACCTCTATATAAGTATTAAGCGGTATAGGAGAGCCGTTAGTGGTAATACAGGCTAAGCGGTATTAGGGGACTAGCGTTCATAAGGCGGATCGGGTAAATTACCTAGTCCAGTTACGGCTAGATATAGATAGAATAATATACTTATTAAATGATTACTCTAGCCGTGCCTATTCTATGACCTCGGAGTTCGCCGTTACAACCTAGTATAGCTATAGGTATTAACGGACTAGCGCTTATACCGTTTTTTTAGTAGTAAGCTAAAAGATATAGGGATAGTTTAGAGGTATATAGATAGTATAGTTTCATCCCCGGTATTACGGGTTATCGTAGCCGTGCTAGATTATCTTATAGCGTATCTACGCGGTCTAGGCCGGGTTACGCTAGCGCTACGTATTGAATTTACGGCTAACGGCTAGGAGCCCGTTAATAAAGAGTTCCTTTTTACCGTAGAGCTAAAGAGCGCGGAAGTACCTGTTAATATTTAAGGCGGTGCCGCGGTAGCGGCCGCGAAATATATTCTCGAAGCTATCTCTATAAACGTTATCATTCGACTTTAATTTACTAGATAGCTTTAGCGCCGCGAATTATAGTATAGTTAGCGTAGAAGATATATCGTTTATGAGTTAGTTAGCGGGCGGTTAGCTAAATAAATACTAGCAGATAGTATAAGCTCCGGGGGTTCTTATAGTCTAAGGAATAGGAGATAGAAATACGGTAGCCCGGGGGGAGGGGGTTATAAATTGCTTATTTACTAAAAAGGCACCGCTTTACGTATTATAAGGAGCTTATATATAGTAGCTTATAATAGTGCTAATTATATAATACGGGCGATTACGGGAAACTAATACGGTGCGTAGGGGAGTGTACTATAATAGAGCACTTAGGAGAGGGTTTAGTATAATACGGAAACTTAAGGAACTTACAGTGGATCGTGGGAAACGTAATATAATACGAAGACTATAAGATATCGTGGCGGCGCGGTTATTATAGGGATTCAACGGGCGTTTTTAGTTATTTTTACTATACTTTCTCGCTAAGCGCCGTGGTAACTATAACAGAGGATTAGATAGATTCGGTCACGAGTATACTATAATATTTCTGCTATTCCTTCCTCCTTAGTACTCCGGGTAACACGGTTTATTTTATACCTCCTAACCGCTTTACAGGTTACCCTAGTATTCTTTGGATATCTATTATTATTCAGGACTTCTACTACTATTCAGGGTTATTTAGGCATCGCCGGGAATAACGGCCTTTAGCGTCTCCGTCTTCTTTAACGTATATCTACCACTATTCGCGGTTATCTAAGAGTTTATTTCTTTAACGCTTTAGGAAGGTTATTTAATGCCTTTTATACGGCTCCCCTATAATTACAGGATAATATACTACCTATCCGTATCCTGCTAATAATCCCTATATCTAACGGTTACAATAGTAAACTACTATAGAACTATAGATAGTCTATGTATAAACTAATATCCCTAAGTATCTACCCTAGGCGATATAAGCCCTATATCCCGCGGGTGTCCTTTACCGGTAATAGTATTTATATTAGATAGGAAAAAAGAGAAAGGAAAGGAGTATATATCATAAAATACCGGAGATATATTAGGGGGATATAGTAAGCCACGATATTTTATTATTTCGCCGGTTCTTTCGCTTAATAAGCCGTTTACCTATCCGAGGATATTACGCCGTAAAGAATCCAAGTACAGTACTATAGCTTTCCACGGTATTATCCGGAGGTCTGAGAGATACTTAGGGTTCTAGTTGGGAATATCGGATATAGCGGTATATATGTTATAGCCTATAGACGGAGGGTGGCCTTAGTAAACTTATTAGTCTCGGTTAAAGGCGAGTCTACTATAAGGAGGATAAGCTAAAGGAACCTCGGATAAATCTAATTAAGACTAGTAGAATAAGGGGAAGCCCTCCTTTTAATAAGGACGATACTCCGAGGGGACTTATATAATCCGATAATAAAATCGATAGCTCGCGATTAGGCTATTTCTTATACGCTATAGCGGAGGCTAGGGTATACTCCCTAAGCATTAGGATATAGAGCCTTAGGCACAGATACTAGTTCTACGCTTTCCCCTTTGGGGTTATTTTATTATTAGCTTTAGGTATTCTCGGTATATTTAGCTGTTTTAGTTAGCGAGCCCGTGCTAGAAGGAAACTATTCTCTGCCAAATACGGGTAAAAAGGAAGATTATAGTAAGGGGACGCTAGCTCCCCTTATACTCCGCGGGAAAAGGGAAAAGAAAGGGGGGGGGGGATTATTAAATGGCTTAGTACTACGGTAAAAGGGGGGGATATCGGAAGAGTTTAAAGCTTAGGATCGATTCACGGTAAATACTAGTATAGGTTAGTATAGGCGCTATTCCTACGCTTTAACCGTGGATTTCTTAGTATACTCCGCGCCTAGACCTATTAAAAGGGAGGCGATTAGAGGTGGGGAGGTTAATATACACCGTGGTTTTTCTATTACAGCTCGGGTTCTATAGCTAGTAGTCGTTATAAAGACGGTATAGATAATATTCAACGGTGTATAATTAGAAGATAGTGGTTCCCTTCTATACTTTACGGAAAAGGGGGGGAAATTACTAAGTGGCTCGGTACTATAGTAAAAGGGGGACGGTTATCCGAAGGTTAGTGCGCCCCGTGGTTTTATCGGGACTCTGGTTCTACAGAGAACGCTAATATATAGGGTAGTCTAGTCGCTATCCTCTACCCTTTGGCGATCGTTAAGAACAGTTAGCGTCGGTGCAGGGTAGTATAGTCGCCTACGCTAACTAGTTTTTATTAGGAAGGTTATCGCGGTGTCGGAGCTCGAATTCTATAGCTAGTAGTCGTTATAAAGGCAGGTGATATTCTACGGTGTATAACTAGAGGACGGTGGTTCCCTTTATTACTTCACGCCTAGACCTATTAAAGGGGAGGCGTCTTCGCCTAGCGCGCCAGCGGTTATAATAGTTCTATCGCTTATTACGTGTCTGTTTAGTCTTAGTATACGTAGTTTATAACGGCGATCGCTAGTTACTATATGTTTATTTAGTTTTAGGATATATAGTCTGCGCTAAGCCACTACGTCTAGTACGCTAGCATTCGCTAGCAAACTATATGCCTGTTTAGTCTTGGTATATATAGTCCACGACTACTAGTATACTATATACCTATTTAGTCTTAGTGTATATTGTCCGCGCCGGGCGGCGGTATATAAACCTTACCTAAAAGCTTAGTTACTATTATTTAATAAGCCCTATCTAGGTAAATCCCTGGCTAGCTAGTACTGCCGGATCTAGGGCTTTTAGAGTTTAAAAGGGCGATCTTTACTCTAGTATATAAGGGTAAATTAAAGATATCTTAGTTTAACTAAGGGGCGACGCCCTAAACTAATATATCCACAGGGAAACCCCGGGGATACTCCGGCTTCCTAACCGTGGCCCGGTACTACCTGGTTCCTACTAGGTACCTCCGTGGTATATCGGTTCTACGGTATACCCCCGTGGAATACGGTTCTCACGGTATACCCCCGTAATACCTAGTATCCGCGGTATACCTCTATAGAATATAGTTCTCACGGTAAACCCCTTTAAGGGGCGGTTTCTATAATACGCCATGGGGCGTATTATTAAGTCTAGATAGATACGATTTAGGTTATAAATAGTATAATCTAGCTAGTATAGCGTCTAATCACTGTGTATAACCGCCTGGTCTACTACTTCCTACTCTACTAGTTGCCCCGCTATCGGTTATAGCGCTAATAGCAGCCGTTATATTAGGAAATCGTGAATCCTCTACGGTTATAGCTATAGGATTTCTTATAGATAAAGGAATTACGATACCCCTATAGTTACGGCTATAGGGCTCCTTATACATAAAGGAGCGCGACTAATTCGGTAAGGAGATAGCTAGAAAAGAGATTTTTAGGTAGCTATATTGAACGCTAGCCGCTACGCCCTAAATATTCGTACCTTGGATAGAATTCCGCTAACTAAATTACGGTTTAAAAGGACTACTCCTATAACGCTATAGCGGCGTTTATCGCCACTACTCGAATCTATAGCCCTAATAGTAGTCTCGGGAAGTATACCCCGGATAGTAGCCTCGGGAAGTATAGCCCTAGTAGCCTCGGCCTAGGAGATCTATTATAAAAACATCCCTCCTCCTCCAAAAACCCTTATAATACACCCTAATACCCTTATAGCCACCTATTCCGATACGTATAAGAAGACTACTTACAGAGCTATAAGGAGGTAGTATCGTGGATACGGGTGCCGGCGTCCGTAACAGATAGAAATCAGTTTCTGAACTCGATATAGGTGATAATATATAAATTCGATAAGTATAGTTTTCTATATAAAGACAAAGCACGGCTAATAGTATGAGGAGATTAATAATATTAATCCTCCCCGGAGGACGTACGCAGCCACGTTAGCAGGACAGTTATTCCGCGCAATAATAGTACTCGCCGCCCGTTTTAACCTTACGCTATTATAATTCGACGTTATAAATGCTTTTATATATACGCCCCTCCCCCACGATATCTTTATATACCCGCCGCTAGGTTTCCCGGCCCTAGGAGTCCTTTACACCTTAAAAAGGCGTTATATGGCCTTAAGAAGTCCCTATGACTCTAGTAAAAGCAATTTTCGGCTATCCTATTAACGGATAGCTTCTAGATAATACCGTATAAACAATATTACTTCCTACATCGTGGTTTGATCCTATTCTTCTACGTCGACGATGTCGTGATTACTTATAAAGAATAATATAAGGCATAGATGAAGCATGCTATTAATAAGCTATAACGCCACTATAATCTATAAGGTAAGTATCCTCTATAGTAGTTCCTTAGTATTAAGGTTATTCGCGACCGTGCCGCCCGTAAAATCTAGCTATTATAGCGCGACTACGTTACTAAGTTAGAACGCCTATTAAAGCCGAATAACAAGCATAGCAGTAACTATCGCCTAATATACCTAGTTAAGGTTATAAAACTACTACCCTATTCATGGACCTCGACTAATATTAAAAGCTATTAACGAAAGATAGGATCTATACTATACGCCGCTATACTATCGCGCTCTAATATCGCTTTTATAGTATTAAGGATCTACCACTTTAATACTAATCCAGGGCTTATATACTATAAGGCCGCCGATAATATAATTCTCTATCTAATTAATAGGTAATGGTTTACTTTAGAACTAGGGGTAGTAATACTATGAAAATCTACACTAACGCCTTATTTACCGATAATACCCTTAATTGCAAAAGCAGTTAAGCGTTCGTAATACGCTTATTTAGAAGAATAATCGCGTAGCGCGCTAATAAGTAAGATATAGTTATAACGTTAATAACTAAAACAGAGCTATTAGTATTAGTATAAGTGTTAAATACGTAGTCGTAAAGAGTGAAAAGGTAGGGTTAAGTAAGGAACAAGGTGTAATCACGATGGGATTATAATAGGGTCAGAACGTAGGTATAACCAAAGAATCAGATTAATCGCTGGCCTCCCCTTTAAAGGGGGAGGCTCCCTCGCTCCTTAAGACTACTCTCTATTCCTCGAGGACTCCTTATTTACTTCCTCAAGGGCTACCTTATTTACTTAGAGGGACTATGCTCTTTACTGTATCATAACTTACTTTATTTATACCTCGAGGGGTCTTAGACTAAGCATACCTGGACCCCTATAGGTTTGTACCAGGGACCTATTATAACCACTACTATAGACACCTGATATAGCGACCTCCCCCGGATACTCTTATCCTTAGGAGCGCCCGCTCTATACCGGCCTCGGCTCCTCCGAGCCTAGCCCCCGAGTCCGTTCCCTAAATCCCCTAATACCCCGAACCAGAGCCTTCCACGACAGAACCCTAATAGGCCCCTGACGGGTTCCTACACGGAGCCTTCTTAGCCGTGGCTTTAACCCTGGTATACACTCTCTCCCTTTAATCCATTAACCAGAAACCACTAATAAAGGCCACTCTATCCTTAACCCGAGACTAAAAAGCTAATATTCTATCCGGGACCCTAATAGGCTCTAAACAGGTTCCTTCCCGGGCCTTCGAATTCGTCCCTTTATCCACCTAGGATATCCCTTTAATCTATCTATAAAGACTCCCTTTTATAGTGTTATATAGGGCCCGTCGTTACTCTTTCCGTGAGCTTCGTAGCTTCCTTCTTTATACTAACAATAGGTGCCTATATAACTACTATTAAGGTGATATCTTATAATTCTGCCGTTATTCCTCTTCCTATTCTTTTCTTCCTCTTCTATACTTAATTTTTCGATCGTGTTACTCTGTTTCGGTAAGTCCTGTCTAATCCGAAATATCGTATACTAACGATTTATAGTCTTAATTAACTAATTAATTAACTAACTACCGTCTTATAAGTGCTTTTAAATATCTCTGGCCTATAATACTAGCTAACCACGCGTAGTTATTATACCTTCCTAGGGAGATAATAACGATAATAATAACCATGCCGCTACTCCCGCGAGTATAACGCGAGCCTCTAAAAGGCTTAAGACCACGGCTACGGCGTTATCCTTATAGTCCACTAGGTAGTCCGCCACGTAGCCTATTACGCTAGCGCCTCTTACTCCTACTACGGCTACGCCTTTAACGTCCATTACTACGCCGTCGGTCGCTCCACGCTAAAAGATAGTGGATATCGGTATAGGCGGGGATCTAAGGGCCCCCTATATACGTTATACGGGTAAGTTAGTAACGATTAACTTTAAGGAGAAGATATATACTATTAAGGCCGAGATATACTAACACGCCGATAACGGTTTGCCTATAAATAAGTACCACTATTACTCTAAGCATAATAGCCTAAAATGCCGGGAAGTAAGTCCTATATCTTTATCGTTTTCCTTATACTTCGTCCTATTATAGACTACTCCGTGGGCCCGTCTTCTAATACTTATAATAGCTTCCTATCACCGGTAAGAATACTACGGAGCAGCTATAAAAGGTTTTAGTTATCGCTATTAAGAAAGGTAGCCTAAATAAGAGTTGCCGTATAAGTATTATAGTCCTTCCTATTAACTATATCCCTCTACTAGTCCTATATAGTTCCTTCACTAATCCTATATAGTACTAGGCTATACCAGTTCGATACTAGGTGATCCTTAGAGAGGCTCTAGGTTAAGCGGCGCTAAAGGTTAACCGGTTATCTACCGAGGAAGCTATAACTACTCGGCGTTAAGCTAAGGAAGTTACCGACGCCCGCTAGAAAATAGCGGAAGATATCTACGAGAGGCTTAATAGTATAAAGTCGGTCCTTAAGTAATTCGTCGGGCTATAGTTGTAGCGTCTTACCGTTAAGCAAAAACGCCTTAATAGTAAATAATAATGCCTCGCGTTATATAAGCGCGACCTCCCGGCCTAGGAGTAGACAGCTACTGCTTTTAGGTAGATAGCCGCTCTTAACCTAGCCTAGGCTTAGGCCTAGGAAGACCTGCCTACACCTTTAGGGTTTACTTTAGCCCCTGCGGGGGTTATCTTTATAGGTAACGACATATTTAGTAACGGTAATTATACGTAACCTTAAGGCTTTATGCCGTAAGGTCCTTAGGGTCCCCCGGATCCTTATAAAGTGCCCGACGATAACGATATAGTGCCGGCCTTATTAGTGAAAAAGGGGAAGAAGGCTTTAACGCCCTTAACTCCTTTGTTAGGGAAGAAGAAGAAGAAGTAGTAGAAGGCGAAGACGCCTCTATCTCTACGGCCTTCGATACTATCCGCGGGTGGTGGGTAAGAGGGGGGAATAGCGACTACTATTACGGGGTAGAGCTGGGTATATAGAGGATAATAGTAATAAGGTGGCTAGGCGGGAGCCTACTCCTCTAGACGATAAGTTAGTGGTGTTTAAGGACGCCCTGAAAGGGCCGTGATAGTATATATAAAGGAAACGGTTATTTGTTTTTTTTTCAGGTTTTTTATTAGCCTTCGGGTTAGGTTTTTCCTTTTTTTTTTAAACTAGCTTTAGGGTATTCCTACCGTAACCCTAACGGTTCTAACTATACTTCCCTTATAATATAATCGTGTTCTATCGTGACGGTTAATTAAGGGGAAAAGTAGAGGTAAATAAAGTTTAAGGGCGATAAGCTGTTATACTAAAGGAATAAGAACAGGGTCGGAAGCAGAACGCTTAAAAGGAAGAAAACAGCAACCGAGGTAATAACGCCTATATAGTCCCGGTCTAGGATAAGGGGGTTTCCCTGCCGAAGAATTTATCTCCACAGCCTACTAAAGGGTTTTCTAGGTTAATATAGCCGTTACGGGGATAGTGTGTAAGCCCGTTTAGTCCCTAGTAAGTCTCGTTATCCGTAAGGAGGGGGAAGGATAGAACGATATCCTTACGTCGTGTCTATAAGGTCTCCTATAGGAATAGTGTATAAACTCGTCTAGTTCCCTAATAGTCTCGCCTTAAAGAAGGCGTCGACGAGTTTATCGGGGATATTCCGCTTCGGCTCCTAGGTGTTTTCTTCGTCGCTATAGCCGGCCTATTTAATTAGATACTAGCGTCGTTTACCCTGATATCGATAGTCTAGGATAGCTGCGACCTCGTATTTATCTAAATCCAGTTCGACGTCGACCACGGGTAGCTCCGGCTATAACCTATCGCGGAACCTCTATAGTTTTAGCAGGGAAACCGGGAATACGTTATAAATCCTTATACCTTTTAGTAGTTCTAATTAGTAGGCTAGGCTATACGTGCCGACGATCTTAGTCACCTTATACGGCCCGATAAACTTATTGCTAAGCTTCTTAAAGGGACTTTTCTATCGGATATTCTCGTGGATAGTAAGACGTACTTATCTACTATAAACCTCCGCTAGGTATAGCCGTTATTATAGTATCGTTTGTAGAAGGCCTATACCCTCTTAATAAGGTCCGAAATAGAACGGCGCTAGGCTATAAGGTATTCCGCCCGGGTCTCGGCTTCGGCGGCGCCGACCTCGCCTACCCTCGGACACTATTCTTTATTAGGTCCCCTTAGGTTATAGCCTATTAGGGTATCGGATAGGGTATAACGTATTATAGAATACCACGCTATATTATAGGTGAATTCTACTAACGGTAACCGGTTAAACTAGTTATCCTATTCCTGCGAATAGAATACACACAGGTAATACTCGAGGTTCTGGTTCTATCGCTCCGTCTATCTATCCGTCTATGGGTACTACGCTATAGATACGCGTTATACGGTGCTGAGACACCGATATAAGGTTACCTAAAAACGACTTATAAATAGCGAGCCTTAGTCTAAGATAATACTATTAGGTAGGCCGAAAGTACGGAAAACGTGATACTATAAAGACTTAGTAAGTCCTTCTACTATCAGGTCACTACTTAAGGGGATATAAATCGAGTACTTTATTAGGCGGTATACTACTATAAGGATAGTATCCTGTTTCCTATCTATAGCCTCGCTATAAACCGGCGGTAGGCCCGTAAGAAAGTTAATAGATATCTTTATAAAGGGGTGCTAAGGCACTAAAAGACTCGCTAGCTCGCCATATAGCTTATAGTGCCGCGGCTTAGTTCGTTAATGAATGGTGTAGGTAAGTATAAACTACCGGATATCCCTAGGTAAATAATCCTAGAAGTAGAAGTCCGAAATCCTCTTAATAGTCCTTATAATCATATAATAACCCACGCTGGGTCTATTATAGAAATACTATAGGACCTTTTATCGGAGGCTAGAGTAGTCCAGCACGAAAACGCGATTCTTAAAATAAAGGATACCACTACTCCTAGACTAATATCCGTACATAGTATTATTACCGTGGGCCTTACGCTATCTAGTATAAAAAAGGTTATCCGCTTACGCCTCTACTACGTTTTCTAGTAAGGTGGGGGAATTAAGAGCAGGAAAAACAGGGTTAGACTCGGGGGTAGTACGGGAACCACGCTAGTTCCCGATAAGGCCTAAAATCAAATGCCTTGATATAGGCTCTAAAAAAAGATTATCCGCTTACATCTTAACCACCTTTTCCAGTAAGATACGAGGAGCGGGAATAGCGCGGGTACTATCCTGGGTCCTATATAGGCCTAAGGTAGAACGCTTTAAAGACAGGTCATCCGTTTATATCTCTATAACCTTCGGTAAGATAGGAGGAGCGGGAAAATCAGAACGGGGGCTATTACGGGAACTATCCTGGTTCCCGATATACCCTATAATAAAACGCTTCGAAAAAGACTCTACCGTCTTAGCCCGGTTAGTAACCAGGGCGCGCTTATAAGGCGCGTGTTAGGGCTTCCTTAATAACCTATCCGCGGGATTTAACGTTCCCGGGCGGTGCCGGATCTTAAAATTAAACGGGGCGAGCTCCTTAAGCCACCGCGCGCGCTGCCCCTTAAGCTTCGGCTTATCTAGTAGGTGGCGATGGTTTAGGTAGTCTGTTAGGACTACTATAGGGCTCTAACTATAAGCCACGTAGTGCCGCCACGTCTGAAAAGACTTAATAATAGCTATAAGCTCAGAATCGGGTATACTATAATTAAGGTCGGCGCCCCGGAGCTTACGAGATATAAACGCTATAGGTATTTATAGCCCGTCCTTAAGCTAATTGATAACGGCGCTAATAGTAAAAGCGGAAGTATCTAGCTTAATATGTATTAGTAGAGTAGGGTTAAAATACCGCAGGGCCGGTGCCTTGTAAAATAATAGCTTTATTTCTTCGAACGCGACCTAGGCTTACTAGGAAAGCATAAGGACCCCGGCGTGGCCCTTTAGTAGGGCCCCCTTTAAGATAGTCTATAAGAGGGGCGGCTACCCTAGAGTAGTTCTTAATAAAACGCCTGTAACCACCCGTAAACCCCAGGAAGACCTATATCTTCTTAATACTATTAGGGAGCTCCTAGTCGGGGATAGCCTTAACGCGAGCCTGATCTATACGGAGCCTATCTAGGCTATAGATAAACCCGAGGAATTTAATATCTTTAGTCTCGAACTTATCTTTATCAGGGTTAGTATATAGGGATTACTGCCTAAGCCTAGTTAGGACCTCGCGGACGTGTACGTGGTAGGTAACTAAGTCCGTACTATAGATAAGGATATTATTAAGGTACGCGACGTAAATAGTATCGATAAGGCCTATTAGCGCCTGGTTAATATACGGTTAGAAGCTCGCGGGGGCGTTAGTTAACGCGAATAGCATAATAAGGTACTCGTAGTGGCCGTATTTCGTCCGTACTCGTCGCCCTCTCGAATCCGTAGCCGATAGTATATATCCTTAAGATCCAGCTTAGTACAGTACTACGCCGATAATAACCGATCTAAGATTTCGTGGATCAGGGGTAAGGGGGTACGGTCCTCGACTATTACCTTATTAAACCCCCTATACTCGATATATAACCGTAGCTTCCCACCCTTCTTAGGATTAAATAGGATAGGGGCGCTGGCCGGACTAGTAGATAGTCTAATCTACCCCTTCGTAATGGTATCCTATAGATACTAGCGTAGCACCTTTAATTCCTGCGCGGCGAGGAGGTAAATCGGGCTTTAAGGGGGCTTCTTCCCTTCCTTAATCTTTATAGCGTAGTCCTACTACTAATACGTTAGTAGCCGTCCGGCGTTTTCGACGTTAAAAACGTTAGCGATATCTTAATACTATTCCGGTAGCGTAGGGGGTTCCCCGGCCTCTAAGAATTTATCTCTATATCCTACTAAAGGGTTTTCTAGGCCGTTAAGGCTAATGTGGCCGATACGTAGGACCCGCGTGGAACCTATATAGGTTAGAGTAAGGATAGACTTAGCTTATCTAACTGCCCTACGTAGCTCTTTTAGGGATATAACTATACTTAGCTCTACGTAGGTTAAGGGGTAGGTCTATATACTACACTGCTAATTAATATTAGAGTTAACGGGTATAAGCCACGGCCTCCCTAGGATGATTTTTACGCCCGTAAGGTTTATAATATAGAACTCGGCGCGTTATACCCTCTTACGTTCTTAGTAGTCGGTAGCGATAATAATCCTATAGGTGGATCCTAGAGTTATCTTTATTTATCCTTCCGTAATCCAGGATACCGGAACCGGGGACCCCTTAGGGACCTAACTAGGTCCTAGGAGGGACCGATCCAAAACGTTAATATCGGGGCCTCCGTTAAGGAGAGCCGACGTCTACACTTATTCCCTACCTCGGCGAAAGGAGACACGCGCCTCTACCGGTATAGTAGTGGTAAAGGGGGTTACTCGATGTGGGTATTATCCCTAGGGCACCTTACCCGTGATATAGCCGACTATAGGATAAGATATAGACACCAGTTAGGTATTTAGGTTACTATTACTCGAATGCTATACCCGAGGGCTAGGGTATATAGTAGCGTAGTGCCCCTTTTAGTTATAGTTATAGTAAGTGATAGAGTCGAGGTACGATAATAGTCTACAGCGTATAGGGTAGCTAGGAGCAGAGGTTAGGGTAAGCGTAGGGGCAGATATAGGGGTAGACGCGGGGATACTAGTAGAACCGTAGGTCGCTGTCTAGGTACTCTATCCTAGGGCACGCGAACGGAAACGACGTTATTAGGTATTAGACTAAAAGTCTGCTCGAGTAACGGCTAGTCTATCGTTAATGGTTAAAGCCTTAGCCCTATAATAGACCGGGGCTAGAGCCTAGTAGTTCTTAGGAATCCCTATAAACACTATATAGTCCCGAATAGGCGGGAGCACCCTTATTAGTATCTAAATCCTCTATTAGTCTAGGAGCTCGCCCGGTAGGTCCCACTCTGGGGCTTCCCACCGTTATATAAACTTAGCGTAGGTCTCTCCCTCTCTCTAGGATAAGATGGATTCGCTCTGGATCTATACCGCTACTTCCCGTAGGCGGGTATCGTTATCGTCAACCTAACAGGATAGCTAGGTCTATAGGGCGGCCTAGGTAACTCTATTAGAGTCGCTATGGTACTTATATCGTAGTTTAGCCTACTAGCGTTCCTTAAAGTAGTAGGGGAGGCATAATGTAACGAAGTAGTTCTTTGTAGCGTCCGTGGGAAAGGATGAAGAATCTGGGTTAAACCGCTAGTTAGTTTCCTAGATAAATGTGCGATACTTAGCCTAGGATATACTATCCTATTTAGGCAGAGGGAAATTAAACTTAGCCTAGGTGGCGGACCCGTGTATAGATAACGTCGTGGATATATCGTGGGAATACTAGGATCCTAATAGGGTTATGATAACGCGACGTTGAGGTTCAGCTATACGATAGTAGGTGATATTAGCCGGGTTAGAATTAATAATGGGGTTAATAGCGGCGGTAATATCGGTAGTAGTATCTGCCTTAATCTTAGCGAGATAAGTAAGCTTACGCTTATAGTGGTTCCACGCCTTTATCCACTTAACGTGTTCGTCTAGTTATTCCTCCGTTAGCGTGGCTGGGTTAACGTTTATATATAGAGGCAGGTTAGGGTCATACACGGGTCCCGTTATAGTTATAGGAGGGACGGGGACGGTAATAGAGGTAGAAGTAGTGGTAGGTGCGGGAATAGGAGCGGGTGTAGGGGTAGGAATAGGTGCCGGTATAGTAGTAGAGGTAGGAGTAATATTAGGTTCCGGCATGTTCCTGTCGTGTTCTTTATCGGCGGGGTCGTGGGCGTTTTCTATAAAGGCGGTCTTACTATCATGGAGCTACCGCTCGAACTAACTAATAGCCTTGTTAAAATCGAAGGTAGGATTATTTATTTCGTGATAGTTAGATATCTTAGTGACTCTCCTTAACGGTCTTCGCGCCCTTAGAGGGTAGAGCAATTAAAATATTAAACAGGTAGTCGTAAAGAGTAAAAAGGTAGGGTTAAGTAAGGAAACAGGTAGAATCACGATAGGATTATAATAGGGTTAGAACGTGGATATAGCTAAAGAATTAGATTAATCACTAGCCTCCCCTTTAAAGGGGGAGGCTCCCTTGCTCCTTAAGACTACTCTCTACTCCTCGAAGACTACTTAGTTACTTCCTTAAGGGCTGCCTTATTTACTTTGAGGGAGTATTCTGTTTACTATATAATGACTTGCTTTGTTTATACCTCGAGGGGTCTTAGACTGGGCATACCTGGACCGCTATAGGTTCACACTAGGGACCCATTATAACCACGGCTGCAGGCACCTGATAATAAGGTGCAAAAAAAGGTATCTTTATATACCGGCTATTACTAAGTATAGGAGTAGAATTTGATAACCCGAAATTAAGGATTGTATATAATAATAACTAAACGATTCTGTTAATTAATTTAAAGATTAGCACGTTAATAACACGCTTCCGCTATGTAGATATCCACGGCCACTAGTTACGGTAAGTAAAGAAATATGGCTAAATACTTATAATATACGTAGTAAGCGCGGAAATAGTCGTAGATAGTCTAATAAAGGCGTTATACGGCGAGAAATTAAAGGTATTTAGGTCCTAGGTGGGCGTGATAGATATGCAGGCATAGTTATAGTAAAAACAGCTAGAGGAAGTCCGGATAAAGTATTTAGAGGACCTAAAGAATAAATGTAAGGGTGGCTATAGCGAAGAGAGTATATAGGTTATATAGCTATTATATCTACCGGTTAGAAATAGCTTTAATCGCCTAACTAACGTTTAGGACGATTAGGGGGTATATCGAATAGACTATAGTCTTTTCTGTTATATAACGGGCCGGATTACTAAGATTATAATCCGGGTATACGCTTACAGAATCTACACCATTTAAAATACGGTGGCAGCATTTGCCTAACAGTGTAAAACAGTTGTTAGATGCCCACAGCCACCTTATCGAGGTGTGATAAACCACATTGTGTCAGACGTATGGAGTACCTCGGTCCTATGTATCCACTCTTATTTTCTCTACTTTTTCCGTATAGTTAGACATCCCCATGAAGTATTATAAACTTCACTTAGATAAATACACATATAATTCCGCGTACCTTATTTGTGTTCTGATAGTTATGAGCCCGGGAGGATTTATCCTGTAACTTCCCTGTAAACCTACTAAAGGTCACCCGTTCAAACCCTAGCTAAGAAGATGTCTTAAAAATAAGAGAGATCCACTACAGGAGCGTTATATCTAATAAGAGAGAGCCGCCTTGATGCTAGTGATATATCCAGACTGTTTAAGCACGAAGATCGTCCTTTATATAAGGCTAGGGGGGTGTGTTGTATCATATAAGAGACCAGAAGTACCTACATAAGTGGGGAATTCCCTTTTAGTGTAGCGGTATATTTTCTGTCTGACAGTTATAAGCCCGGCGTTCTAATAAACGAAGCTATTCCGATCGATCCTATAGCTTCTAGGCTATCAAAATTAGCCTTAAGTCTATAGCAGGTAGTTTGGTATTATTGATAACGTCCGCTTGCTTTAGTTTTAATTAATCGTTTTATCGTTTTAATCGCACTATCGTTTTAAGCGTTTAATATAGTAATTAACCTTTCCGTTTATCCAATTCCACTACTTTTTATTAGTGTAACGATAGCTTCCACGGTAGTAGTGCCCGTTATAGGCCTTATATCGCTTACATCTCCGAAAGACTAGAGGCCTCGGATTAAAGCCGTGATAACTATCGCGCACTCCTATAATATCGCCGACCTCGTTAATCCCGACCTTAAAGAGGCTAAACGGCCTAAGCGCCGTATTCGAACCGATCCACCGTAACCTCCTACTATAGCCGAAGAATATAACGCCACTAATTAGGATATACTGTTTAAGATCTGGCAGGTAGAAGAGGATCGGTATAAGGCTGAAAAACGGGGGATTTAAGCACTCCACGACTATATCGCGAAGATAGTTAGCCCTGCTTTAAAGGATTAGTACGCCGGCTATAAGGAAGTAAGGGATATATTAAAGGCCCTGAAAACGCACCTTAAGCCGACGAACGCCGCCTAAAAGTCACTAATCAAAAGACGCTAGGACGAATACCTCTAAAACGTTAGGCGTATACCCTATAAGCGTTAGCTAAACGACTTTATAAAGCTATACCACGACGCTAAGACGTATAAAGTTCGAGAATACGATACTAAGGAATAATGGATAGACGGCTTCTTTAACGCTATCGGCTACGTAGTACTAGAGTGGTTAGAAGGATGTTTTATATAGCTTATCCGGTTAGAAGAGGAAGACTTACCCTCGATTTAATTTATCGTGGAGGAATATACGATATAGCTTCGTCGCTACTACCCGCACCGACTTAATAAGAAGCCCACTATAGTATCCTTTTATACGGTAACCTTCCTAGGTAAGGATAAAGAAGGTAAGGATTAGCGGGTGTAATCGGGATAGTAAGATAATTAGCAGTCCTCTCTATAGGAAAAGAAAGAGTGGCTTTACAACTACCGTAATAAGAAGAGGAGTAAATATAACTATAAGCCTCTATAGAAGTGCCTAAACGTAAACGAGGTATATAGGAAGACGGGATACACACCTTTAAAAGAGATCTTAGAACGCTACGACCGGATTATTAAGACCTAGGATAATAAACGTTAAAAGAGATTCTAAGAAAATATCGACAAGGACGCTAAAAGCCTAAAAACGGGTGCTAAAAAGGACTCTTAGAAGTTATAGCCGAAAGAATCGTCGACGGAGGTATCTAATTTTATCGATAACCAGGTATTACGGGCTATGGCCCGCAGAATAGTCCCCGGTAGTGGCCGGGACTAAGAAGCATAGACCCTTTAGCGAGGCCCGTGCGATCCTACACATACTTAGCCGCCTATACACCGCGTAGACTTTTCCTTTCCTCTTTTCCTTCTTTAGTTCGAATAATCTATATTTTCGGCCTTAATACGTGAATAACTTTTAATAAGCCGTTATATATTCGAACTTATAAGATTATAAGCTTTAACGCCTATATAGAAAGAGGTCCCGGTCACTTCGCCCCGAGTCTACTAAGGGGCTTATGGTAAGTCGTAGGGACCTCGTATAATAAAATCGACGAACGCGTGTTATAACGCGTAGAGAAGCGGTAAGGATATATATCGCCCCTATTTATAATATAATCACTAGCCTATAAATTGCCTTCGAAAGGTCTTAACTTAACCCGCACCTCGTACCTATTATATACCCGACGCCTACCCTAATTATCACGCCCTCGCCCTTACCTAAGCCACTAAAGGCAGAGACTACGATACCTATTCCGCTACCGCCGCTAGTACCCACGCTCTTATACCGGGTATAGTAGGTCGCCGTTCCCGTAAAATTTAGTAGAAAACGCACGGAATATACCGCTTAATCCTGGGCTATACAATTAATACTTAAACTTAATAGGCCGCTATTCCGTAGTAATAAGGAGGCGTAGTACTTAATTAACGCGTGCTTAGATACCTAGCCTTAGTAGGTAGTTAGCACCTTCTTCGGTAATAAAGGTATAAATAATGAATTTAACCCGGAGCAATTTATAGCTTACCTTAACTATACGTATAAGGACCGTAACGAATAAGGTCGCGCTATTAACGCCCTTAGAGCGATAAAGCAAAAACCCGACTAGCTATTCGCGCGCTTCTTACCGACTTTTAAGAGGAACCTAGTATAAGCAGGAGGCCACGATTAGATAGATTATATTAAGATATCGTTCCTTAATAGCGCCCTAAATACTAGGCTATATAATAGCCTAATAGATACTTACTCTGAGTAGGTCGATAAAGTATAGATAATTACGTGGAGATAGGAAGGTATTAATAAGTCGTACCGATTAATTCCCGTCGCCTATCAACTAGCTAAGGACGCTAATAGCGATATCGCTATAGGTAGAGTTAATAAGGTCGGCGAGTCTAAAAGGACTTAATAAAAACCTAACCGCTACGCGAATATTACGTGCTAGAATTACTAGAAAAAGGGCCACGTTTAACGGCACTATAAGAGTAAGAAGGATTTAGTAGCCCGAATATTCCCTTAAAAGGAGGAACCCGAAGATATTCCCGATGATACCGAAGACTCAGAAAAAGAGTAGCTCTAGTGCGAAATCAGGCACCGGAGCTAACGGCGTAAGAATAACGCGAGTAGGAGGAGTTTAAACCGCTGTTACGGAGTAAGTTAGTATTAATCTAAATAAGAGTTAATAGTAATAGGTTAATAAACGCTTTTATAGATACGAGTTATTACTACTATACTACTATAAATAAGAAGTTTACTCGAAAAATACGCTTACTATTAGTCGATAAGAAGAAATAACTACTAAAAGGCTTCTCGGATAAGACTAAACCGGCTAGTAACGCCGGTATTATAGTCTTTACGCTAAATATATAAGGGTATACCGAGCGTGTTTTCGCGTATAAAGTGCTAGGTCTAGACTAAGACCTTTTCCTTAGGCTTTTATAAATAGAATATAATAATATAGTCCTCTACACTAAGGAATATAGGCTCTGCTACGGAGTAGCCGATATTAATATCCGATTTTAGGGCGAAAAGGAGCCGAAGGTAGTATAAAAGATCCGTACTATAGTACTAGTAATAGGGTCTATATTCGTAAGACTATATAGACGACTATAGTACCGGAAAGGAGAAAGATAGGAAAAGAGTTTATAGGCTATATCGCTAAAGGATATCGAAAAGGCCCTAAATATAAAGGAACTAATAGACCCGCGAGAATATATTCCCGAGAGTATTGTATAAGACTTCGGCGACTTATTCACGCCCTTATACTCTATTTACCTACCACTATACTAACCTAGCGCCGACTATAAGGTCTACTTATAGAAGAATAGTAATAATAACGAATAAGCCTTACCGTAGGGCCCGCTCTATAATATATTATATAATGAGCTCCTTATATTACGAAAGACGATAACGGATTTAATAGATATGGGATTTATTCGTACGAGTAGCTTAGCTACCTCCGCGCCTATACTATTTATAAGGAAGCCGGGAGGCGGCCTCCGATTTTACTATAATTATTACGCCCTAAATACGATTACTTAGTGAGATCGCTACTTACTCCCCCTAATTATAAAGACCCTATATAACCTAGCTAAAGTAAAGTGGTTTACTAAATTAGACGTTATCGCGGCCTTCTATAAGATACGGATATTACCCGGGCATAAGTATAAGACCGTATTCCGTACTCGGTTTAGACTATTCGAGTAGCTAGTATACCCTTTTAGGTTAATCGGCGCGCCTATAACGTTCTAGCGATATATTAACTTATCGTTACAGGAGTTCCTTAACGATTTTATCTCTACGTATATAAACGATATCCTAGTCTACTTAGACGGATTTTATAAGGATTATAAGGAGAAGGTACGGCGAGTGCTTAGTACCCTCGTAAACGCTAGGGTAAACCTTAACCCGAAAAAGTACGAGTTTAGCGTTAAGACGGTTAAATACCTAGGGTTTATCGTTACGGCGGAAAAAGGGGTATTTTATAACCCCGAGAAACTAAAGGCTATCGTAGAATAAAAAGCGCTAGTCTCTATAAGTAAAGTATAAAGTTTCCTAGGGTTCGCTAACTTCTATAGGATATTTATCCGCGACTTCGTAGCTATTATAGCGCTATTTACGGCCCTAATAAAGAAAAACGCCCCGTTTTACTAAGGCCCCTTATAAGAGGTAGCCTTTAAGGAACTAAAGTAGAGGTTCTAGGAAAAGCCTTACCTTTGATAATAATAACCCGGAAAGAAGACCTGGCTAGAAACGGATTACTTAGGGTTCGCGCTAGGCGGCGTATTCTTATAGGAAGACGGATAAGGATATAGGTATATTATTATATACTACTTACGCCGACTTGACTCCGCCGAGTATAATTACCCGATTCACGATAAGGAGATACTAGCGATTATAGACTGCCTATAGACTTAGAAAGCCGAGCTTGTGGGTAGCGGCCGGTTGTAGATTTACTCTAATTATAAACCGCTCGAATACTTTTTAATAAAAAGGGCCCTAATCGAGCGCTAGAGTTATTAGGCTACTAAGCTCGCTTAATATAACTTTATATTAGAGTATAGGCGAGGGGCCGATAACGTTATAACTAACGCGCTCTTATATTAAGAATAGGATATACCTAAGATTTCTTCTAATATCCGAGAGCAGGGGAGGTATATCTAAATAAGCCCCGATATAGCTATCTCCCCCCGGGTATACCTAGTAAGAGTAATATTACTAGAGCCTAGTATAATCTTCGAAGTAGACCCTAACCTATAATAACTATAGAATAAAGCTAGGGCTACTGATAAGCGTTATTAAGGTGCTTTTACCGTAGTAGTAGCGGGAGAACGGAGTTTTCCCCCTAAGCTAAAGCTTAAGATATAAATTACTAAGCATAAAATCGACTAAGGACGGCTAATATTTTATAACCGCCTATAGGTATTAAGGGATAACGAAGACGGGGCTAGCTACCCGCTATAAGGCCGTCTTATATAAGCGATCTACGACTTAGTGGTTAGTGGATACCTAGGCAGGGATAATACTATTACCCTAATCGCCTGTTAATTCTTTTAGCCCGGTATAAATCGAGATATTAAAAGGTTTATACGGAACTACGATACCTGCTAAGCTAGCCATGTATAAAGGGGTACGAAGAGAGGATTACTACGCTTACTTCTTATACTAAAGTGAATCTTTTATAATATCGCGATAGACTTTATAATAGACCTATTACCCACCCGCGAGGGTAAGTATAGATACTTATAGGTAATCACCGACCGACTCTTAAAATTAGTAACGCTTAAAGCGATAGATATTATACACACTAAAGCCTATACTAAACGGTTCTTACTCTGCTATTATAGGTTCTACGGAATACCGAAATCCATTATTAGCGATAAGGGGTCGAATTAAACTAGCCGCTTTTAAAGACACTTTTATAAACTCGCGGGTATTAAATAACGACTAAGTACTATATACTACCCTTAAACGGACGGAGGTCCTAAACGTATTAACCAGGAAGTCTAAGCCTATTTATAGGCGTATACCTATTACGCCGAAGACGATTAAAATACGCTATTACCGGTAGCGTAACTAGCCTTAAATAACCGAGTAAACTTAACGATCTAATTAAGCCTATTTTTTCTATAATATAGGTGCTCCGCGGAGCCTCTCTAAGTTAATAAGACCGCGCTAACCCATAAGCGCGAGGCTTCCGCGTAAGACTTGCTAAGTCGCCTTAAGAAGGCTACCTAGTTCGCCTAGGCCGCGATAGCCGCTATATAACTACGCTAAGAGGAGTTAGTAAACCGTTAGCGCTACCCTACTAAAAGGTTTAAAAGGGATAACCTTATATAGTTAGATATCGGTAATTACTCCTCGCCACGGCTATTAAAGAAACTTACCTAGCTTTACCATAAGTATAAAGTTATAAAGGGTATTAACTCCTACGTCGTAGAATTAAATATCCCGTCATAGATCTATAACCGTTTCTATATAGATCTCCTACGGCGAGCCGACCACGACCCCATACTAAGGTAAGCGATAATAAACCCCTAGCTATTACTTATCCGCGAAAGGCTAAATAGGGAGGACGAATAAGTAGTAAAGGAAGTCCTTTACGCCTATACTCGAAGGCGAGGTCGCGGTAAGGTCTAAGAGGTATTAGTGCGATAGGAGAGCTATATAAGACTAATATAGGAACCACTTAAGAGTATACGGGAGATATAAGCGCTTGACGAATTCGAGAAGAAGCACGGCCTAGTATAGTCGAATAACGGGCCTTTATAATAGTATATAAAAATGACACGGGCGCGAAAAAAAGCTAATATAGCGGCGAGGAGGATAAGAACTAAAAGTAAAGTCGTACTAGGGGCGTACCCCCGCTCCACGTAATTTATAAGTAGCGGAGAATTAAGTAAAATACCGAAAATGACCTAAATAAATAAGGAAACCTATTACTCCACGACTTCTCCCTCCTCTAACTCCTCCTCTTATAAGGCTATACCGCCCTTAGCAGCACCCACCTATAACTCCTTTATCGGCTTAAAGTAAGCCGCCGAGGTAGCCGTGCCCTCCTCGCTATTAACGATAAGGGGAGTAACGACCTCCTAAAAAGGAGCCGAGGCAGGTATAGCCTTAGGGGCTACCTCCGGGGCACCGGCTAAGAAAGGGTATAAAGTAATAAAATACTTATAAAATCGTCTCCTATAATAAAAGAGGCTATATAGTTCCGCCCTAATAGAGGCTATATTATCGTTACGGCCCTTTAGCTTATACGATATATCCTTAAGCGTCTTATCTATACTATATATAGAGGAGGCGATATCGTTAAAAGCTCGTACTATACCTACCTAAAACTCGGTAGTAAAGGGCGGGGCGGTGGCCGGCGATAGGGCGGCGGCGGGAGGCGGTACGGTAGTAGGAGGCGGAGCGATAATAGGAGGCGGCGCGGCGGCGGGAGCGGGGGTAATAGGCGGGGCGGGCGACTATAAGGGAATAGCGACGCTTTTACCTAACTTAGCCTAGCTAAGGGTAACTTAGAAATAACTATAGGTATCCTAAAACTAGTAGCGGTTCTATACAGAAGAATTAGTATAAAGGCTACTAAGCGAAGGGCAGGTATAAACGTATATCTTCGTCGTTAGGGTCCTTATTTATAGTATAAGCGGTATCCTATAGGGCGTTAGCGGCGTTATAGGCCGTAGGGGGGAGCTATATTACCCGTTAGTTATAGTCACCACACGTATAACCGGTATACTTACCTCCGAACACTTATAAGTACGGTATAAGCACTTATAATACTTAGTGTGGGCCTTAGCCGTGCTAAGGCCCGACTAATAGTAATACTCGATACTATACTCTTATTTATACGACCGGGTACTACAATATAAATATAGGGCGAGGCGATAGGGTCTAGGAGGATTTTTAGGATCACGGCGCTTCTTAGTAGGGGGGGGGGGTTAGAGTCTACTTATCGTTAGTTACGGCCGACCTTATAACCCGTAGTAATAAGGGCCGCGAACTTATATCGTTATTACTATTACCCTTATAAAGGCGCTTATTAGGTAAGGCGAAATCAGATATCTACGGACGGTTAGCCACGGTATAGAACCACGAGCGAGGGGGGTATTCCCTTATAGTAAGGAGGATACTTGCGGCTTAAGAGATAAGCTGCTACTCGGCGACGTTAGTTATACTATTAGGGGACCCGCGAGGTATCTCGGGGCTACTCACGATATAAAAAATAATCAAAAGGTTTTTACAAAATCGGAAGCTATAGAAGAGGAAGAAAATAGTAAAAAAACGAGGAATAATAGGAGGTTTATTTTACTACCCTTCCTACGCTATTAGGGTAGAAGGAATAACCCCCGGTTATATACACGGTAGGCACGTTATTTCTAACGAGTATATATACTAGCGAGGCGCTCGCGATAGCACCGCTATATAAGAGCTCCTTTATGCTATTTTAGCCTTAAAAGGACCTTAGCTACTACGGATTACCTTCCTTCGAGGGAGCCTTTAATAGAATCAAATAAAGGAGGCTATTTTTATATTATACGCGGGGAGGCCAGGGTAATATAATGTCAGGACCGGACAACCATAATATAACCACGACCTCGCCTCTATCGGCGGGGGGGGGGGGTATATTATACGCTATAGCCCGCAGAATAGTCCCCGGCAGTGGCCGGGACTAAAAAGCACGGACTCTCTAGTGAGGCCTGTACGATCCCACACGTACTTAGCCGCCTACACACTGGGTAGACTTTTCCTTTCCTCCTTTCCTTCCTTAATTCGAATAATCTATATTTTCGGCCTTAATACGTGAACAACTTTTGATAAGCCGTCACACCAGGATAAGGATTCCGATAAGAAATTCTATAGGATATACTCTCTACTATAACTAAACGGTAATATTAGCAGTAACCTCTTTAACTAGCTATTAATCGATTCCGGCACCTCTAGGTATATTACTAACTAATACTACCTGCTATAGGACTTCGAACCTGCTATAGAAGAGTATCGTTTTTAAACGGGTAGTAGAGAGACTAAGCTAGTTAAGGGTTATAGCAGGACATAATTAGAGGTAAACGACGAATATATGATCCCTTTATTTTAGTGCTAAATCGCGATACTTTTATATAAGATTACCTAATAACCTTAATCGCAAATAGAAGATTAAAGGAATAGGGTATTATTTTTAATTCCGGCCTCGAAGTCCTAAAGGTGGCCTCTGGAGAGGGCTTATTAGCCCTACCTCTTAATAACGTTAACGATTAATACGCTCTCGTTCTAACGGATTGTTAATAGCATCTACTAAGCAGCTTCTTTAATAGCTCTATAACGCCTACTATAAGCGTAGTAGACGCTCGTTTATAGCACGAGAGGCTAAGGCACGCCGGCGCTACTGCCCTCGATAAAATTAACAATACCCTTATTAGAGGCGTGATTAAAGGATATTAAAAAGGCCCTCTTATAGTGGATTATAATACCTATACCCTTAGTAATGTAAAGAAGCTTATCTTAAGAAGGTCACCTAATTACTAAACGATAAGGCGGTGGTATAGGGTTGGGGTTAACCTCTTTAGCCTTAACGAGGCCTATAATGGTATAAAGGTCGTGATGCTTTTATACGATCCCTGTACTCGTTAGGCTATTATACGGTTCCTACGTAACTATAAATCGGCCTTACCCACGTTAGTGAATTATAAGTTCTTCTTTTAGAGGTACTACCACTATATAATTGTAGTGATCCGACTGGATAGAGAAAGATCCCTTTAGACAGGCTTCGATAAATAGGCCGATAAGAGAGGGATTTTGCTTAAGAGGTTATCGCTATATATAGCCGCGTAGAATCCGAGGGCAGAATGCCACGGCGGCGGTATTTTTACTATCGCGAGGACCCTCGTAACGGCCTTAGGTATCTAATAGGATATATAGCTAGAACTAATGGCTGCTATAGTATAGCTATATAACCTTATCCCTCGGAAGGACCTCTAGTGGAAAACCCCTTAAGGGTAGATAGAGGAGTAGATTAATAAATAAGGCCTAAAGAAGATCCTGATAAAGCCTATCGTTAGCTACCTAAAAAGGTATAGTTATACAGCCTATCTACTAACCGCGGATTATTAACGAGGTCGTAACCGTAACGCTAAGCTCGCGAAGAGCGTATATATCGGCTATTTAATCGGCTACGAGAGTATTAATATATATCGGATTTAGGTGCTAAAATTAGGGAGGATCTTGCGTATAAAAGACGTTAGCTTTAATAAAAAACTACTATATAAAGATCGTGACCACGAACCTAAGATATTAATTAATGTTTTCGAGTAGCTTAATCTGCCTATAGATTATTAACTCTATAATCCTCTGGATTTTACTATTAACGTGGTTAATCTTTACCCTTAAACGCTACTAGATTAGAATACCATAAGGGAGGTAATACCGGAGGCTACTACTACAACGGCCACTATAGCTATCGCCGCTATTACTGCCGTTACTTCTAGGGGGGTGGATAGAGGTACAGGTTTAATAACCACTACAGAATCTGCAGAAGAATAATAGTAGGAGGCACTTAATTAAGAGACACGTGGAATAGGGTAAATAAGCCCTATAACGCCTTCCACGCCTCCGGTGGCACCTGCTTTAACGTCTTCTATAATTACACCTATAATTATGCCTCTAACGGCACCTGTTTTCCCTCCTTAAATAACTATAAACGGCCTTCCTATACCACTAACTAGAACTACGGATCTGCCGCCTGTTTTTAAACGATCTAACGAAGATTAATCTAACGATACGGCCATAACCGGCGATACCGTCGAAATAGGATTATTATCCCCTGACTAATCGGTTCTTAAAGAGGAATTAACCACTACTACCACCGCCGTTAATCCGGTATCCACGGCTCCTGCTAAGTCTTTATAACCCTTTTCTTCCACTGCCACTATTAACTAACATTCCTCTTCTATTAGCAGAAAAAGCCGCCCTCCTATTATTCCGACGGCCGCTACTAACCGGCCTACCCGTAATAGGCGTTTAACCGACCGTTATACCCCTCCTTCCTTTTATACCTTCTATAATCAGATTAAGATACCGAAGAAGCCGCTACTACGCCGCGATATACCTAAGGAACCTCTGAACTAGTCTTAAATACTAAAGAGTCCCTATAAATTGAAATAGATCAAGGCCGCCTTACTAGAGGTTAGTACGCTTAGATTAATAGGCATCTTTAAACGGTGGGAATAGTCCTACTAGTAGAGGTAAGGCTCGGAACTATCTAAATTGATTCTAAGGCTATTAGACCTCCAATAGGTTTTTAAGTATAAGGTCTATCCTATAGGCTATGTTAATAAGTTTAAGGAACGCCTATGCGTTCGAGGGGATGAATAACTAAATAATCACCTTAACGCCTATACCTCTACCCTCGATAGAAGGACCTTTAGGTCCTTAATAGGTATTATAGCCTATTTCAATCTCGAGACTCGGTAACTTCACGCCGTTAACGTATTCACTAATACCCTGCTTAACGAAAAGATCTATATTAAGGACCCTCCTAGTTAGTAAGTATTTTAATCGGCTATAGGCCTTAAAGCCCCCGATTAGCTCGAGGACATTTTAAAGCAATCTATATATATCCCTAAATAACGTAAAGGGATTTAAAGGCTGCGGCGAGCGTTATATAGCCTCCGCTATTCCCTAAAGCTATAGCACGAATAGCTCTCTTCCGTCTTAGGTAAGTACGACTTAAAGTAATTAACTAAAGACGATTACGTCTTTAAAAGCTAGGAACTAATCGCGTCCTTCTACGTAGACGATAGTATTTTAATCTATAGGAGGGAATATTAATCTACTATTAATAACCTTATATAACGGATATAATAGCACTTCTAGATTAAAGGTCTAGGCCTGATTAAGTGGTTCCTAGGGATTAGGGTGATTCGAGATCGCTAATAACGCAGGCTTTAGCTTTCCCTTAAGAACTATATGACCGATAAGATAAAGGCGATATAGGTGGATTATAAAGGTCGTAGGGTTAAGAGCCCTCTTCCTTATCCTAACGTTTTAGAACTATCTACTACCGACTAATAAGCCTCCGAAGAATTAATCTATCTATATCTTCGGAAGGTCGGTTCTATTAACTACGCTGCCTATTAGACCCGGTCTAATATCTCTAAAGCCGCTTCGAGGCTTACCGAATTCAGCACTAACCCTTTAAAATAGTATTATAAGGCTACCGATAGGTGCCTAAGGATCTCGGCTTAATAAAGACCCTATACCTTTACTTCGGACCACGTAAAGACCACTAAAAGTCTATACTCTTCTATACCTCCGACGCCGCCTTTGCGGATAATTGTAAGACTAGGTATAGCTCGTAAGGTTATACGACCCTCCTTTTCGGGGGTCCTATAGACTAGAAGGTAAATAAGCAAATAAGCGTCGTGACCTCTAATACTAAAGCCGAGCTTATAACGCTTTCTGCTACTACTAAGTAGTATATCGCGATAAGGCGTTTAATAAAGGACCTTACCCTTACTTTTAAGGAGAAACCGCTAACTATATACTACGATAATTAATAAACTAAGTAACTACTAGAGTCGCCGCGGCCGTAGGTTACCTCGAAATTAAAGTATCTTAAGATCCACGCCCTTTAGATCCGATAAACCGTTTAAAAAGGGATTATCGCGATTAATTCGATCGCTACTAATAATATAGTCGGCGATAGCCTTATAAAGGTACTACCCTCGTAAAAACGCAGGGCGTTTATATATCTGCTTAATATAAAGGTCCCGCCGAAATAGGATTAAAGCAATTAGCAGGAAAAGATCCTTCTATTACGGTTTAAGTAAAGGAAAACGCTCGATTAGACTGTTATTGTAAGTGTTTTTATGCCCCAATAGACTATTATTTAGGTACTATTTTTAACACTTTTTTAACTGCTTTGTAGCTTTAACGCCTATAACGACGTTAACTAATATCTAAGCCCGATTTACCCTGGATTTTAAGTATTAATTTAATGAGCAAGAATAGTTAGGATTAATCCTACTATTTTAGGGGGGTATGTTAGATACCCATAGCCACTTTATCGAGGCGTGATAAACTATATTATATTAGACGTATAGAGTACCTCGGTCCTATATATCCACCCTTATTTTCCCTGCTTTTTCCGAATAGTTAGATATCTCTATAAAGTATCACAAACTTCACTTAGATAAATACATATATAATTATCGCACGTAAAATAGGCACCTGTATAATTCACTTAGTAGAGCAGAAATCTCGTGTGTGTGTATTTTGTTAAGTTATCTCCGTATGAGTTCTTTATGCCCTTAATTTAGGTGGTGAAGACTCTGTTATGGGTACTATATTATTTGGATCCTATCCGGTCTTTGCCGGTATCCGCCCCTGTTATATCCTGATGCCCGAGGTCCGAAGCCCTTAGTTAGAGAGTGGATCCCCCCTAGATCTCCTATAGACCACGTCGTGGTCCTGCCTATACGACACACCCCCGTAGTTAAGGTGGGTCTTCCGAGGTTAACTGACTAATTAGAGGCTTCGGTTTAAACTAAATACTCTTAACTTCTATCGTACAATTAATAGTTAAGGGAAAACCGCCCTTATAAAAGAATCTGAATCCGCGCTATTTAACCGTTTAATTTAAATCTATCTTAATTGGTTCCTCGATCCTGATTGGCCGGATCTGCTTAATCGGATCTATATCCATCGGATCTACTACGCCCGCGGGGGCCCTTATTATCGCTGCGGCTTTAGCGCGTTCGATCTCTTTGTGTAGTTGTTTTAAGTATCCGATACGATCCTTTTGATCCGTTAAATTAAGCTATTATTATAGTCGTTTAATGCCCGCCTCTAGTAGTGCCTTCGTTAAACCGTCCGCGATTATCTCCTTCGTGTTAACGTATATAACCTTAAAGAGACCTTATTATACTGACTGGCGCGCCTACTAGTTATATATATCGATATACCGTAGCCTTATTCGTAGGCGTTATGCCTTCTTATTAACGAGGTTAATAGTCTGCTGATTATCGTAGTATAGTTATAGTTACTATTAGTCTAACCGAAGCTCTAAATCCCTTAATATCCGGCTAACGAATAACGTCTTTTTAGCTGCCTCTATAAGAGCGAGTAGTTCCGATTCCGTTAACGATATCGTGACCGTCGGTTACTTACCCGTCTTCTAGTTAACGGTTCCCCCGAAAAGCTTTATCGTATATCCTTATAAACTCTTACGGTCTGGATTATCCCTAAAGGACGCGTCGCTTACTATTAGAAAGAGCCTATCCCCGCCGAATTCCAGGTAGTGGTGTCGTATATAGTATAGGAATAGTAGCACTTATTAAGCCCTTTTAAGGTGGTTAGAGGAGGGGATAATATTATAATAGAAAAGCTTCGAATAGGCGAACACGATATCGGGTCTTATCACAATAGCGGTATATATAATAGAACCGATTGTACCCTAATACTAACGGACGTCGGGAATTAACGCGTGTATACCGTCGCGTAGTATTAACGGCTCTATAGATAATAGGACCTTTAGTGGTTTTCGGCAGAGTATATCTACGTAGTATTTAACCGCGATGTTCTCTACGTAGGAGGATTATAATAGCTATAACCTACGGGTGGCTCTATCCCTTAGGACCTTAATTCCTAAGAACTAACGGATTTCTTCGCCTCCTAATAGCCTATAGCTTCGCATAAGGGCGGCCTTACGGTTATCGGTATTAGTCTTATAGTCTCTATAATATATAAGTCCGATATTATTAACGTAGACGAATAGGATTAAACCGACGCGGATTATAATCTAGGGGTTATTAGGCATGGCCGTGAATCCTATTTTCTATAGCGTGCCGCTAAGTTCCACTTATTATAGTAGTGGCGATACCCTTAAGCCGAAGAGGGCGTTCTGTAGTAGTAGGACCTTACCTAGTACTTCGCAGCCTTACGGTATCTTTATAAATACCTCTTCTTTAAGGCTAGCGTTAACGAAAGCGTTAACGGTATTAAACTGCCTTATTTCTAGATTAAATCGTGCGGCGATCGCTATTAGTATACGGAAGGACCGCGAGGCTAGCGTGGCGGCGTAGTTATCTTTAGTCTCTGACCGTTTTTATTAATCCCCTTATACTATAAGGCGTGCCATATACTTAAGGAGGGTGCCCTCCTTATTAAATTTATAGGTGTATACCTATCTATAGGCGAGGACTTATTACTTATTAGCCTAATCACCGCCTACCTCCTACTAGTATCCTGTTTATCGGTGCCCCTTAAGGTATTCCCCCTTAGCCTATAACCACCGCTCCCGTAACGGGTGGAGATGTATATCGCGGTAGTGGTTTAGCGGAGGCGGGAGATCCTTACGGGTTAGACGCGATAAGGAGGCGTTAGAGGGAGAGGGATCTATAATACTAGTGCTAATAACGTTAGCGTTATTAATAGCTTACTTCCTCCTACGTATAGGGTTATAAGTCCTTTTAGCGTTAAAGAACGCCTTCTAGGCGTTATTATTCTGCACCTTCTCGGTCTTATAGATACTTATAATACTTCTCGCGATAGATAGGCGCGCGGGTAATAGGCGCGCGGCTAATAGGCGTACGGGCGATAGGCACCCCTTAGGGGTTTCCGCGGCTACTTATTAGTGGTTATCGTCTCCTTTTACCTTAACGCCCGTAACTACCGCTAACGCTATAAGGAACGCGCGCGCAGGATCTTCCGGGGATATTAAAGGCGTGGGAAACGGTTTAAACCTCGTAGCGCTAAATCGCGGAGCGTCCGTAATAGTATCGGTGTCCGTAATAATAACGCTAGCCTCTCCTATAGTAATAGCGGTGGCCTCCTCCGTAGTAATAGCAGTATTATCGCCTTTACCCGCAGTAATAGCGGTGGTATAGTCTTCTCCTATAGTAATAGCAGTATCTGTAGTAATAGCGGTACCCGTAGTAATAACGGTATAGTCTATAGTAATAGCAGTAGCCTCTCTCGTAGTAATAGCGATAGCCTCGCCTTTATCCGTAATAATAGCGGCAGTGTTAGAGTCTTCCGACTTAAGATCTAATACGTCTACGGCTATACCCCTTAATAGTAGCCTATTCGCGGTTATAGTATCGCTAGATTAGGTGATAGGGATAGATTATAGGCGTTCCCCGATTTCCTCGGCGGAAGCTATAGCTTATAACGTTTTAATCCTGCCGTTAAAAGTCTTCTCTTCGTTAAAGATTATATCTTTTATAGTAATAAGATCCGTTAGGTATAGTAGCTATACGCGGAAGCTATTTAAGGAATAGTATCTAACGTGATAACCGATCTATACCTTCGGTTTTAGCCTTTATAGGCGGTTCCTTTTAGCTTAGGTATCGCGCGTTTTTATAAAGGCTTTATAGCCGTATACTTATAGGTGCGTATGGTTAGGTTAATGGCCGCGTAGGCCTTTATATAGCGTTCGCTAGTCGTCAATATATCGTAGCGTCCTATTATATAGATATAGAGTAGTCTTAAAGATCATAGGCTACATAGATATAGGCAGATTAGCTCTAATTCTTATAGCCTTCGCCCTTCTCTTAATAATACCTTTAATCCGTTCTATAACACCGTTTTAATCCTATAAGTATAGTGCCGACGGCTAGCCCTTTACCCCTTAGTAGCGAGGAAAGTAACGACTTCTAGGTACTAAAATATCTTGGAATCGGCCCGTAGAACGCGTGGCCTAACGTCGAATTAGGTCTTAAGCAGGGTAAAAACGTCTTTTAACGCGTGTAGGATAAAGCCTTAGTGTCTCTTCTATAAGTAGTAATCCTACGTATAACCTATATACATGTCTATAACGAATATAATAGACTTATATAGGCCGCCTAGCGATTCCGACTCTTCTAGATCGTGAAAATTAGTAGCTAGGGCCTCTCCGGGCTTTAACGGGTAAAAGGATAGTATCCGCCGGATCTAGGTAGGTACTTACGACTACCTATACGCGTTATAGCCCGATATACGTGGTCCCTTTATCTTTACCCCCTAAGTGGCGTTAACGATCTTCGCGAGAACATCGGTACCGTAATAGCCAAGGTGTTTATACTACCGTTATACTATAGTCTTCTACGGTTACCGCGGTTATCGTGATCTTCTATACGGGTTATCACGGGGGTGTCTTACTAAGACCGCGAACGCGGTGGCGGCTATAGCTTCCGCGCGCTTAATTATATACTGGCCGTGGATATCTAGTAGCTTATAGATAGGCCGGGTATCGGCGGAGCTAATAATAGTAATATTTACGGTATCCTAGCGGTAACCTTATAGGTATAGCTGGCGTTCCGAGACGATATTAGTGATAAATTTCTTATAGTATACGATATCACGGAGGCGTAGCAGTCTTTTTATACCCGACGGTGATTATACACGTAGCTTAACGTCTCCGTATTTAAGGATACAAGCCTTATAAGTACCTACCTAAAGGGATAAAGATAAAGTATCCGTGGGTAGTCTAATAGCCGTAAAACGACCTCGAATATTAAAGACGTGGATTAATAATCCCAAGTTTAGGATAGCGTAGTATAATAGTGCTTTAGCTTAGTTAATAGATAAGGATACTCCTTATACTTATAATCTTAATAGTATCGTCGTATAAGGGCGCGGTACCCCCTTATCTTAGGAGGGGTGGACGCCTAGCCGTATACTCGCGGTAATAGAAAGGTCTTTTAAAACTATACTTACGGGCAGAGTAGCAAACCCCTAATTCTATTATTACGGTATAGTAGTTATAATAGGCGTAGTATTATAGAGTGAATCTTCCTAGACTTCCTTTATCTTATTAGCGGTAATAGCTATTACTTCCTACCTTTTCTATATCGCGGTGTCTACACGGCTTTTAAAACTATAAATATATATCTTCTTTTCCACGACCTTTATAATATCTTCACGGCTATACTAGGTATAAGAGCGTATATTCGGCCTTACGTACTAATAGGTAGTAGTAGTATAGGGGTTCTTATATATCTTATAAGGCCTCCTCGTTATAGGAGGGATAGCCTTTACGGATATATCGCTATAAGGACGCTTCTTATTATCTTTCTTATTAGTAGTATCCTTAGTATCGGGGAGGTTCCTAAGGGTATTAAAGGTGCCTCTTCCGACACTAGGTTTTATAGTAGAGGATTATAGGCTCTTTATATTACTAAGAACTGTACGTAGAGCCTTTACGAAGTCGTTAATCGTTAGCTTATTTTCCGGAATCGTATTATAGTTATTTACTAAGTAGTTATTACTCTATTCCTAGGCGATAGGTCTAATAGCTTTTAACACGTCTTCTGCCTAATAGTCCACGCTTAATAGCTCTAAAACCCCTATAGATTTATAGTATATTATCGCTATTTTCTAGCTTACTACCTAAGCGTCTATATCCTTAGGTATACCCTTTATAGGCATAGTGTATTATCGGTATAGGACTAGGGCTTCCTTATAGAGGTCTAGAGGTATTAGTCCTACGTACGCGTATAGGAGAGTAATCTAGGCCTATAGGTTCTTTATAGTATCGTCTTATAGCTAGGCTAAGAGGCTATATAATATAGTATAGATAGTCTTTTCGATATAGGAGTATACCTTATTAAACTCCTTTTACTACGCGTTATAGTCTGCCTTTTCTTTATAGTATACACGGCGATCTTATAGGTAGCCTATACGCCCCTTTTAGAGAGGTTATTAATAGACGTGGGCGTTTTAGTCGTTAGTTCTTTCGTTACGGCCGTAGTCGTAACCTTCCGGCGGGCGGCCGTCTTCTTCTTACCGGCGGCTATAGTAGCCGTGGTAGCGGCGGCGTCCGCGGCGTCCTTATCGCCTTTTAGCGTGATAGTAGAAGATAAAGTAACTGTGATAATAGTAGCCGTGGCCTCCTCCGCGTTAGGGTCCACGGCGAGGGCCTTATATTTACGGATATTAGTCGGCGTAGGTATAGGGAGGAGGTAGGGGTTAGCCTCCTTATCGCTTAGCTTTAGATTAAGATAGTTATCCTAGTTGGAGGTAGATTTACCGCGTATAGCGCGCTCCTATACTACTTAATCCTTTCAGTTAATAAGAGTAATAGCGGCCGCCTTCTATTCGATATAGGATATATTAAAAGATATCTTTACTTACTTATTGATTAATTAATTAATTAATAGGTAGGTCGGTAGGTTAATTAAGTGCTTAATTTTTTTAATCAGGTCGATAATAGTTATTTAAGAGTGCTTATATAAACGTGATTACTTTTATAGTAGAATAAGAGTAGCCTTATTAATATCTATCGTTTAAGCGTTATAACCCGGGCTTATAACTATCATACGTTAAATAGCACTTAGATAATTAACTTCGTAAAGCAGAAATCTTATATATATAGATATTATATTAAGTGATATCTCTATAAGTCTTTTATACCCTTAATTTAGGTGGTAAAGACTCTGTGATAGGTACTATATTATTTAGATCCTATCCGGTCTTTTCCGGTATCTGCCCCTATTATATCGGAAGCCCTTAGTTATAGCGTGGATCCCCCCTGGATCCCCTATAGACTATGTCGTGGTCCGTGTGCCTATGCGATATAAGCCTGTCCGTAGCCTTAGATGTCGCACTGAAAACACGTGAGCCTGTCTCCTGTGTTTCTATTAGTTGTTATTAGACCTATATTCCTCTTTGGAAAAGGGGTAGATATATTTAGAATACCTATACCTTCCTGTTTTTCCTTTTTTTTATATGACGAATATAATTATATATCTTCTGTATCTATACTCCGACCGGATTACACGCCCGTTAATCTAATAGTTATAAGCCCGGGTAGTAGCAGTAACTAGTAACTTCCTGCTAATCTATTATCTACGTTTATTTTGCGTGTGCTTCCGTAGCTAATTAAGGAGTATCTATAGACCCTATTCTCTCGCTAAGAAAAGCCCTTATTCGCTAAACCCTTACTATAAACTATGTCCACGAAGCTTAAAGTCACCGCCGCAGCGCTCGGTATCCCGCGGCTAGAGTCTACTAAGTAAGAGGCCGATTAGACCTTCTATATTAAGTTATATACGTAGGGTATAGAGGTCTAGGCCTTACTCGACCCTAATAGGCCGAAGTAGCTAGACGACCGACCCGAGTATGTTATGCCTATATCTATCGACTAGCTACGCGAAAAATATACCTAGGTTATTAACGGGGTGCTAACCCCTCCTACTATATCGGAATTAATTAAGCTCGCTAAGCTAGAAGGCTATAAGGTTATAGCACGTAATTAAAAGCTCGCCCGATCGATTAAGGCACTTAATAAAGTTAATTATATACTTAAAGCGACTATCGAAACCTCTACCTATTAATAAGCCGTCGAGGAAGCTATTAAGAAGTACCCTAACTACGAAAAGGGGAAATAAAACCGTTACTTCACGATATGATAAGTGATAAAGGAATTAAAGAAATACTTCACTCCTAGCGTACTATTCTTAGCCAAGGAGATTTATCGAGTATACGATAAGCACCTCTAGGATACTCGAAACGCTAACACGAAGGTGGTAGCGTAGTATACAGAGTGGAATACTCTTATCCGGCGCTATTATTAGTATAAAGTAAACGACGTTAAGGGTTCTATAGCTATCCGTAACTTCCTCGTCGTAGTTAGGTAGCGTTTTACCCCGGCTTAGGTAGAGGCTAAGTTCCACGAACTAACCCGTAAGGAGAATAAGGATAAAGTAATTAATAATATCCTGATATACGGCCGCGAATTTAACGCGATTATAAGCGCTCCTAGCCTTAATAGAACCAAGCACGGCGTTTACGCTACCCTGGGCGACCGCTCCGATAAAGACGACGATAACGGAAAAGGGAAGAAAGGGAAGGGTAAGGGGCATAAATACCCCTATAATAGGACCTATTCGTGGAAACCGGAGCTCTATAATAGAGTGGAGTATACTCTTATAGGTAAATACGAGTAGTAGCTATCTGTGTAGATAAGCGATAATTATATCGAACGAATCCGGAAAAAGCTATAGTAATAAAAGTAGAAAAGCCTATAAGAAACCCTATTAAAGAAGGGATAGGGAAGCGCCGGTAAGAGTAGCGATAAGGGTAACGGATATCCATTAAAGGTTATTATAACTATCTTAGACCTAACCCTTATTTACGACATAGGGGAAGTTCCCGGTATCTACGCGGCGCTATGATTTAGCGCTTACCCGCTCTTATATAGTACCCTTTTAGATAATTACGGCGCGATATACTTAGTTAATTTAATCGACCTGCTTATTCCCGGATCTTTCGTCCTAATAGACGGTACTATTAAATCCAGCACCACGGAATTCCCTATTATCGGTAAAGGTAAACGGATCTTTAAGGGCCTTCTTAATAGACTATTAGGTACCCCGAAAGTCGACTTAGAGCTTAACGACGTCGTCGTGGTAGAGGGACTTTACACGAATATTATCTCGGAAGCTTTATTATATAAGGTTAGGATCTAGTATTCGGGATATAACTACTCACTACGATACGGAATAGCGGATAAGAGCGTGGTTTTATTAAAGCTATTATAACGCTTTAATATAATTATTCCTTAGTATAAGCTAACTTTATTCTCATTTTCTTTTTACCCATATATTTAACTAATACTATAAGGCGTGATTCCCGTAAGCTACGATTATATTTATATACTAATAGTAGCTATCGATTAACCGATAAGAGCGCCGCTTCCGAAGCTATTTCGACTATCTCGAGATTCCCGTTATCTATATATTAACGAAGAGAGGCTATAGTATCTAAGGGCCGGCTACCTAGGACTAGAAGCTCTTCGAGCACTAGTTCGTAACGCTAGAAATATATTAATATAAGGTATTAAGCGGATTAAGTATAAGACCTATGCTCGAATATAGGTTCGTTAGGTCGTGTCTCGTCGACTATTAGATTACCGCTCGCCTAGGCCGTTCTAGCGTATTTATTAGGACTTATAGGAATTACCGGAGAGTTATAATAGTATAAGTTATCTCCTTATGATTAAGGAGGAGTATAGCGGTTAGATTTATATACTGCCTTTAGTGTCGAAAAATAGGGTTATAGTCTATAACGCCCTTAAAGCGTTTAAGAGATAGGTTACGCGTTAGTTTAATCTATACGTCTATAAGATACGTAGTGATAATAAGCCTTTAATCGTGTATATAGTAGGGGATTCGCGGACCTAGCTATAGGCGAGTATAAAGGGTATCGATATAAAGATCGCGCCTTTATATACCTAAAAACCAAATAGCGCTATTAAGAGGGCAGGCGAAGCTATCGTTATAAAGTCTAACACTATACTAAACGGCGTAGGTATTCTAGGTTTTATATAGCCAGAGAGTATAAGAGCGGTAGCGTAACTTTATAATATAATTCTATTATAGCGCCTAGGTTAGAAGTCTCCTATTAAGGTACTAGACTTATAGTTTAAAAGGCACGCGCCGCTTAAGATAAGAGAGTATTCAGCCGACCTACGGCTAGATTAGAGTGGTATGTATGCCTACGGTTACCGCGCTTATCCCTTAGATAGGAATAGGGAGACTAGAAGGGAGAGAAAGATATATAAGGTTTAACCTAGGGGCTATATTAGGTATCTTATAGAATATATTACCTATAATATCTATAGGATATAGATGTCGTAGTATTAGAAGGTTATAATAACGCGTAACGTGTAGTTTAACGAGCGGTTATTTTATAACTCGAAGCTCGAAGAAGTAGAGTAGATTATGGAGCCGGAGCCCAGGAACTAGCTTATAACCTACGAAGACTATAAAGATAAAGATACCGAATTTATCCTATAAGTAGCACCGCCCGCCGGCCTATCTAGTAGCGCACCTTCTAAAGATTAAGTAGAGTCTACGGGTTTAGACTCGGGGGTAGGAGTAGCTAGTACTATTCTAGAGGCGCCGGAACCACTAAATGCCGATGTAACCACTAATAGTCCTAACGATAGGCTACCCGAACCGCCCGTGCTAATAGGCCTCTAAGCTCTATTCGCTATACCTGATCCGTAAAGCCGGAATAACTAGGACTAAGGCGCCGGGCCATAGCTATAGGAGGAACTCTTAATTAAGCTATCGTCTATATATACTACGGTACCCGAAGGAGACGCTGCTATTAACACGCTAGAGCTATATATACTAGATCTTAATATAGATAATCTGGAGTAATAAGGAGGAGCGAGGAATATATAGACTAAGGCACGGGAACTAGCTACTCCTAATCCAGGTCACGGTATTAACTAGCCCTTAACGTCTAGATCTCGAACTAATAATCCTAAGGTGACCACGCACTAACGTAAACGGAGTATATAGGTTAAGGATATAATAAGGGTTAGCGCCCGAATTATAGATTAACGTGCTTAGGGGAAGACTATTCGGATTAATCCACGGACGCACGTAGTAGAGCCAGATATACCCTTAACATATACGTTCTTCCTATCTAATTGATAAAAAGTGTATAACGATAAGATATAGGGGCTCCTATCCTTTTACTTAGTGATATTCGGAGTAGCCGATATAAAAATAAAACCTTATTCGAAACTAACAGAGGAACCGAAGTCCTTACTCGACGGCAGGGTTTATCACGACCACCTAAAGGCTATACTAAGGCCTTAGAGAGAGCTTTATAACCATCCTATACGCGACTAGTTTAAGGAAGCGGCGTAGAAGGAGGTTAATAAGCTAATTCAGAAACGTATATAAAGGGAAATTAATAGGGTATCGGCGAAGTCTAAGCCTCTTTTACTTAAATAGGTATTTATCTATAAGTTCGACTAAGGCGGGTATCTTAAGAGATATATGGTAAGGCTATATATCCGAGGGAATCTCCAGGAAAGCTTAACGATTAAGGGAATCTACGCAGTAACGCTCGCTTTAAGGTCGTTTCGTATTATTATAGCTTTAGCCGCTTAATTTAACCTAGAGATTAAGTAACTGGATATCGTTAACGCCTTCGTTAACGCCGAGAGGAATAGAATAGGTACGCCCGTTATATATAAGCTTCTAGATAGGTTTAAGTAGCCAGATAAATACTTAGAGCTAGATAAAGTACTTTACGGCTTACGAGATTCACCTCGATTATAGGTCTAGACCTTTATAGCGACGTTATCGGATCTAGGGATAAAGCCTAGTAAAGAAGAGCTATATCTATGTTATATAGCGGCTTAAGACACGTTTATTATCTTCTTTATAGACGATATCCTCGTCATATTCTATACGAACACGGCTATAAACGCCTTTAGAATTATTAACGATATCAGGAAAAGGTTTAAAGTATTAGAAAAGGTAATGTAGAGTAGTTTCTAGGAATTAAGATCACGCGTGATCGCTCCCGGCGTAAGATTCTACTTAGTCACGACTTATATATCGAGAAGATCGTAGTTAGATTTAATTTAGATACTACGAATATATACCTAGCGATTCCTATTCCTATTATAGAATACCGGAAGAGAGAAGACGAGACCACGGCTTAAGAGGTTAAATCGTACTAGGAAAGGGTCGGATTATTACTATATATAGTAGTTATAATACGTCCTAATATAGCCTTTACAGTATCTATCTTTTCCCGCTTTCTTAGAAACCCCTCCCCGGAGTATTATAAGGCAGCGGACTAAGCTATCCGTTACTTATATATAACTAGAGACCTCTCGATTTAGTACGGATCGAGCACTAGTTTATAGGCTATAGTAATCGCGAGTAACGCCTCTTTTACTAACGATATCGATACACGATAATCTTTATAAGGCTATCTTATTAGCTTATTGAGAGGTCTAGTAGTATAGAAAATGATAAGGTAAGTAACCGTTACTATATCTATAACTAAAATAGAGCTACTCGCTCTAGAGTAAGTCGCGAAGGAAACGATAGGATTAAAGCGCCTATTCGCAGAGATACGCTTTGACCCCGAATCCCCTTAGGATATTAATTACGATAACACTTAAATAATTAGGCTGATAGTAGATAACGGCTATAGGATCGAAACCCGGCTTAGATATATAGATATTTGACGCTTATAGGTTTAATAGGAGCATGGTAAAGGGACCTTCAGGGTGGTTTATTTAGCTACGAGCCTTATACCGGTAGACGGAATAACGAAGGTACTCCCACGATAAAAGTTCGAGATCTTCCGCATATATCTTAATATAACGAGTGCACGGAGGGGGTAGACCGGAGAAGTTAACGTTAAGAATCAGGCGCCGGAGGCGCACCGCACGCCGGCGGAATAGTAAGATTAGGGCAAAAGCAAAAGTGGTATCTCTCTATAGTACTAACCTAACGCCTAAGCTATATACTAACTCCTAAGAGCTAAAAGTAAAATATAAAAACTAATGTCCGGCGAACCTAAATACTATTACTATGCTTTATTTTAAGCGACCGGAGCAGCGGTTTTACCGCCACCGCTAATCTCACTACTACCTGCTATAGCCGAACCATTATTAATAATAGCGCTATTTCTAATAATCGGCGCGATAACTTGCCCCTAAGGGGCTCCGGAAACCACGGTAGGCGTAATATTTTGCTATTACTACTACTGCTAAAGCTGGTCGCCGAGGCGACGAGCCACTACCTCTTCTACTAAACTCTTAAAATAAGCCGAGAAGCTAGGCTTGGCCGAGACCTTTTCCCCGGGCGTGGGGATACACTTAAGAGCTTTGTCGTCGAAAAAGCGCTTAGTATTATTATCCTCTAGGTATTTGATTTCCTGCTTAATATACTGCTTTAATTTAGCTAGGAACTACGCCGGAAAGGTTAGCCGGAGCACGTTAATTAAGGAATAAAACGATAAAAAGTACTTTACGGTCGTTATCCGTAGAACTAGGTCTAATCTTATAACAGACACGGCGTTAACTAATATATTAATAAGAGGGAGTATACTAAAGTAACTAGGATCTATTATTAGTAATTAGAATATAACGGAGCACGGATTCTTAATCCGGATTTAAACCGGAGCTCTTATCCACGGTCGTAAATCTCGATAACTAGGGGGTAGGAACCTATACCTAGGAGTATATATAGTTACTATTATAATACTTACGGTAATAAGTTAAGCGCCCCTTAATAGTAATATAGGTCTTAAATAAGCTTTGTTTTCTAGAATAAATGCCCTTTATACACTAATATAAGGGGGATTAAGGGGCACGGTTATAAAATTTAGATCGGGGCCTTAGTCGACTTCTTAGTCGGCTTCTTGGGAGTCTGCTACTCTATTAGTAACCGGAGCCTTACGACTATAAACGAAAGCACGAAGCTAAGGGACTAGAGCACTTATATTAGGCTTTTTACCGGGGGTCTTAGTTATACCGGAAGGCTTAGTTAGACTAGCACTAACGACCTTAGCGCTAGAAGAACGGGTTAAGGGGGCCTAAAATAACGCCTACTATTAGCACCTATATTAAGATTTAGAGCTCTGGTAACTTACTATAGCGCGTTTATAAGGGGAAAAGCGGCTATTTAAGAAAGGAAGAGAAGAAAAAAGTCCGAAAAATTAGGCGAGGCACGAAATCCACGAAAAATCGTTAAAAAAGGATCGTGGTTATAAGAAGGAAAAGAAGGCTAAAAAAAGCCTGAAAACCCTTTTATTTATATCCGGCACCTCCCCTATCTACTAAATACTTTAAATAGCACTTTCCTTTATTATTAACTACTATTATTATTATTCTTTCTTATTTTATAAGCTTCCTTACCTGCCTTTTAACTCGACTTTAAGGGATACATAACTACTCTTTAAAGCTATTTTAAGATTAACTATAAGGCGCTGGCGAGGTCAGGCTAAGTAATTACTAAGCTAATCAGGGTATAGTAATTAGGGGGTGTGTCGCACTAAAAACACGTGAGCCTCTTTCCTGTGTTTCTATTGGTTGTTACTAGACCTATATTCCTCTTTGGAAAAGGGGTAGATATATTTAGAACACCTATACCTTCCTTTTTTTCTTTTCTTTTGTGTGACGAATACAATCATACATCTTCTGTATCTATGCTCCGGCCGGATCACACGCCCGTCAACCCAACATTAGGGCCTATCTCTCCTATCGGTAATTGGCGGCAACACGTAGCGCGACCCGCGCACATGGCTGCGTCCCACTCCTCTAGTGTACATTCTCCTTCACTTTCGGCCAAGAGAAGTGCACCACTGGTTGTGAAGCACAGTAGGTGTAGAGACTTCGCTTTGCTCATTATCTCAGCGGAAGGGTTCCTAATGGGTTCGCGACCCATCGCTTCTCTTGGAGTCGCTATAACCACGCAAGTAGCTATCTCCTTGAGTGGTACGGCGGCGGCCAGCAGTGCAAGGATCGCAGCGTGGAGCAGCGAAGCAACCCAGGCAAGTTTCTGCGTTGTGCAATGTTGAATTAGCCCACCTCGTCTTGGGTGCTAGTCATCTTGGCGAGAAACACAGCAGAAAATAGCAAAATGAACTCACTTTGTGGGCTTGGACGGCCTTGTCGTTTATCAAGTCGCCCCGATGTGTTTGGGTGACCTGGAGGGTCACCTGGAAAACACAACGAGGATACCTTTTGACGAGTATCAGCTGCCGCAGAGCTCTTTCAATTATGGACTCGAGCTGTCGTTCCCTTGTGCCTGTAGAGGTGCATGCATATCAATACCCTATTGTATGTTCTTACAAATGGGCCCAGCAGCCAGTGAGAAGGAGCGTCTTGAAGATCCTACCCCCAATGCCAGCCAATGGCCGTAATACGACGTCGATGATCGCCTCGAAAGGGTTTTCCTCACGTCTCTGCGCCTCCATCGGCCCGTTCACGCTTGCAACCACTTGATACCCTTCATTAGAAAGTGTTGCTGAACCATCTGTTCGGTTGAGATGGGAGAGGTGCCCGTTGGGATGTGACTTCATCATCGCTATGCAGTCAGTCCCTTGGTCGCAGTTGGTTATGAGTGAAAAAATGCCAGTCCGAAGAACAAGGAGAAGTAAGGGTAATTGTCAGATAAAGCGTAGTCAAAATTGTCACAAAATAGGTCAAAATTACTTAAGGCAATTATGTACTATTATGACTGTTGTCAGAATATAAATAATGTACGCGGAATTGTTATCGCATGGGCAGGACCACGACGTGGTCCATAGGGGATCCAGGGGGGATCCACTCCCTGACTAAGGGCTTCGGACCTCGGGCATCAGGATATAACAGGGGCGGATACCGGAAAAGACCGGATAGGATCCAAATAACATAGTACCCATAATAGAGTCTTCACCACCTAAATTAAGGGTATAAGGGAAATACAAGGATGTAACTTAATATATTATATACACACGAGATTTCTGCTCTATTAAGTGAATTATATAAGTGTCTATTTTACGTGCGATAGTTATAAGCCCGGTTTATAACGTCTAAACGATAGATATTAATAAGGCTACCTATATTCTACTACTAAAAAGTAATCACGTTTATATAAGCACTCTTAAATAACTACTATTAACCTAATTAAGGCAATTAAAAAGTTAATTAACCTACCTATTAATTAACTAACCGATAAATAATAGACTAGTAAAGCTATATTCTAACGTATTTAATGCTAAACAAAAGGCGGCCGTTACTACCCTTATTAACTAAAGGGATTAGGTAGTCTAGGAGCGCGCCGTATATAGTATATCTACCTCCTACTAAGATAACTACCTTAATCTAAAGCTAAGTGATAAGGAGGCTAACGCTTATCTCCTCCCTATACCTATACTACCTAATATCCGTAAATATAAAGCCCTTGCTATAAACCCCGATACGGAGGAGGCTATAGCCACCCTATCTTCTACTATTACGGTAACTCCGTCCTCCACTATTATACTAAAGGGCGATAAGGCTATAAACGCCACGGACGCTATAGCCACGGCTACCACGGCTAGTATTATAACGGCCACGGCCGCCGGTAAAAGGAAGACGGCCGCTCGCCGGAAGGCTACGGCCGTAATAAAAGAACTACTAACCAGGACGCCTACGTCTATTAATAACCTCTCCGAAAAGGGGCGTACACACTACTTATAAGATTACCGCGTATACCGCGAGGAAAAGGCAGACTATAATATATAGTAGAAGAAATTTAATAAGGTACGCTCCTATATCGAAAGGACTATCTATACTATATTATATAGCCTCCTCGCTTAATTATAGAATAATACCGTAAATAACTTATAGGCTTAGATTACTCTCCTATACACGTATATAGGACTAACCCCTATAAACCTCTATAAGGAAGCTTTAGCCCTATATTAACGATATACTACGCCAGTAAACGCTATACCTAAAAATATAGACGGCTAGGTTATAAGCTAGAATATAGCGATAATATACTATCAATATATAGGCGTTTTAGAGCTATTAAGCGCGGACTATTAGGTAGAAGACGCGTTAAAAGCTATAAGATCTATTACCTAGGAATAGAGTAATAACTACCTAGTAAATAACTATAATAAGATTACGGAAAATAAGCTAATAATTAATAACTTCGTAAAGGCTTTAAGGGCGGTTCTTAGTAATATAAAAAGCCTATAATCCTGCGCTATAAAGCCTAGAGTCGGGAGAGGCACCTTTATGACCCTCAGGAACCTCCCTAATACTAAGGATACTACTAATAATAAAGATAATAAAAAGCGTCCTCGTAGCGATACGTCCGTAAAGGCTATCCCTCCTATAATAAAAAGGCCTTATAAGATATATAAGAACCCCTATACTACCGCCGCCTATTAGTACGTAAGGCCGGATATACGCCCTTATACCTAGTATAGTCGTGAAGATATTATAAAGGTCGCAGAAAAGAAAATACGTATTTATAGTTTTAAAAGCCGCGTGGATACCGCGATATAAAAAAGGCGGGAAGTAATAGCTACTACCGCTAATAGGATAGAGGAAGTCTAGGAATATTAATTCTATAATACTACGCCTACTACTATAATAGTTTATAAAGACTTATCCGTTACCGCGATAGGACTAAGAGCCTACCTAACCTAGGGGGTAGCGCGTCGTCGTACGACGATACTATTAAGATTATAATAAAAATAAGAGGTATCCTCTTGTATTAACTAAGCCAGAGCGCTATTATACTACGCGATCCTAGACTTAGGATCGTTAATCTATATCTTTAATAATCGAGGCCGTTTTACGGCCGTTAGACTACCTATAGATACTTTATCTTTATCCCTTTAGGTAGGTACTTATAAGGCTTCTATCCTCGGATACGGAGACGTTAAGCTACGTGTATAATCACCGTCGGGTATAAAAAGACTGCTACGCCTCCGTGATATCGTATACTATAAGAAATTTATCACTAATATCGTCTCGGAACGCCAGCTATACCTATAAGGTTACCGCTAGGATACCGTAAATATTACTATTATTAGCTCCGCCGATACCCGGCCTATCTATAAGCTACTAGATATCCACGGCCAGTATATAATTAAGCGCGCGGAAGCTATAGCCGCCACCGCGTTCGCGGTCTTAGTAAGACACCCCCGTGATAACCCGTATAGAAGATCACGATAACCGCGGTAACCGTAGAAGACTATAGTATAACGGTAGTATAAACACCTTGGCTATTACGGTACCGATGTTCTCGCGAAGATCGTTAACGCCACTTAGGGGGTAAAGATAAAGGGACCACGTATATCGGGCTATAACGCGTATAGGTAGTCGTAAGTACCTACGTAGATCCGGCGGATACTATCCTTTTACCCGTTAAAGCCCGGAGAGGCCCTAGCTACTAATTTTCACGATCTAGAAGAGTCGGAATCGCTAGGCGGCCTATATAAGTCTATTATATTCGTTATAGACATGTATATAGGTTATACGTAGGATTACTACTTATAGAAGAGACACTAAGGCTTTATCCTACACGCGTTAAAAGACGTTTTTACCCTGCTTAAGACCTAATTCGACGTTAGGCCACGCGTTCTACGGGCCGATTCCAAGATATTTTAGTACCTAGAAGTCGTTACTTTCCTCGCTACTAAGGGGTAAAGGGCTAGCCGTCGGCACTATACTTATAGGATTAAAACGGTGTTATAGAACGGATTAAAGGTATTATTAAGAGAAGGGCGAAGGCTATAAGAATTAGAGCTAATCTGCCTATATCTATGTAGCCTATGATCTTTAAGACTACTCTATATCTATATAATAGGACGCTACGATATATTGACGACTAGCGAACGCTATATAAAGGCCTACGCGGCCATTAACCTAACCATACGCACCTATAAGTATACGGCTATAAAGCCTTTATAAAAACGCGCGATACCTAAGCTAAAAGGAACCGCCTATAAAGGCTAAAACCGAAGGTATAGATCGGTTATCACGTTAGATACTATTCCTTAAATAGCTTCCGCGTATAGCTACTATACCTAACGGATCTTATTACTATAAAAGATATAATCTTTAACGAAGAGAAGACTTTTAACGGCAGGATTAAAAAGCTATAAGCTATAGCTTCCGCTGAGGAAATCAGGAAATACCAATAATCCATCCGTATCACCTAATCTAATAATATCAGGACCGCGAATAGACTGCTATTAAGGGGTATAGCCGTAAGCGTATTAGATCTCGAGTTAGAAGACTCTAATACCACCGCTATTACTATAGGCGAGGAAAACGCTACCGCTGTTACTACGGGAGAGGCTACCGCTATTACTATAGATACCGATACTATTACGGATACTCCGCGGTTTACCACTATAAGGTTTAAACCGTTTCCCACGCCTCTAATATCCCTTAAAGATCCTGCGCGCGCGTTCCTTATAGCGTTAGCGGTGGTCAGGGGCGTTAAGGTGGAAGAAGACGATAACTACTAATAGGCAGCCGCGGATACCTCTAAGGGGTGCCTATTACCCACGTGCCTATCTATCGTAAGCCTCTACACGACTAAGAAGGTATAGAATAATAACGCCTAGAAGGCATTCTTTAACGCCGGAAGGACTTATAACCCCATACACGCGAGGAAGTAAGCTATTAATAACGGCGATATCGGTACTATAGATCCCTCTCCATTTAACGCCTCCAAGCGGCTATCACGTCTAACCCGCGAGGATATCCCGCCTCCGCTAAACTACTACCGCGATATATACCTTTACCCGTTACGGGAGCGGTGGTTATAGGCCAAGGGGGAGTACCTTAACGGTTACCGATAGATAGGCTACTAATAGGAGGTAGGTAGTAATCAGGCTAATAAGTAGTAAGTCCTCGCCTATAGATAGGTATATACCTATAAATTCAATAACGAGGGCACCCTCCTTAACTATAAGGCACGCCTTATAGTATAAGGGGATTAATGAAAACGGTTAGAAACTAAAGATAACTACGCCGCCACGTTAGCCTCACAGTCCTTTCGTATACTAATAACGATCACCGCCCGATTTAACCTAGAAATAAGGCAGTTTAATGCTATTAACGCGTTCGTTAACGCTAGCCTTAAAGAGAAAGTGTTTATAAAGATACTGTAAGGCTACGAAGTACCAGGTAAGGTACTACTACTACGGAAAGCCGTTTTCGGTTTATGGGTATCGCTACTATTATAGTAGAACGAATTTAGCGGCACGCTATAAAAGATAGGATTCACGGCCGTGCCTAATAACCCCTATATTATACTCCGCGACGGTTTAATCCTATTCTTCTACGTCGACGATATCGGACTTATATACTATAGAGACCGTAAAACTAACGCCGACGACCTTAAGGCCGCCCTTAAGCGAAGCTATAGGTTATTAAGAGGCTAAGAAATCCGTTAGTTCCTAGGAATTAAGGTCCTAAGGGATAGAGCCAGCCGTAGGTTATAGCTATTATAATCCTCCTACGTGGATAAGATCGCGGTTAAATACTATATAGATATCCTCTACCGAAAACCACTAAAGGTCCTATTATCTATAGAGCCGTTAATACCACGCGATGGTATACGCGTGTTAATTCCCGAGGTCTATTAGTATTAGGGTATAATCGGTTCTATCCTATATACCGCTATCGTGATAAGACCCGATATCTCGTTCGCCTATTCGAAGCTTTCCTAATATAACGTTAACCCCTCCTCTAACCATCTTAAAAGGGCTTAATAAGTGCTGCTATTCTTATACTATATACGGCATTACTACCTAGAATTCGGTGGGGATAGACTCTTCCAAACCGTAAATAACGCGTCCTTCGGGGATAATCCAGACCGTAAAAGCTGCTAAGGATACGCGATAAAGCTCTTCGGCGTCACTATTAACTAAAAGGCGGGTAAGTAACCAATAGTTACGACGTCGTTAATAGAGTTAGAACTACTCGCTCTTATAAAGGCCGCTAAGGAGATATTATTCGTTAGTCGGATATTAAGGGATCTAAAGCTTCGGTTAGATTAATAATAACTATAGCTATACTACGATAATTAGTAGACTATTAAGCTCGTTAATAAGAAGGTATAACGCCTACGAATAAGTCTACGGTATATCGATATTTATAACTAGTAAGCGCGCCAGTTAGTATAATAAGGCCTCTTTAAGGTCACGTATATTAACACAAAGGATATAATGGCGGACGGGTTAACGAAGGCACTACCGGAGGCAGGGATTAAAAGACTATAGTAATAGCTTAATTTAACGAATTAAAAGGATCGTATTAAGTAGTTAAAATAACTGCACGAAGAGATTAACCGCGCTAAAGCCGTAGCGACGACGAGGGCCCCTAAGGGCGTAGCAGATCCGATAGATATAAATCCAATTAAGCAGATCCGGCTACTCAGGATCGAGGAACTAACTAGGATAGATTTAATTTAAACAGTTAAATAGGGCGGATTTACATCCCTTTTATAAGGGAGTTTTCCCTTAACTATTAATTCTACGATAGAAAAGTTAAGAGCGTTTAGTTTAGACGGAGGCCTCTAATTAGTCAGTTAACCTAAGAGGACCCACCTTAACTAAGGGGGTGTGTCGTATAGGTATACGGACCACGACGTGGTCTATAGGGAATCCAGGGGGGATCCACGCTATAACTAAGGGCTTCGGATATAATAGGGGCGGATACCGGAAAAGAACGGATAGCATCCAAATAATATAGTACCCATAACAGAGTCTGCACCACCTAAATTAAGGGCATAGGAGACTCTTACAGATATTGTAACTGGATAAAGACGTAATGGCACCAGATCGTCAAGACAAAGATTAGATAAAGAGGTTAGTCTAGTAAAACCACGATGCATAACCAAAATATAACCAACACCGCTATAACCTTTAGCGAAGAAGTAGATCGGTAGTCACTATTCTAATCAGGGTAATATAAGTCGAACTAGAAGGATACCTTAAACGTAGAATAAGTAACTATAAAAGAGGATAATAATTAAATAATCGTCCCTCGATAGGGATATCTAGAGCCTGTCCTTAATATATATATAGGAGGCGGATCCCGTACCTTAAAAAGGGGGGTTATATACCCGGCTACCGATATTATACTAATACCGTATCTGCGCGGTTATAATACGGCCCTAGTTGTCTTTTTTACGCCTTTATAGCGTAGATAACTCCTAAAAATAAGTAGATATAAGTAAATAAACTAAGTAAAGAGCTATTATATATCCTTATTTCTCTAATCACCCCGTCCTCTATATATACTAAGTCAGGGATCCTCTTAGTTCTAGTTCCTCCGTATATACCGTTCCCTTACTATCTTTATCAGCCACTTCCTTAAGACGTTACCCGTCTAATCCTCTATATATACCTTTACTTACGCTTTCGTAAAGTTCTCTCTCTAACTATATAGTTAGGCTTACTAGCCTTCCTAGCCTTTTAGTTAGCGGTAGCTTTATCCGCCTCCTACTTAATCCCCGTGTTATATTAACGCTATCCTTCCTCAGGTATAGCCTCAGGCAGTAGTAGATATAGCGCGCTATTAGCCACTACGTTATAGAGGCCTACTTAGTATATGTTATTAAAGGACTAAATCTATTTTTCCTTCGTGTATAGACTTAGCCTAATAGGACTAACACGCTTAGCTAGAGGCCGTATATCTATGAGTCTATAGTAAAGTAGGTAATAAGATATCTCTATACCCTTAGCCTAGTACTTTACCTCCTTTTGCTATTTATCTGAGATATTATAGCTCCTCTTCTTTAAGACGATAATAGGCTTAGGCGCCGCCTTAGGAATCTTAGGCGTTTTAGGTATTTTCGGGGGCGGCGTTTTCTTAACGGCTAGTAGCGTTTACTTCACGGCTTTTTTACCCCTTAGCGTCTAGAGCTTAAGGCTACTAAGACCTGCGTTATCGACGTTACTATTACTATCGGATAATACTAGGCGGTCCTAGAAACTCTAGGCTAATGTATTAATAAGATCTATAACCTCGGGATTAGGGGAACTAATAAGGTTAATAGACTCCTTTTCGACTTTAGGCGTCTTAGGAGTCTTAGGACCCTTAGGCGGGTTAACCGGTGTCCACTTCTTAGTCTTATTAATAGGCTAGAATCTAATCGTTTTAGGGGCCTTAAGAGGCGGTATCGCGGGCTTTATAGTTAGGTCTATATAGTGACCGAAGCCGAAGAGTTTACTAATATAAATCACCTAGTCTTTTTTAATATACCGAGTATATTCCCTTATATTATTCCCGTAATAACCTTAAGTAAATCTATAAATCTTAGAGCCCTAAGGGAATAGGTATCCTTTTTAGACTAAAGCTTTAATCTATTCTATAATAAAAGGACTCTATAAGTAGCCGTCTAGCTATATAGGGCTAGGGATAATATAGAACTTCTTAGCTATACTATTAACGGCTTCCTTAGTAGCTCTAATAGAAATTATCTACTATATCGTAAGACGGGCGACTTCGAGGAGGCGTTATGTACCTGTATTATTAGACTATATACTATTATACCTATATATAATCTAAGTCGCCTAATGGATAATTAGGCTAACGAAATAGTTACCGTTAACGTTGTAGATGATAGGGATAAAGCGGCTAGTTATAGTATATTACCGTGCCTTATCGGAGAGAGTTATGAACTCCGCCTTACCCTTAGTATTTATTCCCTAGCACGGAATCGTATTAAGGAATACCGTAGGCCTTAAATCTCCTTACCTATAGCTAACCACCGTACTTACTACCTCTTTTATAGCGCCCTTCTCTTACTACCTATTAGCGTTATTATCTTTACGTAGTCCGTAAGCTAATATTAAAATAGAATATACTTTAAGGTAGTACTCGCTATACGAGATTATTAGAGGGGACTATAACGCGGCTAGTCCTACGATCTCTACGTCTAGCCCGTTATTCTTATTCTAGCTTAGGAGTCCTTAGACTATCTACTAGCCTTCCTTTAAGATAGCTCTAAACCCAGTGTAAGGGGTATCGTTATCTACGGCCTTAAAAAGGCGGTATGGTAAACTACTTACTAGGAATACCTATCTACTCTTCTTAGGGTTATACTTCTTATAAGGCCTAGTACTTAGTTTAATAGCGGTTTATCCTTTAGGTTAAACGTTCTTATTTAGGTCTAAGCCATTAGGGGCGGTGACCTAGTAGTTTACTAAGTTATTAGCGGCTATAGCGTTAATGCTTACGGGTTCTAGCGTTTACGGTTACTTATATTACCCTAATCAGGCTCTTTAGTAATGATTTCTTATAAAGAACAAAGAAAAAGAGACGAGGGAGAAGTATTAGGAAAACTTAGAGGGATAGAAATAGAAATAGGGGAGAATAGGTAAACCTGAGTTTATAAGGATATATCGAAGGGGAAGATTAGGACTAAGGCCGAGGAGGGTTCTATTTATCCTCCGAGGATATCTCTTAAAGGTTCTCTCCTTAAAGTAAGAGTCCTTAGCTTATAACTATAGCCCGAACGGTCTTTTAGTCGTTAAAGGAGGTTATTTCCTAGGTTATAATAAAGATAGTCTTCGTAAATCGGAAAAAAGAGTGCTAAATTAGGAAATCGATATTACAAACGCTTACTATAATTAGCTAACTAGCTTTAGCGCTTACTATAATTAGCTAGTAAATATCGGATAAGGCTTTTTATTTATTAGGTAGTGGGCGGAGTCGTGATTCTATAATAAAGGGAAATAAAAGGAGGTAGCTATAAATGGCTATAAAGGTAGGTTAAATAGTCGTGATTACTTCGTTAATAACGCTTCCTTTAACTTATAGAAGCTATAAGCCGTGCCGCTAATACCTTTACTTACTAGTCTCTTAAATATGAAAGTCGTAGGGTCCCGGCTCCTCGTTTTTCTTTTTTTAAGTAATTTCGTCACTTTTTTAGATATCTCTTAGATAGCACTATAAGTTCTTAACTTCTTAAATATATACTATAGCCTCTAAGTGTATAATTAGAATATTAAATAAGGCAGAGCCGTATAAACGTAAGAAGGCTATTAGGAGGTAAGAGTGCGTTAAGCCTATTCCGTGGTTTTAGCCTAAAACGTGTCTAATAAAGGGTACTCCTAATAAGTATAACATTTAGGTAATGCCTATAGATATAACTATAAGTTTTGCTTCCCTGTTTCTTATAGTTACCCTAATTAGGGGATACTGACTTTAGTGCTAAGGTTAATACCTATATCAGTTAGTTCGAAGTGGCTAATAAGGGCGGCGTTTTATACGTTAAGCTTAACCTCCTATCTTCGGTCGTTAATTTAGATACCCGGCTTACCGTTATAAACCGGTTTTAGGATACCTTATTACTAACCGAGATATAGAATAGTCTTTATTTAAGAAGATACACGACTTCTTTAAGACGTCTTTATTCCGTTATCGTATCTTTATAGCTAAGGACCTTATAGATCCTTAGAGAGAGTATATTATAAAGATCGTGGTAAGGCCTTATACCGCAAAAGCACTTATCGTATAGGTATATAGCGTAGGTAATAAGGTGCCCTGCTACTACTACGAAGAATACTAGATAGCTATAATAGATCGGGTTGATAATAAGATTATATACCTATTCTATAAGTGCGTTTCCCTACTATAGAATCCAGGCTTCCCCGACCACGCTAACTATTTATTCTATAAGTCTACTTACACGTTCCTGGATAATTGCCTTTATAAGGAGTTCTAGTAGGCTAAGTATAAGATTAACTAGCCTAATAGTAATTACCCCGGCTTTAAATACTATAATCCCCTCCCTAAGGATAACTTAGTACTACCTTAGTCCTTATATAACGATAAATAGTACCCGATCTACTCGCCTTAGACCGGTATTTTCCTAGTAAATATAACCGTTATAGGCCACGAAATCGCTTACTAAATACGCTAGGCTTATAGCGGTCAGACTTTTAAAGCTTATAATAGCTTACTTAAACTTATCCTAGTACTCCTAGCTCGATATATGAAGACCGTGGACGGGTATTATAATATTATTCGTAAGGCTAAGGAGGTGCCTAACCGGGAGGAAATAGTTATTTAGTAGACTATTCCGCTCCCTAAAGGGGCTTATATCTAGAGCCGGGTTTCCGAGAAGTACGGCCCGGAGGAAGCTGACTATAAAAGCGACCCTAACCTAGAAACTAAGTTACTTACTTAATGGGGTGTTTTATAATTAAGGGAATAGGTGGTAAGGATAGGTGCGTGGTTTACTAGGTCGCTTATAGGGAAGGGAATTAGATAGTTAATTATCTAGATAATATAACTCTAATAGATAAACGGGATTTCTAAGAAATAACGTTCCCTAGTAACCAGGGCTTTTACTCTTTTCGCGAGAACTTCGTGATAGGTCTAATTAGGGGAATAGATAATAGGGTTAGGGGGAAAAAGGTATAAAAGGAGGTCTTCTTCGTGGCTTATCTTCTTCTCTTTTTCCTTCTCTTTATAGTAATCCGTTTTCTACTCTATATAAGTAGACTTTATAGGCCGTATAAGAAGAATAAGATTTATAGGTAACGACCGGTAGTCGCTTAATTAGGCTAATAAAGCTAGGGAATCCCCGGATTTTCCGGTTTTTAGTATTATTATCGCCGTTATCGTCGTGATATTATATTATTCTTTTTTAGGGGGTTTTCTAGCAGGGCTCTTAACGCCGTTAACTTAGTGTCTTAAACTTACTTTTCTAGTAATAGGTACCGTATTAGTCTTTTCTTTCTGGATAAGGAACTTACGTACAGTAGGTTTAAGGGTAATATATATATAGGCGTGGTTAAGGGAATAAGGGTATAATATTAGTAATAGGGAGAGCGATTAGTAATAGAGATTAGGAAAAGGGGCTTTAAGTAGTAGAAAGGAGAGGGCTCTTATACTTCTAAAATCGGGCCTTTACGATAACGTAATAACTTAATAAGTTACTAGTACTAGGGTTAGTAAAGAAGGGATTTACTATTGACGGCTTATAGCCTTTGACGGTATCTTTCTTGATTATATTATACCCTTAGTGACCGTCCTTATATTAGTTATTCCCGATTATAACTCCTTTCTATAGAATAGGTAGCTTATATTAAACTAAGTGTAATTTAGCTTAGGTCCGATAAATTATACGGTGATTAGGGGAATAGAAGTAAAGAATTCGAAATTATAATCAAAGAAACCTATACTTATTATAGAAAAGAGTATATATAGTTGGATATCTTTATAACGTCTATATAGTTTGGCTTACTTATAAATATAATACATAATAAATATAGGGAAAAGTCTTCTAGTCGGGGAAATAAGTCTAGATAGGTTTATAGTGTTTCTAATTAGGGTAATAAAGGTAAAAGTTTAAAAAAGAAACGGACTAGGGTAGTAGTTAGGAAGATTTATTAATAGGTTTACGCCCTTTATACTAGCGTATATCGCGACTCTGGGTAGATAAAAGACTTAGCTTTATTTACCCACGGCCCTAAGACTATATACTAGCCTCCTAGCGAGTATAGGCTTTAAAAATAAAGGATATTAGGGAAAGTGATAATAAGGAATACAATATAGCTCGTTAGTATAATTCTTATACTTACTCGGGTTAAAATCTAGGCGCTATAGAATCTATACCTTAAGAGTACTAGACTCCCTTATCTTTTTTAACTCTTCCTCTAACTTCTTATAATACTCCCTTAATAACTGTCTTAGTCTCTCGGAGCGGCGTAAAAGACTATTAATAATATAATTAGGGGAACTAATATTATCCTCGGCCCTAGTATTTTCCTTAGGGTCCTTATTAGGTAAAAGGGGTGCTTCGGTGACTTCTTTAGTGATAAGCGCTCCTCGAGTAGGGTATATAATCCTAAGCTCCTCGCTATAGTCTTATTTAAGTATAGTCTAGTCCTTAGGCTCCTAATACCTATTATCGTTTTAGTAAAACTTCTTTAAGCGGTTAGTGGTAAAAGTAATTCTTTTTAGTTCTTCCCTAGTAAGAGTCTTAAGGATAAAGGACTCCTTATCGTGATTAGCCTTCCGGATACGATATAGGCTATTCTGTTAGTAGTTAAGCTTAGCCTTATAGCTTATATCGATAGCTTTCTTAGTATCGTTAACTAGTATAAGATCCTTAACTTATAGCCTTACTTACGGAGTACCCGGGCACGGCTAGCGTTAATATAGTCTCTCTATCGCCCTTATTATTTAGTGATTATAGTAATAGTAGCACGTTGGTCGGTATTAAGCTAGGTAAAAGCCCTTCACTAAAGTATTATATTATCCTTAGGGGTTTTAACGCGGCCTTAGTCTAATACTCTTCAGGTTAGGTAGGTTATCTTAATCGGGGTAATAGCCTTATAGCCGTGTAAAAGGAAGAAAGGGGTACAGCTAGTAGAAGCTTTTACCGTTATACGGTTAGCGAAGAGGATTATCGGCAGGATCTCGTAAAGGGCTTTAGGGTGAAGCTTCGACTAAATAGATAGAGTATAGGTAATGGCCTTATACCCTACCTTATTAAGGCTATTAGTGTAGGGGTAATAGACCGAGGCGAGCTTTCGAGTAGCCTTATAGCGATGGTTTAGCTCGATTGTATAACCCTTATTCTTAGGACCTCTATCTATAAGGAGGATTATATAAAGCCTATACCTATAGATTATATCTTCCTATAGGAATAAGGTAATAGCCTTAGACGTATTCTTGTTTAGTAGTCGAGCCTTGACCTAACCTATAAATATATAGCGGGCCTTTATAAGATACTACCCTTAAAGATATTAAATGTTTAGGCTAACCTAAGTAAAAGGGAGGGCGGTTTTAGGTAGGCTTATTAAGATTAAGGGGTCCTCCTAAGAACGGCTATAACGGGCTTAGTATTCGGAATAGAACTTAATAAACCTCTAAACGCTTTTATAGATATTATCCTAGAAGTAATTAGCGGCGAGGCGATAATAAGTCCTTTACCTTCCTCGGTATCCGGATTTATCGTTGGCTCTCCTAATTAGGTTAACCTAGGTATCCTTATTATCTATCTAGCGTTTAGGGGTTAAATCGGCCTTAGTTACTCGGGTCTATAATAGTCTATCCTTAAGGAATACACGGGTAGCCCTATCTTTAACTCTACGGGCTTCCTTAGGATTTATTCCTTTAGGCACACGAAAGGTTATTAAAAAGGTGGCTATTTATCGGGAAAGCTAACTCTAGGTAAGGTCCATATCGAGGATATCGTTAGCTAGGGTAGGGTTATGGAACTGCTTCTCGGCTTCCGTAAGGAAGATTCTATCGTCCACGAAGTCGTTTAGGTCTCCCTCGGTATCGTTATTAGTCTAATTAAAGAGTATTCCGGGTATCCGGGAGAGTCTATCGGCTATAGTATTCTTAGATCCTTTAATACACTTATCGTCGAAGTCGAAAAGCCGGATCTAAGTAAGCTATTAGGTAATTAGGGTACTAAAGAGATTAGTAGTAAATCCTTTTAACTAAATATAAGAGGGCTTATGTATCGGTCTTAAGGATAAAGTAAACCCTATAAAGGTAGTTATATAAGCGCCGAAGGGTCTTTAGGACTCCCCTTAGTTGTAGCTTACTAGTATTATAGACCCTTTCCGTAAAAGACTAGCGACCGCTTTTATACCGTGCCACGGCTTTTTTATCCTTAACGTACTTATTAAGTATTCTACCCTATCTATCTATACTAGTATTAACGATAACGTAGATAACTCCTACGCCTTCGCTATATTAAATAGTGATTATGATAGGGGTAGTGGTAAAGGCCTTCTTAAGGGCGTTTATAGCGTGTTATTAAGGCTCATCCTACTTAAAGGCAGTATTCTTCCGTAGTAGGTCGGTTAGGGGTCTAGCGATAATAACAAACTTATAAATCCAGACTCGGTAAAGAGTAGCGAGACCGAGGTATCGCACATTAAATAGCACTTGGATAATCAACTTAGTAGAGCAGAAATCTCGTGTGTGTGTATTATATGAGGTTACATCTATATAAGTCTCTTATACCCTTACTTTAGGTGGTGAAGACTCTGTTATGGGTACTATATTATTTAGATCCTATCCGGTCTTTTCCGGTATCCGCCCCTATTATATCCTAATACCCGAGGTCCGAAGCCTTTAGTCAGGGAGTGGATCCCCCCTGGATCCCCTATAGACCATGTCATGGTCCTGCCTATACGACACGAGGAACGAATACATATTAGAGACCGTACTATACCTTTCCTACTCTTAGACCTTCGCTATCTTAGCCTACTTAGGGGAATAACTATGAGTACCGTAGACGTAGCCTATAATAATAGTTACTTTCTAATACTACTAGCTTTTGATACCTCCGATAATACCTTCAACTAGCTCCACGTTAAGAAGTATTTTATCGATATAAGTAATATACTTAGCTATACAACGGCGAATTCGAGGCCTAATTAGGGTATTCTTATAGGTGGTTATCGGTTCTTTTACTATAATATCGTTAATAAAGGGTCTATAGCACTAAGGAATAAAGTGGTAAAGGAAATGGGTTATAATACGTATAAACTAGACTGCTAAATTAGTAGCCCCCTAAGGAAGGGTATATATCCTAAAGAGTCTAATAATAGTCGTAAAAATAGTTAGATCTCGAGACTCCTCGTTAAGGGTAATCTAATTATAGCCGGAGAAAAGGTCTAAGAGGGATATAAGCTTATATATAGCGAAATCCTCGGAGAACTCGTCGGCCTTAGGCGGTATAAAGGTATCTTAAAGGGTTATTACGTTAAGCTTAGTGGCTACGTTAATAAGCCGTATATTACCGTCCTTCTTCTTACCTAGGAATAAAGGGTTATAATAGGCTACGTAGCTCTCCTTAATTATACCTTTCTTAAGGCGGTCCTTTATTATCTACACAACTATAGACTCTAGAGCTTTAGGGATAAGGATCCCCTTCGCCTACTAGACCTTATAAGGAACAGCCTAAATCTTCTATAAAGGAGCTACCCGTTTATCGAGGCGGCCGTACTTAGTCTAATCCTACGTAATAGCTATCTCGCGGTTTAGGAGGACCTTTATTAGAAGCTCCTATAAAGCACGAACGAGGTATAAATTTAGAAAACTTTCGTATAATTAGGCTAACGAACCGCTTATCTTCTAGCTCCTAATCTTCCTCTTTAATTTCTACGAGGATACTTTTCTTCTAGTAGGGGTCTTTATTAGGGATATTTCTATTAGATAGAATATCGTTAAGAGGGTAAACCTTAAGAGCCTTAGGCTTTTATATAGTAAAGACTCCTCCGGGATTAGGGGGATAGTATACTTCTTTACTAAGATCCTAGGATTTCCTCCTCTTTAGGTGCTATAGCCTTTTCGTCGTAACCGCGGCTATATTAGTGATATTATCCTCCTCTTTCTTTAAAGCCTCGAGCGCTCTTACCTAGGAATTATCCTACGTTATCCGGTTCTTCCGAAAATATAAGACTAAGAGGCTATTAGGGTGATTAGGCTAATAGTAGTATAGAAAAGTCGAAAAAGATAAGTGGTTAGTGTGAATGAGTTATTATTATATAGTCGTAGTTAGTATATAGGGAGCCTCCGCGACACACCTTTTATATCCTCGGCCCTAGTTTCGTAGTATCGGCCTTAAGGCTATATAAATTCTCTACGTTAAAGGCTTTACCTCCTCCGTAAATAGGAAGGCGATTAAAGTAGTAGTATCCTTATTATTTAAATAAAAGAAAATATCGCTATCGCCTTTCTCCTTCTCCTCCTTTATCTCCTCCTTCTTTTTCGCCCCTTAGTCGGGTGAAGTACTAGTCCTATCGTTACTCGATATTAAGGTAGCGGCCCCGGACTAACTATAAGGGACGCTATCCTCCCCTTACTATCCGATACTTTAATTAATTAAATCCTCCTCCTCTTAGCGTTTCTCATCCTTTTTAAACTTAGGGTAGCTTTATCTATAAGGGCGGTCGTTAACCTATTTCTTATTAGTGATAAGAACGATAATACGGGTATCCCCGTAAGTAAAGTCTATATCGATCTATCTATCCTTATAGGTAAAAAAGGCGTAACTATCGAGTAAGAATAATAGGCTAAAGAGTATTCCGGGTCCTATCCGCTTAATCACCATAAAATAGACCTTTCCGTGCTAGTCCCCGACCTAGAGGTGCTTCCCTTAATACCCTATATAGTTTACCCTATCTATATCGTTAATTCCTTTAATCGCGATATTACTTTTCCCTATACGGCCCCGTAATCCTAGCTTCTCTATAAGGTTTAGCCGGATAATATTAAAGACGGCTCCTATATCGATAACTACGTAGAAATAATCCTTTATAGCGTAGGCCTTGGCTTTTTGCTTAGTTAGGCTAACCCGTAATATTATATACTTAGCGTAAATAGTAGGAGGCTTTAGTTTATTAATTATTAGGGCGGGCGTAATAGATAGGGCACTATTAGGCGTGAAGGCTATAGTTATAGTATTCGTAAACTATATAAGGCGTTTAGGTCTAAGGGGTAAGGAGTTTATACAAAAGGCTTTTTTAGGGGTTAAGTAGATAACTCTATAAGGCTTTACTTAGCTACCGATTAACTATAGTATCTTTTCGTAGTCTATAAGGATACCTCTATTAGTAAAGAGGAGGTAAACTATAGGAATCTTAACCTTTATCTCTAAAAGGTGCTTTAGGCTTTTCTTGCGGACTTTCCATAAAATAGCCTCTAAGATAAATAAATTAAGGGTATCTTTCTAAGCCGAGGCCTATAAGGTAGGCCGGGTAATAGTCGTGGTAATAGCGGGTCTAGATATAAGGGCTATTAAATTAGGGGCTAATCTATCTTCTATATCGGCGTTATTAACTATTTCTATAACCCTTTAGGAGCTTTCTAGAGTCGATAGGGTCTATTAAATAGTCTAATTAGGGGAACTAGCTACTCTTAGAGTGGGTTTACTAATTCTCCCGCTTCTAGTAGTATAAAGACGGTCTAAGGGGTCGGTTAAAGTATATCGAGATATAGACGTAATATATACTCTAATAGTAATAAAATTCATAGATCCCGTGACCTTAGTAACTCTTAAGGCTTAAGTAGCTTAGTTAGCCTAACTACTCTAACCGGCCTACTACTTCTATACCTACTTATCTACGTACTTAATTATAAGTCTATTAGTCTCTTTAGTCTTATAGGGGAGGATGGCGGGCTAGAAGGTCTTGATATAGAGGTCTACGAGCTCTTTAAATCGGCTATAGAGCTTAGTAGCTAGCTAATATAGTATACGGCGTCGGTATAGCTAATACTAGTTAACCCGTAGCTCGCTCTCTAGGCAGGCTACCTAGGTACCGGTCTAATCTATTACTATATATTCGGGGAACTACTACTTAACAAGGTTATAGGCGCTATCGTAGATTAGGATAAGGTAGTTATCTCTATAATACCCTTCTTAGCCGTAGTAGTAGTAGCGAGCTAGTAGGGGCTAGCCGTTATTCTAGGCACATCTTTACTATCCTAGGCGGTTATCGTGTTATTAGGTCGGGCGGTTATTATTATATTAGTTATTATATCCAGGGCGGGGTCCTTCGTAGTAGATCTCCTCGGTATACTAAGCGTTATTAGGCCAGTAAGCGGTACTATTAGCCTAATTAAGGGTAGCGCAGTATACTAAAGTAGTTATCGTAGGCTAAGGGGCGTGCTTAAGGACGGTGTAAAAGGCGTTCTTCAGATTAGACTTTATAGCGAGGAGGGCTTAGACCTTTTCGATGCCTATACTCTTAGATAGGGCGAGCACTGAAGTAGTAATACCCCTAACGCCTTTAGCTCTATTATAGATAAGGGAAATAGTATACTTCTCGAGGAGGTCGGCGAGCTTATCTATATCCGATTAAGTGGCTATAGACTCTTAGACTATAATAGGCCGCCTTAAGATCGTGGGCTGGAAAGCGGTATTATTAGGCTAATTAGACTTAGCCACGCCTAATATGGTATCCTTATTTATAGGCTTACCCTTTACTTCCTAGATATCCGTAGACTACTCGCGTAGTAGGTCCGAAAGTAGCCTATAGCTCTTAACTATCCTTCTTGGGTCGGTGCCTCGGATCTTAAGCTTATTAGCGATAAATATATAGATATCCCTATACAGAATAGTAAGGATAATACCGTAAAGCTCGGAGTCCTCGATAAAAGTACCTTAAACCCGCTCTACCTTAGCCTTCTAGATAGTAATTTACTATAATCAGTCCCTAACCTAATAAACGGTATAAATCCTATACGTCTTATATTTTACCCGAAGCTAATAAACCTTATAAGAGAAGTTAAGTTAGTAGTCAGGATCTAGATAAGAGTACTCTTTAATAAGCTTCTCGATTAGATTAGATTAACTACCGTTAACGGCTTAAACCTTTTTAACTAAGCGTTTAATAGCGGGACGAATAGCTATATCCGTGTATAGGTTAATATAGGTGATTTTATCGGCTTTACTAAGGCGGTTAAGCTTAGTATAGTTATCGTACTACTAAAGGAACGTAGAGAGAGACTTACTACTAAAATGGGGAGCTCTAGTAGTAAAGGGATTTAGGAGTGCTTTTAACGTAGTAGTAGTAATGGGTAGGGCTTTAACGACCTCGGCGATAGTGATTTCTTAGTCACGGCTTATTAGGGCTTATAGTAGCTTAATTAGGTCTTTAGCGGTAGTAAGGGGCTCCTAACGTTTAGGGGTAGGCTAGGTAGTAAGGATAGGCTAGGTAGTATTAGGGGTAGTTATCGAAATAGCTATCGGAGCCGTGGTAGACGTACTAATCGGCCTAAGAGCGGGCGGAGGTAAGACTATAGCCCCGATATCGTGGTTCCCCTAATTAGGGGTAGTAGAAGTACCGGGCGTAAGCATAAGGGGAATAGCCGGCCAGGGAGACTTATCGTCGGAGTCGCTAATAACGATAACGGGGTTAGGCTCGCGGTGCTAAGTCTAAGTATCTATAGTATTTTAAGTATAAGTATAAGGGGGTAGGCGAATAATAATAATAGGGTTAAGGCGTTTAGGGAAAGGTTCTTCGAACTAATCGTCTAATACGAAGATTCTATAGGTATTCTAGATACTAGCCAGGTTAGTATATATATTATCTTATCTTAATAAGAGTAATAAAGTCTTTAATAAAAGGGTAATAGCGGTCCTAGATTTCACTCTATAGTATTTATCTTCGGGGTTTAGCTTTTCTAACTCACCTTAAAGGAAAAGGCCTCCCACGATTAGGAGATTACCTATTAGTAAAGGGGCTATACTCACGGATATTAATATTAGTAATAATACGCGCTAAGTCTTATAAAGAAGTATTATAACTTGCTTACGGGGTCTATAAAAGTCTTTTCTAGATTATCGGGTGCTTATATAAGGTATTATTATTTCGCTCCTATACTCGGTATTAGCTTTTTATTAGGTCTATGGGGGGTTAATTACGCTAATCCGGGTAAGCTACTCTTAGCGGTCTTATCTTTTCTTCGCTATTATACAAGAGTCTATCTTAATTAGTAGTAGGGGTTATAAGCCCCCTATTAAGTCTATTCTATATCCGGAATCTAACTCTATCACGATCTAATCGGCTTCTTCTATTCCTATAGTTACTACCTCCGCGGAGGCGGGTCTTATAATTAAAAGTGCTAAAGGTGCTTCCTATTTTACCTATATAGTCGTTTCTTTTTCTAAATCTATTAGGGTAAATCTCTAATATGCCCTATCCAGGCATATCTCTGGCCAGTTAGTACTATCGGACCTAGGGCTTCTAGGGTTCGGAATAGCGACCTTTAGGTATAGAAAATAGGGTATAATAAAGATATCTTCTCTAAACTAAGGGGCGAAGCCCCGAACTAATATATCTACGGGGGAACCCCGGGGATAATTCGGCTCGGTAACTATAAAACGCGGTTCTAATAGCAGACCGCCGTGGAACACGGTTCTAACGGTGGACCGCCGTAGAACACGGCTTTAACGGTAAACCGCTATAGAATACGGTTCTAACGGTAGACCGCCGTAGAAAACGGTTCTAATAGTGGACCGCCGTGGAACACGGTTCTTATACCTTATCTAAAATCTATAGTGCGCTATAGGCGTATTAATCTCCCCTGGGTCTTAAAGCGTTAAGTCCTTCCTTAGTCGTTATCTTTATATCCTTCTAGGGTTATTAACGGTTAGTTCGTTTAGGAGGGCCGGAACCTCCCTTAAGCGCCTCCGTTACTCTGATTAGAGTTAGAATACTTTAGGGACGCCGAATAAATCCGTCTCTAAGCACTATATTATAACTGGATAAAGACGTAATAGCACTAGATTATTAAGATAAAGACCAGATAAAGAGGTTAGTGTAGTAAAACCACGATGTATAACTAAAATATAACTAACACAGCTATAACCTTTAGCGAAGAAGTAGATCGGTAGTTATTATTCTGATTAGGATAACGTAAGTCGAACTAGAAAGATACCTTAAATATAGAATAAGTAATTATAAAAGAGGATAATAATTAAATAATCGTCCCTCGATAGGGATATCTAGAGCCTGTCCTTAATATGTATATAGGAGGCGGATCCCGTAGCCTCAAAAGGGGGGTTATATAACCGGCTGCCGACATCACACCAATACCGCATCTACGCGGTTATAATATAACTTAACACAATATACACACACGAGATTTCTGCTCTACTAAGTTAATCATCCAAGTGCGTATTTGACGTGCGACAGCTTCAGCCAGCCCAACTCTTCCGGATATTAATTAAGGCATAGGGTGCTAATTAGAGTATAGAAGTGTTAAGTCGTCAGTGATATAGGTATAATAGATGCTATATAGTAGATAACATAGCCTATACCTTTAAGACAGGCCTATAATAAACTAACTAGTAAAAGATATATATTATCGGTAAAAAGGTGCTTAATTAGAAAATTAATATTAGACAGGCTTATTATACTTAGCTAGTCAATATCAGATATGGCTTTTCGTTTATTATTAGGTAGTAGGCGTAGTCGTGATTCTATAATAATATTAAGGACTAGGCTATAATACTCGGAAAAAGGTATACTATAACAGATAATATAATTATAACTTAATAGTCGTATTTTATAAAGACTTTAACTTAAGGAGGAAAAAGGAGACTTTTCCCCTTTTACACTAATATAGAGATCTAGTCTCGCCGAGTACATAGCGGTCCGAGCGTATCTCCGATTCTATATAGTGCTAATCTATAATTCTACTCCATTCCTTATACTACCCTTTCTCTAATAGGGCTAGTTCTTTAGGCCGATTCTATTCACCCTACTACGCAGAGTATACCTATAAGCTTAAGACTTATATAAACCCCGCTATCCGATTAGCGCTTATATTTAGTCCGTACTAGTAAGGCTATAAGCCTCCTTCTAAATATCACGACTCCTTTCTAATACGTAGCTAAATAATCGGCAAACCGTTAAGCGTAATTACGTGGCCGACTCTCTTACTAATGTCTCCTTAGCTTATTTCCAGTTTGTCGCATAATAGGCGTTATTTACTCGCCGTTATACTATTATAGCTTATCGCTATACGTATTCGTCCTGTATTATTATAGTATATACTACTACTAAATTTATAGTCGTTATTCTTTATGCCTGCCCCTTTGCTGGCTGGATTAGTATCCACGGTAACCGTTTACCGCGTAGATAAGTCTTTTCCTAGTTCTATTCGTAATTGTTCTTCTATTCCTCTTCTTCTCTTCACGTAATGTTTATTCTTAACATTATATTTCCTCGTTATATTCCCTCCTTCTTTTTATAATTTTCGTAACTAATTTTCTCCTAATATCGTCTAATCACCGGTATATCCGTTTCGCTAAATACGGCTCGTATCCTTATAACTGTATCGTCTAATGTAGATAAAGTATAAAGATCTAGTATTAGCGCTGAAAAGGGGCCCTATACTTAGTATATAAACTTCTTGGATATAAACGTATATCTAGAATATATTAATTATTTTAATACTACTATATTTAGGTACGTTATTTATATACAGTCTTACTAGGCCTATACCTCTATACGTCTCCTTCTTTTTCCGCTAAATATCTGCTTCTAATCCTAATAAATTCCTAAAAGGCTTATAAGCGCTACCTAGTATATTTAGAACACGACTAAATATATCACTACCCGTAAGAATAAAGGCTAACTAATAGCAGTTAATCGCTGATATTCCTATTTACGGCTCTAGGCCGCTTATAAGTAGCTTCGTAAAGCTATTAATAAGGTTCGGCGAGCTCTTACCGCCGCTATTATAAATTCGCCGGCTATTCTATATCATTCTTCTATTACTAACGTTCTTAGACTAACCGATTTATACTAGATAAGCTAATATCTATCCGGTATATTATAACTATTAACCTCCTAATATAGGTTTATACTGTCTGTTCACTAACTATCTGGCTTCTAGCTAAGGTTCTTAGGTTAATATTCTTAATACTAATAATACCTACTAACTACTAGGTATTATAACCGCGTAGATACGCTTTTACTGCAAGGCTACGGCTGGTTATATAACCTAGAAAAACGGGTTCCGGCACGGCTACGACCCTCCTGTATAATGAATACTAGCTAGACGGTCCCTTAGTAGACTATGTTATCTATTATTATCCCTTCTTATTATATCTTTTGCCACAATTAAGGTATTAGTTTAGTTTAAGTTACGTTACCCTCATCAACCTAAGACCAATAATTCGATGTCTTCCTTAAAGATCGTAGTTTTATAGGTCCTGTTTTAGTTATACTACGTGATATATCTGGATTACCCTCCCTGTCTATTTAATATCCTGTTTACGATTCTGAGCCAGATTATGCGTCAACGGTCTTAATATAGTGCTCGGAGGCGGATTTACTCGGCGTCCTTAGTGGTTTTTGACCTGATTAGACTAATAAAAACATTCAAGGGAGAGTCTAGCTCTCCTAAACGAGTAGTTGTTAAGAGAACAGAGAGAGTACAGTCTAGATAGCGGTAACCGTATATTCTATAACTAGTAAACCACCCTAAAAGACTAAAAGGATATCCTTAAAAGACGGTTCTAACTCCCGCACGAAGAAGGCGAATATAAGCTACGCCGAGAAAAGTATACCCTAAAAAATATCGTTAACCGTTATAACCTCCCTGTATTCACTAACGGAGTAGTCTAACTAGCTAAGGTAGCCGATAAACCTAAGGGGAAATACTTATCTATTATCTAGGATAAGCTAAACGCTAATCTAGCTATAATAAAAATTCGCCTACGACCCGATATAAATTAGGCCTACTTTACAGATAACCTAGCTAGTCTAATACCCGGATAGTATCAGAACTATACACAGAGAACCTAACGCTAGCTTATTAGCTAATATAATCTTATTAAGACCGACCGCGGAATATATAGCGCTCCGTTATCTGTTATAGTAGTTTAGTAGCCTACTTCGTAGTATTATACCTAATGCTGTAGCCTAACACCGGAGTATCGCTATACCCCTTAGCCTAACTATCGCTCCCCGGGACTAAGCTAGTTCTGCTACTAAAGCAAAAATCGCGTGCTATTAGTATTAAACGCTAATTACCTTACTAATAATAAGGGTTAGCGACTCTTAACTAATAACGCTAATAAGTAGTCCAATTATCCGTATAGGGATTATCGCCGGGACTAACTCCGATACTAGGTTAACGCCTCCACTAAAATGATATTTACCAAACCTATATCCGGATATAATACTAATATAAAGCCCGAAAATAAGTATTACAATACCGAGATAAACTCCGAGGGTTTTATAAAGTCCGAGGATAAGGATAACGTGGAAAATAAACAGGGTAATTAACTATACTAAATCGCCGATAAACCCGAATTTATACCTAAGTATACCGATCTCTACTAAGTACGCTAAAAGTATAGTAAATACTATTAACCTACCAGAGTAAATCCAGACACTATCCGATATAAGAAGACTTACTCTTACCTATACTAATTAAACAGGCAGGACGCATAGGACTCGCCGCTAATTAACAGCGTTATCCAGGAAGTTAGGGATCTCTTTAATAATCCTTACGGGTATATATACGCCCGGATCTAAGCTTATAGTTCCCCTATAAGCGTAATATTCAATATTTATATTAACTTAGGAGCCTCTCGCTATATAGTAAGCTAGTAGCTCCTTAGTCGATTCCCTGATAAGTATACCGATTCCCCTAAATGCGCTATATCATAGGGTATAGGATTGATAAAGAGCTTAGGATAGGCTACCTTTCATGGCACGTTAAAATAGCACTTGTATAATTAACTTAATAGAGCAGAAATCTCGTATATGTGTATTAAATTACGTTATATCTATATAAGTCTCTTATACCCTTGATTTAGGTGGTGAAGACTCTGTTATAGATACTATGTTATTTAGATCCTATCCGGTCTTTTCCGGTATCCGCCCTTATTATATCCTAATACCCGAGGTCCCTAAGATCGGAAGCCCTTAGTAAGGCATAGATCCCCTAGGAACTATATCGTGGTCCGTTTCCCTATACGATACCTTTACCGTGATAGTTCGAGGTATAATAGAGAATACGATAAAGATTAGCCGCCTATATATTAGGGCTTAGGTTATACCTAAGCTTAACGCCGGTCTTCTCCTAGAATAGGAGTTTAACTATCCCAATAGCCTAGATATCCTTAATACGTGGGAAGTTATTCGTATTAGTGCCTACTAAGGCCTAACGGTTTCTATAAGTGTATATACTAAATATTCTTTAATCTAGCGGAAGCCTAAGGCCGCTAAACACTTAATTATTCCGCTATAAGCGTATAGGGTTATACCGATTAATAAACCTGATATTAGCCTTAATTTCCTAGAGTCTTTCCCGGATATAGAAGGCTCCCCGAGTTGTATTCTTAACGACTAAGCTATAATACCTATATTTAACGCCGATACCCGACTATTAGTTATGCTATAAGGCACTAAGCTAGGCTATATAAAGCTATTCTACGCGGAAGGCTATTAGTATACCGACCGCGACAACACTTAAGATATCCCGCTTAAGCGTATAAAGGAGGAACCGCCTATTAAGGGCGAAGGTAATATCTTTTATAGGTATATCACGTCCGAAGGTAAGCTAAATATCACTAAAGGCCTAAACGCTCTTACGAAGAGTATTAAAAAGGGAGTAATGATTTACCGATATAGTAACCGCTTTATATACAGGTTTAGGAGGATTATCAAGAAGTATGCGAAGGTTTAGACTAATTAAGGCGTTATCGATATACCTCTCGAAGAATATATAAAGGTCTTTTTAGTCGACGGATAATATAACTAGAAGATTAGCTAAAAGCTATACCCGCTTAGTCGCGACGACTAAAACTTCTTAGCTAAGACCCTAAGGAACTCTATAAGTAAGGACGAATAGAGTAGCTAATATAGCCTAGACTATTTAGAGCCCTAGTATTTATTATATAGTAAACTATAAACGGGAAATATAAAGGCCGGATAGTGGTTAACCTTTATGCCCTAAATAAAGTTATTACTCTTAACGTGTACCCGATACCGTTATAAGATAAGGTAATCCGGCGGCTCCGGGGGAAGAAGTCTATCTCCGTTACTAACGCCTAAGCTTTCTTTTACTAATTCCTAGTATATAAGCCGTGCCGTAAAAGGTTTACTATTATTATATATCGGGGATAGGAATATTCGAAGATCGCGCTTATAGGCTTCCGTAATTTATTAGTCTATATTTCACGCTATATAGATAGGCTGCTTCGACCGTATAAAATATTGGCCGCCGCCTTAATTAATGATATTATTATAGCCCCCGATACCGAAATAGAATACGCCTAGTATTTAAAGACCGTCTTATCGCTATTTAATTAAAAGCGGATCTTTATTACCCGGGTAAATCCTTTATCGGCTACCTATTAGTCTAGCTCCTAGGATTTAAGGTTAACGGTTTAAGCCTCTTTAATACCAAAGAACGCACTAAGGCCCTACAGAAAGTCCGCCTACTAATATCGCTCGAATCGCTTAAGTATTAGATTAGTATAACCGGATAGTCACGGTACCTTATCCCGAGGTTTGCTTACCGAATCGCCTCCTCTTAGCAATAAAAGATTACTCTACTCGCCGAAGCTTATTAGCTTAGTAAGGATAAGGTATAAGCGTGTCAGCCCTATACTAAACGTAGGGTATTCGAACTTATAGCTCAAGAATCGGCGTAATCTATAGATATTAAAGGCGCCCTTACCTCTAATATCTGCCTTTTCTACTATAACCGAGGAAAGATTCTCTTTATTTAGCTAAACGCCTTTAAGGAGTATGGGTTCTTAGCTATACTATTCTAACTCGTTAACGAAACTAAATAGCTCGCTAAGGGTATTATTAATAAGACCCTTATCCGTCCGGTACTTTATATTAATAAGAGTCTTAATACCGCTAAGTAAAAGTACTAGCCGGCCGAATTAAAGGGTACTTCCCTAGTATGGGCTATTTATAAGACCCGGACTATTATCTATTCCGCCCATTATAATCTAACTATTATTCTTATAGATTATACCGCTATTATTAGGATTATAAAGTCGACTACGGTATCTAGTACTAATAAAATCCGGCTAAATATAAAGCTTATTCTCTCCTCGGAGTTCCTTAGCTAGTTTTAGTTAGACTATCGGTATATCCCTAGTAAAATAAATATCGTAGCCGATATCCTTTTATTACTACCTATAACAGACCCTCCGGAAGCGGAAGATAATAAGGAGCTAGAACGGATTTAGCGCGATTACGCTATTTACTAATTCTTTAAGCTTAAGATAAACGCCGACCTATAATAAAGAATGAGCGATAGTTACGCTAATAACTCTAAATAAGGGCTTATCCTTATTTAGTTATAGGACTATAATTTACCCGTTAAGATCCTCTTTAAGTTAGATAATAGTCTCCTTTATTACCTAAAACAGAGCGGGAAGCGTTATTTTTATATCCTATTCTCCTTCTATTAAGAGTTTATCTAGGCCGCCTATAATAGGCGCTACTAATTCGGTATTAAAAGAACCTAGTCCGAGTCAGTTAGCCGATTCGCTATTCCTAGGCTTTATAAGGAGATCGAGTCTTATATCGCTAACTACTTAACCTACGCTACTAATTAGACTAATCACTAACGCCTACTTCGCGAAATATAGCTAATTATAACTCCCTTTATTGTATTCTATACTGTCGCTATAGACTTTAGTATTAGGCTACCCGAGGTGCCCTTAGCCGGTTCTCCCTAATAAAAGGAGGGATTCCTTTTATTTAACTCCCTCCTTATAGTAATAGATAAGTTTACCAAAGCTACCCTTCTTATCTCTAGCTATAGTACTTATATAGCTAAGGACTAGGCATATATCCTCTTTTAATTTCTCTAACTCGGGAACTAGGGTATTTCTGAAGATATTATCTCGGATTATAATCTAAAGTTCCTATTAACATTCTAGACGGCACTCTAGAAAAAGGCGGGCACGCTATTTAAGTTCTCCACGGTATAGTACCTGTATATAGATAGTCTATTAGATTAGAAGATTTAGATTATTAAGATCGCTATCCGTATATTCCTCGCTACTTACCCGGATATCCTACAAATACAGGGCATTATCGCCTTATAGTTTCACTTGAATAACGCCTTTAGCAAAGTTCCAGGCTACTCGCTAAATAAACTACTATATAGTATCCGAACTAATAGCCCCCTTAATATAATCAGATATACTAATCCGTAATTCGCCTAAGAACTATTTTAGAAAGGCCCTAAGCAATTTATCGCCCTGGCTTGGATATATAGAAAAAGGCTATATAATAAGAAGTATTAAAGTATTCGGTTTGCCCGAAGGGACTTTATCTTTATTAAGCTTAGGTATAGCTATTTATTACTTAGTAAGCCCTTAATAAAGCTCGGTTAGTAGCGGATAGGCCTATTTAAGGTTAAGAAATAGGTCTTACTACTAGTATACCCTATAAAACTATCTATAACGCTTAATACCTATCCCGTTATTAGTATTACCTATCTATAACCGGCGAAGGAACTAGATATAGACTTATTTCCTAGCTAGACTGCTAAGAAAGCGCCTATTTAGCCCGGCGACCTTAATAAGGATAGACACGAATAGTGCAACCTATATAAGTATTACGAGATTAGAGCTATCCTAGATAGAAGAGTCACTACGAAAGGCCGCGGTAAGCCTTATATCTAGCACCTAACCCGATAGAACGGATAGCGTAATTAGTATAATATTTAGATACTAAAGGAAGCTATAAACGTACCGGAAATAGTTAAGGCCTTTAAAGAATAATAAAAAGCCTTAGAGACTTTACGGGCAGTAACGAAAGGAGTAAAACTGGATAAAGTATTAGGACTAGGGGATATTAAAAGGACTAAAGACTTAAAAGACACTTAAAGTAAAAAGCCTTTAAGGAATACCGGCTTAGCCTTATAGCCTTGCCCGGCACCGAATAAGGAAAATAAGTTACCCGAGGTAACCACGCGCTATTTACGTATAGAGAATAACCTCGAACTCGAATAAAGGAAAGTATAAGGGTTATCCGATCTTCGAATAGGAGGTATATAAAAGAAAACGGCGCGAAATAATAATAATAATCATATAAACCGCGCTATTCTGCTAGATTAGCCCGCCCTCCTGCCCGACTATGAAGAATTCTCTGTACGCCGGCCACGCTTACCAATCTTCTCCTACTCTTTATTATTACAGCTATTTTTATAAGTAACCTGATCCCTAATTCTCGTATATAATCACTATTATAACTTATAAAGCGAATACGCCGTGGTTCCTTAGTTATTATCTCGTTATATCCCGTATATACCCTTTCCACTTCCTTAGTTTATTAGGCTTTTACCCCGTAAACCCCTTATTTATTATAAGCCTTCTATTATACTATATTATTAAATACCTAACCGATATCTATAGGTCTAAAGATCCTGAGTTTTAGTGAGAGTTCTCTTAGTACTTTGCTAAAGATAAGTTAGTGGCCGGGCTTATATTTAAAGGATACTTTAGGGCATTTACTCTATTTAGTAATAAGAACTATATTATTACTACGCTATAATCTACTAGTTTAGTATTTAATTAATAATGCTAAGATAATAAAAGCATAGTCGCACGGTACTATCAAGAAGCTATTAACGCCGGGTATAATAACTCCCTTAACTGTCGACTCTGCTATATAGTATTCGCCCTAGTAAAGGAGGCGGAGCGTGCTATCACCGTCGATATCGCGGAGTAGATTACTACCCTATACCCTTAGCCGTAGTTTTTATTAGATAATAATATCAACATCGCTAATTAGCCTTAATACTCCAAAACCTTCGAGTAATACCTCGCGATAGCCCGCTATAAGGCTCCTAAGGCCTTTAATAGCTAATGCCTATTAAACCCCGCCTTCTATCGCCGTTTAGGTACTACTATGACCTTATTAGGCTCCTCTTTACCACGGACTAGCACTCCCACGGCCACGGGTATACCGGCTAAAGTTAACACGCTACCGTTATAGCTATAAGACTCGATAATCCCCACCTATATTCTCTAGATAGTCTATAAGCTCGCATCGCTAAGTATTAAGCTTATAAACTCGGTAGACCGCTTATAAAGTAATAAAACTAGCGGGGCAGACTTCCTAGCTAAAATAGCCGGCTATTTAGCCAATATTAAGCCACGTATCGCCGAGGTAAAAAGCTTCCTATGATTACTATAGGCTATACCCGTGCTAGTTATCTAAAGCGTGGTAGATATTCTGGCCGGTTTACATTTAGGTACTGCTATATGGTCTACTATTAGCGCGCTATCGCCAGTCGCGGGCACTAAACGCCCTTACTAGGGTTATACGTTATCGCCTCTAGCTAAACGTATATTCGCCCGCTCTAGTCTCAAAATACTAAATACCTAGGCTATTAAAGGCTCCGGGGTTAGTCTAAAGGACCTATCCTAGTTAGTATATTTTACTAAGTTTACGTATAGAGATTAAACGTTTCGCGAGATTAAACAGTATTCCCGAGCTATTATACTATTACTCCCGGTCGCTATCTAGGCGGTAGCGTCCCTTAATAAAAATATAGTTGACTATAATATTATAGAATACCGTAGAACTAGGCTTACTCGTGGGGCTTTAGTGTATACGTAAGTTAGTATACCTCGCTAAGCGTAATATACTCGGTGTGTTAGAGGATATAAGCGGGAATAGTTAGCTAAGCACTACGTTAATAACACGGACCTAGCTAAAATAATAACTCGATATGCCGCTATAATCACACGCTACTATAAGGCCCATAAAAAGAAGGGCATTATAGTCTTTTACGAGATCTTGTAGTAAATAACTAAAGAAGAGAAAGCTTATTATATGGAAAACGATATAGCTATTATTCTTTAACGCGAGGTACTGTGTTAGGGCTTCTTGGATACTTCTTTTTCTGTTTTGATTTATTACGCGAATGCAGCCATAAAGCTATGGCGCGGCGCCTATCGCCCTAAGGACTAAACGCTATCAGAAGCTAGGTATAGTAAAATAAAGTGTAGTAGTAATAAACAAAGAAAGTCCTCCGTAATAATCTGCCTAATTAACCTAATAGATAATAAACCAAGGCCAAATAACTAGACCGCAGGAATCGTGGTTTGCGCCCTGTACCACTCCGCCGAAGCTATCTTAGTACCTAAAAGATAGGCCTGTAGAGCCTGTATTCCTTTTCTAGTACTAAATAATAGCAGTAGAGATAGCGGTAGGCCTGCTAGGGCTTCCCGTAGGGCTTTTAGTTAGTCTTTATAAAAAGGGCAGGAAAGAATAAGGTATACTGTATCCTGTATAGGGGAGCCGGGACAGGAATAGCGGTCATTAGCGTAGTTTTAGGCCCTTTTTTAGTGCGTTTTTAGGTATCCAAAGCCGGTTTTTAACTACGTAAAAGCCGATTTTACCCACCTAGGGCCTTATATTAGTAGTGGTTTTCGGGAGAAACGGAGGTTATCGCGGACTAATCGCCTATATAGGCGGCCTAATCGAACCGATTTACCTCTTTTCTCCTCCTCCTCTTCGTGATTCTATAGGGTTTTCTAGTCTTAAATAAGGGCTTTATTTACCCGGCGTTTTAGGTAGCTAAGGGTAACTAAGCTAACGGATTTAGGAGCTTTTTCGGGGTTTAACGCCCTTTTAGCCACCTTATCCGCTAGTTCGTTCCCTTCTATTCCTATATACGAGGGGCACTACTACACAGAAACCGATATACCTAGTTATTTGAGGCGTGAAATAAGGTTTGTAGCTTCTATAGGCTACTATAAGGGGCGCTAAAGCTCCTCAATAGCCGCTTAGGAATCACTAAAAATATAGCACTCTAGGGGCCTCGGCGTCTGCTCTAGGGAAGCGTAAAGGGCCTGGAGAATAGCGTATAATTCAGCGTCCGCGACTTCGGTAGCGGCCCCTAGGTTAAAGCCTATAGCTTTACAGGGCCTTCCGGTATTAGTCCACTATATTATAGCGGCTACAGCCTACGAGGGTCCTTTAGGGGGCCTAGTAGGGTGGCCTAGGGAGCCGTCGGTGTAGAACACAGTAGCCTATTCCCCTAGACCTTATTATATTTTAGCGAGGGCTTCGAGGTAGGCTATTTTCTAATCGAGGGTATCGGGGCCAGGGTTAGGGTCAGGGCCAGGGTTAATAGCTATAATAGGCCGGTCTTTAGGGGAAAAGGCCTTAGATCCGCTAAGGGTTCCGAAGCCCAGGGGGCGTCCTACCTAGGCGAAGGGCCCTCGATAGCCTAAGACTAACCTATTAAAGCCGCTATTTCTAGGCCTACCCTAAATAGCTATATACTAGGCAGAAGGTTCTATAGCCGGTTAAGGCCTTCGTGGTTTTCGCTTAGTAGGAGCTAGCGTCTAATAGGGTGGTTCGGTAGGAACTTTAAGGTTCTAAAGGCATAAAGCCTATTAAATATAGTTAACCGAACCACTGCTAGGGGGACTACTGCTTCGAGTTCTAGAGGCCGTAAAGGGGCCGCCCTGAAAGCACCTAAGGGTCTAACTAGGGCCCCGTACTATAATCGTTCTAGGCGATCCACAAGGTGTTTTTTCCGTGATTTAGGGTCCTACTAGAGCTACGAGCCAAAATCAGCTAGGGAGGCTATATAGGCTATATATAGCTCTAGCAAAGCCTGAAAAGAAAGCCCTTCTACGAACGAGCTAACCTGTATAGCCTGTTTAGGGCCCCTAAAGCCGAGTTTAATCGTTTTTCGATATAGGTTTTAAAGGATAGCTTACGATTAAACCAGATCTCTAGATATCTAATAGCACCTAACGCGGGTTTAAGTAGGTGCCCCCCTATAATAACCGCAGTATCTTCTTTAGAGCGTTGTCGATAGAAGTGAATAAGCTCTGTTTTTTTAGGGTCGAAGAGGACTTAGTTAACGTTTACTACGTCGAAAAGGGAGGCTACGGCTTTTTCTAGGGTTTTATAGTTTTTCCTAGTCGACGTAGACGCTATAGATAGCTGAAAATCGTCGATATAGGATAACTAAAGACCCTGAAAATCCGGTCCTGTTATAAACCTTTCTAATATAAATGAGGAAAAGGATAGGGGAAACCGGGGAGCCTTCTAGAACACCTATATTTAAGGGGGTAGGCTGCTAGACCTGCCCCTCGAAGGTTAGTTGGATTCGCCTGTTTTCTGTAAGAAAGGCTGCCTATTTAACTAGGTTTAAGGGTAGTTAGAGTTTCTAAAGGGTTCTAAGTAGCTAGGGACGGGCGACGTAATCGAAGGCTCCTTTAATATCTAAAAATAGCGTAGAAATCACAGGAATTTAGCGTGATTTACGCTGTTTTTCGATATAGTGGAGGAGTAGAAGGGCTATATCGATAGCAGAGCGTTACTTTCTTCCCCCTATCTAACCAGGGTAGAGAGGGTCGTCGCGGGTATTAGCTATATAGCTAAGCCTAGTAGCTATAACACAGTTGAGGACTTTACCTAGGCAGTTTAGAAGGGCTATAATTCTGTAAGACTTAGAATTAGAATAGTCCTTCTTTCCCGGCTTCGGTAAAATAACTCCTAGGGCTTCTTTCAAGTAGGTAGGGTAGTAGCCTACTATAAATAGTGCTATATAGGCTTATAAAAAGGACGCGGGGATAACCTTATAGGCCTACTAGATTGGCTTTAGACTAATCCTATTAGGCCTTAGGGCTTTCCCCTTAGCAGCACCAAAAATAGCGCGTTATAGTTCGGCAGCCTAAAGGCTAGTCCACTCCCACGGTCTTCTAAGGCCCTTACTGCGTGGTCTAGTTAGGCTCTAGGGACTATTAGAAGGGTAAGAGGGGCCTGGGTCCCCCGAAGGGCCTATAAATACAGGGGCTTCGGGGGCGTCGGTACCGGAGGGTATAGGAAAAAAGTCCTAAAGTAGGGCGTTGTATTTATCTTCGAAGGCGTAGGCCTTCTGCTTCGTAGGCGTTTGAATCGGTGGGATTTTCGCGTTAAGGCCGATTTTCGTATAGTTGTAGGCCTTAAAGATTTCAGGGCCTTCGGCGTGGGCTAGGAAGGCCTCCTAGTGGTCGCTTTTTGCTGTTTTCACCACCCGATAGTAGGCGTTTCGAGCTTCTTTCTAGGAGGCTTGTAAAGGCGCCTGGGTAGCCGAGGCCCCCTTTTTTGCCTTTCATAAAGCCCTAAAGACCCTGTTAGCTGATTTTCGTATGGCCTTTAGCTTTTTAGTCCACTACGACTTTGAACGCCCTATGACCCGTAACTTAGGCACTCAAGTCTGAAGCGCTAGGGTAATAGTATCCGAAAGGTAGCCGCCTAAAGAATCCTAGTCCGAGGCATTAATAGCCTTTTAAATGTCCTGATCAAGGCTAGGTTCTAGGCTCTTTAGGGGACTAGAAAATAGGTCTTAATCTACCAGTTTACAGTTATAAGCCGGCGGGAGGAACTTATTTATAGAACCTTTAAAGCCTAAATAGTAGCCGAAAGGAGGATAGCGCGGTGTAGAGAGGTAGTGTTTTCGATATATTCCTACTTATCGAAGCGGAGACGATTAAAGCCGGGCTTATAAAAGGCTAGGTCTATAAGCGACTCTTGACGAAGATTAGACCTAAAAAGGGTCCCCCCGTTTAGTTAACTTCTTTAGAATCCACTAAATAGGTAGCTCTAAGGCTATCTAACTAGTCTACTAGACCCTAGGCCCTAATAGAAGCCTGGTTAGTAGTAGCTCCGTTCTACTACTAGTGGTTTCTATTAAAGTCCCCTATAATAAGAGTAGGCTTAGGGACCTATAGGCCCTATAGCATTCGATCCTTGGTCTAGGGCCGGCTTCTAGGGCCTAAAAAGGAGGGGAAAGAAGAAGAAGAAGTGGAAGAGGTAGAAGGGGTAGGGCTAGGGGGCCGCCCTCAGCCTATTATTTCGGGGTCCTATTCTATCTAATTATAGACGTGTAGAATATAAATGGTCTATAGATAATAAACCTCTATAATCTACACGTCTATATCGTCTGGAAGGTTATCGCGGTATAGGAAATCAATACTAGAGCCCTTTCTTATATAAGTAAGGACCCTAGGCTTAATAGGGACGAACTAGGCTTCGGAGAATATAGGCGTAACGGTATAGAAAGCAGGGTGGTTCCGAATAAACTACCCTTCTAGTATTGAGACGCAGGCTGGTTCCTGAATAAGGACTATATTAGCCGAAGCCTTTAAAGCCTATTCTAGGATAGCCTTTTACGCCGGGGCCTATTTATCGATATTATATTAAATAAACCGGATATCTTTTAAACTAAAAGGCCCTTTAGTTATACAATTTAGGGTTTCATAGCTTAAAAGACCGTATAGTCCCTGGTAAAGGGGAGGTGATCTCCCTCGTAGTTATAGCACTTATAGGTCTTATACTCGTAGTCTCCGTATTCTTTATACTTGTTGTAGTAGTGGTATTTCTCCCTATAGCCTTTAACGGTGTAGATAGGGCAGGTAACTAGGCCTTTATAGGTCCCGCGGATATACCCGAATCTCTAGCAGTTAGAGTACTAGGTTCTAGGGGTTATAGGCCTATATTTATAGACGTTTAGCCGCTGGCCGGCTATTTAGAGCCCCTGTTTTAGGTAGTATTTCTGTTTTTTACTAGAGGGCATAGAAATAACCACTATACCGTAAAACGCGTTTAGAGCCCCTAGCCACCGAGGCTTCCCTACTACCCTAATAGGGTTAAAGGTGCCGATTTCGGTGGCTAGGTCCTGTAGACCTAGGCCCTGTTATAGGCTTCGGTTTAGGGCCTTTTACAGCGGCTCGGAAGAGTCGGGTAAAGGGGTATTGCTACCCCAAGCCCTAAAGGCTCTAGAAGGCACCTATTTAATAATAAGCTTAAATCAGTTGCCTATAGGCTAGGTGGGCTAGAGAGGGAGGTTTAGCTCTTTAAACCACTAATTCTACGAGTCTAGGAGCTATTAAACGCTATATTTTGGCCCCGGGGTAAAAATACGGTTCCCGTTAATTGACCGGCTAATAGCCTTAGGTATAGGGATTTTTAGGGCCTTATTTATCTTATTCCGAAGCGCGAGGGGGTCAAGGTTTTCCCTAGGCATCGCTGCCCCTGCCCTAGGCTATAGAATAACCTTAGGGACCTTTTTAGGGTCTGTTAGGAGGGGTGGGAGGGGGAGGGGGACTATGTTACGACGGCTTCCGGCCCTCTATAGTATAACGGACGATAGGGGACTGGCGTCGGGGTTTTAGTTTAAAATAAGAAAAGGATGTCAACTAAAGAGCAGTAACTATCGTTCGTAGTGTCTGGTCGTAGTTGCGTTGTAAAGACTAGGCGTCTTCTTCATAAGGTAGAGTCGAGCGTAGACTAATGGTCTAGGTGAAGACTTAGATTAATCGATGTCTTGTTCTCTAATAGAAGTAAGACCTAGGATATGCTGGCATATATATCTACGGGATCACGGGTGTCCTGGTGATCTCCTGGTTCGGGATCACGCCGGATCACTTCTCGGACTAAGTGACCCCTGGTGATCCTAGTGATCCTCCTATGCTAATAGGTTCCCTATGCGGGTGTATACTATACCGGTTATCTATCACGTGACCCGGTATATAATATCGTCCTAAGTTATCTTCTAGTTACGCCCTAGTACGCTAACCGCCCTAGTACGTTATAACTAGTATATCCTTAGTATATATTAGGTCTACTAGCCGTAATATTACCTTCCCCCTTCTAAGCGCTATCCTAGCGGTCGTATAAATAGGTTGCCTACCCCGGGTTTATAACCCCCCGGGTTTTCTTCTTTTCTCTTATAGCTAACTATTATATCCGGTCGTATATAGAAGTTATAGCTTTCTCGTAAAACGTAGTATCGAATTAAGTTATCGCGTACTATTAAGCTTTCTGGAGTAGAAGTTATGCCTTATTCCTTTTACGAGTCGAAAGGCTTCCGGTGCCTTATAATTGAGAGTATCTCTCGTTATAGGGAATATATTCGTTATGGTCGCTCGTGCGATAGTTTAGGTATCCCTCTATCTTCTTATGGGTGTCTTCCTATTCTCCGCGAGCCGTTTCTTCTTACTAACCGCTCTCCCTACTAACACGTATTAATAAGGAAATAAAGCGTCTTAAAACGGAGGAGGAGGTGACCGAGGCTTCCCTTCTATCTGCTTATCGCGCGTTAGAGAAGGCATAGAAGGAAGCTTCTGAGTCTTTAGCCCGTCTAGCCCGAATCCGTCGTCAGAGGGAGTCTCTTCGTTCTAAGGGTATAACTATAGTGGCCCGTGGCCTTAAGTCCCTTAATACTTTAGAGGGCGGATCGTAAGGAGTCCGAAGCGGTGGTTGATGCGCGGGTGGCGGGTGCGGTTAATATAATTAACTGGAATCTAATCCTATCGCAGGATATAGGTGATTTTCTGGATATTAATTTTACGCAGACCGCGGCGTCCGGTTCTGGGTCCTGATAGTGTTCTATCGGTATTGCTTTAGGAGTTGCTTATAATTAATCAGGTTTTCTTTAGGTTCCTATATATTATCGCCGTGGTCGTAATTTTCCTATTTTATAAAATATTCGGTGCTATCTAGCGTCTCTCGGTGGTTAAGGATTCGTTCTGCTTTATACACGTCGCTAGTATCGACTATAATCGTATCTTATATTATTTTTACGTTTTTGGGTGCTAGTTTAAGTAGTAAAATATAGAAATTATTATATATCCTTATTATCGGAGGTAGTGATAGAATATAGTTCGTATCTGATTTTTTCTCTAGGATTTTAAACGGTCCTGACTTTTTAAAATCCAATTTATCGCTTAGTCGTTATATTCTGATGTTTTTACGAATAAGGTAGACGCGGTCCCCCCTTAAAAGGGTTAGTCCCTTAATCCTTAATTAATTCGCGTACCTGCTTATTTATATTCTGACTATCTCCAGGTCGGTTTATAGTTCTTCGTATAGTTTTTTTATGCTTTTAACTATTTTTATCGCTCTTAGTGCGTCTAGTCCTTCTAAAGGTTTTCTAAATACTATCGGTGTATATCCGTACTTTACTTCGAATAGTATTTTCTTTATTAACTCGTTTAACGAGCTGTTATATATAAACTATGTAAGTGGCAGGTATTACACCTAATTATCTTATTCGTACCCTACGTAGTATCGTAGGTACTGTTCTAGGACTTGGTTTATGATTTCGGTTTATCCGTCCGTTATAGGGTGAAACCCTGTCGAATACTTATATTTGGTTCCTAGCTAGCTTATAACTACTTTCTAGAAGTTACTAATAAAGAGCTTATCTCTGTCCGTGATGATTTTATTTAGTGCGCCGTGATCCCTGATTAGGCGGTCGATAAAGATACTTATTAGTTCTTCTACTATAATATTTTTAATATATAGAATATAAAGAGTGTATTTCGTGAATCGGTCGATAATCACGAATATACTATTATAGGCGGTTCCTATTACTGGATCTTTAGATAGTAGAAATCCTGTTACGAAGTCTATTATAATCGATTTCTATAGTCTGTCTACTACTAGTAGTGGCTTTAGTAGTTCGTAAGGTTTATATCGGCTGCTCTTTGCTTTCTAGTAAATATCGTAGTTACGAATAAAGTCCCTGACTTATTCTTTAGTTCCTATATAGCCGTATTATTAGCGTAATCGGTAGTATATTTTATAAATTCCTTGATATCTATATATCGGCGAGGCGTGTGCTTCTTTAAATATAGTATTAGTTATCCGATTAATGCTATTTACCTCTCTATCCTTTAGAGTAAGAGCTTCTCCTTCCTATTAGAGTATAGTTTACGGTTTAGGTGATTTATTAGGTGTCCCTAGTCGGCTAAGTACGTCTACGCGACTATTTTCGCTCCCTTTTATATACTAAATATAGAAATTGAATTCGACTAGGAACTCTACTTATCGGATCTATCGTTTATTAAGAACCTTAGTAGTGGTGAATTACGCGAGGTTCTTATAATCCGTATAGACCTATACTGGGTATCTTATCCCTAATAGATACGGTCTTTATTCTTTAAAGACTTCGATAATAGCTATTAACTTTTTATCGTGGATCTGATAGTTAAGTTCTGGTCCACTAAGTTTCTTGGATATAAAGGCTACAGGGTGTAGTCTTCCTTCTACGTCGCGCTATCCGAGTTATGCTCCTAGAGCCTAATCGGATACGTTTATTTCGAGTTCGTATTCTTTATCAGGGTCTGGTATTACTAAGATAGGTTCGATGGTGACCCTTCCTTTAAGAGCTTAGAATACTTCTTCTATTCTTTTATTTTATTCGAAGTCGAGTCCCTTTTTAGTTACTTTAGTTAAAGGGATAGTAATCTTACTATAGTCTCTAATAAATTATCGATAATAGTTTATAAGTCCGAGAAAGGACTAAATATCGCGAATATTCTAGGGCTATAGCTACTTAAAGACGTATTAGACTTTCGCCTTATCTATATAGATCTTATTAGGTCGTATTATATAACCTAAAAAGTTAACTTCTTATATATAGAATTAAACTTTCTCTAGTTTAACTAATAGGTCGGCGTTTTATAGGAGTTATAGGATCGTGTAAACGTGTTATCGGTGTTTTTTAAGTGTTTTGGAGAAGATTAGGATAGTATCCAGGTATACTATAACAAAGTGGTCTAGATACTTCCTTAGGACGTCGTTAATAAGTGTTTAGAACGATACCGGCGTATTTATTAGTCTAAAAGGCATAACGAGGTACTCGAAATATCCTCGCTTCGTCCGAAACGCTATCTTCCACTCTTCTCCTTCCTTAATCCGGATTAAGTTATAGGCTCCTTTTAAGTTAAATACCGTGAACTATTACGCTCTAACTAGCTAATCTCGTATTTCTAAGATAAGAGGTAATAGGTAGCGGTTCTTAATAGTTATATCGTTAAGTTATCGATAATTAATATATAGTCGTAGTTTACTGTTTTTCTTTAGTATAAATAGGATCGGGTATCCTACCGGTGACTATAATACTCTAATATAGCCTTTTACTAGTATCTCTTCGAGATATTCTTCTAAGGTATCTAATTCCTTTTAGTTTAGCCCGTAAATTAGAAAGAATTTTAGGTATATTCCTTCCTTTAAGGGTATCTTATATTATAGTATCGGTATTTCGGTAATCCGGTCTCTAGATTTTCGGCAAATAGCTTTCCGTATATACGGTATTCTAGTAATACCTTAGCGAGTCTGTCGTAATCGCTTATTACTAGTCCTTTTTCTGCTTAGACGATCTAGTAGATTCCTTTAATAATATTAGTTACGCGTTAGTGGTTATGCCGTCGCTGCTGTCTTAAAGTCTTTCGTACTTCCTTCGCCTTAGTCCCTGACTTCTGGCGGCTGTCTAAGTCTCCCTAAGGCTCCTTCGTCGGTAAGTCTTTATACTGTTTTCGACGGATATCGGGATCAGGTAAGGTTTCCTTCGTAGTCTCCTGCTTACTCTCTAATCGCCACCGGAGCTAGCTAAGCTTCTAGTCTATATCAGGATTCTATTCGTTAAACTATAGTTCGCTAAGGATAACGTCCTTATAACCTATATCGTATATACCGAACTTTATTATTCTAGTCTTATTCTGGATTTTAACCTAAAGGTATATAATCTCCTAGTTAATAATAACTTCTTCGTAGGACTAGTTCTTTCCCGTATACGGAGTAACCTTATACTCCTTTTCTAGGTGTTTTCTAACCTAGGGAATAAAGAACTTTCTCACGGCTACTAGTAAGATAAAGTTTCCTGCTACGCCTATATCTAATAATACGTTTATCTTATATTTATTAAGTCGTATTCTAATATAATAGTGCCCTATACTACTATATATTATAGAGTATATCTATCGAGTGCCTCTTATATACTCCTAGCGATAGTATACTCCTAGTTTTTTGCCCGTTTAGTTCGGTATTTAAGGGATATTTCCTTATCTAAGAACCCGTACTAGGTTAAGAGCCGTTCTATTTATCGTAGGCGCTTATCGAGGGTCTAGAAGCGTGACTCCTAAGCTCCTTGGTCTTGTTCTAGTCGTCGGATTTTCTTAGAAGCGTGTGCTGCGTAGCTAGTAGTGTTGTATTTATCTAACTAGTACCCGTAGTAGTTATGCCTAGGTAGTTAATCGTCCGATCCTTATAGGCTTATTATTAGGTTAGTAAGAGTGTCTCGGTTTTCCTAAGCACGGTAAGGTCGCTAACGTATAGTTTACTGCTATTCCCCGCTAGTATTCGTGGGTATCCTACGGTAGGCGTTATCGAAGTTAAGTTTAGTAAAACGAACTTAGTGGGTCTATCTAAGGGGTTCTTCCGTAAGCTAATCGAGTATCCGTAGCTAGATAGTTTCCTCCTTAATTAGGTCGGCTGCTTTTATAGGTTAATACTAGAAGTTCGTGTTATTATCCGGGGTTTTATCGGACTCCGTTTCCTAATCTTGCTCTTTGAGTTTGGCGATTCTCCCCCGGGTACAATCTCCTTCCTTCTAGATTTCTAAGATCTGCTTCTGCCTCTTAGCTTCTTCTTTCGTCTATCCGTATTTTTAAAGGATTTCTGCGATAGTTTATAAAGCTAGTTTATCCTTATCCTAGTCGAGGATCTTAAGGCTATAGTTATTACCGTACTTATTACTAGATACTATAGCGAGTATCTTTTAGGGTCTTTTAGGGTAGTACCTAGCTCCGTCTTTCCCTGATTAGTGTGCTAGATAATAGTTATCGTAGTAGGTTGCCTAATAGAGGTTAACGTATAGTATTTCGTCCTTATAAATTTCTAGGTGTTTAATAGCGTTAATTTCCTTCTAGGGTCTTCTTTTCTTAATCGTGTTTGCTTATTATTACGGTCGTTCTTTTTTAGGCTTATAATAGTCGCGTGCGTAGTAACCTGGCCTATTATAGTTATAACACTTAACTTTAGTTATATCCCTTTTACCCTGCTTATCGCTCTGTCGGTTAATATTATCGAGCTTTATAGGTCTACTATAATATCTATATAAGGTGTTTCCGAACTAGTATAGGTATAATTATTTCTTCTTCGGATTAGCCGTGTAGAATAGAACGCTTATTTAATACTTCTTCTAATAGCGTTATTTATAGTTCCGGTTATTAATACGAATTACTATCGCGGTATATTCGCTAAACGTCTTAGGTTAGTCTAATCGGTATAGTTCGTCCTTTACTTCTTCCCTAAGTCCTTAGTAGTACCGATCTATAAGGGGCTTATCCGGGTAGCTAAGCTTTAACGAGATTTACTGGAATCTCGTAGTATAGTCTATAGCTAACTTAGTCTAATATAGCTAGCTTAGTTATTCGGCCGCGACTCGTTCCTTATCGGGCTGGCCGAAGATAGCGTTAAGTCTCTTAACGAATACGTCGAAGTTCTCGAAGATTGCCGTGGTCCCGGGCTTCCTTAGGATCTTTATTCCTATATTCTCTAGGTAGTCTCTATAGATAGACTCGAACTATTTATACGTATCTCCCGTAAGGAGTGCCGCGGTATAGAGTACCTTAGTTTCTTCCGTACGGATACTATCCTAGTAGAATAGGAGGTAGCCTTTAAGCTAAGTAATAAAGCTCTAAAGCTATCCTTGAGTCCCGTTGTACTTAGGGGGTATAGGGTATCTATACTTAGCCCCGATTCCAGGATAGTTTAACTAAGCTCTTAGGGTCGTATTCTCCCCCTAAAGCTGAGTAATTATATCGCGAATCTGCTAAAGGTCGTTACTTCCTCTAGTGGCAGTGGTAGGCGTCGTGGTGCTTATAGCGTTCGTGGTACGGTTATTATTCGATATATTAGAAGAGTGGTTACTGGCTACTTCGTCGTCTTATTAAGGTTATTCTAGTCCTTCCTCTTCGTCGGAGGAACTAGATTCTTCAGACGATAATTCTTCTTTAGATAAAGTGACTTCTTCTTCCTTAGGCGAAGTAGCTTCTGCTTCGGGCGTACTACTTATTAGCTATTAAGGTTAGCTTACCGAATAGGATCGATTAAAATATTACGACGGCTTCCGGCCCTTTATAGTATAACGGATAATAGGGGATTAGCGTCGGGGTTTTAGTTTAAAATAAGAAGGGGATATTAACTAAAGAGTAGTAACTATCGTTTATAGTATTTAATCGTAATTACGTCGTAAAGACTAGGCGTCTTCTTTATAAGGTAGAGTCGAGCGTAGACTACTAGTCCAGGTAAAGACTTAGATTAATCGATGTTTTGTTCTCTAATAGAAGTAAGACCTAGGATATGCTGGTATATATATCTACGGGATCACGGGTATCCTGGTAATCTCCTGGTTCGGGATCACGCCGGATCACTTCTCGGACTAAGTGACCCCTGGTGATCCCAGTGATCCTCCTATACTAATAGGTTCCCTGTGCGGGTGCACACTATACCGGTTATCCATCACGTAACCCGGCACGTGATATCGTCCTAAGTTATCTTCTGGTTACGCCCTGGTGCGCTGACCGCCCTAGTACGTTATAACCAGTATGTCCTTGGTATATGTTAGGTCTGCTGGCCGTAACAGACTAATAGTCCTAGAGCTAGAGCTGCTAGAGTTGCTGAAGCCCCTGAAATAGAGGCCTGGGTAAGGCCTTTTTTCGCCTTTACAGCCTCGCTATAAAGGGGTTTAGGTAGTTCTATAAGCCTGCGAACTGCTTAGGCTAGTTCGTCGACCTTCTATTCGAGGGTAGGGGGCTAGGAGGGTTTTAGTACTCCGTTAATAGTAGATTTAAGCCCTACAGATAGGGCCTTAATCTAGGGGACAGGGTTAAGGGTATAGGCCTATTAAAGTAGCTGAAGAGCCTGTTAGAGTAGTTTCTTAGTCTATGCCTTACTAGCGGAACTAGTCGACTTCTGGGGCTTAGCCGAGGTTTCTCCAGGGGCTGTCGCTATTCCAGGCGCCCTTTTAGCCTATTTAGAGGCTAAAAGGCTCGGTTTTTTAGCAGGGGGGCCCCTAGAAGCAGGGGGGCCTTAGAGGGCGTTTCGAAAGCGCCTTCGGCTTCCGAGGCCGAGGGGGATTCGATTCGGGTCCTAGAGAATCGTCTAGGGGTCGGCATAAAGGGGCTAAGATGCCTTTTCGAATTCAGGGGCGGAGCGAGGGTTAAATTCTCTATATTAGAGGTATTACCTATATCCACCTCCCCTAGGCTCTCTATAGTTATAGTGGTGTTAGGGGCGTTAGGGGCGTTAGGGGCGTTGTTATGGCTAGCGTTATGGCTAGTGGGTTATTGTTTATAGAGGTCGGGGGTGCGGCTCTGTGCGGCTAAGCCTGCTGCTTTGTTAGCGTGGGCGCACGGGCCATGTTAGACTTTTCCACCGCACGCGGGGAAAAGTAAGGCTATTTCCAGGCATTTTCGCACTCAAAATACGCCTAAATTAGCGCCTACGCGATACGGGGCTATAGATAGACATATACAGCTTAAAAGGAGCTATCGATTAAGACAGGTTTTGAGTGGTTTAGGGCGTTTGCGCGTACAACGTAGGTCCCCCCACGTGAGTTGTAAAAAGGATGTCTAGTATAGCTATAGACGTTAATTTATTAAGGTTATCTTATATCTTAGTAATTCTTATTGCCATAATTCCTTACTATATCTTAATATCGACTATTCTGCGTTCTATCGCCTATAGTTTACGAGTTATACTTTATATATTCGTATCGGCGAGTATTCTAATATTATTAATCTTCTATATATAATCGTCGTAGCAGTGGGTAAAATTACTTTATATAGTTACCTTAAGATTGTCACACTATCGCTATAACTACCTAATTTGGTCTATAAACCTATATTTAAGATCGAATACGTCTACAACGGTTATACTAGGGTACGATACAACTTGACTAGTTACGAACGTCGTTTACGTATTTATACGTATCTATATAGGTGTATTTACCCGAATGCTTCTAATACTGCCGGTATTCGTTATTTATTATCCTTTATATTATGTATTTATAAAATCATTATTATCGCTAGGCGATAGAAGTCTTTTACGCTGCCTTTTTAGAAACTATTATACTGCTATTTAATAACCTCTTAGACGATTCTATACCGGTTCGGGTATTTAGCTAGTTAATACCGATTATACCGCTATCATATAGTGCTAAGACGATAATATAATACTTTAGGGCCTTATTATCTATTATTATTTTCGTTTTTAGTCTATCTAATAGATCGTTTAGTTAAAGAGTATAGATCCGATTAGTTAATTAACTCTAGTAGTTAGATACTAGGTAATAGATTTATCGGTATTAGTAATTACGAATCGGTAATCGGCGACTATACGTTTTACTAGTTTCTCGGAATACGGTTATATTCCCGTGGCGGTTATATTTATATCGGTAGTGGTGATTATTCCCGTAGTATTAGTAACCGTGGACTACAAATTTATATTTATCCATATCATAGTCTACGGTATAGCAATCTACAGCATAGTTATCTATCCTAGGATAGGTGCTCCAGCACTATCTAATCCGTATAAGCTACAGTCGTTATCTCCGCAAAGGAGTCTATTTTTATTACTTATTGTAAAGCCTCCTGTTATTATTCTCTATCGTCTATTATCCGTCACTATATCCGGATCCTAATTTACGTCTATAAAGTCTATATCCTCCTAATAACAATATTTAATTATAATAGCTAGCGCTCTCTTAAAATCTATAAAGTATTATTATTGTCTAGTTAATAGTTTTTATTATTGATACGTTACTAAACTATAGCCTACTTATCTTTGTATTCTATAAACCTTCGCTACTCTCCCTTTATCTGGATATAATATGCTACCTACTATACCTCGCGGACGTAAGGGCTATAATAGTCCGTTACGGTATCTTAGACGATGTTTTACAATTTATTCTTATCGTTACCTACGACCGTAGCCTAGCTTATATAGAAAGTTATTATAATACGTCTCTCCTAGACTATACGCGCCTGTTATGCTAAGAGGAAAAGCAGTATATTATAAAACCACTTATACTATCTATAGTTCTTATAGAAATATTCAGAAACCTTTTAGAATCGCTATATATTCGTCTTTACCGTATTAATAATAAATAGCCTCTTATTAACGATATTAGGGTCGACACTAACAGCATCTATTAACTACGACGCTATATTATAGAACTATAGTATGCCAGAAAACTAGCGTATAGGTTAATCCGTACTTATAGCCGCTAAAGTTAAGGAGTGTATAGTATAAGTAGACTAGTTACCTTAAGTGCGTAGGGAAAAGTATACTATAAGAGAACGTGTATGTAAAGAAAAGTGGTGTAGTGGATAAGAAGAAATAAGAATTATATAAGGGTAGCTTTCCCTTAAGAACTATATCACCGAAAAGATTAAGGCGTTATAGTTAGATTATAGTACGCGTAGGGTTAAAAGCCCTCTTTCTTTTCCTAACGTTTTATAACCTGTAACTGAATAAGCCTCTATAGATTTAATCCATCTATATCTACGGAAGGTTGGCTTTATTAATTACGCTACCTATTAGACCCGGCCTAATATCTCTAAAGCCGCTTCGAGGCTTACCGAATTTAATACTAACCCGGTAAAATAGTATCACGATACCGTAGATACGTGTTTAAAGTACCTCGCCTCTACTAAGTCCCTATACCTCTATTTTAGACTACGTAATAACTACTTATAGCACGCAGTTAGCTATACTTTTCACACGGCCTTTAGGGATAACCGTAAGACTTAGTATAGTTCCTAAGGCTATACTATATTATTATTTAGACGCCCTATAGTCTAGAAGGTAAATAGGTAAATAAGCGTTATAACCTCTAGTACTAAAGCCGAGCTTATAGCACTTTCTACTACTATTAGGCAGTATATCGCGATATGGCGTTTATTTAAGGACCTAACCTTAACCTTTAAGGAGGAACCACTAATGATATACTATTATAACGACTAAACGAGGATCCTATTAGAAGCTTTACGCCCTTAGGTTATATGTAGATTAAAGTATCTAGATATCCACGTCCTTGAAATCCGTTAGATCGTTTAATAGAGGCAGGTCCTAATCGTATAGATCTTTACCTAAGACATAGTTAGCGATAGGCTAACTAAGGTACTTCCCCCGCAGAAATATAAGGCGGTTATATATCTATTAAGAATACAGGTCCTAAGCTAAGGGGCTTAAGGTAATTTATAAAGGGCGCGGTGCTATATTTAAAATCTATAGCCTAGATTACCCGTGGCTTTAGTACCCTTAGATTATTATTTAGGTACCTATTTTTAACGTTATGTTTTAGGGTTAATTTAACTACCTGTTTTTACACGTTTTTAATGTTTTTAGGCATAAAAAGAACGCGCTTTTTAATAAGCCGTTTAACCGTTAGATTAATATCTAGGCTCTATTTTACCCTGGATTTACGGCTTTAATTAAGCAGAATAGTCAGGATTAATCCTACAGTTCTAAGGGGGTATATTAGATACCACCACACACTTACCGGGGTATAACTTACGCTATTTATATACTCGGATAGAATACTACCGACCGATATATCTATATCGATTTCCCCTGCTTTTACCTTACAGTTAGATATTTCCGTAAAGTACCTTTTACTCTTCTTTAATACACACATATCTTTTGCGTACCTTATTTCTGTGCTGACAGTGGGTTATAAGTTATGCATTTTTCCGCCATGATAGGAGGATTTCCCAGGTCGTGAGCTTTCGGGAACGGGGCCTTAGTCAGGCATGGTCTGTGCCCATGCGACAAAATAAGTGTGGATATATAGGATCAAGGTACTCTAGAAGTCTGACATAATGTGGTTGGCCACACCTCGATAAGGTGGCTGGCTCTAGGCATCTAACACCTCCAGAGCCTTTTGTTGTAAATGCAGGACCATCTTCTCATCACGTCGAACAAACTTCATCCAAGCAAATAATATATCATGAGCACCTTCGACAAACCAGTCCCAGCATTATCTCCAATTGCCTCGGCTCAGTGATAAGAGGCCTGCAATACAATCTATATCCCCTCTCTTGCTAGGGCTCATTTCCTCGCCCATGAAGCTCTTAACATCTTCATCCCGTAAAACACTTTGAGTCGCCTTCTGCGGGTCTTGGGACATTTTCCCTTGGTTGCCAAATCCTTGTTGTAAGGACGGTGCCGGGGTACATCGACGCCTGAACAGCTGACCTGACCTGTATTGGACGACGCCTCTCGGAAGTTTTACATTCCCTGAAAGAGACGGCGTAAATTCTCGGTTCTCCGGCATGTTTTCTTGGCTTGGAAATGGTGTCTGGCGGAGAGGCGGATTCCTATCCTCTCCTGGGCCCCTGTTCTCTTTATCCGAGTCGTCTGTAGACTCATGAACAAAGGAAGGCTTCGACCCTTGCGATGCCGCGGATGGTGACAGTCGGCGACGATCTCTGGAACCCATGAACGGCACAAGGCCGTCTGACGATGTTTGGCCGAAAAATGCTTTCTTAACTTTTCGATCTTGTCCGAGACGCTGAATTGGAGGAATATTACGTTTGGTGCTGTTGGGCTGGAGTCCAATGCTGGTTGAACGGAGTAGACTGATCGCTGCAACGGCGGAACCGCTCGATTCATTCTCGGCCTGAATAGTCAATTCATCCTGTTTGTCCGAGTCGCAACAGAACTCCCAAGCTTGGGCATTGCGTGATCTACCCCGGGACAAAGTTGGGGGAAGACAGTCCGTCAATGCTGAGATAGGAGGAAGGGTGACACTTGTAAGGGTAGCTTGATTACGATGGGAAGAAGGAGGCCGAGGATAGGACAGCGGGCTGACACCGCAAGGAAAGGTTGGAGACGGCCTTGGCGATGGCGAGAGTTCATTCGACACAACCTCAGCCTTCCCTTCCAAGGACAGTGACAGTCGAATCTGGGATTGGCACTCGTATTGCGAACGTGGTGGCGGAAGGGGAGTATCGGGAGAACGCGAGGCTCCTGAGGATGGAGAACGCTGCTGTAATCTACGAAGTCCAGGTAAGTCCAGCTGCAAGCAGTAGAGGGGCTCTAGCAAAGGGAAGGTACCTCGATGACGAGCCCTCCTGACTGGATTCCGTAAGCTTAGAAATGCAACTTGTCGGGTCCCAGTGGTTAGCGTCATGTCTGGTGGAATTTGAAGGGAACTCAGCCTCGCTGAAGACCTCGCTCTGAGACTGGTCACGTGTTGGCGGCTTTCTGGATTCTGTATTGGTTTGGCTTCTGAGATCATCTCGGGTATCTCTATCCCATTCGTTTTGTTTATTGATGGCGCCAATTTGCAAGACGGGAGATCCTTCCGCTATGTTCTGATTCGGTCCAAGCTGGTTCCACACATGAGCTGTATTTCGCAGGGAAGACTCTCGGGTGTCTGTTCCAAGTTGATAACCATTTGTGGGTTGTGCCGGAGACAGTAGAACTCTGGCACCCCTGCTGCGTATCTCAGCGATGTCCTGAGGGGAAAGTGGTCGCGATTTTCGTCTATCATTTTGTCGTCGGTTCTGGAACCAGATTTGGACTTCCTTCTCATTGAGGGAGACGCTTTCAACAAGCTCACAACGCGACGCCTTGTCAGGTTTCGGGTTGACTTGGTATGCAGCTTCTAAAATGTGTTTATCCCTCGCTCTGGGAGTGTGGGTAGTCCTCTCGTCAGCTTCGAGTTCTATAGTTATGCAAAATACGGCCCCAGGGCGAGAGCCCGACCAAGATGGGACAATTTGGCAGTTGGTTGCTCGGGAAATGAGGTGTGACTATACGCAGTTCTCTTCCGTTTGCCTCTCGGGTGCTGCTTTTCAACCTTAGATTTGGAAGAGATTATCTCTGGACCAGATTGTTCAGGGGCGGGTATTCCACCTATATGTGGTTGGTACGCGGGCGCTGATGACAACATTGAAGACAGCAGTGTATGGAGGATGGCAGTGCAAGCGACGTCAAGGGATGGGAACAAATGAAGAACAGAGAGTATACTGTGGCATACACAACGTTGTTGTAAGAAAAGTAAGAAGGACGCGTCTTGAAGTGCCTCGGATCTTAGATATTAGCAAGAACGTGCATCATATGGCAAGTGAGAGTCAAAATGCCACAATATTCGAGTGCACGCTACGCGTTTTCTCTAATGCTCTAGGCTCTGCAATCCACTTATCTTTGGTTCATTGTGTCGCATAGGCAGGAGCACGACATGGTCCATAGGGGATCCAGGGGGGATCCACTCCCTAACTAAGGGCTTCGGACCTCGGGTATCAGGATATAATAGGGGCGGATACCGGAAAAGACCGGATAGGATCCAAATAACATAGTACCTATAACAGAGCCTTCACCACCTAAATCAAGAGTATAAGAGACTAACATAGATATAACTTAACACAATACACACACACGAGATTTCTGCTCTACTAAGTTAATTATCCAAGTGCTATTTAACGTGCGACATATTATACCTTAACGAGATTCGATATACTATATTGACCTAATAAATACGTCGACTAAACTATACCGTAATATGCAGGCCTTATAGACGTAAAAGTACTCTACTCTTTATATTGACTCTTACTTAAAAGCTCTCATGATTAAGATTTATTGTCTATAATAATAATAGTATAAGAAATACTCCTAATATAGCTAAATATAATAGTAACATATTTCTTAATACTGCCTATATATACAGGGTATTTCTTTTATATTCTAAGGATAGCTTTTTAATACTTAACTAATATACGGACACTAGTTTTAACTAATAACTATATATAGACAAGCGATTGATATTATATATTATATAATAGTGTAATCTAATTAGGTTGAAACCGCGGTTCTTACCTCGGGCAGTCTATATATATACAAGAATATAAGCCCTCTACAATAAAGGTAAAAGAGTATATATTACTTTAACTACTAGTTAAAGTAATAAGCTATATATAGTAAGAAAGAATACTATTAGAATATAAAAAACGTACGCGGAATTGTGTGTGTATTCGCTTATAGAGAAAAGGTTCCTCTATAGAAAGTATCTATGACAATTTATTATAAGGAAATAGAGCTTAGCAGGATTATACGTATAAACCGATCAATTAGCCGATGTTGCCGAATTAAACGGAACTCACGCCCTAACATCGAGCTTTGACTATTTAAAAATACCCCCTTAGAACGATAGAATATATCTAATAGTTCTAAAGCCTAGAATCCAGCGTAGAACAGGCCTAGATATTAATTAACGCGGTTATTAATTCAGAATACCACGCCTATAGACCACAGGCGCGTAATACAAGTAAAATCGACGAAACTATTAAGATAGCGATTATAACTATTACCTCCCTCCCGGGATACTATCGTAGAGGCACTATAACGCAGGCGCCGCGGTAGAACTAGAATAGTCGATAAACGGCGTTATCCTGACTTCGACCTTGTAAAGTTTTTAACGGACTTACTTTTCGTATAATAAGCGCCCCCGCTCCCCCCCCCCCCCCCCCCCCCCCCCCCCCCCCCCCCCCCCCCCCCCCCCCCCTCTTAGGCCAGAACGCTACGCGGAACCGATACGGGACTAAAAGGGGACCGCTATAACCCTTAGATCCGAGGATAGCTAAATTTAAGACAGTACATCAGGGCCTACTAGGTAATAGAAATATAATAGAATAGGTTATTAAGCTAGTAGAGGAACTAATTATAGTATGTTATAGCTATAGTACTATTACTATATTACTATTAGTATGCTTATATATTATTATCTGCTATATTATCTAAGATGAACTACGAAAAGGAATTAATAGAACTAAAGAGACCTAGGCTATGATCGTAGCCCGAGCTCCCGTGATAGCACTGCTATAGGACCCGGTCCCCCCTAAAATAATCCCTTGTAAATACTATGAGGGATTAATTATCCGCTATAAAGGCCTCTCCGAGGACCAGCCTCTCAACGCCAGGACTCTACAGGAAATTATCTAAGCTATAAACGCTATAACTACCCGACACGATACTTTTTTTCTTTTTCGGTTTTTTTTTTATATGCTTAAAACCCTAAAGCTAGAGCGTGGCGCCTATCGCCATAAGGGCCAAAGGCTAGCAGAACCTAAGTATAGTGAATCATGGTAATAAACCAAGGAAATCCTCTATAGTAATCTATGTAATAGACCTAGAAAAAAATAGGTAAAACCCAAATCAGAATGACTAAACCGTAGAATCCGAGGTTTACGCCCTATACCACTCCGCGGAAGCTATTTTAGTAGCTAAAAGACAGGCCTCTATAGTCTGTATCCCTCTTTTAGTACCGAATAATAGCGGTAGAGATAGCGGTAAGCCTGCCAGGGCTTCCCGCAGGGCTTTTCGTTTGTTTTTATATTATTAGTATTATTCTTCTTCTTCTTACTCCGCTACCCTCTTTAATCTATAGGAGCCTAATTTAGACTATATAGTCCTTCTCGGGTAGCTATAAAGGGGAAAACCCGGGATCCCGGGAAAAACCTCTATACTTATTCTTAGTTAGAGTAATACCGTTACGGGGCCGATATAGCCCCGGTTTATGCCCTCTGTATATCTAGATTATACCTCTAGGCTGGTGGCTAACGGGAAGGGTAATAAGCTATCGTTCGGGTTAGCCTAGGCCGGTCGTTAGTAAGGAGGCAGGGGGCCATAAGGGTGCCGCGGCGTTTCTACCGTGTAACGGCCGCGGCACACTATCTCCGGCCTCTTTACGTCCCCGGGGACTATTCCTATTATTCCTTCTATTCAATTAATAAAAAGAGAAGGTAAGGCAGGCGTTCCTGCCTCCCTTAGAGGCTGGGTGCCTACTATATCCGGCGGTAGGCACAAATGGTAGGGCTCCGCTTATACCTGTAAAAGAAATAGTAGATAATTAATAAAGGGTAAAGTTCTCCTCCTTTTCCTCTTTTTCTTCCTATAACGCTATAGAGCTTATTATAGGTGTTCCTTATTACGTTCCTGTTTACGGTCTTATAGGCTTATTATCGCGGCGTTATACTAACTAGTAGTATCTTCTAGTTTTTATTCTTTATTTATAATTGTCCTACTTAATTCTAGTATATAGACCATAGTTCGTGGGTAGCGTTATAGTAGCGCGGGGTTAACTAAGTAGTATAATAGTATTAGCAATAATAATTATAATATTAACCGTAAATAGTATCGTAATATAAGTATCTCTATACCGTGGTAGCAGTTTAGTAGTAGTATACTAATAGCTATAAATACCTTCTCCTAGTAATAATAATCGTTATTATAAATAAGGCACTATTCGTGTTATACCGTATATATACTCTAGTAGTACTAAAGTAGCATTATAGCAACTAATATATAGTAGTTACATACGTTATAGTAAGCGCCTAGGAACCTACCTAGATAACGTCGGAGCTTATACTAGTACTATAAGTACTAGTACTACGTGTTTTTAATACGGTAATAGTTAACACCCGTGTAAAGATATAAGTCGTTTTTATACCGTAAAGGTACCGTTAGTATATTAAGGTAGTCTAATTAGTCGATAAGTCCCCCCCGCTACTAAGAAGTAGTAATAATATCTTATAGACGTTTATACTCTTTACCTATTAGTAAAGACTAGTAATAGTAGTATCGCTACGGTAAGTAGTCTCGTTTCGATATCGCGGTAACGCCTTACTAATAACCTATAGGCTAAGGTGTATCCAAAAACGGCGGCTTTATCCTTTAGATAGGCCGTTACTCGGGCGCTACCTTCCAGTTATAGCTATAGCGGCACCTTATCGGTAAAGGTGGTTTTATAAGATATTCTCCGCCGGACTTACCGCCTAAACGGCATAATAGGCGTTCTAATACACTATTACGTGTATAGTCTCTTTTCGATTTCGCTATAGCGCCTCCGTAGTAATAGTATAGCTTACTAGTTCTAGGGCCTCGAGTATATTAAGAGTAGTATTAGCGCCTTTAAGGGGGGTACTACTAAGATTAACGAGGAGTAAAAGGGGGTATAGCCCGATAACGCTTTTATATTGCCAGGGTCCTAGATTACAGGGCCCTATTTAATACTAAACCAGACCGTTATATTACCTTTTCCCTATTATAGTGCCGCTATAATCCCGTCGGCTTTTATAACTTTAAGGGTAAAGCGAAAGTCGTTAAGCCTTTTTATTCATAGGAACTATTGAGCTATTATCCCGGCTTCTATATTATAGCCTAGTATATTATATATATCCCCTTTAATCGTAAGTCATCTCCCTATAGAATTAAAGAGCTTCTTAGGCTTATCCTTAGTCACGTCCTAGTATTACAGCATTATATACTCCGTTATTTCTACCCCTCTATTACCGTAAGGGCACCACGGTATGAGGAATCCCGGTACCCTCGGTTTAGCTAGGAAAGCTTATAGGCCTAGTGTTTTTAATCTAATCTAGGTAAGTGCGAAGCTTTATAGCTTAAGGAGTCCTTTATATTTCCGGAGGGAGTATTATATCCGGGGGCGGCTTAGTGCCGTTATAGCGTAGGTATAAGGCCGTTATACTTCCGCCTAGGCTTTACCCTATTCCCTTATAAGGGCTTTGCTCGGGGGCGAGTTTCCGGCCTAGGTTATTAGGGTGGTAAGCTAGGCTATCCACGCGAGGATAGTATAGGTCCTATAATACTAATTCGACATCGCTACGGCTCTCGCCGTAGCGTATACTCCGGCTAATATCTTATCTTCGGTGTCCTTTTCCTGTATCCGGAGGACCTTCTAGGTATTAAGGCATAAGAGGTATAGGTTAAGGGGGGAAATAAAGGTCTTTTTTTCGAGAACCCTAACCGGTATAGGCTTATAGGCTCCGGCTACTAGTCGAAGGTATCGGTTCTATATCGCTATAAGTACCGCTATAGGGCTATACTAGGGGCCGGCACTTATCTTATAGACGGCTAAGGCGTAATAGTCGACTATTAGTCTTATTACTATAAGATATAGTCTTTTTGTATCTACGAAGCTATACCCTTACGCTACTATACTAAGCCTTAAAAGGGCGTATATTTAGATAGCTAGTCGGCTCTTTACCCTTTTAGTATAGTATAATATCGGAAGTTAAGTTTCCTATTAAGCTAAACACCTAGGAGCCTTATCGCCTCCGCTACTAGCACCGAAGTAACGCTAAAGGGGAGTAGGGTAAAGGAGGGTTAGCATGATTTCGTAAAGGAGATATAAATATACTTAGCTAGTTCGAACTATAATCCGCTTATTATCGCCTAGTCTAAGTAAGCCCGCTACGCGGCGGCGAGATAGTACCGCGTCTATACCTGTATCCTACTAAAAACGATAATATTCGTGTTATTTGTAAAACCTATTACTATCGTTTTAAGGTCCCTTTCTAGCTCCGTATAAAGGGTGGAGATATAGAGAATAAAGAGAATAGGAGAGATCAGGGAGCCTTATAATATACCCCCGCGGAAGTGCCGCGGGGGGGATATTTCGCTATTAAGTAGTAGTTAGACTATACGGTCTTAGAGGAAGCTATTAATTCGGGTAGTAAGCTATTAGGGGAAGCCTTTCCTCTTAAGTACCTCGAGGAGGTAAGAGTAATGGATAATATTAAAAGCGTTTTTAATATTTAGTTAGAGTATCTAAATAATACCGTTGTAGATTTAACTCGCCTTCACAGCGTTTATAACTTTCTATACTACTATCTTTATACTTTACCTAGTCCGGTTACCTATCTATCCTTTTAGGAGGAGCCGATACTCCTCCGCTATAACGGCGATATAGTCGGCTAATATCTCTTTAAGGACTGTATCTATTATACTAAGGAGTAATATCGGTTATTAGCCTTTTACTATCTTATAATCGACCGGCGGCTAACCTTTCTTTTTAAAGATTACTATAGTAGTATAGCGGCACCTTTTCGCGTAATAGCCTACTTTAAAGCACGCTATAAAGATAGTACTTAGCCTTTAGTATAAGGGGGGTCTATATACTTTTAGGAGCTCTGCCAGGAGCCTATTAGGCCATAATACCGCCTAGAGTTTAGTTTTCTTAAGGCGCCCCTATATATCCACTACGGTAATATTATAGCGGATATTCTATCGAAGGGGAAATTCCGCGCTTAGGTGCTTAAGGGCGGTAAGGAAGGGGGGGGGGGAGGGAAGAACTTCCGGTTAAGGATTTCGGCTTTCTCTGCGTGTATAATAGCTGGGTTATCGCTATTATCCCGGTATAGTAGTGGTACTAATAAGGGGTTTAGCGGTATTCCCCCTTTAGTTTATATCTATTTCTGTAATCGCTAAAGGAGGTTATCGTTCTTCCTGGTTAAGTAAAGCAGATACCGCTAGTATAGCCGCTTCGCTACCGCTATAGCCTTCTCGTAGCACCTCTCCGCTTTCTAGAACTTATCCTATCGGTACTAGGACTTCCTAGATATATATCTACGGTAAAGGCGCCTTATTTCCTAAGTAAGAGCGGTTAGCTCCGTGTTCTACTAAGAGGTAAGTAGGAGTTTAGGGGTACCCCCGCGGCGACGCGGTACGGCCTTATCGGCTAGGGTTATAAGGTTCTTAACTAGGTTCTTTAATACTAAGTCGATATCTCCTAGTATTATAAGGGGGCTAGTCTACTATAGTTACGTGGCGGCGAGCTAGGGGATCTATAAACGGTTAAAGTCCTTCTAGACCTAATACGGCCTGACTAGGTCCCGTATTAGTATTATCGTAGTGCTTACCGCGGTATTTATCTTAATGTTCATTCGGGCTATCTATAAGTACTAATCCGACCTAATAATAGTCTTATCGGGGCCGCTAAAGTCGTAGAGAAGCCCTTATATTGCTTCTATAAGGTTAATCGTGCTAGCACGCCGGCCCGGCTAATACTATATAGTGGTTCCGGGGGGGATACTAGGTCTAGGTTCTACCGGGTCGTAAAAGTAAGTAAGGTATTAGCCCGGGGGTAGTACCGCGGTGGCTATATCTATAAGGGGTAGTATAGATTAGGGTCTCCTGTAAGGACGTATCGGCCTTATAACGGTACCGTGTCAAATATATTCTATAAGGGTATATTCTACGGGATCCTAGCTAACTAGCAGTTCTCTAAGTAGATTAACTAGATTATAAGGGTATTATCTCTGGTCCCGAATATAAACGCGTAGGTATTATAATAGGCCCGCTACGTCTACGCGTATAGCGGGTATCTCTTATAGATATATAGGAGGGCGCGGCCCCCTCCTTAGATTAGCCAGTATACCGTTTGAGAGTAGTAGTCAGGGCCTTTCGTGAAAGGGTTAAGGCCGGGTTCCTAGATTACTATTATATTAGACTCGGCGTGGTACCGAAGCGGGAGCTCCTACCACGCCTAACTCCTCCTTATATTCTATAAAAGAATATAGATTCTTATTAGTTAAAAAGGGGGGGGGGGGGTTTAAGATAATATACCCGGTATAACCGGGGTCTAGCTTTAACTTTAGGGCTCTTACTACGGTGCTTTATTAGCTTTACGGAGGATTATAGAGGCGCTTATTAGGCCCGGTATCAGGGAGTCCTCCTATCCTGTAGTCCTTTTTAGGGGGCGTCCTCTACCCTTATAAAGGGGTCGGTCTTAGTCCTAGGCGATAATAATTAGGGGGAAGATCTACGGCTACTACAGGTATACCGCTTCGGTCTAGCGGGTAATATTAAAGTCCCTGGCTCGGTACTTATACGCTTCGCGGGTTTTCTTAGCCTTATTCTTTAATAAGTAGTATAAATCGTTAAAGGTATTATAATCTCCGGTATAAGCGGTATAGCGGCGGGGACGCCTAGGCGCTATAACGTTATAGTATCCTAGGCCTTATAGATACGCTGATTTAGGCTTAGCGTAGTAATAGTATACCCCTTTTACCGTAGGGTAGTCGTTAGCCTTATAGCCGAAGTATAGGCACTTATAGTATCTTAGGGTGTTAAGGTTAGGATTATATAGTTCGTAGATATAGCTACCCCTCTTAAAGAGGAGGGTATTCCGGATAAGGCTTATTACCCCTTTTAGGGAAGCCGATTCGATAAGAAGAAGCGTTATCCTGCTAATGCCGCGGCGGGGTACTCGCTATTATACTCAGAGGATTTTAGCCTTAGGATTCGTGTCTTATAGAGATACTAGTAAGTCTTTTTCGGATAAGGCGTTAAGGACCTCCTGAGGGATAGTATTAATAAGTATAGGATATATACGTACGGTTAGGGCGGCTCCTTTATTTAAGGCCTTTTTAACCTATTACTTCTTATAGGTAGCCTATTATTATACCCCTCCGGTAAAGGTAAAGTAGATATCTCTGCTTAGTAGTTTCCGTGCCGCTACGGTATCGTATTGGGTAGTTATAGCGTTTATAGCTTAGATAATTTTCTTTAGGGTCCTGGCTCTAAAGGGCTAGTCTTAGGGGAGGGTTCCTTAGTAGATAATGAATTCCTGGTCGTATTTAGCGGGGATTATTTTAGGGGGGGCGAGGTCCCGCGGCGGAACCGCCACGGGAGCCCGGGTTATAATATTAGCCTAGGCCTTTTTTATACCGCTTATTCCTTTTCGGAGTTCCTCTCGGATAATATAGCAGACGGAAATATATAGGTATATTAACGGTAGTATACCGGCGTTATTACGGGTACTACGTATTATAATTAATTCCTTTACTAGCTCCACGACCTACTTAATCGTGTTTCTATTAGCTAGTAAGGCCTAACTTTCTACCTTAATCTTAGCTACTCTCGGTTTAAGGGGACACGGTAATCCTTTTTTAGTCTTATATCGGTTCTGCGCTATATCCTATCTTAGGAGGAGGGGGGAATAGTCGTATTACGAAACGTGGGTCCGTTACGAATTCTATATAGTTAAGGTCTGGATAACGCTATCCTATAATTCTTCCGGCTATACCGTAGCGCCGGTATTACGGTATCGCTATAATAGTATCCCGGGAGGGAGGCGGTAATTATAATCTCTATCTCGGTGGTTTTACCGATTTTACTCTTATTACGCGCCCGTGGTCACTAGGCGTATCGAAATCGGATCTTATTATAATTATATATAGTTTGTTTTTATAAAAAGCGTAGGAAAGAATAACGTAGGCTACATCCTATATAGGAGAGCCGGGCCAGGAATAGCGGTCGTTAGTGTAGTTTTAAGTCTGTTTTTAGTAGGGTTTTTGGTATCCGAAGCCGGTTTTTAACTAAGTCAAAGCCGACTTTACCTACCTAGGGCCCTTTATTAGTAGTGGTTTTCGGGAAAATCGGACGTTATCGCGGACTAAGCGCTTATAAAGGCGGCCTAACCGTACCGATTAACCTCTTTTTCTTCTTACTCTTCGTTATTCTATAGGGTCTTCTAGTCTTAAGTAAGGCCTTTATTTACTAGGCGTTTTAGGTAGCTAAGAGTAACTAAACTAATAGATTTAGTAGATTTCTTATAGTTTAACGCCCTTTTAGCTACTTTATCCGCTAGTTTATTCCCCTCTATCTTTATATATAAGGGGCACTACTATATAGAAACCGAAGTGCCTAGTTAGTTAAGGCGTGAGATACGGGTTTTTACTTCTATAGCCGACTATAACGTACTCTAAAGCTTTTAAATACCCGCCTATGAATTACTAAAGATATAGCACTCTAAGGGCATAGGCGTCTGCTATAGGGCAGCGTAAAGGGCCTGAAAATTAGCGTATAATTTAGCGTTAGTATTACATAGGTAGTTATAAGGAGTGAGGAGGTAGTAGCGAGAGGGTCTAAAAAGGAATAGGCGTAGATGAAGCGGTAGTCACGGCTAGTCCGAATATAGGTAGTCCTAAAGAATTAGAATAATCGCTGCCCTCCCTATACTAAGGAGGGGGCACTATATAAGCACTATATACTCCTAGGCTAACGCTAATATAGTTAAACGGATATCGTAAACGGATATCTACGCCTAAGCCTAGGCCACGGCCCTGTATAGTAGTATCGGCCTAGGGTAGCCGTGGCCACGTTAAGACAGGAGCCCGGTCTCGTCTATACAGGAACCCGTCGTGGTCCCGTCGTGCACTCGGCCTCTCTCTCCTAGGCAGGGGCACCTAACAGTTAGTAACTTCGGCAGAGGTCCCTAGGTTAAAGCCTAAAGCTTTATAAGGTCTTCTAGTATTAGTCCACTATATTATAGCAGCTATAACCTTCCAGGGCCCTATAGGGGGCCTTATAGGGTGGCCTAGGGAGCCGTTGGTATAGAAGATAGCGGTCTATTTACCTAGGGTTTATTATATTGCAGAGAGGGCTTTAAGGTAGGCTATCTTCTACCCGTGGGTTCCGGCGCCATAGTCAGGGCTAAGGTCGGGGTTAATAGCTTTGCCGGGCCGGTCTTTACAAGAAATAAAGGGGGTTTGGTCCGCTATAGGCTCGGAAGCCCAGGGGGCCTCCTACCTACCTACAAGACCCTCGATATTCCAAGACTACCCTACTAAAGCCACTATTTCTAAGCCTAGCCTATAAAGCTATATAGTAGGCAGTAGGTTCTATAACCGGGCGAGGTCTTCGTGGTTTTCGCTCGGTAGGGGCTAGTGCTTAATAGGATTGTTTGGTAGAATTGTTAAGGTCTTAAAGGCATAAAGCCTATTAGAGCTAGTTAACCAAACCATCGCTAGAGGGACTACCGCTTCGAGCTCTAAAGGCCGAAGAGGGGACCCCTTAAAAGCACCTAGGGCCCTAACTAAAGCGCCGTACTATAAGCGTTCTAGGCGGTCTATAAGGTATTCTTTTGCTGATTCAGGGTCCTACTAGAGCTACAAGCTAAGGCCAGCTAAAGAGGCTATACAAGCTATATACAAGTATTATAGGGCTTTGAAATAAAGGCCCTCCCACGAGCTAGCTAGTCTGTATAACGTATCTAGGGTCCCTAAAGCTAAGTTTAGGTGTTTTTGAACGTGGGGTTTAAAGGATAGCTTAGGATTAAACCAGACCCCTAGCGACCTAATAGCACCTAGCGCTAGCTTTACTATATACTCTACTATTGTCATTAGAGCGTCTTCTTTAGATCGTCTATTATAGAAGTAGATACACTCTATTTTTCCGTGGTTAAAAAGGACTTATTTAAGTTTTGCTACGTCGAAAAAGGGTCCTACAGGCTTTTCTAGGGTTTTATAGTTTTTCCTAGTCGATATAGACGCTATAGATAGCCACGAATCGTTGATATAGGAGAGCTAAAGACCTTAAAAGTCCGGTCCCACTATAGCCTTCTTAATATAAATCAGGAATATAATATAGGAAACCGGGGAGCCTTATAGAATCCCTATATTTAGCCGGGTAGGCTACTAAACCTAACCCTTAAAAGCTAGTTTGATACGCTTGTTTTCTGTAAAACAGACTATATATTTAACTAGGTTCGGGGGTAATTAGAGCTTTTAAAGGGCCCTAAGTATCCAGGGGCGGGCAATATATTCGAAGGCTGCTTTAATATCTAAAAATAGCGTAGAAATATAGGAGTTTAACGAGATTTACTTTATTTATCGATATAGTAAAGGAGTAGAAGGGCCGTATTAGTAGCTGATCGTTATTTTCTACGTCGTATCTAACTAGGGTATTGGAGGTTATCGCGGGTATTAGCTAGATACCTAAGCCTAGTACCTATAACCCGTTCGACCTCTGTACCTAGATAGTTTAGAAGGGCTATAATTCTATAAGACGTAGGATTGGAATAGTCGTCTTTTCCTGGCTTCGGCAGAATAACCCTAAAGGCATCTTCCCAGCAGGTAGGGTAATATCCTACGGAAAAAAAAGCTAAGTAGGCCTGTAAAAAGGACCTAAGAATAGCGTTATAGGGCTTATAGATCCGGTTTAAACCGTTACTAGGTAATACGTCCTAGATTCCACCGGGAATACTAAGGCGTACCATAGGGTACCCTAGCGGTACTATAGTATAAGCTATAGCACGTATAGGGTATACTATAGGTACTTTTAGGGTATACTATGTCTCCCCTAGGGTATAATTAGTGAACGCCGGGGAATCCCCCGGGTTCCTGTATATAGAAGCCGAGGATTCCACGGGGTTTACCCGTTGATACTTAAGTCCCGGGTGCGGGCCCCCTTAGTTAGAGTAAGATATCTTTATTATACCCTATTTACTATAGTAAAGGTTACTCTCTAAGTCCTAGATTCCCTAGGTCTAATAGTGCTAGCTGGCTAGAGTCGTACCTGGCTAGAGTATATTAAATCCTATATCCTCTAGGTCTTATAGTACTGGCTAGGCAGGGATTTACCTAGCTAAGGTATATTAAATAGTAGTCGCTAAAGCTTTTAGGTAAGGTTCGCCTACCGCCGCCTAGTATAACCTTCGAGGACTACGCTTATATAGACTATATAGGCTTATTAGCGAACCCGCTAACACGCTAGGCAAAGACGCCTCCCTTTCACTAGGTCTAGGCGTAGAGTATATAAAGAATCTATAGTTACTAGCTACGATATAGGAAAGGCGTTTATACTAACCTATACTAAAATATTTACTGTAGATCCTAAGCTCCGATATTATAACCGACGCAAACCCTCCTAATAATATCCTCCCCTCCCACGATATATAAGGGTAGCCTAGCCTCTTCTAAAGTTTATTAATAACTACCCACGCCTTACGGAAAGTATTCTCCCCCAGGGGTAATCGTATTACTTATTATTATCCGATCGGCTACCAATATACCGAGGAACCCCGAAATTAGCGGCGCTATAACCCTAAAGGGAAGAGCGTGGAAGCTAGTCTCCACGATTAAGGGTATAGATCTAAAGATCTAGATAGCTTATCATAGTTATTTCGCCGTAGCGTTCGAAAAATAGCTTAGTTATAAGCCGGAATACTAGGATATCTTAGTAAGTATACCGGAAACTAATAAGAAGAAGGGTAAGTAAGTCGCTAAGGTGTTTACTGTTAGTCCGCTATCGCCGATTACCTCGGATAAGCTAAAGAACGGATTAGCAGAATATAGTCTAACCGGGATAGGTCCTACTAGACCTATCTCCGCTATACCCTTCGCTAGTCGAATAGTAATAGCGGGACCTAGTAGGCTATTACTTAACTTAGCGGTATTAGGTAAACCTCTATTTAGTAATATAGAACCGACTATACTCCTTATCTGTTCTACTATAAAGATAACAGCTAAGGAACCTGGTATTAAGGAGGAGGAACTAATATACTCCCTAAGTAAATCCTGCTTATAGTAATCGTCTATATCGTATGTCTTTTCCGCTAAGACTATTACCCGCTATACTACTACTATAGATTGCTAACCTTCTAACGTCTAAGGAAAAGTTCGTATCCACCGTCTAGAATAAGCTTAACGCTAACCTGGCCGCTACTATAGTCCGCCCGGGACCTAAGGTAAAATAAGCCGACTTTATAAACTCCCTGGCTAGCCTAATACCAGGGTAGTATCGGAACTACACCTAAAGTGTATGGAAGCACCACGTTAACCAATATAGCCTGGCTAGGGCTAACTAAGGAACCCGCAGATCTTACGGTTCTATTCCGCCTATTATTATAGTGTAGTAATCCGCTCTAAGGTATTATAACGGCCGGTCTAGTCCTATGCCCGAGCGATATCGTATACCGTAGCCGGACCGCTATTCCCTTAGCCCTAGCTAGTTCCGTTATTAAAATAAGAACCGTGCTTTTCCTACGCCTAACGCTAACCGCTTTACTAATAATAAGGGTTAACGACTCCTAACCTATAATGCTAACGAATACTCTAACCGTCGATACAGGGACTATCCTAGGGACCACCCCCGAGACTAGGTAAACGCCTTTACGGAAAAGACCGCTACGGAACCTATATCCGGAGATAATACTAATATAAAGCCCGAGAATAAGTATTATTACGCCGAGGTAGACTCCGAGGGTTTTATAGAGTCTGAGGATAATAGTGGCGCGGGTAATAGATATAGCGACTAATAATACTAGGTCGCTAACGGACCCGGATTTATACCTAAGTATTCCGATCTCTACGAAGTATACCGAGGGTATAGTAAATAACTACGCTTCAATTATAATACTCTTTATAGTAGTTATTAAGATACTTCTTAAAATAGCTCTTATAAAGTAGTTAAAATAGCTCCTCCGAAGTAGTCTTACGGTTATTAGTTTCGGGTCTAGATAAGTACCCCTTCGACCTACGGACTTAAGGGGATTCCTTAAGCCCACTCTAGAGTAGGCTATTCAGGGAATATATACTAGTCTTTCTTTAAGGTCGTGACTTATTTTCGGTACTCGTGCAATATTCTTTAACGCTTTTGCAGGATCTTCTTCTAAGGTTATTACTTAATATTATAGGTGGCCGTTTTAGTAACCGTTAGGTCTGCTATAAAGGTATCCTTATTCCGGTAGTTATAAGAACTAGCGCGGTCGTTAAATCTACTATAGGAAGCAGGTAAACCGTTAAAGTAGTTAATAGTATACGCAGTCGTTCTGGTAGTCCTTAGATCTAGCGCGGCGGTGGCACGGTAGTTAAATTAAATAAGGGTATTATAATTAAGGTTATAAGCGGCCGTTCCGGCAGTCTTTAAATCTACCACGGTAGGCGAGATAGTGGTTAGAATAAGGGTAGTATCGTTTTTAAAATCAGGGTAAGGCTCTAAGGCCGGTTTATAGAAAGGGGATTATTAAGTCGGTAAATTTATTCCGGACATTATAGGCCATAGCCGTCACGTCGTCACTTCGTTACTAGAAGGTTTAGTAGCTTTAGATATACTATTATATAGTATTACCCCCGGAGGTCTTATAGAACAGTGATCTTAATAGTTGATAAGCTTTTTAAGAGTAAGAAAGGATTCGGTAAAAGGTTCGCTGCACCGGCTCGGCTTAGATAGCTCTTAATCGGTTGTTCGATTAGTAAAGAATAGATTATCGATAGTATATAAGACTCTTAATTATTAGATATAGCGTAACTGTAATAATGTCGTAGAAGAATAGTAATAGGGCAGTTAATCTGTTAATTTAAATTAAGGCTTATAAATCCATAGATCTATGTGTGTAACTATGTCCAAAATCCTCGACCGTTAGGGAACTCCTGCCACCGTAATTTCTATAGTGAAGATTCTGCAGGTGTCCACCCCGATTACTAAGGGTATAATCCTGCAGTCAAATCCGTGCCCGTTACGTAACCGTCAATCTTACGGCCTGTCCGACAGGGGTTGGAGTGTATTTGCACATAAATGGCACACTAATGCAGAGTGTGAGGTAATGGTCGGGTACCTGTAACGTTGGATAAGACGTACATTGGCTTGGCATTGCTCCCCACGGAGCCACTGCAATAGCCATGAGTCATGAATGATTATGAAGTACGCCTAAGTTGTGGTTTGGTTCACGAAACAACGAGGTTTTCGAGTTTCAGGCCTTGACATATTATGTTCTGTATGTAACTCCCTACTTCAGAGACCAGCAACAATGGGGTCATGGCGGCGAGCGTCGAGTCCACCTTTGGTGCACATACTTTGTAGACGTGGATGCTAGCCCCGAGCTTGCTCGACCCCCATCCTTGGTCGCTCAATTCCTACTTGTTTCTTAACCTGGATTAATTCTTCATCATCTTTTTTTTCTGTTCCTTTCTCTCTCGGTATCGACCTCTCTTCTCTTCTCTTCTCTTCTTTCATCTTTCGTCTCTCCTCGATCTCCTCTGCAGTTCCTCTCCCCGGCAGGCCCAAAGAGGACGAAGTACTGGTGTTTCCTACGATATTCAAGGTCAAATCACGAAAGTTCCGACCTGAATTCTATCCGTCTGTCTTGACGAATTTTGAGCCGCTTCTTTGTTATTACCACCGGATCATTATCGTTCTTATTCTTATTTTTAGAGCGGTCTGACGGATCACTTATTGCGCGGCAACTGTCTCTACCTCTTGCCTCCCACTCTGTCTTCTAGGCTACATTTATACCTCCCCTTTGGACACCCAGGCCATCGTCACATCGCAGCACATTGCTGAAAGTCGGTGCTGGCTCATACCAGTTTCAAGCACCAGAGCCAGAAGACAGGTACCAGCCTGTTAGTCTCGTCTAATCGCCTGAACTCTACATCAAGTTCCCCACAACAGGACAGGCGCTCAATTCTTTCTGCCTCCCTCTCGGACTGTCTCATTAGCTCCGAATCCTAGTCAGAGAACGAAGAGGTTATGTCCGGCTTCGTCGCCTCGCCCACGGCTCTACACCCCGCACTGAATAATGCGCCGTCCTCGGCGCAGAGTTGTTCCTCCCAACACACAAATGGGGAGAGGCCGGTGGTCCTTGAGGGCTCTTGCTCCTCCAACGGGCCCGTGTCGTCTCCGCGTCCGCCGTCTTCTCACTCTCACTTGCCCGCTTCCTCCTCACTACTACACAGCCCATTCGTCCCGTCCATGGACAGTCGCTACCCCTTGCCCCAAAGCCAGGCAAGTCCCGACGGTCAATATCGGGACGCCTCGTCGCCCGAGGTACCGCGTCAGACTACCATGAAAGCCCTCGCCTCAGTCGCACGCAATCGCAAGCCTGCATCTCTATCCCTACCCTCTATGCTGTCTGCCCACGGTGCCGTTCCCGATGACAACAGCCCCTCCAGGCCATCCTCATCGCAACAACTTGCCGACACCCTGAATGACATCGCCAACCAATCTGCAACCCCCATAACCGCCCTCCCAACACTACAGTCGCCTTGCTTTTACCATAATCGATTCGACGACGCAGTTGACATCGACAAGTTCCTTGAGCATATCGAGAACGACGCTACTATGTCACACTCACGTCTTGTCCAGACAGCCACTGGCGTCCGCGAAGTATCAAAGCAGCTTCAGCGTCGCCCCATCAAGAGAGCCGTGCGCAATGTCATGATCGTCACCAAGGCACGAGACAACCAGCTGGTCTACCTGACCCGGGAGCTGACACTGTGGCTGCTGGGTAGCCCTCGGTATGGTTCCAATCTTGGTGTGAACGTCTACGTGGACGCCAAACTCCGGGCCTCCAAGCGTTTCGACGCCCATGGTATACTCAGCGAGAACCCACGCTTCCAACATATGCTCAAGTACTGGATACCAGATTTGTGCTGGAGCCAACCAGAGAAATTCGACTTGGTGGTGACACTCGGCGGCGATGGCACTGTACTGTTCACCTCGTGGCTTTTCCAGCGCATTGTTCCCCCTGTACTCTCCTTCAGCCTTGGTAGCCTGGGCTTCCTCACCGGCTTCGAGTTCGAAAAGTTTAAAGATCACCTGGATCGCATCATGGGAGACGAGGGCATGCGTGTCAACCTCCGCATGCGTTTCACCTGCACCGTTTATCGTCACGGCGATCTCGGCCAGCAAGCCGCCGAAGGCGAACAGTTTGAGGTGCTGAACGAGCTGGTCATCGACCGCGGTCCCTCCCCCTATGTCTCGAACCTGGAGCTCTACGGCGATGACGAGCTCCTCACTGTCGTTCAGGCCGACGGGTGCATCTTTTCGACGCCTACCGGCTCCACTGCTTACTCCCTCTCCGCTGGAGGATCTCTTGTCCACCCCGACATTCCCGCCATCCTCCTGACCCCTATATGCCCGCATACGCTCTCCTTTCGACCCATGGTTCTGTCTGATACAATGCTCCTCCGCGTCGCCATCCCCCGTAACTCTCGGGCTACCGCTTACTGCGCATTCGATGGGAAGGGGCGCCTGGAGCTTAGCCAAGGCGATTATGTGACGATAACGGCGTCACAGTACCCTTTCCCCACGGTCGTGCGCACCCAAGCGGAATGGTTTGACAGCGTCTCCCGCACCCTTCGTTGGAACACCCGAGCCGCAACGCAGAAAGCTTTTGACGCCTCCACTGCTCAAGGTGAAGCCGAGAAAGACGACGAGTCGGAATGGGACATTGATACGGACTCCGCCTGTTATGCAAGTGAGGAAGGAAGCATGGCTGCCAGTCCATTAAGAAGACAGCTGAGCCTGTTAGGTATGTGACAAGGGGCGCCAGGGGCAGCATACCACGCGGGGCGACGGTCCCCGGCGTAGACCAGACAACGACAGTGGATTCTGTAGCTGCGAAGCGCAATCGCCAAGCAAAAGGATGTGGTGGATGTTTGAGCTATCCGCACACTATTAGGGGTGGGACTTCCGGGCATTAGCTCAGACAGGGGTCAACAGAGTTATTTCCGAAATATTTCTCCCCCTTTCTCCGTGTTAGATAGACTAGATATCCCTCTTTTTTTATAGACGTAGATAACAATGGTGCGCTATTATGGGGTGTTAGAACACGAATAAAGTACGGAAATTATGTGTGTATTTATCCAAGTGAAGTTCGTAGTGTCAAATACATCGTAACCATACGGGGTAAATACGATAAAAACGGTCAGATTTAGACGTTCTAAATTGATTCTATTAAAGCCGTAAACCGTTATAAAAACGTGTGGTTGTAGGAGGCAAAATTAATGCCCGATAATCCCGGTAGTTTAATTACTACGTAGCCATCGCACGTTAAAATAGCACTTATATAATTAACTTAATAGAGCAGAAATCTTATATATATATATATATTATATTAAGTTAAATCTATGTAAGTCTCTTATGCCCTTAATTTAGGTAGTAAAGACTGTGTCATAGGTACTATGTTATTTGGATCCTATCCGGTCTTTTCAGGTATCCTCCCTTATTTTATCCTAATAGCCGAGGTCCCCGAGATCCGAAGCCCTTAGTTAGGTATAGATCCCCTAGGAACTATATCGTGGTCCGTATGCCTATATAACACACCCCCTTAGTTAACGTGGGTTTTCCTAGGTTAACTAACTAATCAGACGCCTTGGTTTAAACTAAGAGCTCTTAACTTCTCTATTATAAAATTAATGGTTAAGGGAAAACGCCTTTATAAAAGGGATCTAAATCCGCCCTATTTAAGAATTTAATTTAATTCTATCTTAATTAGTTCCTGAATCCTGATTAGCCGGGTCTACTTAATCGGATCTATATCTATCGGATCTACTCTACCCTTAGGGTCCTTTAATATCGCTACCGCCGCGGCTTTAGCGCGTTTAATCTTTTCGTGTAGTTACTTTAACCACTCGATACCATCCTTTAAATCCCTTGAATTAAGCTATTATTATAGTCTTTTAATTCGCGCCTCCGCTAATACGTTCATTAAACCATCCGCGATTATATCCTTTCTATTAACGTATATAACCTTAAAGATGCCTTACTATACTAACTAGCACGCCTACCAGTTATAAATATTAACGTGATATAGCCTTATTCGCAGGCGTTATACCTTCTTATTAATAAGGTTAATAGTCTACTAATTATTATAATATAGCTATAGTTATTATTAATCTAACCGAAGCTTTAAATCCCTTAATATCCGATTAACGAATAACGTCTCCTTAGCCGCCTCCGTAAAAGCGAGTAGTTCTAACTCTATTAACGATATCGTAACCGTCGGTTACTTACCCGCCTGCTAGTTAATAGTACCGCTAAAAAGCTTTATCGTATATCCTTATAGACTCTTACGGTCTGGATTATCCCTTAAGGACGCGTTATTTACAGTTAAGAAGATACTATCTCTACTAAAGTCTAGGCAGTAGTGTTTTATATAGTATAGGAATAATAGGACTTATTAAGCCCTCTTAAGTTAGTTAGAGGAGGGGTTAATATTATATTCGGAAAGCTTTAAATAGATTAACGCGATATCGGGTCTTATCACGATAACGGTATATAGGATTAAACAGAATATACCCTCATACTAGCGGACCTCGGCAATTAACCCGCGGGCGCCGTCGCGTGGTATTAACGGTTCTATAGTTAAGAATAGGACCTTTAGTAGTTTCCGGTAAAGGATATCTACGTAGTATTTAACCGCGATCTTCTTTATATAAGAGGATTATAATAGCTATAACCTAAGCGTGGCTCTATCCCTCAGGACTTTAATTCCTAGGAACTAACGGATTTCGTTACCTCCTGATAACCTACAACTCCGTTGAAGGATAGCCTTAAGGGTATCGGTATTAGTCTTATAATTTCTATAATAGATAAGTCCGATATCGTTAACGTAAAAGAATAGGATTAAACTATCACGGACTATAATATAGGGGTTATTAAGGATAGCTATAAATACTATCTTCTATAGTATACCGCTAAATTCCTCTCACTATAGTAGTGGCGATACCCTAAAACCGAAAAGGGCTTTCCGTAGTAGTAGAACCTTACTTAGCACTTCGTAGCCTTACGGTATCTTTATAAATACTTCCTGTTTAAGGCTAATATTAACGAACGCGTTAATAGCGTCGAACTACCTTATCTCTAGTCTAAATCGGGCGGCAATAGGTTTTAGTATACGGAAGCACCGCGAGGCTAATATAGCGGTGCAGTTATCTTTAAGTTCTAAGCGTTTTTATTAATCTCCTCACACTATAAGGCGTACCTTACACTTAAGGAGGATAACCTCCTTAGTAAACTTGTAGGTATATACCTATCTATAGGTAAGGACTTATTACTTATTAGTCTAATTACTACCTACCTCCTACTAATAGCCTATCTATTAGTGGCCCTTAAGGTAATCCCCCTTAGCCTATAACTACCGCTTCTATAATGGGTAAAGGCGTATATCGCGGTAGTGGTTTAGTGGAGGCGGAAGATCTTCGCGGGTTAAATATAATAGCGGCTAGGAGGTATTAAAGAGAGAGGGATCTATAACACTAATATCGCTATCATTAATAGCTTAATTCTTTATACGTATAGGGTTATAAGTCCTTTTAGCGTTAAAGAACGCCTTCTAGGTATTATCGTTCTATATCTTCTTAGTCGTATAAAGGCTTATAATAGTTCTCGCGATAGAAAGGCGAGCGGGCAATAGCCGCGAGGCTAACGGGCGTGCTACCGATAAGCACCTCCTAGGGGTATCCACGGCTACCCGTTAATAGTTATCGTCTTCTTCTACCTTTACGCCCCGGAATACCTCTAACGCTATAAGGAACGCGCGCGCAGGATATTCTAGGGATATTAGAGGCGTAGGAAACGGTGTAGCCTTTATAGTAGTAAACCGTAAAGTATCCGTAGTAATAGCGGTATAGTCTATAATAATAGTAATAAGCTTTTCTGTAGTAATGGCGGTGGCCTCGCCTTTACCCGTAGTAGTAGCGGTAATATTGCCTTTACCCGTAATAATAGCAGTAATGTAGTCTTCTCCTATATTAATAGCAGTGTCCGTAGTAATAACGGTGCCCGTACTAATAGCGGTGGCCTCTCTCGTAGTCATAGCGACGGCCTCGCTTTTATCCGTAGTAATAGTGGTAGTATTAGAGTCTTCCAACTTAAGATCTAATACGTCTACGGCTATACCCCTTAATAATAGACTGCTCGTGTTCGTTATATTATTAGATTAGGTAATACGGATAGATTATAGGCGTTTCCTAATTTTCTTAGCGGAAGCTATAGCTTATAGCGTTTTAATCTTACCGTTAAAGGTCTTATCTTCGTTAAAGAATATATCTCTTATAGTAATAATATCCGTTAGATATAGCAGCTATACAAGGAAGCTATTCTAGGAATAGTACCTAATATAATAACTGATCTATACCTTCGGTTCTAGCCTTTATAGGCGGTTCGTTCTAGTTTAGGTATTACGCGTTTTCGTTTAGACTTTACAGCCGTATACTCGTAGGTACACGAGGTTAAGTTAACGGCCGCGCAGGTCTTCGTATAATATGTTTTACTCGTTAATATATCGTGGGGTTCTATTATATAGATCTATAGCGGTCTTAAAGATCTTAGGCTAAATAGTTATAGGTAGATTAGCTTTAATCCTTATAGCCCTCGCCCTTCTCTTAACGGCGCCTTTAATCTATTCTATGACGCTGTTTTGATCCTACAAATACAATACCGATAGCTAGCCTTTTACTCCCTTAGTAGCGAGGAAAGTAACGACTTCTAGGTACTAAAGTATCTCCGAATCGGCCTGTAGGATACATAGCTTAAGGTCGAATTAGGTCTTAAGTAGGGCAAAAACGGCCTTTAGTGTATAAAGGATAAAGCCTTAGTGTCTTTTGTACAGGTAGTAATCCTATATACAACCTATAAACACGTTTATAACGAATATAATAGACTTATATAGGCCGCGTAGTAATTTCGACTCTTCTAGATTATGAAAATTAATAGCCAGGGCTTCGCTGGGCCTTAACAGGTAAAGTGATAGCACCCTCCTAATCTATATAGACACTTACGATTACCTGTACGCGTTATACTCTATAGTCCGACTACGCTTTGCATTTTTCATTCACGTATCTCAGTTATTACGTTGTACGCGTAAACGCCGTAGTCCACTCCAAACCTATATCAATCCATAGCTCTTTTCAAGCTCTATACGTCTATCTATAGCTCTGTATCGCGTAGGCGGTAATTTAGGCGTATTCTGAGTGCGAAAATGCCTGGAAATAGGCCTATAGCTCCCCGGCGTGCGGGGGAAAAGTCTGACGTGGCCCGTGCGCCTACTCTAATAAAGCAGCAGGCTTAGTCGTGCAGAGCCGCACCCTCGACCTCCACCTAACTACAACGCCATAAACAATGCCCCACTAGCCATAACGCTAGCTATAACAACGCCCCTAACGCCCCTAATGCCCCTAACGCCCCTAACCCCCCTAACGCCCCCCCCTAAGACCCCTATAATTATAAAGGGCCTAGGGTAGGTGGATATGGGTAATACCTCTAATATAGAGGATTTAACCCTCGCTACGCCTTTAAATTCGAAAAGACACCTTAGTCCTTCTACACCTATACCTAGATGGGTCTCTAGGACCCGAATCAAATCCCCCTCGGACTTAGAAGCCGAAGGCGCTTTCGAAACGCTCTCTAGGGCCCCCCTTACTTCTAGGGCCCCCCCTGCTAAAAGACCGAGCCTTTTAGGTTCTAAATAGACTAAAAGGGCACCTAGAATAGCTAAAGCCCTTAGAGAAACCTCGGCGAAGTCCTAGAGGTCGACTAGTTTAGCTAGTAAGGCATAAGCTAAGGAACTACTCTAATAGACTTTTTGGCTACTTTAATAGGGCTATACCCTCGACCCTGCCCCCTAGATTAAGGCCCTATCCGTAGGGCTTAAATCTACTATCGACGGAGTACTAAAAGCCTCCTAGCCCCCTATACTCGAACAGAAGGTCGACGAGCTAGCCTAGGCAGTTTGTAGGCTTATAGAATAGCAGCCTAAGCCCCTTTATAGCAATGCTTTACAAGGGAAAAAAGGCCCTATAGCCCTCTAGGCCTCTATTTTAGGGGCCCTATCACCTCCGGCCCAGACCCCCCGGGCACCCCTCCTAATAAACCCTGAAAAGGTCCCTAAGGCTATTCTTTAGCCCAAGCAAGGGCCTAGATTCCCCGCGAAGACTTTAATCCCCTCGAGCTCCGAAATAGGCTTAATAAGGCCTTAAAAACCCCTGTAGTTACGGCTATTAGCCTATTAACTAACAGGAACCTTATGTTAACCCTAGGGCCGGAATACAGCATCCAGTAGCTCCTAGACTCCTAGAACCAGTGGTGTAAAGAGCTAAACCTGCCCCTCTAGCCCCCCTAGCTTATAGGCGATAAGTCCTAGCCTATTATTAAATAGGTGCCTGCTAGAGACTTTAGGGGTAGTGATAACCCGACTCCTGACCCCTCCGAGCCGCTATAAGAGGCCCTAAACCGAAGCCTAGAACAGGGCCTGGGTTTATAGGACCTAGCTACTAAAATCAGCGCCTTTAACCCCATTATGGTAGTAGGAAACCCTTGGTGGCTAGGGGCTCCGAACGCGTTTTACGGCACGGTGGTTATGTCCGTGCCTACTACTAAAGAGTAGAAGGACTGCGTAAAACAGGGGCTCTATATAGCCAGCTAGCGGCTAAAGGTCTATAAATATAGACCTATAACCCCTAGGACCTAGTGCTTTAACTGCTGGAAATTTGGGTATATCCGAGGGACCTATAAAGGCCTAGTCACCTGCCCTATCTATGCCGTTGAAGGCTTTAGGATAAAATACTATTACTATAGCGAGTATGAATAATACGGAGACTACGAGTATAAGACCTTTAAGTGCGATAACTACAAGGGAGAGCACCCCCCCTTTAGCAGGGACTATAAGGTCTTTCGAGCTATAAAACCCTAAATTCTATAAATAAAGGGCCTTTTAGTTCGAAAGACATTCGGTGTATTTAATATAATATCGATAAATAGACCCCGGTGTAGGAGGCTATCCGAGAATAGGCTTCAAAGGCTTCGGCTAATATAGTCCTTATTTAGGAACCTGTCTACGTCTTGATACTAGAGGGATAGTTTATCCGAAACTACCCTGCTCTTTACACTATTACGCCTATATCCTAAAAAACCTAGTTCTTCCCTATTAAGCCTAGGGTCCTTACTTATATAAGAAAGGGCTCTAGTATCGATGTTTTACACCGCGATAACCTTATAGACGATATAGACGCTTAGATTATAGAGGCTGATTATCTATAGGCCTTTTATATTCTACACGTTTATAATTAGATAGAATAGGATCCCGAAATAATAGGCCGAGGGCGGCCTCCTAGCCCTACCCCTTCTATCTCTCCTACCTCTTCCACTTCTTCCCCTTCTTTCCCCTCCTTTTCAGGCCCTAGAAGCCGGCCCTAGACCGAGGATCGAGTGCTTTAGGACCTATAGGTCCCTAGGCCTGCCCTTATTATAGGGGACTTTAACAGAAACCATCAGCAGTAGAGCGGAGCTACTACTAACCAGGCTTCTATTAAGGCCTAGGCCCTAGGACACTAGTTAGATAGCCTTGGAGCTACATATTTAGTGGATTCTAAAGAAGTTAACCTAAACGAGGGGATCTTTTTTAGGTCTAATCTTCGTTAAGAGTCGGTTATAGACCTAGCCTTTTATACGCCCGGTTTTAATCGTCTCCGCTTTAATAAATAGGAATATATCAAAAACACTGCCTCCCTATACCGCGCTATCCTACTTTCCGCGTCTATTTTAGACTCTAAAGGTCCTATAAATAAGTTACTTCCACCGGCTTATAACTATAAGCTAGTAGATAAGGACCTATTGTCTAGTATCTTAAAGGGCCCAGAACCTAGCCTTAACCGGCAGCTTTAATAGGCTACCGTAGCCTCGGACTAAGACTCTATAGGTCGCTACCTCTCGGATACTATTACCTTAGTATTTAAGGCTTTGGTGCCTAAGGTAAAGGTAGTAGAGCGTTCGAAACCGTGGTGCTCTAAAGAGCTAAAGGCCCTGCGAAAGTCAGCGAATAGGGCCTTTAGAGTTGTTAGAAAGGCTAAAAAGGGGGCCTCGGTTACCCGGCTAGCGTCTCTGGAAACCTCCTAGAAAGAAGCCCAAAAAGCCTATTATAGGATGGTAAAAACAGCGAAAACCGACCACTAAGAGGCCTTTATAGCCTACGCCGAAGGCCCCGAGAATTTTAAGGCCTATAACTATACGAAGAGCGGCCTTAACGCGAAAATCCTACCCATTTAGACGCCTACGAAATAGAAGGCCTATACCTTCGAAGATAAATATAACGCCCTGCTTTAGACCCTTTTTCTAATACCCTACGCCACCGACGCCCCTAAAGCCCCTATATTTGTAGGTCCTTCGGGGGCCTAGGCCCCTTTTACCCCTCTAACTGTCCCTAGAGCCTGACTAGATTACGTAGTAAGGACCTTAGAAGACCGTGGGAGTGGCTAGGCCTCTAGGTTACCGAACTATAACCCGCTATTTCCGGTGCTGCTAAGGGGAAAGCCCTAGGGCCGAATAGGATTAGTCTGAAGCTGATCTAGTATGCCTATAAGGTTATCCCCGGAGTCTTTTTAAAGGCTTATACAGCACTGTTTTTAGTAGGCCACCACCCTACCTGCTAGAAAGAAGCCCTAGGGGTCGTTTTACCGAAGCCGGGAAAGAAGGGCTATTCTAATGCTAAGTCTTATAGGATTACAGCCCTTGTAAACTACCTAGGTAAAGTCGTCGAGAGGGTTATAGCTACTAGGCTTAGCTTTATAGCTAATACCCGCGACGACCTTCTATACGCTAGTTAAATAGGGGATAAGGAATAATACTCTGCTATCGATATAGCCCTTCTCCTTCTCTACGATATTAAAAAACAGCGTAAATCACGCTAAATTCCTGTGATTTCTACGCTGAATTTAGATATTAAAAGAGCCTTCGATCACGTTATCCGTCCCTAGCTACTTAGGACCCTGTAAAAACTCTAACTACCCCGGAACCTAGTTAAATACGTAGCCTCTTTAATAGAAAACAGGAGGATCCAACTAGCCTTCGAGGGTTAGGTTCAGAAGTCTACCCCCCTAAATATAGGGATTCTATAAGGGTCCCCTGTTTTCTCTATCCTTTTCCTGATTTATATTAGAAAGGTTATAGCGGGACCGGATTTTCAGGGTCTTCAGATATCCTATATCCACGTTTTTCAGCTATCTACAGCGTCTATATTAACTAGGAAAAACTATAAACCCCTAAAAAAAGCTATAGCCTCTTTTTTCGACGCAGCAAAAGTTAACCAAGTCCTCTTTAACCCTAAAAAAACAGAGCTTATTCACTTCTATCGAAGACGCTCTAAAGAAGATACTCCGGTTAGTATAGGGGGGCCCCTAGTTAAATCCGCACTAGGTGTTATTAGGTAGCTAGGGGTCTAGTTTAATCCTAAGCAATGCTTTGAACCCTATATCGAAAAACGCCTAAACTTAGCTTTAAAGGCCCTAAATAGACTACACAAGATAGCTAGTTTGTAGAGGGGACTTTTCTTTAAGGCCCTACGATAGCTATATATAGCCTATATAGCCTCCTTAGCTAATCTTACCTTATAGCTCTAGTAGGACCCTAAATCACTACAAGAACACCTAGTGGACCGCCTAGAGCCCCTATAGTACGGCGCTTTAGTTAGGGCCCTAGGGGCTTTTAGGGGGGCCCCCTTAAGGTCTTTAGAACTCGAAGCAGTAGTTCCCCTAGCAGCGGTTCGGTTAACTAGGTCTAATAGGCTATATACCTTTAGAACCTTAAAGTTCCTTCCGAACCACCCTACTAAGCGCTAGCTCTTCGCTAGCGTTTAAAGGGGGCTAGGGGACAAAAACTAAGAAAACCTTACCCTTCTTCAGAACCTATAGCCTACTACATAGCACTATAGGCTAGGCCTAGAAACAGTGGCTTTAGTAGGTTAGTCTTAGGATATCGAGGGTCCAATGGCTAGGTAGGAGGCCCCCTAGGCCTCGGAATCTATAGCGGACCTAAGACTCTTTTACCCGCTTAAAGACCGGCCTAAAATAGATACCGGCCCTAATACTCCCGATTAGAAAACAGCCTACCTCGAAGCCCTCGCTGAAATTTAATAAGGCCTAGCGGAATAGGCTGCTATTTTCTATACCGACGGCTCTTCAGGCCACCCTACTAGGCCTCCTATAAGGCCTTCGCAGGCTATAGCCGCTATGATATAGCGGACTAGTACTAGAAGGCCCTGTAAAGCTATAGGCTTTAACCTAGGGGCGGCTGCCGAAGTCCCGGACGCTGAATTATACGCTATTCTTTCGGCCCTTTACGCTACCATTAAGCAGACGCCTAGGCCCTTAGAGTGCTATATTTTTAGCGATTTATAGGGGGCTATTCTAAAGCTTCAGCGCCCCTGATAATAGGCTATAGAAGCTAAATCCCTTATCTCTCGTCTTAAATAGCTAGGCACCTCGGTTTTTATCTAGTTGTGCCCCTCGTATATAGGCATAGGAGGGAATAGACTAGCGGATAAAGTGGCTAAAGGGGCGTTAAACCCCGAAATAGCTACTAAATCTATTAGCTTAATTACCCTTAGCCACCTAAAACGCCTGGTAATTAAAGCCCTTATTTAAGACTAGAAAACTTTATAGAATCACGAAGAGGAGGAGGAGAAAAGAGGCAAATCGGTTTGATTAGGCCGCCTATATAGACGACTAGTCCGCGATAACCTCTGTTTCTCCCGAAAACCACTACTAATATAAGGCCTTAGGTGGGTAAAATCGGCTTTTACGTAGTTAAAAACCGGCTTCGGATACCTGAAAACACACTACAAAAGGGCCTAAAACTATGCTAACGACCGCTATTCCTGTCCCGGCTCCCCTATACTGGATACAGCACACCTTATTCTATCCTGCCGTTTTTATAAAGAAGAACAAAAAGCCCTGCAGGAAGCCCTAGTAGGCCTACCGATATCTCTGCCGCTATTATTTAGTACTAAAAGAGGAATACAAGCCTTACAGGCCTACCTCTTAGCTACTAAAATAGTCTCGGTAGAGTGGTATAGGGCGTAAACCAAGATTCCTGCGGTCTAGTTATTTTACTTTGGTTTTTTTACTTATTAGGTTTTATTAGGCAGATTATTACGGAGGATATCCTTTGTTTATTACGCTCTATTTTACTGTACCTAGCTTCTAATAGCCTGAAGCCCTTAGGGCGATAGGCGCCGCGCCATAGCTTTAGGGCTGTATACGCGTAATGAATCAAACGAAAATCAAAAAAACTCTTCAGTTCGCAGTCCCTTAATCCTTACCCCCGAGATAGCGTTAACTATCTTTATAAGGGTATCTACGCTATAATAGCCGAGGCGTTCGTGCTACTTGTATACTATAGTCTTCTACGGTTACCGCGGCTATCATAATCTTCTATACGGATTATCGCGTAGATACCGTGCTAAAATCATAAACGCGGTAGCGATGGCTTCCGCGTATTTGATTATATACTAGCCCTGAATATCTAGTAGCTTATAAATAGGCCGGTTATTAGTAGAGCTAATAATAATATCGTTTATAGTATCCTAGCGGTAGCCTTATAAGCGTAGCTAGCGTTCCGAGATAATATTAATAATAAACTCCTTATAGTATACGGTATCGCGTAGGCATAGTAGCCTCTTTATACCGGATAGAGATTATAGACGTATCTTAACATCTTAGTACCTAAAGATAGGAGCCTTCTATGTTCCTACTTGGAATACTAAAGATAAAGTATTAGTGGGGAGTCTAATAGCCGTAAAACGGCCTCGATTATTAAAGACGTAGATTATCAATCCTAAGTCCAGAATGGCATAGTATAATAATGCTTTAGCTTAGTTAATAAAGAGCTATACCCCTTAGTATAATGTTAATCGTATCGTCGTATAAGGGCACGCCACTCCCCCTTTATCTAAGAAGTAAATGCCTAGTCGCCCTATCACGGTAACGGACAGGTCTTTTAAAACTATAGTTATGGCCGTCTTAGTAACGTGCCGATTTTATAGTATAGTAGTTATAATAGGCGTAGTATTATAGAGTTAATCTTCCTAGACCTCCTCTATCTTACTAACGGTAATAGCCCTTAAGGCTTCCCGCCTTTTCTGTATCGCGGTATCTACACGGCTTTTAAAAGTATAGCTATGTATCTTCTTTTTTATAACCTTCGTAATATCCCCACGACCTCGCTAGCTATAAGGGCGTATATCCGGCCTCACGTACTAATGGGCGGCGGTAGAATAAGTATTCTTATATATCTTGTAAGGCCTCCTTATCGCGGGAGGGATAGGCTTTATACATATATTGCTACGAGGACGCTTCTTATTATCTTTATTATTAGTAGTATCCTTAGTATCGGAGAGGTTCCCGAGGGTAGTAAAGGTGCCTCTCTTAACTCTAGGCTTTATAGCGGCGGATTATGGGCTCTTTATATTAGTAAGAACCGCCCTTGAAGCCTTTACGAAGTCGTTAATCGTTAGCTTATTTTCCGTAATCTTATCCTAGTTATTTACTAGGTAATTATTACTTTATTCCCAGACGATAGGTCTAATAGCTTTTAATACGTTTTTCGCTTAATAGTCCGCGCTTACTATCTCTAGAACGTCTATATATTTATATTGTATTATCGCTGTTTTTTAGCTTATAACCTACCCGTTTATATCCTTAGGTATAGCCTTTATAGACGTAGTATATTGTTAATATAAGACTAGGGCTTTATTACGGAAAACGTATAGGAATGCGGTCTATATACGCGTAGAGGACAGTAATCTAGGCTTATAGATTATTTACGGTATTATCCTGTAGCTAGGTAAGGTTATATAATATAGTATAGACGGTCCCCTTAATATACGACCGTACCTCGTTAAATTCCTTCTACTACGCGTCGTAGTCTGCCTTTTCCTCGCGGTATACGCGGCGATCTTATAGGTAGCGCGTACGCCCCTTTTCGGAGAGGTCGTTAATAGACGTGGGCGTCCTTATCGGTGGTTCTTTTATTACGGCTATAGCCAGCTTATAAGCGGTCGTTTTCTTCTTACTGGGGGCCGTGGTAGCCGTGGTAGCTATAGTAGCGGCGGCTGCGTCCTAGCCTATAGTATCGGTAGCTTTATCGCCCTTTATTGTAACGGTAGAAGACGTAGTGGCCGTGGCCTCCTCCGCCGCGTTTAGGTCTATAATAAAGGCTTCGTATTTACGAATATTAGGTTGTATAGGCTTAAGAAGTAGGTAGACGTCGGCCTCTTTATCGCTTAGCTTTAGCTTAACAGAGTTATCCTAGTAAAAGACAGATTTACCGCGTATAGCGTGCTCCTATATCGCCTAATCCCCTTAGTTAACGAGGGTAGTGGCGGCCGCTTTCTAATTAGCGTTAGATATATTAGAAGATATCTTTACTAGTTTATCGGTTAATTAATGAATTAATAGGTAGATCGGTAGGTTAATTAATCCTTTAATTACTCGAATTAGATCGATAATAGTTATTTAAAGAGTGCTTATAAGACGTATTTACTTTTATAGTAGAATAGGGGTAGCGTTATTAATATCTATTGTTTAGGCGTTATAAACTGGGCTTCTAACTATCGCACATTAAAATTGCAATTATATAATTACCTTAATAGAGCAGAAATCTCGTGTATATATATTATATTAAGTTATATCTATATAAGTCTCTCGTGCCCTTAATTTAGGTAGTAAAGACTCTATTATAGGTACTATATTATTTTGATTCTATCCGGTCTTTTCCGGTATCCTCCCTTATTATATCCTGATACCCGAGGTCCCCGAGATCCGAAGCTCTTAGTCAGGCATAGATCCCCTAGGGACCACGTCATGGTCTGTGTGCCTATACGATAGTAGCCTCATTTAAATTAGTCCTCTAATCATTCTAAATAATACGTTAACATTTCCTCTGGCTTGCGTTATTATAGGCGGTCTACACGTCTACTACGCCTATCTAGGCTCTAGATAGTATTAATTTATCGCCGGCTACCGCCTTAGTCAATCTGTCTACTACTATTCTGGTACTTATAATATAGCTAACATTAATTCTCACTTATTGACGGTCTTCAGGCAAGTAGTAATTATAGATATCCACGTATCGTAAGTGCGTTCTTAATATAACGATGTACTAGTAACTAGCTAATTGTCTAATTATTACTATATAGTATCCGTATTTATGGTTCGTTAAATTCTGCACCTATTTATAGTAGTCGTCGTTATGTAAATATACCCTCCTTAGCCCATTATACTAGGGATATTAGCTCTACTTCTATTATTATTATTATAACCGTTACTTATCCAGTAGTGCATTATATGATTATGTCTCTAAAGAAACGTATTACGAACCTTTAGCTGCTTTTCCCATCCACTGCATTATTAGTGAATAAAGCGTTGGTATAAACCTTAATTATTTTACTATCCCTCAGTTCTAGAGCGTAGGTTTAGGTGCCTGCTAGATATCGGATTAAATACTTAGTGGTATTATAATAATATACCTCCCTGGAGTTAGTGTTAACTCGGCATAACTGTGATACCGTAAACGCGGTATTAGGCCGCGATATTATACCCGTGTATAGCATAGATCCTATCTTATACTAATTTATTTTAACGGCTATAAAGCTCCTGTTATAAGGGATTAGTTCTGCAGTCTTTCTAGTGTATATAGGCCGGTATAAGCTTTCTTTTCCAGGGTCTATTGATTATTCTAGCTTAGCGATATAGTCGCCTTATAATAGCTATATCTTGTATATAGTATAATTGTGAAAAGCCTTAATCCCGAGGAGCTACTACACAGGTCTACTTCTTTATAGGCTATAGTGCTATTTGAGGTTATTAAAGGTATATTCTATCTTATTCTGATACTAGTCCATATAAATACTAACGACATCGATAACGTAGAAGAGTAGGATAACGCTACGCCGTAGAAAGTAACACGGTTCCTACTATACTATATTAAGCCTATACCTAAGAAGAATAATAAGCCCTTACTAGGCAAATCCCTGGCTAGCTAGTACTATAGAACCTAGAAGGATCTAGGATTTAATATACCCTATCCGGGCACGACTCTAGCTAGCTAGCATTACTGGACTTGGGGAACCTAGGGTTTAAGAGGCGACCTTTACTATAATAAAGTAGGTATAATAAAGATATCTTATCTAAGTCAAGGGGGCGCGCCCCCGGGACTTAAGTATTCTACGGGTAAACCCCGTGAAATCCTTGGCTTTTACGTATAGGAATCCGGGGCAATCCCCGGTATTCAGTAATTATAACCTAGGGAAGCTATAGTATACTCTAAAGGTACGTATAGCGTACTCTATACGTGTTATAGCTTATACTATAGTACCGCTAGGGTACCCCGTGGTACGCCCTAGTATTCCTAGTAGAATCTAGGGCGTATTGAATACCCCGGGCGACAAAGCCCTATATCCCGCGAGCGTTCCCCGGTAACTATAATAGCCTTACGTAAGGCATGTTACGGGTATATTAGTAAACCACGGTGTAGTTAGAGATAATAGAAAGAAAATTATTCTTACACCGCGGTACCCTAATAGCAATCGCCGCTATTACTATTTATTATATAGCTAGGCAAAGAAAAGAGAAGAAAATAAAATAAAATATACCGGCGCTGCGGCCTCCTAATACTCTAGTAAAATCCTAATACACCTAGTAAAAGTACATAGTAGACCGCAGGAAAAAGTTAAATCGTCCCGCTATATAACCGCGTGCTATAGTAAAATCCTAGCTTTCTTTATACCTACTATGTCTAACTATGTATTTAATCTACTATAGTAATCTCGTCGTCGGCTATAAGCGTAGGCGGCTTTTATATTAGAATACCCTATAAATCTAGCGGCGTTGATAGTGCTAGTACTACTTCGTTCTTAGTAATCTCTACGGCGCGGGCCTTAATCTATACTCAGTTAGCCACGTATACTTCCTTTAGGTTAGCTAAGAGACGGTTAACCTATATAGCCTATAACACGATATAATAATAGATATTAGAAATAGCCTTATCGCGATCGGAGATAAGTATATTTACTAACGCGTTATATCGGGTATCGGTTAATTACCTATTCTGGTAAGCGTGGCGACTACTATTATCCCGCCTATACGCTATATTATTATAACTAGCGGTAGATCGGCCGTGTTAGAAACCTTATTTCCAGAAATACTATCCCTAAGTATAGCAAGGATAAATCCGGCCGCGAGCATAGGTAGCGTGATAGCGTGGCCATGCTAGAGAATAATAAAGACTGTTTATTTCCCTGTAATAACCTTATCTTCCGCGGGTCCTATGCCCGCGGTATAAAGGCGTACGGCGAAATTGCGAATTATGTCCCGTAAAGGCTTCTTAGTACCTAACACGCCGACGATACGCTTAGCCGGCTACTTACTTAAGGGATTCAAAAGGGTAGCTCGTTTTGATACGGATATAAGCCAGGGCTCCTTGTCCGTGCGTATTATCGGTAGGAACTTCTATACTATAGGGATAACTCGGACCGGTTCTTTATTCTTTTGGGTTAGCAGGCCGTAGATAAACTTATGGAAAAGTTTATTAGTAATATAAGCTTACATAGTATACTACTCTGTATTTCTCTTAAGGTCGGGGTGCACTATTGTGTCTTAGGCATTTCGTTTAACGATTTCGTATACTACCTTAAAGAGGTAAGCGTAGTCCTAAATATACTATAATATAAAACCAGAGACCGTTACACCTACTAGTCTCTTAGGCGTCTTATACTAAGGAGTATAAACGACTAGTCACAGGTCGTGGCATTAAGTAAGGTCGTAATAATAGAGTATGTAGAACTAAGGAAGGAAGAAGGAAAAAGGAGAAAAGTCTATAGGGCTAGGCTAGCTATAAGGTAGCGATAACTTAGCGATATAGGTCCGTTAACTAAGCGCGTAGTTAGGAAGATCCGAAGTATAGCCAGATCCTCTATATCGGGGTTAACCCGTAATACTATCCCCTCCGTCTCCCTCCGGGGGTTATATAACCGCGCGTTACCGTTATAGTTTAGCTCCCCCTTATATCGCGGTAATAAAGGAATAATCGCGTCCTTTTATCTTACCTCGCCCTTACCTTAATATTATAGAAATCTTAGGTTACCTATTAACCTTTATTCACGTGCCCGAAATAGTAATATAGGCCTCCCTCGCGTAGATACTATCCGTAGATATATCGGCCCCGTTTTCCTTATAAGCCCTCTCTTCCTCTATTCCCCTCCCTACCTTTAATAATAATAATAATAGTAATAGTAGTTCCGTATATACTCGTTCTTCCTTATAGCGACGATTCCTCTAATATCCCCTATCCTTAGATAATAATAGTAATACTCGGTTAGTTTAAGAGTTCCCCGTTTAAGGTAAGCCGTCTCTTATTCGCGATCTTTTTATTAGGAACCCTTCGCTAACTTATATTATTTTTATAGATAGCGCTAGCCGCTAGCGATAATAAGGGTAATAATAGTAGTAAGCGTGCCGTTAACGATAATATAAGTATAATACTCTTATATCTTAAGGCGATACTAACCGTATAATAGTTCGCGTTATCGCCCTCGCTACCGCCTAAAAAGAAGAAATCGGCGGGTAGTTAGCCTCCTAAATACCCTCCCAGTAGTATTCGTGCTAAGCTATACCTCTTTTATATATATAATATCGCTAATAGGAAGTATAAGCGCCTTTATCGTAGCTAGACTAGTTAGGGAAAGAAATACTATATATACTCTATAAAGATATACCGGTATACTTTTCTCCTAGCGTACCTTAAAGGCCACGCGTAAAGGTTATTCGAGACGGTTACCCTTATTAGTAATAATAATAAGAACGCCTGTATAAGACTTCCTCCCCTTAAAAGGTCGTGATAGTATCGCTAACTCTTTTTCGAGGAGTAAAAACTATATCTTAACGCCTACGCGGCGTTTTAGGATACCCTTATAGCTAGGGAAATAATAATACGATATTACTTATGGCTATATATCCCGCGGAGGCTCCCGGTATAGTAATCACGCTAGCCTCTTCTCCTCCTTAAGAGGTCTAAAAAGCGGTAGCACTATAGTTAGCCTCGCTACCTCTTCCTAAGATCGTTAATAAGGTAGCTAAACTAGCCTTATTTACTCTAGTAATAGAGGTCGTTAATAAGGTAGTTATACTAGTCTTTTCTCCTCCTTTAGAGTTCGTGGAAAAGATAGCGTTAGGACTAGATATATCGCCTCCGGAGGAGATTATTATTACGGCGGAATAGCTAGCCTTATCTCCTCTTTATAAGGTTATAGGTAACGTAGTAGTGTTAGACTTAATCCCTCCTAATATCGTAGCGGAAAAGAATACCCGTCCTATTATTCTTACTCTTTTATCGGGGTTAATATTATCGGATAAGGATTTTAGGCGTTTTAGTCTTATAAAGCTAAGGGAGTATACTCGGCTACTTAGGGAGATACTTATACTTAGTCACGGTAATATTATAATTTCCGAACTCTAGTAATACGCGGAGTATAAGCGGGCTTTTATACCCACGGGTACGATTATCGCTAGCGCGGTTATAATCCCTGATAACGGCGATAATACAGATAATAATAAGGTTAAGAAGATAGACTCTAACCTATAATAGGGCTATAAGGGTAAGACTTTTACGGAAATCGATAATCCTAAGAATAACGATTTTAAAGCGGAGGATATCGATTTAGGCTTATATTAAACGTGGCTAAGGCGCGGGGCCTATCTGGCCAAAACTAAATCCGACTCTTATTCCTTTTTAATTATCGCGATACGATCGCTTATATATCGGTTCTTATATCGTAATCGCACGAAGGTATCTAATAGGCTATTATTCGTTATTACTAAGCCGAATTTCCCTTTAAACTTATTAAATACCCGTATTTACGCTAATAGTTCTAGAAGTTCCTATATAGGCTTATAGTATCCTACCTATTATACTAGTACTTTACGTCTTAATCCCCGGCCTCGCCTTTTTATCCTTACGTAAAGGATTTCCTCGATTTTCTATTCTTTATTATCGGTTATTTCTCGAATAGGCGGTAGTTAAGGGTTATCTACTACCTATCCCGGAAAGGGGTTATCGCCCGCGCGACGTAATAAGTCTACGTAGAATTAAGGGTAAAGCTATAATAGTATAGCGAGCTTGATTATATATAGGCTAATTACCTTTATAACTCGGTATTTACGATAAAGTTAGTTAAGCTTTTATAATAATCGCGGAGTCGAATAGTTAGCTAATAATAGCTAGACTAAGTTATTAACCTTACAAAGCTTAGCCGGTATTCTTATTAAGAAGGAGATATGGGTCTACCCCGAAGGGATAAGGACTAGAGGGTTATAGGGAGTGATAGATAAGGATCGTAGTCTTATATAAGGGGACGCTAACTATAGGTTAACTGGTAGTTAATAGGAAGAGTATCTTAAAGGTAGGTAGTAGTGTAGAGGAGATATACTCGCTAACCCCTTCCTTCCGGAATAGTCCAGCTCTCCGTCTTATATAATAAATATCTACGTATTAGTTAGCCGGTAGTCCACTACTATATCCTAGTACCTCCTAAGTCTTCCTTATATCCTACACCTAATGGGCTGCCACTTCCTAGAATAAGGCCTATCCTTAGGCTATAGCTAGTTACGGAGTATCCGTAGGGTAGGTGGTGATTATCGGGTAAGGCGAGTGGGTTAATAGTACTATCGGTAATACGTGGGTCGGAGCTTAAAGAAAATAAAGCCGTAGGTAATCCACCGATAAGTAACGGTGGAGCTAAAGGCTTAAAATATATCCTAACCTTAAATAGTGGTACTAGAGGATATTTTTAGGGGAAGAGAATACAGCGAGAATTCCTTACGAAGTATGCTATTTTAGGTATATATAAGGGCGTGGAAAGAACTACTATAGGTAGCTAACCGTTAATTAAACGGTGGTTTATAGAGGTTTGGTATAAAAAATAAGTCTATAAGGGATATATCCTTATATAATAATAGGTATAAAATAAAAGTTTAAAGTAGCTGTTTACCTACTATTAGATAGTAGCAGTGTTATTAAACGGCTAATATCTCCCCGTTTATTAACCGCGTTCGTATTATTTATTCCGTGAATAGGGAAGTGCGTTACCGGTAATAAAGGCGTGCCTACCCTTTTATACGTGAATAGTAAAATAGCAGGCACGATAAGTAGGGCCTTACTATTATATAGAGGATCTTTTCGGCTAGAGGCTTCTTTTCCTTTTCTTCTTCTTTTTCCCCTCTTTAGACACCCTAAGGAGGTTATAAGTATCTCCCCCCTATTTATAAGAGTCTATAGGCAGCGTTATATAGCCGGGGCTAGGGTAGAAGAGGTAGCGGGTTAGAAGAGGGCTAACTAGTGGCTAATATATATACAGTTCTTTTTTTTAGTATATATAAGTCTATTTTTCGTTACGAGTCTCCTGTCGGTATATATAATTTGGAATTTAACTTCGAAGGAGAGTAGTAGCTGGATAGCGGTTAGATAGAAACTAATATAAAATAGATTAATAAAGAAAGGTTATAGTTAGGTAAATCTTTACCGAGCTCTATAAGTGCCTCTAGATTTATAGTAGGAATATAGGTGATAGCTAATCAGCTATAGGATAACTATACCTCCTAAGGGAAGTCGTGGTGGTAGTATAGTAAAAACTCCTAAAAAGCCTTATCCTAAGAAAAATAGAACCGCAGGTATTCAGCTAGGGACTAGCGGTAAGGTATCTAGTACCCAGGGTATAGATATAGGGAATAATAATACGTTAGCGTCTATAAGTCTAATTAGTAGAGAAATAGCTAGTGGTTAGTAGCAGACTAATAATAAAGTTTGTAATAGAAACGAGAATAGTGCCGGTAATTCGAATAATAGTTCTATAGCTAGAAATAATAGAACGATAGAGTTAGGTAATAGTGGACTAGCTAATACTTCTCGGGCGTACACTTTATATCCTCCCGTAGAATAGGGATATAATCCGTTTCCGGTTCCGTGCGTGCAGTATGTTAGTCGAATAATAAAGTGGTACCCTAGTAGTGGTTAAATCCCCTTATGCAGTTATAGAGATTATAAGTAAAGTAGTCGAATAAGGGGTAATAGTTAATCAGCTACTAACTTAGTGTAATAGCGGCCTCGTTTAAATATATATATTATACAGGATAGGGATCTAAGCCCTATATAAAGGTATATTAGTTAGTCTATAGCTATTCCACTGCTAATTAATTATAGATACTATATATATAGTTAGAAAAAATTATACGCCTTTGTGACGTGATTAAATAATACTAATACGAGGCACATACGGTTCTAAAGGTATATACTCGTGGATTAACTATTAAGTAATAATTCTAAAAATAATATAGAACGAATTATAGTATTTATAGCGTTTAGGTAAGCGTGTATTAAATTATAAGAAAATATAGTTATTAGATTAAAAGCGTCCCGCTACTAAGTTAGAGGAGGAGAGTTAAGAGTACGTCTAGCGGCAGTTAATTATAGCTAAGCGGTAGGCTAATAGTAGCGTAGCGGTTACTAATATACTACGATAATTATTAGTGCTATACGAAAAACGAAATAAGTATACCAGCGCCTAAGTATCTTGTATCAGGGCACTCCTGGATAGATAAAAATCCCTAACCGATAACATTATTATAGGTTAACTAGTAGTTAGCTTATAATAGCAGAATTAATAAATATATAGGAATTTAGGAATCAACTAAAGGAATTAAGCAGTCAGGCCGTCGCTAATAGTAGGACCACCGTTATTACTCTAGTATTTATACCCCCCCCTCCTCTGATAAATAATAACTATAGCGATATTATAGATAAGGAGGATAATGAGGCTATCCCCGCTAGTAATTAATAGGTCGGTAATTCCCCTTATATTCCTGACTTATAACCTATTACTAATTAGTTATTATAAGGGTGGGTATTATAACTTCAATAATATCGTGGATTAAGGAGTGACCCTCGGTTAGTTAGGGTCGGGTTTATTAGGTTTAGACTAATAAAAAGACCGTAAATAGGCGGCTAGAGATTATTAGCTATATAATAGTAATATAAAGGAACATAGTTAATTTAGTGAAATAGTAATAATATGATATAGCTAATAACTATAAATTAGCGGTTACCTAACTAAAGAGGTACTCCGTAACTAAATCTTTATTGAGATATAACTTAGGTTCCTAAGTATTCTCCTCTATAGGATAATCTTCCCACTTAATAAAAAATTCGCGGTAGCGGCGCTTAGGGTTCTAGCGTATACCTAAAATCCTTTTAACCTTAAACTTATTCTCCTCTTCCCCTTTAATATCTAATAGCTACTTAGCCGGCGCTCCACGGCTATCTTAGTTAAAAGGCTTAAGCAAACTAATAGGGAAAACGTTATAAATCCGAAGATACTTAGGAAGGTTAACCTTATAAGCTAACCGGTGATTACCTATTACCTTAATAATCTCGAAAGGCCCGATATATTTATATAATAATTTTCGACTCGGGCGTGTAATTTTTATATTTTTAGTAGATACTAAAACCTTATCGTGTAAATAAAACTCCTTTAGTATATATTTACGGTTAAAATAGTTAGCAATTACCTAATTACTAAGTAATAGTTACTTATAAATTAATATATAGTTAAGAGATAGTTATTTTACTCTTTTTTCTGCTAATATAGAGCGCCGTTTAATTTATAGTATATGAGTATATCGGCTGCGTGGGTTATAACCTATTACGGCCTCAGCGGGTGAATAATAAGTGGCGGAATACTATAACGTGTTATATATAAATTCGGTAAGGTCTAAAAGATAAACCTAATTATCTTATTATTATATAGCGTAGGAGTAAAGGTAATACTCGAGAATTTAGTTAATACGTTCGGTTTAGCTATTAGTCTACGGGTAGTACGTAGTGGAAAGGCGGCGTTTAACTTATCGTAAGCCGTATAGCGTGCGCTAAAAAGCACTTATAAAAAGACTTCTATAGTCGGAGATAATACCGTTGGGCAGACTATACACCTTAAAAATATAGTGCTATAAAGTAGTCGCTAACCCCTTAGCTATAAGCTTATTAGAGGTGGGAATAAAAAGGGAATATTGAGTTAGTCTATAGATAACTATAAGAATAGTATGTTTCTGCTTACCCCCCGGCCACTTAATAGGTAGTAGGCCGGTAATAAAATCTATTAAAATTTACTGAAATAGCTAGGTCGGAATAGATAAAGGGGCTAATTCGCTATAAGGAGTATAAATGCGAGATTTAGTATATTAATAACAAGAGTAGCTAAGTACCTACTAGCGAATATCCGTCGATATTCTAGGCTAATAAAAAGATTATTAAATTCGTTTTAATATCTTTATAATTCTCTGGTAACCTATAATCGGGTTATCGTAGTGTAATTAAAGGATTATTAACTAAAGCTTAGAAGATCGAGGAATATAGACTTTACCGCGGAATCGAATAAGACTATTAGTACCACGGGTCTATAGATTAGGCTCTCGCTAATTAACTATTAACTATCTGCCGGAAGTAAGAAAATTATCTTCTTTTTAAGCTTAGTGAATATCGTTAAGGATATTAGGTAACTATTACTTATCCGGTACTCGGGTAGGGGCTACTCGAAATTTAGATATAAAATTATGTAGTACCTCCTGAGTAGTAATAAGACGTTTATTAGAAATAGGAAGATAGAGAGGATATCGTGAGAGACTATCGGCAGAGTTCTTATTACCCGGTTAATAAATAATACGAATATTATAAGTACCTAATTTATTAAGCTAGCGCACGTGCTTACTACTAAGCTTAAGTTTATCTAGCAGCGTCTAATAATTAAGGTAGTCCGTTAAAATATTAATAGTGGAGGCGTTATAGAGTAAGTAGTAACGCTAATAATAACACGCCTCTATAATAGCTATAAGCTTGGTATTAGGAGTAGTATACTTTAATTTAGCGCCTTTAAGCTTACGTGAAAGGAAAGTAATTAGGCGTTAGACGCGGTCCTTTAGTTAACTTAGGATAGCACTAATAGTAAATTTAGAAGTATTGGTTTTAAGGCGTGTTAGTAATAAGGGGTTAAAATACAGTAAGAAGGGTATAGAAAGAAAAGTATCCTTAAGTTATTTAAAAGCACGATAAAAATCTTTTAGTGGTTCGGCTAGTATATAGCCGCTAATCCGTAATTAGTCCGTGAATAGTGGTATAATTTTAAAGTAGTTATAAATCAAACGCCGGTAAAACCTCGTAAATCCTAAAAAGACTGAAATTTCGCGAATAGTTAGAGGCCGTGGCTAATTAATAATCGTATCTACACGATCAGGGTCTATCTTAATACCTATTAGGCTATAACGGAACCCTAAGAAGTCTACCTTATTAATTTTAAATTTATATTTTTCGGCGTTTACGTATAAATCCTAGTCGCGTAATCTGTATAGGACCTATTTAACGTGTCGCCGATACTTAGTAAGGGAACGACTATAGATGAGAATATTATCTTAATAAACTATATAAATAGTATTAATAAGACCGGAGAGTGCCTAATTAATATACTGTTAGAACGTAGCGGGCGTATTAATAAGTCTAAAAGGTATAATAAGGTATTCGAAGTGACTATATTTAGTACGAAAAGCCGTTTTCTATTCGTTACCTTCCTTAAGCCGAAGTCGATAGTAAGTATCCTTAAGATCTAATTTATTATAGATTTTCGATCTAATTAAACGGTTAAGTATCTCGCTAATTAACGGTAGGGGAGTATAATCCTTCTTAGTAATCTTATTAAGGGCGCGGTAGTCGATATATAAATATAACTTGCCGTTTTTCTTTAGAATAAATAACACGGGGGCGTTAGCTACATGACTAGAGAGTTATATCCACTAATTACCTAAAGTATTAGTAAGATATTCGCGGAGGACTTATAACTTAGTATTAGATAAAGAGTAAATTAGTCTAAATAGTGGGCACTTATTATCCTCTAGTTAAATAGTATAATCCTATTATTAGTACCTAGGAAGTAACGCTACTCAATCGATATTCAAAACATCTTTAAACTTATAATAAATAGTAGGAATATTACGTAAATAGGGAGGAATATTAGAATTAACGGTTAGATTACTAGGCTCCTCGTATTAAGTAGCCGATAATATAACTCTACTAATCCGTGGTAAAGAAGAAAGATATTCGTTTATAGATAAAATAATAGTATAACACGCGTTATATTTAGCCGAATAAATCGGCTTCGGTATAGAGATAAGAGAAAAATAATCGGGGGATAAAGGGTAAATCCACTTATTAGTCCGCTAGTTAATAGTAGGGTTAACGGCGTGGAGCTAAGTAGCGTCTAGAATAATGTTATATTTTATATTCGTATTAATATTAATAATTCGAAATTCCTGCTTTTATAGTTTAGTAACCGACTAACTATCGGTCGCCTTAAAAAGTATAGTAGTAGTGCCGTAAGTCTGAATCTGGATATCGGCTCCACCTAAAGTCTAAGAGAGTTTTTATACTAGGCTAGCCGCTAAGCCGTTAATAGCTCCTAAAAGAGAACGGTCGATTAAACTAAATTCTGCACTACTATGAAGTAAAGCTAGGATCTTAATCTATTCTTTACCCCGCCTTAGACTAACTTTATCCTTTACGGTGGAGCTAGTAATACTCGGCTATAGCGGGGATAATTCCTAATCGTTATTATTATATAATTCTATAACACGGGTAGGGATAAGGATAGTATTAGAGCTAGTGGTAGGAGGAGGTTTAGTTAGACTATTAGTAGTCTGCTATTAGCTAGATAAAAAAAAAACGTCTTTACGGGTAAGTATTAGCGTAATAGCCGTTCGCACGATATTTAAAATAAGTAATCTTACTAATAGGACGACGAATTAGAGGTACGGAAATAGGCTAAGTATTCTGCTATTAGGTAGTAATGATATTAGCAGCGTTATTATAGGAATACTTAGTTCCACGGAAGTCGTTATTACGACTATAACGTTAAGAACGATTAATACGCGACTAGTAGTTAACTATATATTTACTACTTTTAGTAAAAACTAATTCGGCCTATCTAGCCCGTTAATCTAATTCACGATACGTTATAGGTAAGCCGCCTAGTATAATCTAAGGGCGTAAATTATCTTATAATTTTATACTTATAGAAATAATACCGATAATCTCCGGTAAGGGAATAAGGAGCTCGGATTCGAGTAATTGCCACTTAGCTTTGAAATTATCGTAGGATTAACGGGGACCCTGCTATAAGTCCTTATAGAATATACGTTAGACTGCCCGTAAAACTCGAGTATTACTATCTAGTATCTAATCACGGAGCTAAGCTAAAAATTCGTTCTAAGATAGCCTACTATTAGGCTACTATCGGTCGGCTTTTAAGTTATAATCTTATCGTAAGGAGGGTATAAAGCACTATATAGTAAAAATAATACGGTTAATATTATCGTTAAGAGTAGGGTTAATAATACGAATCTACTATATTTATATAATAAAAGATTTATATTAAGCCTACGAGGTAGCGGGAAAATAGGGATTTAGTATATTAAGATTTAAAAAAGCAGGGTTCTCCGAAGTAGTCGGCTATAGGGTAACGGCTATCTAGACGGGAATACGTTAATAATTTTAAATAGGTTAGTAAGGCTATAGAACCTGACCAGATACTATAGGCATTTTAGGCGAGAGTATAGCTGAATTGCTGGGAGTTAGGGTAAGGGATATAAATGTATAGTCGCCTAACTTAAATCGTTAGTATTATCCGCCTACTATTAAGTAGTGGCTATATTATCGGCACGTTACTACTAAACGTTCTTTAACTAATCGTAGCTATCGTTAATGCTAGCGCTCTTATTTACGAGCCTGCTATTCTTATTTCTCTGATTTAAGCTATATATTCTCTTTAGCTAATAGATCTTCTAGCTCCTTAAGGCTAGGTAACTACGGTTTAACTAGTAATTAGGGTCGGGAATATAAAATTAGAGGTAAACGATTCTCTTAATCTTATTAACCTTCCGCACGTAGCTGCTTTAGGTTAATACCTATTATAGTCTTATACGACGATAAGCTAGTCTACGGTTAATATATATCTATATCTATAGCACCGGATATATAAGGTTGAATCGGGGTATTATCCAAGACTATAGGACTAGGAGGAAAATTTAATTAAAACTCGGGTTAAAGACCAATAACGCTGCTTATACTACTGATTATCTATAGCCGAGTAGTGCTATTAGTGGTAGGGTTATAGTTAGTTAGCTATTCGACCGCTAACGACGAAGATACTTAATTAGGCTAAGGATCGCTAATATAAATACGAATACTATTATCGGACTAAGCCTCTAGTGGCCGATCGTTATTCGACTATTAAATTTTAGATATACTGAATCCTGCCTAACGGTCGTTATCCACTTTTAGAGCGATTATTTTATTAAGAAGGAGATATAGGTCTACCCCGAAGGGATAAGAACTAACGAGTGATAGAGAGTAATAGATAAGGATCGTAGTCTTATATAAGGGGACGCTAACTATAGGTTAACTGGTAGTTAATAGGAAGAGTATCTTAAAGGTAGGTGGTAGTGTAGAGAAGAGATAATCGCTAACCCCTTCCTTCCGGAATAGTCCAGCTCTCCGTCTTATATAACAAATATCCACTTATCAGTCAGCCGGTAGTCCACTACTATATCCTAGTACCTCCTAAGTCTTCCTTATATCCTATACCTGATATATACGATATTAGTTAGTAGACTCCTTATTTCTAAGCTATATCGATACGATTACGGCTTAGGCGAACTCGGTCGTTTCCTATAAGCGGCGTAATAGGTTATAGGCCGCTAATACTCTAGGTTCTGAAAAGGGCTCCTCGGTTATCTAGATCGGATTAATATAGTAGCTATATTCTAAGAAAAAGGAACTAAACCCTATCACGGAGCTTTTATAGTTATTTAGGGCTAGTTATACTACGGGTAATAAGCGATCCTAGTCGTCCTAAGCGTAATAGATAAACGCTTATAGATGAGCTTATACTTCTTAGTTTATACGCTATATTACTTTATCGGTTTAGAGGTAGTATACCGTGCTAAGCTTATACGATATCCCTGTAAGCTCGTAAAAATGCTTCTAGAACCTGCTTATTTAGTTTAAGCCTTAGTTATTAATCATTAACTTAGGTATTCCGTGGAACCGGAAATAATAGTATAAGAACCGTTCCGCGTAAGCTTGGGCTTTTATTATCTTTATCGCTTTTAATATTATAGCCTTAGTTAGATAGTCTATAATAACCTAGAGGTAACACGCCTTCTTCCCGCCGGCTAGTAATAGGTCTATTATAAAGTCTATTAATAGGTCGCTCTGTATTTATTCTAGTACTAGGAGGGGTCGTAAAAGGCCTTATTTTATATTTCTCTATATATACCCCTTTCCGTAGACGTCGTAGATCTGGATAAATCGTCGGATATCCTTATTTATCCTTAGCTAGAAGAAGTAACGCGCTACTAAGGCGATAGTATTTTTATATCCGGGGTATGCTCCGATTACTAAATTACAAATTAACTAGACGATCCTCCCTCGTAAGGTTAACCCTTTAGTGGACCCGGGCACCTAAATTTAGTCGCGGAATAGTAGTAACCCGGTCGTAAAGACTAAGTATTTAGCTATTTATAGCTTTAATTCTAATTATAGTAAGAACTATTATTCTTTTTTAATAACCGCTAATAAGTCTCCTTAATATTATTCGTTAGTCGTAAGCGTCTTATCATGTAATCGCTATAGCTTATAGTCTGCCTCGAAGATTATGTATCCACTATTAATATAGCGAATACTAAGTAGAATTATAGTATCGGGAATTAATTAAATATAATAAGATTACTCCTATTCGTCTATTATATCTTAAGTTTTATCTTACTATTAACGTAACAGGGCGTCCGCTATCGCGTTATCCTTTCCTTTCCGATACTTAAATATAAAATTAAACTATATAAGCTCGTCGGCTTATCGGCTTTATCGCTTAGTAAGCGTTCGCTTAGCTATAAAGTATTTAAGGGCCTTATAATCGGAGAGGACTATAAACTGCCTATAACTAATAAGCTCGGCCCGCTATATTATTAAATAACTTATAATCGTTAGTATTTCCTTATTATAGATTAGGTAGTTATATTCCGCTTTATTAAGATTATAAGAGTAGTATACGACTACATAGCGATTCTTATCCGCGTTTTCTTATATTAGGCTACCCCTAAGGGTAAACCCTAAATAGTCCGTCTTAATAAATATCTTATTTACTAGGTCCTACTATTATAGTATTAGTCCTTCTTAGAACCTCGCCTTTAACTCGCGAAAGGCCGTTTCTTCCTCGGGACCCTATTAAAAAGTATAGTCTTTCTTAGTTAATACTATTAATAGGGCCGAGATCCCTAACAAATCCTTAATAAAGATTTAGTAATAATTCGTAAACCCTAAAAACCTTCGCACGCCTTTAACTATTATAGGTATTTCCTACTCGCGAATAGCTTATACTTTCTCTAGGTTATAAGATACGCCTCTCCCCACGCTAATTATAAATCCTAGGTACTTTATTATCTTTACGCTAAACTCGTACTTTAACAGATCTAGGTTTAGGCTAGCGTTTATACGCGCGCGGAGTACTTACTTTACCTTCGCCTTATAGTCGGCCAAACTCCTACTAAAGTAGACTAAGATATCGTCGATATAAGCGGTAATAAAGTTATTTAGGAAGCGCTATAGCGTCTTATTAATATATCGCTAAAAAGTCGCGGGAGCCTTATTTAGGCTAAATGGATAGATAAGCTATACGAAATGCCTAAACCGAGTTCGGAATATAGTCTTATATTAGTATCCTAGGGCTATACTAATCTTATAAAAGGCGGCGATTATATTAAGCTTTATAACCTATTTTACTTAGCTTAGGTTTTATAGTATCTCGGCGATTAGGGGAAGTAAATAACGGTCTTACTTAGTAATCGCGTTTAATGCTTAACAGTTATAATAAAATTAAAGTCCTCCGCCTAGCTTCCTTATAAAGAGGATAAGAGCCGCGGCTTCTAAACTACTAGCACGGATAAATCCTTTATCTATTAAGTTAATAAGTATTTTCCGTAATACTAAGAGTTCTTCTCTCGATATATTATAGAGCAGCCCTTAAGGAAGTAATAATTTCTTACCGTCGCTTCCGGGTATAAGGTTTACCTTATAATCGACGCCTAATCAGTATAGCGGTAATTAATTAGCCTTATTAGACACGAATAGGTCGCCGAATTCTTATAATAACTCTTCCGGTATAAAGTCCTTCGGGTCTATTAGTTATTTCTTATATAACGCTTTTTCGATATCCCTTAAGCTTACTCCCTAGATTAAGACCTTCTTACCCTTTTATCGTAGTCGTCGAACAATACCCGCGAATATAGATCCTATAACTAAATAGGCGTTGCAGATAGCTTATACTCTGGTAAGTTCCTTTTTATAGTATAATCGTATATTTAATCCGGCTACTCCGTAGTAAAGCCGTTTATCTTTAGCGTAGTATATTACGTTACTGTATTCTATCTAGGGCTTCCTAAGGAACACGTCTTAATTAAGCCCGGGTACTATATGTATAAATATCCTTTACGGGTAACCGCTAATCTTAAGCTTATAGATAGCGATCCCCGCGCTATTAATAGTCCTAGTAATTTCCGAGAAGCTATTTAGTAGTCGATTCGTCTTATCGACTAACGGTAATTAGAGTCTTTAGGTAAACTATTCACTTATAATAGTATAGTAGTCGTAATTAGTATTAATAAGGGTAAGGATACGGCGTTTACTTATTTTAGCTACTATAAATACCGGATTATTACTAGTATATACTTTAAACGCCTTTTACCCCCGCCTTATCGCGGTTATCGGCTTTAATACCTATTTTCGCGTTAAAGCTATTCTTTTGCTAAGTCGTCCTTATTAGTTAACGTATCCCCGCTTTTATCGCGATCCTTTATATAAGTCTCTTTAACCTTCTAGACTATATCTTAGTTTTCTTGTAGGTTTTTATAGTTCCGCGCGATATACCCCGTCTTATTATAGTTAGAGTATATCCGAGTCTCTTACTTCGCCTTCCTATCGCTAACACGGTTTACTCCGCCTATCTTCGTATCATTATTAGTATCCTTCTTCGCGGTTACATAGTCTTAAGTTTATATATCGTAGTGTTATTCCAACTAATAGCCTTTAAGTTTGCCGGCGATCTTACACGCCGTTAACCTATATAGTATAGTGGTTAATAGGGATTCGGGCGGAGATAAGTTTATTCTTAAGTCGCGAAGTAATTACTCCTTTAAGCAATAAAGTCTATATAGTGGCTTCCTATTTAGTATTACCCGTAAAGGCGATCTATCTTTTAAAATAAGGTAGGAAAGCGGTAAACGACTTATCGGTTTATTAACGAATCGTGCGTAAGGCTTAGGTAGCCCGTAATTATTCTGTAGGGTTAAGGTAAGTACGATTAAGATACGCTATAAAGTTATTAGGGTCTATAAGCTTACCCGGCCTATCGCTTTTATAAAAGGCTAATATAACCTATTATACTTTAGGCCTTAGGTAATTATAGATTATATACTAAGCTTATATATTATTCTAGAATAAGTCGCTATCGATTATAAGTTTCTGCCGTATCGTGTAGGCCTATACGCTAGAGTATACCCGTTTCCCTAAGAACTTCGCCGGGCTATTAATAGTCTTACGGGGTATTACCATTAAGGTTAGGGCGACTACTATTATTATCGGCTATAGCGCTAGCGATAGAACCGGTAATAGGGTAGACTCTACTAGTATAAAGATTATCGGGGTCTATAACGTAGCCGGAATATTTAGATTAAGCGGCGTTAGGTTCTACGGGGTAAGCGATCCTAGGAGCCGGGCTATAAGCTATTCGACAAACTAGCGTTATCGCTTATTAGCTTCTTCTCTAGCGCGTTATCGCTCTATAAACTAGCGTATTTCTAAGTAATATTCTTATATCGGAGTAAGCCTTAAGTTAATATCGGTATATTATTTATAGAGAGGGCCTAGGCTTATATTTAGGGCTTAGTTATTTTCTTCGAACCGTTAATTCGTCCACTCTACGACCTATTTAATTCTAATAGGTTATTAGGCGGTAACGTTAGGATTCTAATCTATCGCTAGCGTAGCCCGTAGGTATCGCTAAGTTCTAGATATATAAACGACTAGTTATAGGGTGTGGTACTAAGTAAGGTCGTAATAATAGATTATCTAAAACTAAGGAAGAAAGAAGGAAAAAGAAGAAAAGTCTATAGCGCTAGGCTAGCTATAAGGTAGCGATAACTTAGCGATATAGGTCCGTTAACTAAGCGCGTAGTTAGGAAGATCCGCAGTATAGCCGGATCCTTTATATCGGGGTCAACCCGTAATAAGGAGCCTTAGCGGATAATAGGCTAGCCACCGTGTTAACCGTGTTAGGCTTGGCCTTATCCTTATAGTTAATATATATAGAGGAGCGGGGTCCGGTTATAATACCAGGGGAGCCTACGTTAGCAGTACTAATAGACTACGGGGTATTAGTTTACTTCCGTACGTATTTATAGAGGGCGTTAGCGTCGTGCGCTATAGGATATTACTTAAAGAACTACTACTGGCGGTCTTAGAAAGCTAAGATTGGGTTCACGTTTAATAAAAACTCTGGTTAGAGATACTAGCTAATAATATCACGAGCGTCGGCCTCGAAAATAACGTTATAAACCTTAGGGCGCTTACTTAGCACAAATACGGTACGGTTAAGGTCTTAATCCTCGGGGTACTTAAACCCTTATACTTTAGCATGCCGGCGAAATGCGGCGATTCTAGGCTTATAGGTATCTTTCAATATGCTAAACCTTATACCTAGTATCGAAAGCTTATTGTCGAGGTGTTCTTCTCCCCCGTATAGTATAACCGCTTGGAAGTATCCTTCCTTAGTAAACCGGGAGCTAATCCTTCGAGGGTTATACAATACCTTACTAAATGTCTTTTTATTCTTAATATCCTTAGATAGTTAATGCGAGAAAGGGGCTCTAACTATAAAGTACGTTTATAGTATAGAGATTACAGGCTTATAACCTATAACGGCAAGGTTATATAGATATGATAGCGGAAGTAGGAGAGGTGAATAAGAGATAAAAGAAGGGTATACGTTCTGTAAATCATAATAGTAAGAGGGGAGTAGAGTATTTAGGATAATAGTAAACCACGGTAATAATATACGAACCGTCTGTAAAGACGCTACTATAAGGAATCCTGGTAGCTCTAGGGAGAAGGAAAAGAGGGAAAGAAAAATAACCTCGGGTAATATAAGTATAATATTATTTTTTCTGGTAACTAATAGAGCACCGTGATAAATATAGTTATTACGGCCGATACAAGGTATATTAGTACTTGGTCCTTCTATGCCTGCCGTTCCCTGGCATTCCCTAGGGTTCATTAGTTATTACCTAGGCGGCGATAATGTTTCTCTTGTATCGCGGCGCGTTATCAGCGCGCCTCGTAACTCTTCAACGTCCTTCTAGTTCCGCTATATTTTCCGTGGTTCTTTAATGTCTCCTAGTTATACCGCCCTTAGCACCGGTTTCTTTAAGGCTATCCTAAGCTTAACCAAGGTCTTTTATCTCTCCTCAAAGGTAACGATCAGCCTTTATAGCTTTTTCCGGTATCTATACTTGAGTAACTCCTACGCCTCTATAGCCTTTTCCGGTATCTAAATATTCCAGTAAGGTAACTATTCTTTCTATCGGACTACGTACTCTATCCTTGGCTAACCTTTATCCCTAGCGTATTATCTTTTATCTAGGGTTACTTCGATACTCGTATAGGTTACGCTATCAGTTATCGGTAATTAGACTACGACTAAACGATAGCCTGTATCCATAGAGCCTCGGGGTTCTCGGCGAGGAATATACTTCCGGGCAACTCTATAGAGATATATATACCCCGGACGATAAAAGCCCTATTATTACGGGTTAACCCCGATATAGAGGATCCGGCTATACTCCGGATCTTCCTAACTACGCGCTTAGTTAATAGACCCACATCGCTAAGTTATCGCTACCTTATAGCTAGCCTAGCGCTACAGACTTTTCTCCTTTTTCCTTCTGCCTTCCTTAATTCTAGATAATCTATTATGACGACTTTACGTAGTACTATGACCTATAACTAGTTATTTATATAACTAGAACTTAGCGATACCCACGCGCTACGCTAGCAATAGATTAGGATCCTAATACTCCCGCCTAATAACCCATTAGAATTAAATAGGTCGTAGAGTAGATAAACTAATAATTCGAAGAAAATAACTAAGCCCTAAATATAAGGCTACGCCCTCTCTATAAATAATATACAGATATTAACTCGAGGCTCGCTCCGATATAAGAATACTACTCGGAAAAGCACTGGCTTATAGACTAATAACGCGCGAGAGAAAAAGCCGATAAGTAATAACGCTAGTTAGTCGAATAGCTTATACCCCGGCTCCTAGGATCGCCTACCCCGTAAAACCTAACGCCGCTTAACCTAAATATCCCGGCCCCCTTATAAACCCCGATAATCCTTATACTAGTAAAGTCTACCCTATTACCGGTTTTATCGCTAACGCTATAGCTGATAAGAATAGTAATCGCCCCGACCTTAACGGCGATACCCCGTAAGACTATCGATAGCCCGGCGAAATTCTTAGGGAAGCGAGTATACTATAGCGCGTAGGCCTACGCGATACCGCAGAAGCTTATACTTAATAGCGACTTATTCTATAATAATATATAAGCTTAGTATACAATCTATAACTACCTAGGGCCTAAAGTATAATAGGTCGTATCGGTCTTTTATAAAAGTGAGAGGCTAGGTAAGCTTATAAACCCTAATAACTTTATAGCGTATCTTAATTATACCTACCTTAACCCTATAGAGTAATCACGGGCCGCCTAAGCCTTACGTATAATGTATTAATAAACCGATAAATCGTTTACCGCTTTCCTACCCAGTTTTAAAGGATAGATAGCCCTTAGGGGTAATACCGAATAGGAAGCCACTATATAGATCTTATTCCTTAAAGGAGTAATTATTTCGCGATTTAGGGATAAACTTATCTCCGCCCGAATCCCTACTAACCACTATACTATATAGGTTAACGGCGTATAAAAGATCGCCGGGAAAATTAAAGGCTACTAATTCGAATAAAACTACGATAAATAAGCTTAAGACTATATAACCGCGAAGAAGGATACCGACTACGATATAATGATAAGCGGAGTAAACCGTGTTAGCGATAGAAAGGCGAAGTAAGAGACTTAGATATACTATAACTATAATAAGAAAGGGTATATCGCGCGGAACTATAAAAAGCTAAAGGAAAACTAAGATATAGTCTAGAAGATTAAGGAGACTCGTATAAAGGATTATAATAAAAGCGGGGATAAGTTAATTAGTAAGGATAACTCGGAAAAAGAATAGCTTTAACGCGAAAACGGGCGTTAAAGCCGATAGCTATAATACGGCGGGAGTAAAAGGCGTTTAAAGTATATACTAGTAATAAGCCGGTACTTATAGTAGCTAAAGTAAATAAATCGTATATCTTCGTCTGTATTAATTCTAGTTATAATTACTATACCGCTATAAGTAAATAGTTTACCTAAAGACTCTAATTACTATTAGTCGATAAGACGAATCGACTACTAAATAGCTTCTCGGAAGCTACAAGGACTACCGTTTCTAAGCTTACGATTAGCGGTTACCCGTAAAGGATATTCGTATATATATTACCCGGGGTTAATTAGGACGTATTCCTTGGGAAGCCCTAAATAGAATAAAATAACGTAACGTACTACGCTAAAGATAAACGGCTTTACTATAGAATAGCCGCATTAAATATACGACTTTATCACGAAAAGGAACCTACCGGAGTATAAGCTATCCGCGACGCCTATTTAGTTATAGGATCTATATTCGCGGGTATTATTAGATAACTATAACGGAAAAGTAAGGAGGTCTTAATCTAAGGAGTAAGCTTAAGGGATATCGAAAAAGCATTATATAGGAAATAACTAGTAGACCCTAAGGACTTTATACCCGAAGAGGTATTACGAGAATTTATCGACCTATTTACGCCCGATAAGGCTAATTAATTACTGCTATACCGATTAGGAGTCGACTATAAGGTAAACCTTATACCCGGAAGCGATGGTAAGGAACTATCGCTTCCTTAAGGGCCGCTCTATAATAGATTAAGAGAAGAACTCTTAGTATTACGGAAAATACTTACCGATATAATAGATAAGGGGTTTATCTAAACTAGTAGTTTAGAAGGCGCGGCTCCTATCCTCTTTATAAGGAAGCTAGGTAAAGGACTTTAGTTTTATTACGATTATCGGGCGTTAAGCGTAATTACTAAGTATGACTATTATCTATTTCCCGTAATCGCTAAGATACTATAAAACCTAAGCTAAGTAAAATAGTTTATAAAGCTCGATATAGTCGCCGCCTTCTATAAGATTAGGATAGCCTTAGGATATAAATATAAGACCGCGTTCCGAACTCGGTTTAGACTCTTTAAATAGCTTATCTGCTTATTTAGCCTAAGTAAGGCTCCCGGGACCTTCTAACGGTATATTAATAAAACACTATAGCGTTTCCTAAACGACTTTATCACCGCTTACGTCGATAATATCCTAATCTACTCTAATAGGAGTCGGGATAATTATAAGGCGACGGTAAAATAGGTACTCGGCGTACTCGCGGATACCGGCCTAAACCTAAATCCGTTAAAATAAAAATTTAGTATAAAGATAGTAAAGTACCTAGGATTTATAATCACCGTAGGGAAAAGTATATCTTATAACCTAAAGAAGTTATAAGCTATTCGCGAGTAGAAAACGCCTATAACATTTATGGGCGTGCGAAGCTTTTTAAGGTTTATAAATTATTAAGGAATATCTATTAAGGATTTTATAAGGATCTTAGCCTTATTAATAGTATTAATTAAGAAAGACTATACCTTTTAATAGGGTCCTAAACAAAAAATAGCCTTTCGCGAGCTAAAAATAAGGTTCTAAGAAGGACTAATACTACGATAATAAGATCTACTAAATAAGATATTTATGGAGATAGACTACTCGGGGTTCACGCTTACGGGTAGCCTAATATAAGAAGACGCGGACGGAAATCGCTATATAATCATATACTACTCTCGTAGACTTAATAAAGCGGAATATAACTAGCTAATCCACGATAAGGAAATACTAGTAATTATAAGTTATTTAGTAACGTAGCGGGCTAAGCTAATTAGTTATAGGTAGTTTATAGTCCTCTCCGATTATAAGGCCCTTAAATACTTTATAATAAGACGAACGCTTACTAAGCGATAAAGCCGATAGGCCGGCGAGCTTATATAGTTCGACTTCGTGCTTAAGTATAGGAAACGAAAGGATAACACGATAGCTGATACCCTCTTATATTAATTATGAAATAAGCCCTAAGATATAATGGATAAATAGGAGTAATCTTATTATATTTAATAATTCCCGATACCGCGATTCTACCTAGTATTCGGTATATTAATAGCGGTTAAACGATCTTTAAGGCGGAAAAAAAGCTATAACGACTATAGGATAAAACGCTTACGACTAACGAATAATATTAAAGAGCCTTATCTACGGTTACCGAAGAAGAATAATAGTTCTTACTATTATTAGAATTAAAGCTATAAATAGCCGAGTACTTAGTCTTTATAACCGGGGTATTATTATTCCGCGACCGAATTTAGGTGCCCGGGTCTATTAAAGGGTTAACGTTATAAGGGAGGATTATCCAGTTAATTTACAATTTAGTAATTAGAGGATACCCCGGATATAAAAACACTATCGCCTTAATAGCGCGTCGCTTCTTCTAGCTAAGGATAAATACGGATATCCGACGATTTATCCGGAACTATAATATCTACGGAAAGGGGTATATATAGAGAAATACGAAATAAGGCCTTTTATGCCCCCTCCCGGTACTAGAACGAATACGGAGCGACCTATTAATAGATTTTATAACGGACCTATTACTAGCTAGCGAGAAGAAGGCGCGCTACCTCTAGGTTATTATAAACCATCTAACTAAGGCTATAAGAAGGAAGCGATAAAGATAATAGAAGCTAAAGCTTACGCGGAATAATTCCTATACTATTATTTCCGGTTTTACGGAATACTTAGGTTAATTATTAGTAACCGAGGCTTAAACTACATAAGCAGGTTCTAAAAGTACTTTTACAAGCTTATACGGATATCGCGTAAGCTTAGCACGGTATATTACCCCTAGACCGATAAAGTAATAAAGCGTATAAACTAAGAAATATAAGTATATTTATAAGCCTTTATCTATTATGCTTAGGATGACTAGGATCGTCTATTACCCGTAGTATAACTAGCCCTAAATAACCGCGAGAGCTCCGCGATAGGGTTTAGTCCTTTCTTCTTAGAATATTACTACTATATCGATCCGATCTAGATAACCGAGGAGCCTCTTTTAAAACCTAGAGTATTAACGGCTTATGACCTACTATACCGTTTATAGGAAGCGACTAAGTTCGCCTAGGCCGTGATTATATTAATATAGTTTAGGAATAAGGAGTCTACTAACTAATATCGTATACCGGCTAAGCAGTTTAAGGTTAACGACTTAGTTTAGCTATTATTAGCTAACTATTCGACTCCGCGACTATTATAAAAGCTTAACTAGCTTTATCGTAAATACCGAGGTATAAAAGTAATTAGCCTATATATAGTTAAGCTCGCCATGCTATTATAGATTTACCCTTAATTCTACGTAGACTTACTACGTCGCGCGGCCGATAACCCCTTTCCAGGATACGTAATAGATACCCCTTAACCACCGCTTATTCGAGAAGTAACCGATAGTAAAGAATAGGAAATTAAGGAAATCCTCTACGTGAGGATAGAAAGGCGAAGTAGGGGATTAAGACGTAAAATACTAGTATAATAGGTAGGATACTATAAGCCTATATAGGAACCTCTAGAACTATTAGCGTAAACACGGGTACTCGATAAGTTTAAAGGGAAATTCGGCTTCGTAATAACGAATAATAGCCTATTAAATACCTTGGCGCTATTATAATATAGGAATTAATATATAAGCGATCGTATCGCGATAATTAAAAGGAGTAAGAGTTAGATTTAATTTAGGCCAGATAGGCCCTATACCTTAGCCACGCTTAATATAAGCCTAGATCGATATCCTTAGCCTCGAAATCACTATCCTTAGGATTATCGACTTCCGTAAAAGTCTTACCCTTATCGCCCCGCTATAAGTTAGAGTCTATCTTCTTAACCTTATTATTATCTTCGTTATCGCCGTTATTAGGGATTACGATTATACTAATAATAGTTATACCCGTAAGCGTAAACGCCCGCCTATACTCCGCGAATTATTAGAGTTCGGAAATCACGATATTAGCGTAACCGAGTATAAGTATCTCCCTAAATAGCCGAGTATACTCCCTTAGCTTTATAAGACTAAGGCGTCTAAAGTCTTTATCCGATAACGTTAACCCCGATAAGAGAGTAAGAGTCATAAGATAAGTATTTTTTTCGGCTACGATATTAAGAGGGACTAAGCCCGAAACTATTACCTTACCTTTAACCTTATAAGGAGGAGATAAGGCTAGCTATTCCGCCCTAGTAATAACCTCCTCCGGAGGCGATATATTTAATCCTAACGCTATCTTTGCTACGATCTTTAAGTAAGGCGAAAAGACTAGTATAACTACCTTATTAGCGACCTTTATTAGTAGAGGAAGTAATGCTAGTTTAGCTATCTTATTAATAACCCTAGGAAAAGGTAGCGAGGCTAATTATAGTGCTACCGCTTTTTAGACCTCTTAGGGAGGAGAAAGGGATAGCGCGACTACTATACTAAAAGCCTCCGCGGGATATACAGCTATAAGTAATATCGCCGTTATCGTTTCCTTAGATATAAGGGTATCCTAAAACGCCGTGTAGGCATTAAGATACGGTTCCTACTCCTATAAAAAGAGTTAGCGATACTATCACAACCTCTTATAGGGATAAAGTCTTATAAGGGCGTTCTTATTATTATTATTAATAAGGGTAGCCGTCTCGAATAACCTCTACGCGTAGCCTTTAAGGTATACTAGGAGAGGAGTATACCGGTATATCTTTATAGAGTATATATAGTATTTCTTCCCCCGATTAGTCTAGCTATAATAAAGGCGCTTATACTTCCTATTAGCGACGTCGCGCGTGTAAAGAAGGCACGGCTTAGCACGAATATTACCGGGGGGGTATTTAGGAGGCTAACTACCCGCCGATTTCTTTTTCTTAGGCGGCGGCGAGGGCGATAACGCGAACTATTATACGGTTAGTATCGCCTTAAGACGTAAAAGCGTTATACCTATATTATTTTTAGCGGTACGCTTATTACTATCATTACCCTTATTATCGCTAGGGGCTAGCGTTATCTATAAAAACGATATAAGTTAGCGAGGGGTTCCTAATAAAAAGATTATAAGTAAATAACGGCTTACCTTAAACAGGGAACTCTTAAACTAGCTAAGTATTACTATTATTATCTAAGGATAAGGGACGTTAAAGAAATTATCGCTATAAGGAAGAACGAGTATATACGGAACCGCTATTACTATTATTGTTAGTATTAAAGGTAAGGAGGGGAACGGAGGAAAAAAGGGCCTATAAGGAAAACAGGGCCGATATATCTACGGATAGTATCTACGCGAGGGAGGCCTATATTACTATTTCGGGTATATAAATAAAGGTTAGTAGGCTACCTAAGATTTCTTTAATATTAAGGTAAAGGCGAGGTAAGATAAAGGGACGCGATTATTCCTTTATTACTATAACGTAAGGGGGAGCCGAACTATAATAGTAACACGCGGTTATATAACCCCTAAAGGGAGAGGGGGTGGATAATATTACGGGTTAATACCGATATAGAGGATCCGGCTATACTCCGGATCTTCCTGACTACGCGCTTAGTCAACGGACCTATATCGCTAAGTTATCGCTACCTTATAGCTAGCCTAACGCTATAGACTTTTCTCCTTTTTCCTTCTTCCTTCCTTAGTTCTAGATCATCTATTATTACGACCTCACTTAGTGCCACGACCTATAACCAGTCGTTTATATCTATATCCCGCGGGCGTCCTTTACCGGGGAATAGTAATAACCTAGCGCCGTACGGTAACTACTTAGTAACCGTGGACGGCGATAGTGTTTAGATAGAAACGAAATAGTGGTTATAGTAGTGTAATATATTATGCTAGGTACGCCTATTACCACTCCGTATAGTGGGAAGTGAATAGGCGTAACCAAACCGCTATAGTGATAATAGGGAGCGAATAGCGAGCGCTAAGGGGGATAGAATAGAAAGAGAGAGAATGGAAAGGAGAGGAGTATACGTTATAGAACGACGGAGATACGTTAAGAGGCGACTATTACAGTGAGTAAGCAAAAGGTTCGGTATAAGCCAAAAGTATCCCGCTACTACTACTTCTACTATTATGTTCTAAGTTCTCCAAAGACATTAATTACTACAAAGAAAAGTAGTAGGTATATATCATAGATACCGTAGAAAAAGACGTATAGAATAATATAAATATCATTTTATATATAACTCGTTGACTTATATAGTAGTATAAGTACTATATAGTATTTAATTTACTAGAATATATAGTATATTCTATTGAAGATTTTCTAATAATATTGCCGTGGTTTTAAATTAAAAATGTTTTTAGACTTAGTAGAGGCTTTACTTATAATACATATAGTTACTTAGTTATTTTAACCGTTGTTATAGAGCTTATATTAGGCGAATATAATAGTAAGTCTAAAACTATAATTCTATTATCTCGTAGATAATAGTAATAAGAAATGTCTTAATACTATACGATATATAGATAGAGCGTGAATATTAAATATAGTATTTTAATCTTTATCCCTGGACAAGACTAATAAGACTCTATAGAATTCTATAACTATTAGTCTCCTTTAGTTATAGCTATTTAAAGATAGAGGGTTAATATAGTAAAGTAAGTCTATTATAGGGTTTATCCCAAAGCTTTTGCTGACCCACTATAAGTCTGCGAAGCTAATAGCGTAATACTATAAACCTTGGGGAGAGGTAAGGGTTTAGTGGTATAACGTAGGGGGTGGAAGAAAGGAAGAGGGCCTTAGTAAACTTATCGGTAACGGTCTAAGGCGACAATAAAAGAAAGCCCTCCCTTTAAGAGGGAGAACTAGCTAAGGGGGCGTCGGGTAGTCCGATAATAGAATCTATAGCGATAGTATAGAAGAAGATTAGCGGCATTAAGATGGGTTATATTTCTCTAAAAGCTATGCTATACTAGGCTCTCTTACTATTCCGGCTCGCGATTAAGGTAATTCTCGAGCGTCTAGCGGAGGCTAAGGTACGCCCCCTAATATCGTATAGGCAAAGGACCATAACGTACTCCCTGCGGATCCATACCGAACTAAGGGCTTCGGACGTCGGGGATCAGGATATAATAAGGGTGGATACCGGGAAAACCCGGATAGAATCCAAATAATATAGTACCGACAGACAGAGTCTGCACCACCCAAATTAAGGGATAAGAGACTCTTACAGATATAAGTTAATATAATACATATACAAGAGACTTCTACTCTATCAGGATTCTTACTACAGTTATATTACAAGTCCTACTTAATGTGTGACAGTTATAAGCCCGGTTTGTAACGTCTAAACGAGATATTGCAAGGCTACCCTATTCTACTATAAAAGCAATCACGTTTAAAGATCTCTTAAATAACTACTATTAACCTGATTAGAGCAATTAATCGATCTACAAACAAGCCAAGATATCTTCCAACGCATCCAATGCTGAATAGAATACTACCACCACCCTTATTAAGTAGAGGGATTAGGCAGTATAAGAACGCGCGATACGCTGTAAGTCTGCCACCTACAAGGGTAACTACCTTAATCCGAAGATTAGCGACGAGGAGGCTAATATCTACCTGCTACTCAAGCCTATGCCGCTAGACGTTCGTAAATATAAAGCCCTTATCGTCGACCTCGAGGTTAAGGAGGCTACTTCGTCTTTCGCTATCACGGTAAAGGGCTATAACGCTACCGATCCCTCGGTCTAAGATCCTATCGCGGCCGCTACCGCTACCGCTACTACTACTACTACTACCACCGGCACGAAGAAGAAGACGACCGCTTATAAGAAGACTACGGCCGTAACGAAGGAATAACCGAAGAAGATCCTATAAGAGCGTCGAAGAAATACTGTATAAGTGCTAAAGACAAGTCACGACCTTAAAAGAAGACTGGCATGCATTCCCTGAATAAGCTATTCTAGAGTAGGTTCGAGGAATCCCCTTAAGTCTATAGGTCGAACGGGTACTTAGTTAGAATCGAAATTAATAATCTTAAGACTACACCGGAGGAGCTATTCCAATAACTATTATAATAAGTATCATAACTAAGGCGTCTCTATAGTAAGAGCCGCAGCCTACTCCTTAAGGCCTAGGGATCTACGTTATAAGCTAAGTTATTACCACGATTGAACCGTTATATACCTACATACTTTTAACGATACTAACTCCTGTGCGACTATAGTCGCAGAACGGTTAGATATCCTCTTAACAGCACGTACAGCTAACGCCAGCGAGAGCTATAACCTTATAAGAACCACCCGATAGCTATATAGGGCTTCTACCTATATTAATAAGAGCTAATACCCTCGAGACACGCGGTAGGACTTATAGCCCTGATACAGCTATACTCTTACCTATTATAACTGCGCAGATACGGCTTTGGAGTAGTTCTAGCAGATAGGTATATAACTCCTTTTTTAAGGCTGCTGGATCCACATCCTATATATATATATTAAGGATAGACGTAGGATATCCCTATCAAGGGATCATTATTTAATCATCATCCTCTGTTGCAATTGCTTGTTCTACATTTAAGGTATCTTTCCAGTTCAACTTATATTACCCTAATCAGAATAGTGACTACCGATCTATATCTTCGCTAAAGGTTATAGTGTTATTGGTTATATTTTGGTTATGTATCGTGCTTTTGGTAGACTAACCTCCTTATCTAATCTTTGTCTTGACGATCTAGTGCTATAACATCTTTATCTGGTTATACTATTAAGGTAACTACTTTAGCCGTAACAATAATAGAAGAAGCACCTGTATCGAACTTTAACGTATTCGCGAGGGGCGACTAGGATTCTCTCCTACCTAAGACGCGGCGTGCCCTCGTATAATATCACGATTAAGATTATAATACTAAGGGACTTAGGATCGTTAATCCACGTCTTTAAAAACTAAGCCCGTTTTATAACTATTAAACCGCCTAATAGCGCTTTAGTCCTCTAGGTAGGAATCTACAAGGCTGTTGTCCTTAGGTAAAGACGAGGCTACCGCTATTACTATAGAAAGGGCTACTAGTATTACTATGGACTACGCTACCGCTATAACTACGGGAAAAGGCGACGCCACTGCTATTACTACGGAAAAGGCTACTACTATTTCTATAAACCACGCTACCGCTATTACTAAGGAGGAGGCTACTACTATTACTATAGCCTATATACGCTATAAAAAAGTTATCTTTAATAAAGATAAGACCTTTAACGGTAGGAGTAAAACGCTATAAGCCCTAGCGTTAGCCGAAGACATTAGCGAGCGCCTATAATCTATCTATACTAGCTAATCCAACAATATAATAATCCACGGGCGGATAGCAAGTAGTCTATTATTAAAAGGTATAGCCGTAGATAGATTAGATCTCGAGTCGGAAGACTCTAACGCTACCGCTACCGTTACCGCGTTAACGGTTTTAGCTCGGCACCCACGTAATAACCCGTAAGGAAGATCACGATAACCGTAGTAACCGTAGAAGATAATAGCGTAAGTATAGTATAAACGCCCCGGCTACTACGGCACGGATACTGTTATAAGGCTTATTAACGCTACCTAGGGGTAAGGATTAAAGGACCGTGCACCGCTAAGTATAACGCGTATAGGTAATCGTAAATACTCGTAGAGATTAGGTTAGCATCTAGAAGTCGTTACTTTCCTCGCTACTAAGGGGGTAGAAGGCTAGGCACTAAGTATTCGCAAGATTAAAGCGGTAACCTAGAACGGATTAAAGCCTATCTGCCTATATCTATCTAGCTTAAGATCTTTAAGACTACTATTTACCTGTATATTAGTACCCTATACTATATTAAGAAGTGGAAAACGCTATACAAAGGCCTACGCGACCCTTAACCTAACCTTGTATACATATAAGTATACGGCTATAAAGTCTTTATAAAACCACGTAATACCTAACCTAAAAGGCGACGCTACCGATATTACCACGGGTAAAGGCGAGGCCCCCGCTATTACTATAGAAGAGGCTACCGCTATTACTACGGGCGAGACTCCACGGTTTACCACTACGAGGTTAAAGCAGCTCCCTATATATAATCGGCTACGCGCAGCCTATATTAAAAGTTATAGCCGTAAATATATTATATCTCGAGTTGAAAGAGTTTAATAGCACCGTTATTACTACGGAAGATACTACCGCTATTATTACTGGTAAAGGCGAGGCTATTGTTATTAATACGACAAAGGCTACCGCTATTAAGACGGGAGACGCTATTACTATGGATACTCTACGATTCACTACCATAAGGTTTAAGCCGTTCCCTATATGCCTAATATCCCCGTAAAATCCTACGCCCGCGTTTCTTATAACGTTTAACGTGATACGGGGTACGGAGAAAGACGATAACTAATAACAGGCGGCTGCGGATAGCCCTTAGGGGTGCCTATCGGCCGCACGCCTACTACCCGTGCGTCTATCCATCACGATATCTTTTAAAAGCCTCTATACAACCAGGAAAGTTCAAAATAATAATACCTAGAAGGCGTTCTTTAACGCTAGAAGGACTTATAACCCTCTATGTCTAAGATATAAAAGGAAATAGGCTATTAAGGACGGCGACGTCGACGTCGGCGCCATAGAACCCTCTCGCTCTAATACCTTTTAGCCACTAACGCGTCTAACCCGCTATACTCTGCTATCTAAAGGGGCAACGATAAATAGGCTCCTAGAAGAAGGTAAGTAGTAATCAGCGTAATAAGTATAAATAATAAATTCTCGTCTATAGATAGGTATACACCTATAAGTTTAATAAGAAAGGGATGCTTACTAAGTATAAGGCACGCCTCGTAGTATAAGGAGATTAAGAAAAACGGTTAGAAACGGAAGATACCACTACTGTTACTATAGACTATACTACTCTTACGATAAGACCAAACTACTATTACTACAGATTATATCTCCATACTAGATAGGTATTAGCCATGTTAGCCGGAAGCTCTTCATAATTAAGCCTCTGGCACCCGGTATCCGGCACCCTACCCACGTCCGAAACCACTAGAAGATAGGGCCGGGGAAAACGGTGCCGGTAAAGGCCGTAACAGAATACTAAGTACGCGAGTCTAAAAAGAAACAATATATAAGACTAATAAGCATATATTTCTATATAAACACAGGGCATGGTTTATAGTATAAGGAGGCTAATAGTATTAGATTGCGGCTCCGCAGACTTAAGATCTTCCCGTAGGCCTGAAAGCTCGGGGGGTATAATAACCGAGATCTTCCTCACACCGTATATACTGCCTCGTATACAGCCTCGCGGGCCTAAGATACGGTCGAGCTCTTCCTAAATACCGCGAATACTATATCGTGAGCTGCCCTATATATAGAAGATACGGTTAAGATACGGCACCTCCTTAAGTACCACGTCCGTACTTATCTTAGAATCTAAGGCGATCACGATATCGTTAATAAAGGCTATAGCGAATCTGTATATGACCGAAGAAGCTTGTTTATATATCGCTAAATATACGCCGGGAAGTTACGGAAACCTATAAAAGCGACCTTAGAACGCTCCTATCCTCGGTATAAGATAATAGTAAACCGCCCACGATACGCCTTATATACCGGAAATTAATAGAAAAAGGCTTAGACGTTAACTACGGAAATCAACCTCTTCCTATAAAAGCGGTAGATAACCTTATCTTATAATAGTATAGAGTATATATCGGGAATAGTAACCTTATTTAGGGCACGAAAATCGACTACTATCCTGCCTTTACGTTTATTATTCACGGTATACTATAAGATAAACACGGGTATACTAAAAGATATAGGCTAAGTTAGTTATTTTATATATCCTTATTTATAAAACTTATTAAGGGTTTTATTTAGGAACTACTTATCGTTATATCTAAGCGGGTATACCTTTTAACTAATCTTTTAGTTTACTAACTATTAACTAGGGGGATCTATATATATTCCTTAGGAGGTATATTGATAACGCCTTAATCGGTCTATATCTTAGGGTACTTCTCTATAATCTTAGCGAAATAGCGGATAATCCGGCCTTCGCGGCGGTAAATTATTATATCTTCCTTAATTATCTTCATAGGGGTATTAGAGCTTTTAACGATACCGAGTTCTCCCTCAGGTATAATATACTCTTAGAAGAGATCGCTTTTTACCGCCTTTACCGGGGATTCCACGGATTTCATACGCTTTATTAGGATATCGCGTGTATTTTCGTGTTTAGCGTGGAAGTAACCGTCTACGTAAAAAGACTTAATATAGCCTTATCTAGCGCTTCGTGGAATAACTAAGGGCTAGTCGCTAGCGTTAAAGATTAGTATACTTAACTAGTCCTATAGGAGTAGATTAAGGGATCCCGCGATATCGGGCGTAAACTCTATAGAGTCGATATTAATATCCGGCTTCTAAATCGGAACTAATCTATACTACTAGGGTAGAATCACGGTCTTTTTATCGGATTTAAGCTTCCGCTAAACCGGTAAGTATTTAGCGAATACTTAAGCTAATACTAGGAGATCCTAGTAACTGCTAATACGAATAGTATCCCGTGTATTAAGGATATCTAGACTATTAGGATAATTAAACTCTTATCCTAATAGTAAACCAGCGTTAAGCCTAAGAATAACCTAGGCTCCTATATATATGCGACTAATCCGCGTATCTTTATCTACTATACTATGGACTAGCATAGTAAAGGTAGCTTATCCTAGAGTCTTTCTTAATCCTATACTCTAAAGAATACTATATTTAGTAGAATCGATATATTTATCGGGAAATCGACTACGGAGCTACTAGCTTACTATATAGCTAGAGGCTCCTAAGTTAATATAGATTTTAAACGGCTTACTTGGTAGCGTATTATAAGCTTAGATACGGGTATATATATACTTGTAAAGACCCTTAGTAGAATTCTATACTCTCTAGAAAACCGTATTAATTAGGGGAGAGTCCTATTTACCTTAGTCCGTTAGTAAGCACAGCTAGCGATAATACTACTCGTGGTAAATAGTCTTAGCGTTAAGTCCTATAGTTATATAGTATTCACTATACTCTTAGTATACCTAGTAAATATCGGAATATTTAGGCATAAAACCGGGTCCGTTAGCGACTTAATATAATCACTTATTTTTCGTATCGTCCACGCTATCGTTATATAATACTACGGAATCCTTAGAGTCTTCCTTCTAATAATATTATTTATCTTTAGGCTCCGTGTTAGCGTTATTTTCCGATATAGGTCCTATAGCGTCCTTAATAATTATATAGATAAGCTCCTTTAGTCTCTCTTAGTAACGGTCTTAAAATCGGCGGTTAGACTAATTATGCGCGTTTTTAGTTAATAGGCGTTAACCCTTATTATTTATAAAGTAATTAGCGTTTAGTGTAAGTAAAGCGTATAGTAAGTTATTATAGCGGAACTAGCTTAGACTAAGGGAGCGACGGTTAAATTACGGCGTATAGCGGTATTTCGGTATAGGGCTAGACTATTAGTCGTAATACTATAGAGCGGGTGGCTAGACGTAAACGCTAGGTAAGGTATTATATAGTTTACGGGTATTATAGTCAGTCTTTAAGAGGCTATAACAGCTAATAAGGTGCTTTTAACCTCCTTAAGTATAGTTTCGGTATTATCCAGGTATTTAATTGGCGAGGGTAGTTATAAAGTCTATCTAGTGGATAAAAGGCGTAGGTCATACTATAATAGCTACTAGGTTCGCGTTAAGCTTATCCTAGATAATAGATAGGAGCTTTTCCTTAGCCTTATAAGTGGCCTTAGCTAGGCGAATAACCTTATTAGCGAATACACGGATATCGTGGCAGAGTATTATATCTTCTAAGGTATACTTTTATTAGCGTAGCTTATACTCGGCTTCCTTATATAGGAGCCTAAACCTTTCCTAAAACGCTTTTATCTAATTAGCGATAATAGCGTCTTTATTAAAAAACTCTTAGTAGCGTATATTATAACTTATAAACTATACGGACGCTTTACCAAGGAGGTATTTTATTAGGCCGCAGGGTACGCTTCGCTTATAGTTATCGCTTAGACTGGCGTACTACTTAGTAGTATTAGTAAACCGGTAAATATCTGTAAAAATAAGCTTAATTCCCTTAATACGTATATCCTTTTTAGTAAGAAAATACCGGGGAGGGTTAAAATAGCTAAGGTTATCGGCCTTAAAGCAGTGGTTACTTAAGGATATCTAGTTATTTCGGAAATTAGCGGTACTCTACACGATAAATATACCGAGGTTAGCCGGTCGGATATATATAAATGGCTATTATACACTCGCGCCTTAGTTATTAGGCGTCTTTAGCACGCCGCCCTAGCTACTTTAACTAAGGATACTAAGGGCGTTCCCTTAGTTACCTTATCCTTAGTCGGCACCGCCATTATGGAAAGGCCTCCCTTAATTATTAGTAGCGTAGCCTTATATACCGCTAGGACCGGCGCGGTCCCCGTGGCTTCTAAAGTTTCCTCCGGTATTCGCGGTTACGGGATTATAGATAATATCCGATAAGGTTAGGCTATAGTATAAATCCTTATTATTTACAGTTAGCGAAGTATAGGTAAACTTCGTAGTATAGCGGTTTATAGTAAAAGATTAACGGTTAGTAGTATCGGAAATATTATTAACGGCTAATATTAATAGGAAAAATAAGTTAGACTATTAATCGATATATTATTTAATAAAAGGGTATAGTATATCCCCTTTATCTTCTAAGAATCCGCTAACTATTATACTTATAATAAGGCGTAAAAGGAGTAAGCTTAACCCCGCCCCTATATTATTATAATCAGGCTCGGGCGTAATAGTCGGAAGTTTAGGACTAGCGGTAAAAGGACGGATAGGCTATTTTCCCTTAAGATTCTAAGTTCGACCGGGCTTTATAAGGAGTTCCTAGTAATAAGGCTCTGTACTTCGCTACTTAGTTATAGCGCTAGTGAATTTTACCAGTATTATAGTCCATATCAAAGGGAATATACGTTCCTTAGTAGGTCTCGCGACTATAATTCTTTCTTTTAAGGTTAAGGTACCGCTAGCGCTAGGGAGGCTAAGTAGATTATAGGCTTACTTAGTAATACGAAGTAGGGCGAGAACCTTAGATAAAAATAATTCCTCGGTAAGATTAGCATAATTATTAACTATCTTAACGATATTCCTTATTCCCTTAAGGTCCCGGGGACGGGGAATATTATTAGCGGGGTTAGCGTTAGTTACAATTCGGAGCTTTAGGATGTCACGGCTAGTACTCGTTATAAAGGCGGTATAGATAACGCTTAACGGTATATAATCTAAGGACGGTAATTCCTTTATATACCCCACGCCTAGACCTATTAAAGGGGAGGCGTCTTCGTTTAGCAATAAGCGGTTAAGCTATTTTACTTAGTAACTACGGCGGGTACGGTAGTATCGCATAGTTTTTGTAAAATAACTGTATATAGACCTCGCGTAAAACTTAGTTACTACTATTTAATATACCCTAACTAAGTATATACTTAGCTAGCTAATACTCTTAGACCCAGAAGCCAGGCTTTTCTAAGGGGTAACCTTAGGGTGCTATAAATAGTAGTAAAATAAGATATCTTCTCTAAGCTAGAAAGGGGGCGCGCCCCTAGGACTAATACACCTATAGGTGAACCCCGTAGGATCCTCGGTATCTACGTATATAATCCTCTGGATACCCTAGTATACACTATAGCTTCCATAGTATACCCCGTAGCTGCTATAGTATATACTATAGTACTTCTAAGATACGTCTATAGTACCTGGTAGGCTTCCGAGACGTATTAATATCTTACTTTACATAGACGGATCTTCTAAGAATAACGAGAAGATACGGCTAGTACTCTACGCCCTCGTAGACTCTAGGCTAAACCTTAACCCGAAGAAGTATAAGTTTAGCGTTAAGATAGTTAAATACCTAGGGTTTATTATTATAGCGGAAAAAGGTGTATTTTACGACCCCGAGAAACCTAAGACTATTATAGAATAAGAGGCCTTAGTATCCGCGACTAGGATATAAAGTTTCCTAGGGTTTACGAACGTTTATAGAATATTTATCCGCGACTTTATAGTTATCGTAACGCTACTTATAGCCCTAATAAAGGAAAACGCCCTGTTTTATTAGGGCCCCTTTTAAGAGGTAGGGAAAAGGCTTACTTATAATAATAATAACCCGGAAGGAAGACCTAGCTAGAAACGGATTATTTAGGGTTCTCGCTAGGTAGTACATCCCTATAAGAAGACGAATAAGCATATAGGTACGTTATCGCGTATTACTTATATCGACTTAACTCCGCTAAGTATAATTACCTGATTTATAATAAGGACATACTAGTAATTATAGACTACCTATAGGTATATAAAGCCGAGCTAGTAAGTGACGGTTAATTTAAGATTTACTCCGATTATAAAGCACTTAAATACTTTATCACTAAGAGGGCCCTAACCGAATGCTAGAGTGGTTAGATAGCGGAGCTCGCCTAATATAACTTCGTGTTAGAGTGCCGGTAAAAAGCAGATAACGTTATAGCCGATACGCTTTTATATTAAGAGCAGGATATACCTAAGGACTCTTCTAATATCCGAGAGTAAGGGAGGTATATCTAGATAACCCCCGATACGGCTATCTTTCCCGGGTATACCTAGTAAGAGTAACGCTACTAAGGCTAGCTATAATTGTTAAGATAAACCCTAACCGCTAGAGATTATAGGATAAATATAAGGCTATTAATAAGCGTTATTAAGGTGCGATTGCTATTATAGAAACGGGACAGAGGAGCTTTTCCCCTTAGCTAACACTTAAAATATATATCGCGGAGTATAGAATTAACTAAGGATAGTTCATATTTTAAGACCGTTTATAGATGCTAGGGGATAGCGAAAACGGAGTAAGTTACCTGTTATAAGGCCCCCTAATATAAGCGATCCACGACTTAGTAATTAGCGGACACCTAGGGAAGGATAATACTATTACCTTAATCGCCCGCTAATTATTTTAGCCCGGTATAAATTAAGATATTAAAAGGTTTATACGGAATTATAATATATACCGAGCTAGCTATACATAAAAGGGTATAAAAAAGGATTATTATACTTAATCCTTATACTAAAGCGAATCTTTTACGATATCGCTATATACTTTATAACGGGCCTAGTACCTACCAGAGAAAATGAATATAGATACTTATAGGTAATTACCGACTAACTCTTAAAATCGGTAACAATTAAAGCGATAGATATTATAGATACTAAAGCCTATACTAAAGGGTTTTTATTATACTATTATAGGTTCTATAGAATACCGAAGTCTATTATTAGCGATAAAGGGTCAAACTAGACTAGCCGCTTTTAGCGATACTTTAGGGGGTATTATATAACGACTTAGCACCGTATAGTACCCTTAAATAGATAAAGGTCCTAAACGTATTAACTAAGAGGTTTAAGCCTACTCACGGGCGTATACTTATTACGCCTAAGACGATTAGAATATACTACCACCGGTAGCGTAACTAGCCTTAATTGACCGGGTAAACTCGATAATCTAAACAAGCATATTCTTCCTATAACACGGATACTACGTAGATCCTCTTTAAGTTAATAACACTACGTCGACTAATAAATATATATAAGAGCTATAGGTTAGCTTCCCCGAGGAGGTTAAGGGGGCTATTAGTTCTTATACCGTATAGTATTTTATTCGGAGCGTATCCCAGCACCTTATAAAAGGCGTTATTAAGATTAAACTATAGCAGTATAATAATATTCGTTAAAGGAACTTCGGGGTTTTACGTAAGGAATATACGAATAAAGATCTTTATTATCTGGTTCTTTTGCTTAGATAAGCCGTTTATCTAAGAATACTATACTGTAAAGAATCTAAGGGTTATACTAGTAGCCTTCTATAATATTATCTAGAAGTCGGAGAGGCATTTAGGGTTCTAATTGGAAATACTAGATCGGGGAATCCCTTAGTTCCCGAGCTAAAGCGCTTAAAGTAAGGATATAGCCTAATCCTAAGCGGTGTATATACTACAGCCCGAAATAACTAACGTAGCCTTAATAAATTTATCGATAACAGTTAAAGACAAGTTTAATAAAGGGAAGCCCTCCCTTTATTAGGGAGCACTAGCTAAGGGAACCTTAGATAGACTAATAATAAAGTCTATAATAATAGTATAAAAGGGAATTAATAGCGTTAGAATAGGTCATATTTCGCTAAGGGGGTATTAATAGTTAGTCTAATTAGTAGCGTAGATCTAGTAGTTAGCGATATAACAGTTTACCTCCCTATATACCTTAAGAATAGCGAATCGGCTAATAAAATTATACTAAGTGCGTTTAATACTAAAGTAATAGCGTTTATTTGAGGTAACGCGGATAAACTCTTACCGTAAAGCGAAATGAATATAAAGACAGCGTTTACCGTTGTATTCTACATAGTATAGTAGACTATTATCTAACTTAAAGAGGATCTTAATCCTAGAGATATAATCTTTTACCGAAGTTAATATAGGGCTTTACCGTGGGTCTATAACGTAACCCTCGTAAATCCTCTATCGTATATCCGGATCTATCTATAGCTTATTAGAGTAGTGGACCGCCTAATCTCACTAAATTCTTTTAAGCTCCCTTTCTTCTTTTTTTACTATATTAGTAGTAAGGAGCCGTAAAAGGGCGCTAACTACTATATTAGGTTTACTAGGAATTTAGTAATAATCTAGCTAAAACTAGCTACGGAATTCGGAGGAGAGGATAAGCTTTATATTTAACGGGGTCTTACTAGTATTAACTAGCGCCGTGGACTTTATAATTCTTATAGTAACCGCGTAATCTGTTAGGATAACAGTCGATTCTAGCGGGCAGATTAGATAATAGTCCGGGTCTTTTTAGACGGCCTAGATAAGGTAGGCGACCTCTAGTGCGGTTAGCTAGGATTTCTGCTTAGCGGTATTTAGCCCCTTACTAATATAACTTACCGGGCGTACTAGGGTCTTACGAATACTTCCCTTAGCGAGCTATTCGGATTCACTAACGAGCTAGAATAATATAACGGAGAAGCCGAGTTCCTTAAATACGTTAAGCTAGATAAAGAGAATTATAGTAGAATTATAGTAAAAGAGGTAAATATTAGACGTAAAGGCGTCTATAATATCCTTAAACATAGTTAATTTCCTAACTATTAGTTTAAACGCGGCGTGTTAAGTATACGTCTTACCGGCTTAGCCTATATCCTTCCTAAGCTTCTATGCCTCTATTAGGAAAGTGGTCTTCTAATATTATAGCGGGCCGATATAGTAGGAAAACCATAGAATAAGGTGCTCAAGCTAGCCGATTATATTAGTCTATTCTTCTAACGCTTATAGAGATTTCGGGGGAGATACCTTATAACGCGCCGCCGTATATTTCTTAATATTTAATAGGCCAACGGTGTTAACCTCGAATCCTAAAAGCTAAACCGATAAGTATATGATAAAGGACTTATTAGAGGAGATAGAGATTCTTTTAGGGTCAAATAAGGTTAATACGGTATTAAGATAGCCGGTATACTTATCCTCGGAATCCGCAACGATCACGATATAGTTAATAAAAGCGGCGCCGAAGCTTTTATATAGGCAGAGGAGCTTATCTATATACCATTAGATATACGCTAAGGAATTATAAAACCCTATTAAGGTAACCTTAAAACGCTCCTATCCCCGGTATCAAATAATAGTAAACCTTTCTTAATAAGGCTTATATATTAGGACCTAATAAAAGAACGCCGTAGTATCTACTCTGGAAATAAACCTTTTCCTATAGAGACGCTAGGTAACCTCGTCTTATACCAGTATAGGGTATATATCGTCGATAATGAACATATATCGAGTATAAAGGTCGACTATTATCCGGTCTTTATACTTACTATTTACGGTACGCTATATAATAAATACGGGCGCTCTAAAAGGCGTGGGTTATATCGGCCATTCTATACATCCCTACGAGTATAGCCCGTGAAGGGTTTTATCTAAGAAGTACTTATTATTATAACTAAGCGTGTATACCTTCTAACTAATCTTTTAGGTATACTATCCGTTTATTAATATAATACGTATACATTCCTTATGAGGGATATTAATAACGCCTTAGTTACTCTAAGCCTTAGGGTACTTTTCTATAATCTTAGCGAAGCGGCGGATAACCTTAGCCTCGCGGCGGTAGATTATTACGCTTTTCTTAGCTATTTCCGTAAAAGCGTCGGGGCTTTTAGCGATACCGTGTTTACCCTTAAGCGTAATATACCCTCGGAAAGTATTACCGGTTACTTTATCCGCCGGTAGCTTTATAGTCTTTAATCTCTTTATTAGTATATCCCGAGCGTTACCGTATTCGATATAGAAGTATCCGTTAGCGTAAAATAATTCTATATATCCTAGCCTAATACTTTTAAGGATAATTATCAGGTAATCGCTCGCATTAAAGATTAGTATTATGCCTTAGTCGTTAAGGAGATAAGTCGTGGAACGCTTAATATCCGTGGAGAACTCTATAGAATTAAGATTAATATCGGGTTTCTGGATAGGTATATACCCGTACTACTATAAAGGAACTACGGTCTTTCCAACGGCTTTGATTTTCCGCTAGATTAAGGAGCGCTTAGGGAATACCTGGGCTAGTATATAAAGGTCCGAGTATACTCTAATTCGAATAGCGTCCTACGTATTAATGATATCTAGGCTACTCGAGTAGTTAAACCTTTATCCGAGGAGGAGACCGGTATTAAGCCTCGGAAGCACCTAGGCTCTAATATATAATCGGCCAATCTTTATAGTATTACCTACTATACTATAGATTAGTATAGTAAATATAGCTTATTCTAGGGTCTTTATAGATTCTATACTATATAGTATAGCTTTTTGAAGATTGCGGACAAGTGGAAGGGACAAAAGTCACGAAAAGCAGTGGAAAAATAGATAGTAATAATGGGATAGTAATAGTAGGATTCCTGCGCGCGTGTGGATTGTGTAAAAGCGATAAAGAAGAAGAATAAAGGAAGGAAGAACCGAACCAAGGGGACGGGTTAATATTCTTTATTCTTTCTTTCTTTGTAACAGGATCCAGATCGCCTTTCTTTATAAAGGAATCGAGATTATAATAATAACGTAATCCGTGATCTAACTCGAAAGAGAACGGTCTAGACTTGCAGGGAAGATATCTTTTATTCGAGTACGAAGGTACTCGAAGGATATTATTAGTATTATTAACACCCCCCCGTAAGCTGGTTCTTATATAAGAAGGAGCAGCTTAGAACGAGTATTTACAGGTATATAGTTACCGCGCAGCAACCCTAGTTAACTAACTAGGACTAATTATAAAAGGAAAAAATAAAACCTCTAAGGGACATTTTGTAAAACCCTTTAATTTATTATAAAGGAAAAATTCGAAAACCCTTTTTTATAATACTAGGAAAAACCCGTAGGTAACAACCTGGTTATAGTATCTTAGGGAAAACCCGTAGGTAAAAAAAACCTAAGTATTTATATCTAGGAAAACCCGAAGATAAAAAACCTAGTTCTATTATAGACCTTAGTAATTTAGTTCTTGAATCCGGGTATAAGGTGGTATATCGTAGTCAGGCAACGTGTCGTTTTTATAGCCTAAATTCATATAACCGTATATGGTATTATGTAGGTCTTTAGGTAAGGCCTTAGTCATTATATCGGCTATATTGAATTTAGTATTTATATAAACGACGTTTATTTTATTATTTTAAAGCTGTTCTCTGCAGTAGTAATACTGACGGTCTATATACTTTACACGTTTGTGAAATTCAGAATTTTTATAAAGCTTCTTTGCGCTTTCGCTATCTATTACTATAGTAGGAATCGGTATCTTACTATTATTAGTATATAAACCAAAGTTTATATTAGTAAATAACCTTAGGTTATTTACTAGGTCTGTATATATATTATATATACAGATTCTATCTTTAGAAGCTTTAATTAAAGCTATATACTCTGCTTCTGTTATTAATAAAGTACCGACTTTCTGTTTAGTAGAAGTCTAGCTTATTAAATTATTTACACCTATATAGTAGATATAGCCTGAGGTAGCAGTCCTGTCTTCGATTATATCTGAATAACTAGCATCAGAATAACCGTATATATTGAGGTCTTTTGTATTAAAATAGTTATATAAGAGCCCGATAATAGGAAAAGTGTTTATATAAGCCTAGATTCGATTTAAAGCTTTAGAGTGCTATAGAGATAGATTACTTATATATCGAGCCTATTTATTCATAGCATAGGTTATATCTGGTCTAGAGTGTAGTGCTAAATATAATAAAGCACCGATTTCTCGTTAGTATATTTGAATATCGGCTTTGAATGCCTATTCCTAATTTAGTATAAGGATCTTTCTATTTATATAAGAGGCATTAACGCGTTTAAGGCTTCGTTTATTATATTTATCGAGGATTATATTCGTATAAGGTAACTGATTAATAGAAAGAGTCTTATTTAACTTATTTATAGTGATTTCGTGGCCTAAGAAGGTATATAGTTAACCTAGATCTTTGAGTGAGATCTGTTTTGGTATTTTAGTAAATAAATACTATATCGCTATATACGAAGGGCTTAATACCACTATATCGTCTACGTGGTATAGTAGTATAGCACGGTCTGTTTATTCTTATATAAAGTGAATATACTATTATCAAAATCAGAGACTAGGCAGCCGATTTCGCGGAGTATTTTCATAAGGAAATTATACTAAAGCCGGGGGCTTTTTTTTAAACTGTACAAAGCTTTATTTAGTTTATAAACTAAATTATTATTAGAGCCTTCTTTTTCCTCGAAGCCTATAGGTTATATAGTATATATCTCGGTATCTATATTGGCGTAAACGAAAGCGTTGTTTACAACGAAGTATCTAAAATTCTAGTCTAGGGATACGCCTAGTATAAAAGCTGATCTATAGCTCTCGCGTCTATACATAGTAGAAAAGGTTTCTAAATAATTAATACCGAGTACTTAATTAACCCCTTATATATACTAACGTGCTTTATATTTTGTAGCCTCGTTTTTATCGTTATCTTTAATCTTATATACGTTACGGCCTCCTAACACGTTTAAGGTATCTTTATCCTTATCATTATGATTATTATTATATAAAGGCGTATCTTTTATATTTATTAAATCCCAGGTATTTCTGTTTCCAAGTTCTGTTATAGCTTCAATCCACTTATTTTAATCAGAGCAGTCATCCTTCTTACAACTCACGTCGGGGGACCTACGTTTTACCCGCAAACGCCCTAAACCACTCGAAACCTATATTAATGGATAGCTCTTTTCAAGCTCTATACGCCTGTCCATAGCCCTATGCCGCGTAGGCGCTAATTTAGGCGTATTACAAGTGCGAAAATGCCTGGAACCAGGTCTGCTCCCCCGCGTGCGGGGGAAAAGTCTAACGTGGCCCGTGCGCCCACGCTAATAAAGCAGCCGCGCAGAGCCGCACCCCCGACCTCTACCCAATCACACGCCACAACCAATAACCCACTAGCCATAACGCTAGCTATAAGAATAGCCTTAACACCCCTAACACCCCCCCTAAGGCCCCTATAACTATATAGGGCCTAGGGGAGGTAGATATAGGTAATACCTCTGAAAATATACAGGACTTAACGCTCTCTACGCCTCTAAATTCGAAAAGGCACCTTAGCCCTTCTATACCTACCCCTAGACGTTTTTCTAGGACCTGAATCGAATCCCCCTCGGACTCGGAAGCCGAAAGCGCTTCTAAAACGCCTTCTAAGGCCCCCCCTGCTTCTAGGGCCCCCTCTACTAAAGAACCGAGCCTTTTAGGCCCTAAATAGGCTAAAAAGGCGCCCGGAATAGCGAAAGCCGCTAGAGAAACCTCGGCAAAGCCCTAGAAGTCGACTAGTTCGGCTAATAAGGCATCGGCTATAGAACTACTCTAACAGGCTCTTCAGCTGCTTTAACAGGCCTAAACCCTCGACCCTGGCCCCTAGATTAAAGCCCTATTCGTAGGGCTTAAATCTACTATCGACGGAGCTCTGGAAGCCCCCTAGCCTCCCACACTCGAATGGAAGGTCGATAAACTAGCCTAGGTAGTTAGTAGGCTTATAGAATAGCCTAAACTCCTTTATAGCGAGGCTATAAAGAGGAAAAAAGGCCCTATAGCACCCCAGGCCCCTATTTTAAAGGCCCTAGCACCTATAGCCTAGGCCTAGACCTCCTAGGTACCCCTCCCTATAGACTCTAAAAAGGTGGCTAAGGTTATCCTTTAACCTACGGCAGGGGTAGCGATTCCTAGGGATAACGTCGACCCCCTCGCGCTTTAAAATAAGCTTAATAAGGCCCTAAAATTTTCTATAGTTACGGTTATTAGCCGGTCGACTAACAGGAACCTTATTTTAACCCCGGGGCCGAAATACAGCGTTTAATAGCTCCTAGACTCGCAGAATCAGTGGTTTAAAGAGCTAAACCTCCCCCTCTAGCCCCCCTAGCCTACAGGCGACTAGTTTAAGCTTATTATTAAATAGGTGCCTTCTAAAGCTTTTAGGGGTGGCGATACCCCTTTACCCGACCGCACCCGAGCCACCGCAAAAGGCCCTGAACCGAAGCCTATAATAGGGCCTAGGTCTATAGGACCTAGCCACTAAAATCGGCACCTTTAACACTATTAGGGTAGTAGGGAAGCCTTAGTGGCTAGGGGCTCTAAATATATTCTACGGCATAGTAGTTATTTCTATACCCTCTACTAAGGAATTGAAGTACTGCCTAAAATAGGGGCTTTATATAGCCGGCCAGCGATTAAAGGTCTGTAAATATAGGCCTATAACCCCTAGAACCCAGTGCTCTAACTACTAGAAATTCGGACACACCCGAGAGACCTGTAAAGGCCTAGTTTCCTGCCCTATCTATACTGTTAAAGGCTATAGGGAGGAATACCATTACTATAACGAGTATAAAGAATACGGAGACTATAAGTATAAGACCTATAAGTCCTATAACTACGAGGGAGATCACCCCCCTTTTAGCAGGGACTATATGGTCTTTCGAGCTATAAAACCCTAAATTCCATGAATAAAGGGCCTTTTAGTTCGACAGGTATCCGGTTTATTTAATATAACGTCGATAAATAGGCCCCGGCGTAAGAGGCTATCCTAGAACAGGCTTTAAAGGCTTCGGCTAATATAGTCCGTATTTAGGAACCAGCCTACGTCTTAACACCAGAAGGGTGGTTGATTCGGAACTACCCTACTTTCTATACCGTTACGCCTATATCCTACAAAACCCAGTTCTTCCGTATTAAGCCTAGGGTCATTACTTATATAAGGAAGGGCTCTAGTATCGAATTTTCACACCGCGAAGACCTTCTGGACGATATAGATGCGTAGATTATAGAGGTTTATTATCCATAGACCTTTTATATTCTACACGTCTATATTTAGATAGAATAGGACCCCGAAACGATAGGCCGAGGGCGGCCCCTAGCCCTACCCCTTCTACCTCTTCCACTTCTTCTTCTTCCTCTTCTTTCCCCTCCTTTTCAGGCCCTAGAAACCGGCCCTGGACCGAGGATCGAGTACTATAGGGCCTATAGGTCCCTAAGCCTACCTTTAGTATAGGGGACTTTAACAGAAACTACTAGTAGTAGAACGGAGCTACTACTAAATAAGCTTCTATTAGGGCCTAGGCTCTAATAGACTGGTTAGATAGCCTCGGAGCCACCTATTTAGTAGATTCTAAAGAAGTTAACCTAAACAGGGGGATCTTTTTTAGGTCTAATCTTCGTTAAGAGTCTGTTATAGACCTAGCCTTTTACACGCCCGGCTTCGATTATCTCCGCTTCGATAAGCAGGAGCATATCGAGAAGACTACCTCCTTACACCGCGCTATCCTCCTTTCGGCTACTATTTTAGGCTCTAAAGGTCTGTTAAACAGGTCTCTCCTGCCGGCTTATAATTATAAGCTAGCGGATTAGGACCTATTTTCTAATACCCTAAAAAGCCTAGAACCTAGCCTTAACCGGGACCTCTGACAGGCTATTAACGCCTCGGACTGGGACTCTTTAGGTCACTACCTCTCAAATACTATTACCCTCGCGCCTTAGGCTATAGTACCTAAGTTAAGGGTAGTAAAGCGTTCGAAACCGTGGTGGACTAAAGAGCTAAAGGCCCTGCGAAAATCAGCCCACAGGCCTTTTAGGGTATTTAGAAAGACGTCTAAACAAGGGGCCTTAGTTTCCTAGCTAGCGCCTTTAGAAACCTCCTGGAAAGAAGCTCGGAACGCCTACTACAGGGAAGTAAAAACAGTAAAGAACGACCACTAGGAGGCCTTCCTAGCCCACGCCTAAGGCCACGAAATTTTCAAGGCCTATAACTATACAAAGAACAGCCTTAACACGAAAATCCCACCGATTCAAACGCCTACGAAATAGAAAGCCTATACCTCTAAAGATAAATACAACGCCCTACTTCAGACCCTTTTTCCTATACCCTCCGCCACTGACGCCCCCGAAGCCCCGGTATTTATGGGCTCTTTAGGGGACCTAGGCCCCTCTTACCCTTCTAATAGTCCCCAGAGCCTAACTAGATCACGTAGTAAGGGCCTTAGAAGACCGTGGGAGTAGCCTAGCCTTTAGGCTACCGAACTATAACACGCTATCTTCCGTGCTGCTAAGGGGAAAGCCCTAGGACCTGATAGAATTAGTCTAAAGACGATCCAATAGGCCTGTAAGGTTATCGCCGGGTTCTTTTTACAAGCCTATACAGCACTATTTATAGCAGGCCACTATCCTACCTACTAGAAAGAAGCCCTAGGGGTCGTTTTACTAAAGCCGGGAAAGAAGGACTATTTAAATCCTAAGTCTTATAGGATTATAGCCCTTCTAAACTACCTAGGTAAAGTCCTCGAAAGGGTTATAGCCTCCTAGGCTTAGCTTTATAGCTAATATAACTGGATAAAGACGTAGTGGCACTAGATCGTCAAGATAAAGATCAGACAAAGAGGTCAGTCCAGTAAAACCACGATATATAACCAAAATATAACTAACACCGCTATAACCTTTAGCGAAGAAGTAGATCGATAGTCACTGCTCTGATTAGGGCAACGTAAGTTAAACTAGAAAGATACCTTAAATGTGGAATATGTAATTATAAAAGAGGATGATAATTAAATGATTGTCTCTTGATAGGGATATCTAGAGCCTGTCCTTAATATATAAGTGGGAGGCCGATCCCGTAGCCTTAAAAAGGGGGGTTATATAATAGGCTGCCGATACTATACTAACGCCGTATCTACGCGGTTATAATACGGCCCTAGTTATCTCGTTTACGCCCTTATAGCGTAGATAACTCCTAAAAATAAGTAGATATAAGTAAATAAACTAAGTAAAGAGCTATGGCGTACCCTTATTCCTCTAATTACCCCGTCCTCTACGTATACCTAATTAGTGATCCTCTTAGTTCTAGTTCCTCCTTATATACCGTTCCCTTACTATCTTTACTCACTATACTCTTAAGACGCCGCTTATCTAATCCTTTATATCTACCTCTATTTACGCTTTTATAAAGTCCTTCCTCCGACTATATAGTTAGGCTTATTAGCCTTCCTAGCCTCTTAGTTAGCGGTAGCTTTATCCGCCTCCTACAGAATCCCCGCGTTATATCGAAGCTATCCTTCCTAAGGTATAGCCTAAGGCGGCGATAGATATAGCGCGCTATTAGCCACTACATTATAGAGGCCTGCTCGGTATAGGTTATTAAAGGACTTAACCTATTCTTCCTTAGTATATAGTCTTAGCCTAATAGGACTAACGCGCTTAGCTAGAGGCCGTATATCTACGAGTCTATAGTAAAGCAGGTAATAAGATATCTCCTTGCCCTTAGCCTAGTACTTTACCTCATTTTCCTATTTATTTTAGATATCGTAGCTCCTCTTCTTTAAGACGGTAACGGGCTTAGGCGCCGCCTTAGGAGTCTTAGGCGTTGTAGGTATCTTCGGGGGCGGCGTTTTCTTAATAGCTAGTAGTGCCTACTTCACGGCTTTTTTACCCTTTAGCGTCTAGAGCTCGAGGCTACTAAGACCTATATCGTCGATATTACTACTACTATCGGATAATACTAAGGGGTCCTAGAAACTCTGGCCTAATATATTAGTAAGGTCTATAATCTCGGGATTAGGCGAATTAGTAAGGTTAATAGACTCCTCTTCGACTTTAGGCATCTTAGGAGTCTTAGGACCCTTAGGCGGGTTAACCGGTCTTTACTTTTTAGTTTTATTAATAGGCTAGAATCCAGTTATCTTAGGGGCCTTAGGAGGCAGCGTCGCGGGCTTTATAGCTAGTTCTGGATAGTAACCGAAGCCGAAGAGTTCACTAATATAAATTACCTAGCCTTCTTTAATATACCGAGAATATTCCCGTATATTATTCCCGTAATAGCGGCCTTAAGTAAATCTATAAATCTTAGAGCTTTAAGGGAATAGGTATCCCTCTTAGACAAAAGCTTTAATTTATTCTATAATAAAAGGACTATATAAGTAACCGTCTATTTATATAGGGCTAGGGATAATATAGAACTTCTTAGCTATACTATTAACGGCTTCCTTAGGAGCTTTTATAGAAATTATCCACTATATTATAAGATAAGCGACTTTAAGGAGGCGTTATTTACCTTTACCGTTAGACTATATACTATTATACCTATATATAATCCAAGTCTCTTAGTCGATAATTAGGCTAACGAAATAGTTACCGTTAACGTGGTAGATTATAAGGATAAAGCGGCTAGTTTTAATATACTACTATACCTTATCGGAGAGAGTTATAAACTCCGCCTTACCCTTAGTATTTATACCCTAGCACGGAATCTTATTATTGAATACCGTAGGCCTTAAATCTCCTTACCTACAGCTAACCACCGCACTTACTACCTTTTCTATAACGCCCTTCTCTTACTACCTATTAGCCTTAATATCTTTACGTAGTCGGTAAGCTAATATTAAAATGGAACGGACTTTAAGAGACTGCTCGCTATATAAGATTATTAGAGGGGACTATAATACGGCTAGTCCTATAATCTCTACGTCTAGCCCGTTATTCTTATTCTAGCTTACGAGTCCTTAGAGTATCTACTAGTCTTCTTTTAAGATGGCTCTAAACCTAGTATAAGGGGTATCGTTATCTACGGCCTTAAAGAGGCAGTACGGTAAACCACTTACTAGGAATACCTATCTACTCGTCTTAGGGTTATACTCCTTATAAGGCCTAATACTTAGTTTAATAGCGGTTCGTGCTTTAGGTTAAACGCCCTTATTTAGGTCTAAGCCCTTAGGGGCGGTGACCTAGTAGTTTACTAAGTTATTAGCGGCTATAGCGTTAATATTTACGGGTCCTGGCATCTACGGTTACTTATATTACCCCAATCAGGCTTTTTAGTAATAATTTCTTATAAAAGAAAAAGAGAAAAAGGGAGGAGGGAGAGGTATTAGGAAAACTTAGAGGGATAGAAATAGAAAAGGGGGGGCGGCATATAATAGGGGAGAATAGGTAAACCTGAGTTAATAAGGATATATCGAAGGGGAAGATTAGGACTAAGGCCGAGGAGGGTTCTAATTATCCTCTAGGGATATCTCTTAAAGGTTCTCTCCTTAAAGTAAGAGCCCTTAGCTTATAACTATAGCCCGAACGGTCTTTTAGTCGTTAAAGAAGGATATTTCCTATATCGTAATAAAGATAGTCTTCGTAAATCGGAAAAAGGGAACTAACTTAGGAAATCGATATTAGAAACACTTACTATAATTAGCTAACTAGCTTTAGCGCTTACTATAATTAGCTAGTAAATATCGGATACGGCTTTTCGTTTATTAGGTAGTGGGCGTAGTCGTGATTTTATAATACAGGGAAATAAAAGGAGGTAGCTATAAATAGCTATAAAGGCAGGTTAAATAGTCGTGATTCCTTTATTAGTAACGCTTCCTCTAACTTATAGAAGCTATAAGCCGTCCCGTTAATGCCTCTACTTATTAGTCTCTTAAATATAAAAGTTATGGGGTCCCGGGCTCCTCGTTCTTCTTCTTTTAAGTAACTTCGTTACTTCTTGAGATATCTCTTAGATAGCACTATAACTTCTTAACTTCTTAACTACTTAAATATATACTATAGCCTCTAAGTATATAATTAGAATATTAAATAAGGCGGAGCCGTATAAACGTAAGAAGGCCATTAGTAGGTAAGAGTCCGTTAAGCCTATTCTATTGATTTAGCCTCAGACGCGTGTAATAAAGGGTACTCCTAATAAGTATAACGTTTAGGTAACGCGTATAGATATAACTATAAGTTTTCCTTCCTTATTTTTTATAGGTACCCTAATTAGGGGATACTAACTTCGGTGCTAAGGTTAATACCTATATTAGTTAGTTCGAAGTGCCTAGTAAGGGCGGCGTTTCATACGTTAAGCTCGACCTCCTATCTTCGGTCGTCGATTTAGATACCCGGCTTATTATTACGAACCGGTTTTAGGATACCTTATTAAATATCGCTGACCGGGATATAGAATAGGCTTTATTTAGGGAGATACGCGACTTTTTTAAAACGCCTTTATTCCGTTATTATATCTTTATAGCTAAGGACCTTATAGGTCCCTAGAGAGAGTATATTATAAAGATCGTGATAAGGCCTTACGCCGCTAAAGTATTTATTATATAGGTATATAGCGTAGTTAAGAAGGTGCCCTCTTAGTATTACGAAGAATACTAGATAGCTATAATAGATCGGGTTAATAATAAGATCACGTACTTATTATATAAGTGCGTTTCCCTGCCGTAGAATCCACGCTTCCCCGACTACGCTAACTATTTATTCTATAAGTCTGCTTACACGTTCCGGGATAATAGCCTTCGTAAGGAGTTCTAGTAGGCTAAGTATAAGATTAGCTAGCCCGAAAATAATTACCCCGGCTTTAAATACTATAATCTCCTCCTTAAGGATAGCTTAGTGCTACTTTAGTCCTTATATAATAATAAACGGCACCTAATCTACTCGCCTCGGACCGGCGTCTTCCTAGTTAATATAACCGCTATAGGCTACGAAATCGCTCGCTAGATACGCTAGGCTTATACCGGTAAAACTCTTAAAGCTTATAATAGCTTACTTAGACTTATCCTAGTGCTCCTAGCTCGATATAGGAAGACTATAGACGGGTATTACAATATTATTCGTAAGGCTAAGGAGGTGCCTAACTAAAAGGAAATAATTATCTACTAGACTATTCCGCTCCCTAAGGGGGCTTATATCTAGCGCCGGGTTTCCGAGAAGTACGACCCGGAGGAAGGTAACTATAAAAGCGACCCTAACCCAGAAACTCAGTTACTTACTTAATAGGGTGTTTTATAATTGGGCGAATAGGTAGTAAGGATAGGTACGTGGTTTACTAGGTGGCTTATAGGAAAGGGAATTAGATAATTAATTATCTAGATAATATAACTCTAATAGATAAACGGGATTTCTAAGAAGCGATATTCCCTAGTAACCAGGGCTTTTACTCTTTTTACGAGAACTTCGTAATATATCCTATTAGGGGAATAGGTAGTAAGGGTAGGGGGGAAAAGGTATAAAAGGAGGTCTTCTTTGTGGCTTATCTTCTTCTCTTTTTCCTTCTCTTTATAATAATCTGTTTTTTACTTTACACGAGTAGACTCTATAGACCTAATAAAGCCCTTATAAAAAGAATTAAATTCACGGGTAGCGGCCGGTAATCGCTTAATTAGGCTAACGAAAATAGGGATTCCCCGGATTTTTCGGTCTTTATTATTATTATCGCTGTCGTCGTCGTGATAGTACGTTTTTCTTTTTTAGGGGTTTTTCTAGCGGGGCTCTTAACGCTATTAACTTAGTATCTTAAACTTACTCTTTCAGTGGTAGGTATAGTATTAGTCTTTTCTTTCCGGATAAGGAACTTACGTACAATAGGTTTAAGGCCAGTATATATAGGTATAGTTAGGGGAATATAGGTATAATATTAGTAATAGGGAAAGCGATTAGTAATAGCGATTAGGAAAAGGGGCTTTATGTAGTAGGAAGGGGAGGGCTTTTATACTTCTAAAATCGGCCTTTAAGATTAACGTAATAACTTAATAAGTTACTAGTACCAGGGTTAGTAAAGGAGGGATTTACGGTTTACGGCTTCTAGCCTTTAACGGTATTTCTTTTAATTATATTATACCTTTAGTAACCGTCTCTATACTAGTTATTCCCGATTATAACTCCTTTCTGTAGAATAGGTAGCTTATATTAAACTAGGTGTAATTTAGCTTAGGTCCGATAAATTATACGGTGATTAGGGGAATAGAAGTAAAGAATTCGAAATTATAATCAAAGAAACCTATACTTATTATAGAAAAGAGTATATATAGTATATTCCTATAACGTCTATATAGTTAGGCTTACTTATAAATATAATAAATAATAAATATAGGGAAAAGTCTTCTAGTTAGGGAAATAAGTCTAGATAGGTTTATAGTGCTTCTGATTAGGGTAATAAAGGTAAAAGTTTAAGAAAGAAACGGACTAGAGTAGTGGTTAGGAATATTATATATAGGCTTACGCCCTTTATACTAGCGTAGATCACGACTCTAGGTGGATAAAAGACTTAGCTCTATTTACCCTCGGCCTTAAGACTATACGCTAGCCTCCTAGCGAGTATAGGCTTTAAAAATAAAGGAAATCAGGGAAAGTGATAATAAGGAATAAAATATAGCTTACTAGTATAATCCTCGTACTTAGTCGGGTTAAAATCTAGGCGCTATAGAATCTATACATTAATAGTACTAGACGCCCTCAACTTTTTTAACTCTTCCTCTAGCTTCTTATAATACTGCCTTAATAACTCTCTTAGTCTCTCGGAGCGGCGTAAAAGACCGTTAATAGTATAATTAGGGGAACTAATATTATCCTCGGCCTTAGTATCTTCCTTAGGGTCCTTGCTAGGTAAAAAGGGTATATCGGTGATTTCTTCGGTAATAAGCGCTCCTTAAGCAGGATACGTACTCTTAAGCTCCTCGCTATAGTCTTATTTAAGTATAGTCTAGTCCTTATACTCCTAGTGCCTATCGTCGTTTTAGACAAACTTCTTTAAGCGGTTAGCGGTAAAAGTAACCCCTTTTAGTTCTTCCCTAGTAAGAGTCTTAAGGATAAAGGACTTATTATCGTGATTAGCCTTCTGGATATAATATAGGCTATTCTATCGGTAGTTAAGCTTAGCCTTACGGCTTATATAGATAGCTTTCTTAGTATCGTAAACTAGTATAAGATCCTTAACTTATAGCCTTTATTTATAGAGTACCCGGGCACGGCTAGCGTTAATATAGGCTATCCGTCGCCCTTATTATTTAGTGATTATAGTAATAGTAGCACGTTAATCGGTATTAATCTAAGTAAAAGCCCTTAACCGAAGTATTATCTTATTCTTAGGGTTTGAACGCGGCCCTAGTCTAGTACTCTCAAGGTTAGGCAGGTCGTCCCAATCGGGGTAATAGCCTTATAGCCGTGTAGAAGGAAAAAAGGAGTATAGCCAGTAAAAGCTCTTACTATTATATAGTTAGCGAAAAAGACTAATAGGAGGATCTTATAAGAGGCTTTAGGGTAAAGCTTTGACTAGATAAATAGAGTGTAGGTAATAGCCTTATATCTAACCTTATTAAGGCTATTAGCGCGGGGGTAATACGCCGAGGTAAGCTTTCGAGTAGTCCTATAATAACGGTTTAGCTTAATTATATAACCCTTATTCTTAGGACCTCTATCTATAAGGAGGATTATATAAAGCCTATTCTTATAGATTATATCTTCCCATAGAAATAAGGTAATGGCCTTAGACGTATTCTTCTTTGGCAGTTAAGCCTCGACCTAACCTATAAATATATAGCGAGCCTTTATAAGATACTACCCTTAACGATATTAAACGTTTAGACTAACCCAGGTAAAAGGGAGGGCGGTTTCGGGTAGGCTTATTAAGATTAGGGGATCCTCCTAAGAACGGCTATAGCGGGCCTAGTATTCGGAACAGGACTTAATAAACCTCTAAACACTCTTATAGATACTATCCTAGAAGTAGTTAGCGGCGAGGCGATAATAAGTCCCTTACCTTCCTTAGTATCTGGATTTATCGTAGGCTCTCCTAATTAGGTTAACCTAAGTATCCTTATCGTCTATCTAGCGTTTAGGGGTCGAATCGGCCTTAGTTACTCGGGTCTATAATAGTCTATTCTTAAGGAATACACGGGTGGCCCTATCTTTAACTCTACGGGCTTCATTAGGATCTATTCCTTTAGGCACGCGAAAGGTCGTTAAAAAGGTAGCTACTTATCGGGAAAACTAACTCTAGGTAAGGTCCTTATCGAGGATATCGTTAGCTAGGGCAGGGTCGTTAAATTACTTCTCGGCTTCTATAAAGATGATTCTATTATCCACGAAATCGTTTAGGTCTCTCTTACTATAGTCGTTAGTCTAATTAAAGGGTTTTCCGGGTATCCGGGAGAGTCTATCGGCTATAGTATTCTTAGATCCTTTAATATATTTAACGTCGAAGTCGAAAAGCCGGATCCAGGCGAACTATCGGGTAGTTAGGGTACTAAGGAGATTAGTAATAGATCCTTTTAACTAGGATAGGAGGGCTTAGGTATCGGTCTCAAGGATAAAGTAAACCCTATAAAGGTAGTTACGTAGGCGCTAAAAGGTCTTTAGGACTCCCCTTAGCTCTAGCTTACTAGTATTATAAACCCTCTCCGTAGGGGATTAGCGACCGCTTTCGTACTATGCTATAGCTCTTTTATCCTTAATAAACTAACTAAGGATTCCCCTTTATCTATCCGTACTAGCGTTAACGATAACGTAGATAACTCCTACTTCTTCGTCGTACTAAATAGTAATCAGGATAGGGGCAGTAATAAGGACTTTCTTAAGGGCGTCTATAGCGTATTATTAAGGCTCCTCCTACTTAAAGGCAGTATTCTTCCTTAGCAGGTCCGTTAGAGGTCTAGTAATAATAGCGAACTGATAAATCTAGACTCGATCAAACGTAGTAAGACTAAGGAATAAATAAATATTAAAGACTATACTATACCTTTCCTACTCTTAGACCTTTACGATCTTAGCCTACTTAGGGGAATAACTATTAGTACCGTAGATATAGCCCACGATAATAGCTGCTTTCTAATACTACTAGCTTTTAATACCTACGATAATACCTCTAGCTAGCTCCATGTTAAAAAGCACTTTATTAATATTAACGATATACTCGGCTATAAAACGGCGGATTCTAGGCCTAATTAGGGTATCCTCGTAGGTGGTTATTAGTTCTTTCACTATAATATCATTAATAAAGAGTCTATAATACTAGGGAATAAGGTCGTAAAGGATATAGGTTATAATACGTATAAACTAGGCTATTAAACTAGTAGCCCCCTAAGGAAGGGTATATATCCTAAAAAGTCTAGTAATAGTCGTAAAGGTGGTTAGATCTTAAGACTCCTCGTTAAGTAATCATAGCCGGAGAAAAGGTCTAAGAGGGATATAAGCTTATATATAGCGAAATCCTCGGAGAACTTATCGGCCCTAGGCGGTATAAAGGTATCTTAAAGGGTTACTACGATAATCTTAGTACCCGAGTTAATAAGTCGTATATTACCGTCCTTTTTCTTAACTAGGAACCAGGGGTTATAGTAGCCTACATAGCTCTCCTCGATTATACCTTTTTTAAGGCGGTCCTTTATTATCTACACGACTATAGACTCTAGAGCCTTAAGGATATGGATCTCCTTCGCCTACTACGCCTTATAAGGGACCGCCCGAATCTTCTATAAAGGGGCCACTTATTTATTAAGGCGGCCGTATTTAGTCTAATTCCACGTAATAGCTACTTCGCGGTTTAGGGGGATTTTTATCAGGAGCTCCTATTCCTTAAGGGTTAAGTAGTTAACGGTCTTTAAGATAGCGTTAAGTCTTTCGGGTATAAGGCGCGAATAAGGTATAATTTTAGAAAACTTTAGTATAATTAGGCTAAGAAACCGCTTATCTTCTAGCTCCTAGTCTTCCTCATTAATTTGTATAAGGATATTCTTCTTCAAGTAGGGGTCTTTATTAGGGATATTTCTATTAGACAGAATATCGTTAAGAGGGTAAACCTTAAGAGCCTTAGGCTTCTATATAGTAAAGACGCCTCCGGGATTAGGGGGATAGTATACTTCTTTAATAAGATCCTGGGATTTCCTCCTCTTTAGCTACTATAGCCTCTTTATCGTAACCGCGGCTATACTAGCAATATTATCCTCCTCTTTCTTTAAAGCCTTAAGCGCTTTTATCTAGGAATTATCCTATATCGTCGGGTTCTTCTGAAATTATAAGACTAAAAGGCTATTAGGGTAATTAGGCTAATAGTAGTATAGAAAAGGTAAAAAGGATAAGTGGTTACTATAAATTAGTTATTATTATATAGTCGTAGTTATTATATACGGAGCCTCCGCGATATACCTTTTATATTATTAGCCCTAATTTCGTGGTATCGCCCTTAAGGCTATATAAATTCTCTATATTAAGGGCTTTACCTCCTCCGTAAAGAGGAAAACGATTAAAGTAATAGTATCCTTATTATCTAAATACAAGAAAATATCGCTATCGCCTTTCTCCTTCTCCTCCTTTATCTCCTCCTCCTCTTTTACCCCCTAATTGGGCGAACTATTAATCCTATCGTTACTTAATATTAAGGTAATAGCCCCGGACTAACTATAAGGGACGCTATCCTCCCTCTATTATCCGATACTCTAATCGATTAAATCCTCCTCCTCTTAGCGTTTCTCCTCCTTTTTAAACTTAGGCTAGCTCTATCTATAAGGGCGGTTATCGAGTTATTCCCTACTAGCGATAAGGATAATATTACGGGTATTACTATGGGTAAAATCTATATCGATTTATCTTTCCTTATAGGTAAAACAGGCGTGACTATTAAGTAATAATAATGGGCTAAGGAGTATCCAGGGTTCTATCCTCTTAATCACTATAAAATACACCTTCCCGTGATAGTCCCCGACCTAAAGGTACTCTTCTAGATAGCCTATATAGTTTAGCCTATCTATATCGTTAATTCCTTTAATTATAATATTACTTTCCCCTATATAGCCCCGTAATCCTAGCTTCTCTATAAGGTCTAGCCGTATAGTATTAAAGACGGCTCTTATATCGATAACTATATAGAAACGATCTTTTATAGGGTAGGCCTTAGCTATTCGCTAAGTTAGGCTAACCCGTAATATTATATACTTAGCGTAAATAGTAGGAGGCTTTAGTTTATTAATTATCGGCGCGGGCGTGATAGATAGGGTATTATTAGGCGTAGGGGCTATAGTTATAGTATTCGTAAACTATATAGGGCGTTCGGGTTTAAGGGGTAAGGAGTCTATAAAAAAGGCCTTTTTAGGGGTTAAGCAGATAACTGTATAAGGCTTTACTTAGCTACCGATTAACTATAATATCTCCTCGTAGTCCGCGAGGATAGCTTTATTAGTAAAGAGGAGGTAAACTATAGGAATCTTAACCTCTATCCTTAAAAGGTGTTTTAGGCTCTTCCCGCGGACCTTTTATATAACGGCCTCCTAGTTAAATAAATAAAGGGTATCTTTTTAAGCTAAGGCCCGCGGGGCAGGCCGGGTAGTAATTATAGTAGTAACGGGTTTAGATATAGGGGCTATCAATTTAGGGGCTAGTCCGTCTTCTATATTCGCGTTATTAACTATTTCTATAACTCTTTAGGAGCTTTCCAGTGTCGATAGGGCTTATTAAATAGCCTAATCAGGGGAACTAGCTACTTTTAGCGTGGGTTGACTAATTCTCCCGCTTTTAGTAGTACGAAGAGGGTCCTAAGGGTCGGTTAAAGTGTGTTAAGATATAGACGTAGTGTATACTCTAGTAGTAATAAAATTAATAGATCCCGTAACCTTAATAACGCTTAAGGCTTAAATGGCTTAGTTAGCCTGATCACCCTAATCGGCCTACTACTTCTATACTTACTTAACTACGTACTTAATAGTAAGCCTATTAGTCTTTTTAGTCTTATAGGGGAGGGTAACGGGCTAGAAGGTCTTAATATAAAGGTCTACGAGCTCCTTAAATCGGCTATAAAGCTTAGTGGCTAGCTAATATGGTATAAGGCGTCGGTATAGCTAGTACTCGTTAACCCGTAGCTTACTCTTTAGGTAAGCTACTCAGGTACCGGTCTAATTTATTACTATATATTCGGGGAACTACCACTTAACTAGGTTATAGGCGCTATTATAGATTAGGATAGGGTAATTATCTCTACTATACCCTTCTTAGCCGTAGTAGTAGTAGTAAGCTAGTAGGGGCTAGCCGTTATTCTAGGCACCTCTCTACTATCCTAGGCGGTTATCGTGTTACTAGGTCGGGCGGTCATCGTTATATCGGTTATTATATCCAGGGCGGGGTCCTCTATAATAGATCTCCTTGGTATACTAAGTGTTATTAGGCTAGTAAGCGGTACTATTAGCCTAATTAGGGGTAGCGAAGTATACTAAAGCAGGTATCGTAGGCTAAGGGGCGTGCTTAAGAATAGTGTAAAAGGCGTTCTTTAGATTAGACTTTATAGCGAGGAGGGCTTAGACCTTTTCCGTGCCTATCTTCTTAGATAGGGTAAGCACTTAGGCAGTAATACCCTTAACGCCTTTAGCTCTATTATAGATAAGGGAAATGGTATATTTCTCGAGGAGGTCGGCCAGCTTATCTATATCCGATTATAAAGCTATAGACTCCTAGACTATAATAGGCCGCCTTAAGATCGTGGGCTAGAAAACGGTACTATTAGGCTAATCAGATTTAGCTATACTTAGTATAGCATCCCTATCTATAGGCTTATCCTGTACTTCCTAGATATCCGTAGACTACTCGCGTAGTAAGTCCGAAAATAGCCTATAACTCCTGACTATCTTTCTTAAGTCGGTGCCTCGGATCTTAAGCTTATTAGCGATAAATATATAGATATCCCTATACAGAATGGTAAGGACGATACCGTAGAGCTCGGAGTTCTCGATAAGAATACCTTAGACCCGCTCTGCCTTAGCCTTCGAGATAATAATTTACTATAGTAAGTCCCTAACCTAATAAACGCTATTAATCTTATACGTCTTATATTTTACTCGAAGCTAATAAACCTCGTAAAAGAAGTTAAGTTAGTAGTTAGGATCTAGATAAGAGTACTCTTTAATAAGCTTCTCGACTAGATTAGACTAATTACCTTTAGCGGCTTAAACCTCTTTAACTAGGTATTTAATAGCGGGACGAATTGCCGTGTCCGTGTATAGGTTAATATAAGTAATCTTATCGGCTTTACTAAGGCGGTTAAGCTTAGTATAGTTATTATACTACTAAAGGAACGTGGATAGGGACTTACTACTAAAACGGGGAGCACTAGTAGTAAAGGGATTTAGGGGTACTCTTAACGTAGTAATACTAGGGGATAAGGCTTTAATAACCTCGGTGATAGTGGTTTCTCGGTCACGGCTTGTTAGGGCTTATAGTAGTTTAATTAGGTCTTTAGCGGTAGTAGGGGGCTACTAACGTCTAGGGGTAGGCTAAGCAGTAAAGATAGGCTACGTAGGGGCAGAGTTAGGGGTAGTTATCGAAATAGCGGTTAGAGCCGCGGTAAATATAGTAATTAGCCTAGGAGCCGGCGGAGGTAAGTCTATAGCCCCGATATCGTGGTTCCCCTAATTAGGGGTAGTAGAAGTAGCGGGCGTAAGAATAGGGGGAATAGCCGGTAAGGGAGCCTTATTATCGGAATCACTAATAACGATAATAGGGTTAGGCTCGCGATACTAAGTCTAAGTATCTATACTATTTTAGGTATAATTACGAGGGGGTAGGCGAATAATAATCATAGGGTTAGGGCGTTTAGGGAAAGGTTCTTTAAACTTATCGTCCAGCGAGAAGATCCTATAAGTATTCTAGATACTAGCCAGGTTAATACATATATTATCTTATCTTAATAAGAGTAATAAAGTCTTTAATAAAAGGGTAATAGCGGTCCTAGATTTCGCTCCGTGATATTTATCTTTAGAGTCTAGCTTTTCTAACTTACCTTAAAGGAAAAGGCCCCCTATAATTAGATGATTACCTATTAGTAAAAAGGCTATACATACGGATATTAATATTAGTAATATTACACGCCAAGTCTTATACAAAAGTATTATAACTTACCTATAGGGTCCGTAAAGGTCTTTACTAGACTACTGGGTCCTCTTATAAGGTATCGTTATTTTGCACCTCTAATCAGTATTAGCTTTTTATTAGGTCTACTAGGGGTTAGTTACCCTAATCTGGGTAAGCCACTCTTAGCGGTCTTATCTTTTCTTCGCTATCGTGCGAGAGTCTATCTTAATTAGTAATAAGGGTTATAAGCCCCCTATTAAGTCTATTCTATATCCGGAATCTAACTCTATTGCGATGTAATCGGTTTCTTATATTCCTATAATTACCACCTCCGCGGCGGCGGGTCTTATAATCAAAAATACTAAAGGTGCTTCCTATCTTACCTATATAGTTATTTCATCTTCTAAATCTATTAGGGTAAATCTCCCCTTAGTCTTAAAGCGTTAAATCCTTCCTCGGTCGTTATCTTTATATCCTCTAGGGGTCGTTAACTAATAGTCCGTTTAGGAGGGCCGGAACCTTCCTTAAATGCCTCTATTACTCTAATCAGGGTTAGAACACTTTAGGGACGCCGAATAAATCCGCCTTTAAGTATTATATTATAACTAGATAAAGACGTATTGGCACTAGATCGTTAAGACAAAGATCAGATAAAGAGGTTAGTCTAGCTAACCCACGATATATAACTAAAACATAACTAACACTACTATAACCTTTAGCGAAGAAGTAGATCGGTAATCACTATTCTTATCAGGGCAACGTAAGTTAAACTGTAAAGATACCTCAAACGTGGAATAAGCAATTATAAAAGAGGATGATAATTAAACAATAGTCTCTCGCCGGGGATATCCTATATATATCCCTTAATATATATATAGGATATAGATCCAGCAGCCTCGAAAAGGGAGTTATATGACCGGCTACCAATACCACACTAACACCGTATCTACGCGGTTACACTATATTGTATATAGTCTTAGATAGATATATATAGTCCTGAATATACTAGAGTATCAAGCCAGGAACTATTAAACTCGCTAGTTTCTTTAGGGTTTTACCTTAGGGGATATTAGCGGATAACAGGGCGGTTACGGCGTTTACGGCCTTAACCTTAGCTTCTAGGTCGATAAATATAGTAGAGTAAGGGCCGTATATAATAGCCGGGGAGTCCGTATTAAAGATTCGCTCGGTCTATAGTATCTGAACAAACTTACCTACGTAGTTACGGAGGGCGTCTACTTCGCGTGCTATAGTAAACTCCTTACATAACTCGGTTAGTCGTTCTTAAAAGGCGAGTTCCTTATTAATATTAAGGGCGGATTCGGGCTAAAGGATATATCGAGTAATTTCGCGTGCTTTATACTTAGTAATAATACGGTATAGCTAGGGGTAGTTATACGGCATAAATACTATACGGCTAAGGTTACGGGTCTTTAGATTATTATAGCCTTAGGCTATGGCGTATTTACGGTATTCCTTAATCTTAGCTTAGTACATTTCTTTCTAGACTATAAATCTTATGCCGAGATTAGAAAGCCTATTCTTAAGTCTCTCCTCTCCACTATAAAGAGTAACTGCCCTAAAGTAGCCTTCCTTCGTACAACCCGAGCCGGGTTTCTTAGGATTTCTCAATCCTCTATTAAACGTATCCCGATAAACTTAATCCTTAAACGGCTAATACTATAACGGGATCCTGACTATAAAATATATAGGAGTTATAAATACGCCCGCGGTATATCTTAGTAGTATTAGGGAGAATATAGGGGGGGAATTTGGATTATCTTATAAGACGATAAGCTTATAAGGGGTTAACTTATACTAAGTGATAGTAGGCTATAATATAAGGGGGTAATTTATTAGTATAATTTAGCACGCTCTAGATATAATTAATAGCCTATTAGGAAAGGATAGTAAACGATTTAGGAACCGATAGTAAACTATTTTAGCGATATAAATAATCGCAGTAGTAGTAAGTAGGAATAGAAGGAGAATAAAAACTATACGCTATAAGAGCGATATTGCATTTCCTAGCACTACGTAGAGCGTTATAGTAACTATAGTTATTACTGCGGCTAGTAGAAGGCACGTATGAGTTATAGCCCTTCTGTTCTTACTATTTCCTATCATTCCCTATCGTTCCCTGGCTATTACCTAGGGCGGCGATAACGTTTATCTTATATCGTGTCGCCGGCGTGCCTTATAATACCTTAGTAGTGTCCTAGTTCCTCCGTTTACCATATAAGTTTTTTAATATTACCCGGCTATAGCACCCTCGGAACCCCCGTCTTCTTAAGGCTATCCTTAGATTAACTAAGGTCTTTATCTAAACATTGAAGATGTTAATCCGTTAATTAGCTCCCACGCCTTTATACCTTCTTCCGGTATCCACTTAACTATAAACTAACGTCCCTAAGTATGTACCCCGGGCGATATAAGCCCTATATCCCGCGGGCGTCCTTTAACGGCGATAGGGAGCGAATAGCGAGCGCTAAAGAGAATAAAATAAAATAAAATAGCGAGCGCTAAGGGGAATACAATAGAATAAGAAAGGAAAGGAAAGAAGGGAAAGGAAATAAGGGAAGGAAAGGAGTATTCGTTATGAAATAACAGACATATATTTAGGGTAGATTCTAAACCACGATATAGAGCGGCTACGTAGCGGTATACTATAGGCGGATATAAGGAACTAATAGTAAACCGTGATACTCGTATAGGTTATACTATAAGTCGCCGGCAAAGTGAACTACGGCTAAAAGATAGTTCTTATCTATAAAACCTCTAGGTTCTCGGCGAGGAATATACTAATAGAGATCTCTGCATTTTAGTTCTTCTACTTTAACCGGCGGTTTAGCTACCCGGGGTACTACGGTATTCTACGGCGTTATTCCGAAGTCCGAGATAGAGTACTAGTCGGAAATAATAGACACAGCGGTATACGTGCTATAGCCCGTAGATAAAGGTAGTCTTAATAAGCTTATCGGTCACGGTTAAAGGCGCGTCTGCCGTAGAAAAGTCCTCCCTCTAGTAGGGAGGATAAGCTAAGGGGGCCAGGCCTCGTATAAATACGATAAAGGCTAGGGGAATAAGGGAAGCCTTCCCTTTAGCAGGGAGGGTAAGCTAAGGGGGCCTCGGGCAAATACGATAACGGCTAGTAGAATAAGGGGAAGCCCTCTCTATATTAGGGAGGACTAGCTAAGGGACCATAGATAAGTCCGATAAAGGCTTTTCTAGTCTATAGCTCGTAATTAGCTAGTTCTCGGGCGTACGACGGAGGCTCTAATACGCCCCCTAAACCGTTGGTAGCCTATTATGCAGATACTAGTTCTACGTTTTTCCACTTAGGGTTATTACGCCGCTAGCCTTAGATATTCTCGGTATATTTAGCTAGTCGGATAAAGGCGAGCCGCGCGGCCTGCTTAGAAAATATTCTCCGCGAAATACGGGTAAAAAGAAGACTTACGGTAAGGGGAGGCTAGCTCCCCTTATACTCCGCGGGAAAAGGGAAAAAAAAGTGGAGGATTATCGAGTAGCTTAGTAGCTAGGAATCAATAATAGGTGCTAGTATAGGTTAGTATAGGCGCTATTCCTGCTCTTAACTAGCGACCACGGAATCCTTAGTATACTCTACGCCTAGACCTAGTAAAGGGGAGGCGATTAGGTTAGTGCTCCGTGTTTCTATTAGGACTTTAGTTCCACGGAGAACGCTAGTATATAGGATAGTATAGGCCCTATTCTATGCCCTTTAGCGATTGTTAAGAATGGTTAGCGTCGGTGTAGGTTAGTAAGATCGCCTACACTAACTAGTAATCGTTAGGAAGGTTATCGAGGTATTAAAGCTCGGGTTCCACGGCTAATACAGGTTAGTATAGGCGCTATTCCTACGCTTAACGGTGGTTCCCTATACTACTCTACGCCTAGACTTATTAAAGGGGAGGCGTTTTCGCCTAGCGCGAGCGTTTATATTTATTTAGTCTATAACCGCTAGTATGCTATGTGTCTATTTAGTCATAGTATCTATAGTCCGCGCTAGGCAGCGGTATACGAACCTACCTAAAAGCTTAGTTACTACTATTTAATATACCCTAACTAGGTAAATCCCTGGCTAGCTAGTACTATAGGACTTAGAAGGATCTAGGATTTAATATACTCTAACCGGGCACGACTCTAACTAGCTAGCACTATTAAACCTAGGGAACTCAGGATTTAAGGGGCCACCTTTACTATAGTAAATAAGGTGCTATAAAGATATCTTGGTCTAACTAAGGGGGCGCGCCCCCGGGACTTAAGTATTTCACGGCTGAACCCCGTGGAATCCTCGGCTCCTACGTATAGAAACCCGGGGGATTCCCCGGCGTTTACTAATTATACCCCACGGGAGCTATAGTATATCCTAAAGGTACCTATAGCATACCCTATAGGTGCTATGGCTTATACTATAGAACCGCTAGGGTACCCCGTGGTACGCCCTGGTGTTCACAGTGGAATCTGGGGCGTATTTAGTATTATCTCTATCCTCGGCGCGCCCCTAATACGCCTGCTCTTTATAGGGTATAGTAAGGGGAAGAACTTCTTTATAGGAATAGCCGCTTTTCCGTTATATATTATCGTAACCGGTCCGCCTACGCTACGCTATAAAGGCAGGATAGATAGGAGATTAGGGGGTAAGTAGTTTACTATCCAGGCCTAGCGTTATAGTATCTAGAGGCTTTTCTAGTCTACTACCATTATATTAACGGCACTATACTAGCTTTTCGGCTTCTTTATCCTAACTAGTATATCGCGTTATTTCTCTGCCTTCTTAAGTTTATCCTACCTACTACACGACCTTTACTTATACTAGCGCCGTATAAGCCTTAGTACCTCCTTATTTACCCCCGCTATTGTCTATATTTACTATAATAGCTTATCGCTAAAGGCGGTCGGCTTATACCGCGGCGCTATAATATCTACGATATCCGTAAAGTCCTATAGTATCTGGTCTATAGCCTAGTGAATTACTTTCGGGGTAAGGGGTATTTCTCTATAGTCTAGCCTTTAAGCCTCTCTCTAAGCCGCTTTATAGTTCAGCTTCCTTTACCTTTACCCTTTATTAGCGGGGCGTTAACGCAGCTATACCGTATCGATATCGATTACCTGGGCTATATAGTCTAAGCCTATTAGGTCTAGGTTATCTCCTTAGTATACGTAGGATAAGTCCATTAAAGCCTAGGTAAGGCTAAGTATACTATAATATCGATTAGTATCGGCTAAGGTCCTAGTAATATATCCTTTTGGGGTTATAAAGCTAAGTTATTACAGGTACGCGAGCGTAATAAGGTCTTCCGATTATCTTTTATATTTATCGTGTCCGTCCTAAAAGGGGGTTTTTAGGTTAAAGTCTTTTACTAGAATAGTATATTACTGCTCTAGCCTTATCACGAGGTCGTGTATCGGGGTTCTTTACTCTCCTCCCTTATAATATAGCGAGTATACTACCTAGATACGTATCTCCTGCTATTATATCCTAACTCTAATTATAGCTTAAACCTAGTCCTTACCTGCGCGCTATATACACATAACGGCCTTACACCGCTTATATATATAGAGTAGGGTACGCTTACTCCTCTATACTATCCTATAACTATATCCCCTTAAGTAAATTGGGCTCTTTATCTTATCTAACCCGGGCTACGTTACCGCTATTATATTATACCCGCTAGGGTTATAAAGCGCCTACTACACTCTATCCCGCTATCCCCTTATATTATATTCAATAATTCTAATTATTTATCTCTGTGGCCGGCTATACTATACTTATTTTGCTTTATAGTTATATTTTAGGTATAACCCCGGGGTAGGGGGTAAGGCTTTATAGCGGGTAAAAGGAGGTAGTACTAAAGGCGAGGAATCTTATAATTAGGCTATTATCGTAAATAAGCATAGGGCGGGTAGTACGCGATCTAAGGAGGATATTCCGCGACCCTAAAGGATATCCTCTCTATTTCCTCTTTTTCTTAGGCAGCTCGGAGATTATTATTTTCTATAACGCCGCGAAAGCGCTATACTCCCGCTCCGCCCTAAATTTCTCAATTTAACTAAGGTCGAATTCCCATATCCTATTAGTATATGCTTTGTTAGTCTACGCCCTTTCCTTCGCTTTATTTAGACACTTATTATCGAATACCACGTATAGCCCCTTATAGGGGTCGTAGCGTTATTTTCTCGGGTCTATCTTAGCTTTATACGTCGTAAAGCCCCCTTAATATACCGACTCCGCGCCGCTATAATATCCATACAGCGCTGTATTGCCTAGTATTACCCTACTTTATATCCGAAGTTAAGGTACTTAAAGCACTATCATAGGGAGATCTTAGGGTTATAGGGTTTATTATTATAGTGTCCATGATTAAAGAAGACCCCCTCCTTGATTAGTCGCTCTGTATCCTCGGGACGGGTAACCTTAATAAGTAATAACGCTATCCACGCTACGTTATTCCTAGGTTTCCTAGCCTTAATCCAGGTAATCGCTATATTATTCTATAGTCGAACTTCTTATAACGCCGCGTCGGGGTTATTAGCTAGTAGCTACGCTATCGGTATTCCTTTGACTATAACTTAGTATATCTTCTTTTATATCGTGGCTCCTACACCGAAGGCTCCTTCTACTTAGTTATTTATATTCGCTATCTTTTACTTATTCCTATACTTAAATATAATAATCACGTCGCCGCTTAGGAGTCGTCGCGCGGCTATTATTTCTACGTGGCGGGTAACTTAGTTAACCGCCTTAGTAATCTCTTATAGGGTTCGGCTCTTAACGTTAGTCTTAGTATCTCCGTATCGGACTATTAGTTCTTAGGCGTAACGGGTAAGTATAAGCTTCGCTAATACTATCTTAATATATTAGCACTACGCGAGCGTGCTCCTTACTATATAGGCGTAAGTCTTAGGTGCTAGTAGCCCGAGTAAATCTTTTAGTATACCCTTAATCGCTTATTAAATCGTATCAGTAAGCCCTTTAATCATAAAGGGGGGTATATTATTACCGGGCTATTAGCCTAGCGGCTTCTCTATAATAGTCTTATAGTATTACATTTAAAGGATTTTCTATATAAGCTTTAGCGCTTTATCGACGCTTACTCTATTAGCTAGTAGTCCGGAAAACTAGGTACGTAGGTTATATAGTACGCCTTCGGTATGCCCACTTAGTGCCCAGGGTTTTAAGGACTCCCCTAAGGCTACACGCCCCGGAATAATACTAGTTATCGTATTCTAGGCGCTTTATAGTAGTATACTAGCATCGCGTTTAGCTAGCCCTACGGGCCGCCCTATAGTATATAATCTACCACGCCCTTTATAGCTTCGCTATGATATCGGTCTCCAGTGCTTTTAAGGGCGTAGAATCCGAATCCGGCATCAGAATTGATTTGTTCAATAATACGGCACCTTCGGGTCACTTTTGGCTTAACGATGCTCCTTTGCTCCGTTATATTAGAATAATAAAGATCCCGGTAAAATAAATATCGTAGCTAAGGCCCTTGTACGGCTACATATAACGGACCCTCTAAAAGCGGAAGATAATAGTAAGCTAGAATAGATTTAGCGCGATTAAGCTATTTATTATTTCTTTAAGCTAAAGATAAGCACCGACCTATAATAAAGAATTAGCGATAATTAGGCTAATAACGCTAAATAAAGATTTATTCTTATCTAGTTATAGGATTATAATTCGCCGGTTAAGATCCCCTTTACGTTAGATAATAGTCTTCTTTACTACGTAGAATAACGCGGGAAGCGCTTTCTTAATATCCTATTCTCCTTATATTAGGAGCTTATCTAGGCCGCCTATAATAAGCGCTATTACTTTAGTATTAAAAGAACCTAGTATAAGGTTGTTAGCTGATTCGTTATTACTAGGCTATATAAGGAGATTAAGTCTTACATCGCTAACTACTTAATATACGCTATTAATTAAACTAAATACTAACGTCCGCTTACTAAAATATAGCTAATTGTAACTCCCCTAGTCTATTTTATATTATTATTATAGATTTTATTTTCGGGCTATCCGAGGTGCCCTTAGCCGGTTGTCTTTAGTAAAAAGAGGGGTTCCTTTTATTTAACTCCCTCCTTATAGTAATAGATAAGTTTATAAAGGCTACCCCTTTTATCCCTAGCTATAGTACCTATCTAGCTAAGGACTAGGCTTATGTTCTCTTTTAATTACTCTAGCTAAGAAACTAAGGTATCTCTAAAGGTATAATCTTGGATCGTGATCTAAAGTTCCTATTAGCGTTCTAGATAATACTTTAAAAAGAGGCGGGTATACTACTTGGGTTCTCCACCGTATAGTACCCGTAGATAGATAGCCTATTAGAATGGAAGAACTAGACCGTTAAGATCGCTATCCGTATATTCCCCGTTATTTACACGTATATCCTATAAATAAAAGGTAGTATCGCCTTATAGTTTAACCTTAATAACGCTTTTAGCGAAATCCTAGGCTACTCGCGAAACGAATTACTATATAGTGTCCGAATAAATAGCCCCCTTACTATAATCGGAGATACTAACCCGTAATTCGCCTAAAAACTATTTTAGGAAAACGCTAAACTATCTATAGCCATAGCCTAGATATATATAAAACGATTATACGATAAGAAATACCGTAGTATTCGGTTCGTGCCGGGGGACTTTGTCTTTATAAAGCTCGGGTAAGGATACTCGTTACCTCGAAAGCCGTTAACTAAACTTAGTTAATAACGAATAAGCTTATTTAAGGTTAAGAAGTAAGTCGTACCTTTAGTATACCGTTTAGATTTACCCGCTATACTTCATATCTACCCTGTTATTAGTATTACCTACCTTTAGCTAGCACGGAAACCGGGATTAAACCTGTTCCCGAGTCGGGGAACCGATGATAGTCCGATTTACGCCGGTAACCCGGACGATAATAGACAAGAATAGCGAGACCTATATAAACACTATAAGATTAACGCTATCCTCGATAAGAGGATTACCCGGAAAGGGCGAGGTAAGCCTCGCACTAAGTATTTAACTTAGTAGAAAGGGTAGCTAAGTTATTAGAATATATAGATACTAAAAGAAGCGATAGACGTATCGGAAATAGTCGAAGCCTTTAAGGCACAATAAAGGCCTTTAAAGATATTACGAGCTACGGTAAAGGGAATAACGTGGGATAAAACCCTTAAACTAGGGGACGTTAAAGGAATGGATAGGTTAAAGAATACTCGAGGCAAAGAACGTTTAAGGGGCTTTAGTATAGCCTTATAGCCTTATTAGATATTGAATAAGGAACCCGAGGTACCTAGGGTAACCACGCGCTATCTATATATAGCGAATAGTATCGAACTCGGGTAAGGGAAAGTATAAAGGTTATTATCTAATCTCCGAATAGCAGGTGTATAAAAGAAGAATAAAGCGAAATAATAACAATAATATAAACCGCGATATTCTGCTCGATTAGCCTGTCTATTTAACGGACTATACAATTCTTTTTACACCTAATATCCTGGCTAGTCTTTCTCTATCTTTTAATATCACGAATAAGCTAGGCCGTATCGTGTTTTCCTAAATTATTATAATAATAATCGCCCGTAGTTAAGCACTATCCCCCTCTCTAGTCTCTTATAGCATTATATATATACCTTTTATTTCTTTTCTTTTCTCTTTTTCCTATCTATCTCCCCTTATTTATAGCTAGGATGCCCTTATACTATATTATTGAATACCTATCCGATATATATCGATCTAATGACTAAGAGTTCTAGTAGGAGTTCTCTAGATACTTTACTAAGGGAAAATCGGGTAAGGGACTTATATTTAATAGTTCTCTTAAAGTCCTTACTCTATTTAGTTATAAGAACTATATTGTTATAGGGCTATAATCTATTAGTTTAGTATTTAAGTAATAACGGCGTGATAATAAGAGTATGATTATAAGGTATTACTAGTAAGCCGTTAACGCTAGATATAATAACCCCCTTAACCGTCGCCTCCGCCATATAGTATTTACCCTAGCCGAAGAAGCGGAGTATACCGTCGCCGTTAACGTCGCGTAATGGATCGTTACTTTATACCCTTAGCCGTAGTTCGTACTAGATAATACTATTAATATCGCTAATTAGCCTTAGTATTCCCAAACATTCGAGTAGTACCTTATTCTAGTATATTATAATGCTCCTAAGGCCGCTAATAGGCTCCTTACTACTACGCGGCAGCTCTATTATCGCTACGTAGATACTAGCCGCTAGCACGCCTCCCTTAAAGCTACACGATACCGTAATACCCGCTTGTATCCTATAAACGGTTTATAAACTAATATTACTAAGCCTAAAGCTAAGTAACTTATTAGACCGGCTATAGAATAATAAAATTAGCGGCGCCGACTTCCTAGATAGAACGGGGGATTACCCGGCTAGTATTAAGCCGTGGGTAGCCGAGATCTAAAACTTTCTGTAATCGTTATAGATAATCCCGGCGCTAGTTATCTATAACGTAGCCGATATCCTCGCCGGCCTATAATTAGGTAGTCCGGTACCTACCTCCGCTACTATACTATTGCCTATCACGGGTATTAAAGGCCTTTACTAGGGCTATACAATTTTATTATTAGGGAATATATACTCTTCCGCTTAAGCCAGAAAATTGTCTATACCTAGGCCGCGAAGAGCTTCGTGTTTAGCCTAAATAACCCGTCCTAGTTGGTGTATTATAGCGTATTCACGCACAGCAACTAAATATTCGGTAAGATTAAATAATAATCCTGCGCCGCCGTGCTATTACTCCCTATGGCCATTCAGGCGGGGGCCTTCCTTAACGATTATATAGTTAATTACGATATAGAGAACACGGCTAAGCTAAATCTACTTATAGGGTTCTAGTATATAGACGAACTAATATACTTAGCTAAACTAAACGCGCTTAGTATACTAGAAATCGCAAGTGAGAGCACTTAGCTAACCGCTACACGAATAATATAGACCTAGCCGAGATAGTTATTTGGCGCGCGGCGGTTATAGCCCGCTATTACGATACCCACAGAATAAAGGGCGTAATAGTCTCCTACGAAATCTCCTAGTAAGCTTTTAAGAAGTAAATAGCTAGCTTTATAAAGGATAATATAGGTATTATTCTCCGGCGCGAGGTCTTACGCTAAGGCTTCCCTAATACTAACCTATAGCCTTCCGAGGTTATAAAGGTCTAAGCTATAATAAGTGGAACTTAGGAGATAGCTAAGATCGCGTCGGCTTAATTAGGTATTATAGTTTTATTTATAGCTTAAGATATGTTGTATAAACGTGGCTTGGGTACTAGGGCTTAGTATATTAATTTAGCTTTAGTACTTAGGTATAGGCGTAGGAATACCATACGGGAAATGACCGGTTAGTTACTTTACTTTCTTTATTCTACGTTTATCTCTTTATCCCCTTTTCGTTTTATTACCCCCTTAGTACTCGCCGTTACTCCTTATCGCCGCCTAGCGACTTTCTCTCCCTTATTTATACCCTATTATACAGAGTGAAGATTAGCATAGTTAGCGTAATATATTATATTATTATCATCGCCGTATATAGTTACTAAGTTATAACCGGGCGGCGCCGCCTTCCTAGAGCGTAGGAGCCTACGCGCCTCGCGCTATTAGTTCCGTGTTAGTTAACGCCCGCGGGATATAGGGCTTTTATCGCCCGGGGTATATAATACTCTTCAACAAGGATAGCGTAAGTACTATTCCCTTAGTTATAAAACGAATAGCGCGAGTATTATTCGCGCGGACGGAGGATATATAGCTCTAGTATTATCCGTACAGATAGCGAATATATAGCGCCCGTACCACGTATAGGAATAGCACGGTATAGATACTCGGGTTATAATTAGACCGGACCGGCTAAGGGATATATCCTTAGCGCGGTTCCCCCTTAGTTTAGTAGAATATAACTTTATTCTACCCTATTTACTACAGTAAAGGTCGTCCTTTTCAACCCTAGAAGCCCTAGGTCTAATAGTACTGGCTGGCTAGGGATTTACCTAGACAAGGTATATCAGAATTCTTAGCTTTATTCTTTCCACGGCTACCCTTCCTAGGCTTAGCCGTGGTATCTAAGGTATTATCGCCCTGTTCGCTTCTAGTATATAGTGCAGGGAATACTATAGCGTGGTGGCTACCGTCTTTTGCTTAGTCTTTAAGTCTAGTCTTAATATATCGTTAACTAAAAGTATAAAGGTCCTCGGGAGGAGTCCTTTCTTATCTAGAAGGCGTCCCTTGGCTTCGGTCTCGTCGCGCCTAGTTATTATACGTATCCCTTTAAAGAAGTCTGCTATCTAGATATATATTACGGGCTTCGAATTTACCTCTTTAAGCCGTTATAGCAGCTCCTGCTATCTTAATAACCACTCCTATAACTTCTTAACAGTTATTAGCGCGCTATGGATATATTCGTGATACTCTTAATAGGTATTAACACGGCGGGTAGGTATATAGTAAATAGTATCGCGGCGGACGGCTTTAAATACCTTTTTGGGCGTGGCGTTACGTAGTAGTAGCTTATGGCTTCAGTCGATAGTATTAGTCTACTAGGTTAAAACGGTGCTAATACCCTTAACGTACTTAGCGTACTTATCCTTCTATATCTTCTAGCATTCTATCGCCGAATTATAGGCGCGCTGCCTAGTTAGTATTAGATCTAACCACTACAAGGGCGTAGCTTCTGCTTATAGGGTTATATACGAGGCCTAGAAGTTAGTATAGGAAGGCAAAATAGGTCTTTAAGGAGGGGAAATAGGATCCTTAGGGCGTTGATAATTATTATTATTATTTATTACTCTGCTCTCGCTTAGCTAAGCTAGGCTAGCCACCTAGGTAATAGTCCTTATTCCATTTTCAAGGGGAAACCGTTAATAGCTAAAAACCTCTATGCTCTTATTATATAAGGAAGTTCTATTATGCGTGGCCGCTACGGTAACGCTCCGCGGCCTTATTCTTATCGCTATTCGAGAACCTGATCTTACCTCCGTGCTTATAGCTAATAGGAGTTAGCTAGTTAGTAGGTACCGTGTCGGGTTATACGCGTCCTCGGTGCGTTACCGCCACGGTTACTCGCCGCCGTCCTTTCCTTTATTCCGGATCCGGCGAGGTTATTATCTCCTCGCCGCGGCACCCTTTATACCCTCCCTCCTTTTTATAGGGGCAGGGGCGTGCTTACCCACCTCCTTTACTCCTTCCTTCATTTATTATTTATTCCTAAACCTCTTTTATATACCTGCTATTTATAGTAGCCCTTATATAATTATATACCTCCCTTTCTCGCGCTATATAGACTCTCCGGGGTAGGCGCTATAGTATAGGCCGGGCGTGGCTACTATTCTCTAGAAAGCACGGTGACGTATAGGGCTAATCTACCGCCCCCTTTTGTTATAAACCTCCCTCTTTTCCTCTCTTTTTTCTTTTTTTCCTCTTTTTCTTTCTTTAAGCTATTATTTTTAAGGTATGTTTTATATAGTCGGTACGGCATAAGTACGGCCCTAGGGTACTCCTCCATAAGATCCCCTAATACTATTCGGCTATAGTATAGGGGATCCTATAGGGTCCTAGGTTATACCGTTCTTATACTGCCCCCGCTCCGTCCCTATACCGCCCGCCTCGGTCTAACTCTCCTACCCCTATAGATACCTAATAATAATACCTCTGTTACTAAAGGGGGAGCTGGTTCCGGCACCTATAAGGGTAAAAGGCCGGCTACCCCTTGGCCCTTAATTATAAGTCCCCCGTGCTATTATCGTAGTGTCCGCTTTACGCCCCTATTTTATATTCTAATCCGGTATAGTCTAAGCCTATTATCCGTTTATCCCTATATACCTTATACGTCGTATTATTAGCCCGAGACTACTAGGCTATGCTATATACGAACCCCGCCGGTAAGTAATTCTATTACTTCTTCGCTACGCCTCTACTATACTACGCACCTACTCTATACTATATTTTACTCACCTAACTTAGGAGCCGGAGTTTATTATATAAAGTATATTAATAATACCCGTAGCACCCGAGATTACGCCCCGGTATGTCCCCGCTATATCTCCGTTACGCCTTCGCTCCGTTAATCCTCCTATTAAATTCCCCCCTCCCACTAAGACTCCGCCTATACCCTTATTAAAGCCGCCGCTAGTACCCGTAAAAAGCCGATACCTTTTATAGGTTTCGTATTCCTTTATCATACTATATATAATATGTCCTTGCTACTAACCCTATTATAGAATGTCCGTCAATATAAGTAGGCCGTACTATACTGCCTTATACTATACTAATAGTATTATTATAGTTATTACGCCCGCGTAGCGTTATAAATATACTTATACTAACGAGATATTAAAGGATATCCCTACTTACCTTATAGTTACCCTACGCCTCCCCTGTATTAACCCCGTTACTAATACGTATTATAGAATATGCCTATCCTATTATCGGGAGACCCTATTATCTTTACCACTAAAGATAATGGTAAAGGGCGATGATACGGTTATCTTAGTAAAGAGTAGAGTAATTAGCTCCCATAAGTCTAATAAGTATATAGATAATAAGGAGCCGGAGTAAGTAAATAGGGTATAGCGTGGCTATAACACGGCCGTATAGCGGCTATTAATAAATATCTTACTCGCCCTTTACTTTTCTTCTTCGTAGCTGTCTTTACCTCCTTTATATATATACCCGAGGTTTTAACGCTACGGGGGCTTTACTATACCTCTAATTGTAGTTATTATACTAGTCGGAAGTCCGAAAAGCGCCCGGTTTATAGGAACTATTTCGCGACATTCCCCATAGTCTCTTTACTCCGGAGCGCTAAGAGCTAGTCCTATTTTATTAGTAGATGTATACCTATATCGGCCCTAAGGCGTTTTTATATCTTTATTAATATATCCCGGCACTATAATACGATATATTCCGTTATCTCTGGCCCTTTATCAGTATATTAATAGCCCAGTATCGCTATATCTGGTACGCCTTGTATAAAGAGGAACTAATAAACGCCTATTTTCACTATTCGAATCTAGGTAAGGATAGAACTCTATAGTTTTATAAGGCTCTTATACTTTCTAAGTGCTGCGCGGTCGAACTAAGGCGGTTACGCGACGGTTACGTTACTATATTAGCGTGGCAAGGTACGCTTTTACCGGACCGCCTATTCCTCTTAAAGGCGCTAGGCTAGTTTCCTCCTAAGGAGCCAGGACTCGACTTCCTACTTCTAAACCCCCTAAGACCTTAGGTAAGGCTTAACCCCCCCCCCGTGTTTTCTACGCTACGTAGCCGCTTTAGTCACTTATTATACCTAAAGTATCGTTTACTTTATCTAGGTACCCTTTACCCGTAGTACTACTCGCGTAGTTAGGGCGTTATAGTATAAGTTAAGGGGGGTGACCGCCGCCTTTATCTTTACTACTTTTATAGCTATAGCCCGATATACGCCGGTAACGATATATAAGTATTACGTTTATTTATTACCTAATCTATTTAGTGCTCTGCTTGGCTTCTCCCCTTTTCCTCTTATTATATAGAAGGCCGGGCCTATATAGAGTAGGGACTAACTCCCCGATATATAAGTTTTGGCCCAGTAATATATAAACCCACTTTTAAGTGGGGCTATACAGATAAGAGTTCCGAATATAAGTATACCACCTAGTTTATATATACTGCTAGAGTAGAATACTACACGTATTATGTTATCATGTACCTAACCCGCCTATAAGTTTACACCGTAAAATTAGTTAAAGGTAGTTATATGTTATACGTTCTATAATAGTAATAACCGACGATATATCTAAAGATCGACCCTACGGTTCCGACCTCCTATAAGAGGTTTTTGCTTTAAGAGATAAGGCCTATATAGCTCTTACTTCCCACGCCTACTCGAACGGTTATAGCCTCGCTATTAACGAATAGTATCCTCGTAGTAGTAAACCGATACGTATTACGTATCGGTGTAGGAAAGGAAGGGTATAATCGGATCCGGCGTCCTAGAGTCACGAATCAAAAAAACGGAAGACCTTAACGTAATCCACGGCTTACCCTTTTAAGGCTAGCCTCCGGTATCACGATACTAGGTAGGTGGTTAAAGCTATCCTTAGCCGTGCTATAGGTAAAGCTAGCCTTTATAACCACCCTTAGATAGGGGCTAGTGCCTTCTACTAGGTTTAAGCTCGGGGACTAGAAACACGCCGGCTTAAGGTTATTACTATATAGAATAGCGGTATACGGCCCCGCGAGAATATAAATAGCCTCCGTAATCCTAAAGATCCTAAGTAATAGCCGCCCTAAGTAACGAGGAAGGACGTATTAAACCTTCTCGTAAAGCACTACCGTAAAGAGCTTACCGGCAGGACTCTAATCTAATAGCTTTACGAGGTTTACCTCTTTTCTAGTCCCTCTTTCTTTACCGTTCTTATTTAATCGTATACTAATTTCTTAGGAAATTAATTCATATAGTAACTTCTTCTATCACGATTATCGTAATAGTCTTAACCGAATATAATACCTTTTCCTTACGCCTAAGTTAGCGATTACCCTTCTTCGAGATACCCCCGATATCTTCGTTATTAATGCCACCTATAAGACTAATAGGGTTAATATACCGTTACTTAATTTCTACCGTATATCCCCGCTCCGTAAGTCCTTCTTTATTACGGTTATTCTCGTGGATAGAGAAAAAGAGACTTAATACGCTTAGGCGCTCGGAGTTCTAACCGAAATTATCCTCGCTACTAGAGTGCTACTACCACGGTGTATTATCATAGACTAGGAGCTCGCCTTACTTAAAGCCCTAATAGCCTATATAAACTTAACTCAGGTGCCCCGGATCCTATATCGTTAGTATATTAATATAAATATACTCGCGAAGACGAAGCACTCTTTTCCTAAGGCTATAAGGCTACTAGATAGAACGGCTTAACGCTACCCCTCTTTTTCTTTATGTTTAAAGGCTTAGAATACCCTTATTATACGCCTAACTAAGGAGGTCTTTACGCAGAGACTCAGAGACTTCTAGTAACCAGGTAAATACCTAGCCGATAGAGTTAATTACGCTATAAATTCCTGGATTACTCCTTATAAAGAGAAGATCGTGGAGTGCTTCGTGAATAGGGTCCCCTATTTCGGTAATCGCACTACCTCTATTATAGAGTCTTCCTACGCTAGCCTTACACGGTATATCCACTCTACTACCGGTAACTCAATAACTATTTTCAGGAGCTTAAAGCTATACTAGAAGAACTACGAGGCGGATATCACTTTAGAGAGGGCTAACCGTATAAATAAGGTAGAGATTACTATAGCCGGCGTTCTTTTTCGCCTTATCGTATAGTAGGTTATCCCGTAAGCCTTATAGTATCTCCACGCGGAACTAATAGCTATAGAAACGCTACGTAGGAGGGGGGCGGAGGTATAGCTATAACTAAGGCCCTATAAGCCTTATACTATCACGACCTCTTTATACCCGTCTTACCGGCACGTGCTTTATAACTACTTCCGCGATTATAAGCCGCTTAGTATAGCGTTTATTAATATCTACTAGCAATAGAATCGTTTTAATACGATCGCTAGTTATACGCTTTTACCGCCCTTACTTAAACCACTTAAACCGATAAAGGTTCGAGTAAAAGGCCGGCTAAATGGTACTATGAAGATATCTGGTATAACGAGGTGAAGACGTAGTGGTACTAGATCGTCAAGATAAATATTAGACAAAGAGGTTAGTCTAGCAAAACCACGATACATAACCAAAATATAACTAATGATACTATAACCTTTAGCGAAGAAGTAGATCGGTAGTCACTATTCTAATCAGGGTAACATAAGTTAAACTAAAAAGATACCTTGAACGTGGAATAAGTAATTATAAAAAAGGATAATAATTATAATCAAATGTCCCTTGATAGGGATATCCGGAGCGTAATAGGAGGTGGATCTTATACCCTTAAAAAGGGGGTTATATAACTAGCTGCCGATACCACACTAAAACCGTATCTACGCGGTTATAATACGGCCCTAGTTATCTTGTTTACGCCCTCGTAGCGTAGAGAACTCCTAAAAATTAGCAGATATAAGTAAATAAACTAAGTAAAGAGCTATCGTATACCCTTATTCCTCTAATTACCCCGTCCTCCACGTATACCTAATTAGGCATCCTCTTAGTTCTAGTTCCTCCTTATATACCGTTCCCTTACTATTATTACTAACCGTATCCCTAAGACGTCGCTTATCTAATCCTCTATATATACCTTTACTTACGCTTTCGTAAAGTTCTTCCTCCTACTATATAGTCAGGCTCGCTAACCTTCTTAGCCTCTTAATTAGTACTAGCCTTATCTACTACCCACTCAATAGCGGTATTATAATAACGCTATCCTCCTTATTCTATAGCTCGCGATAGCGGGAGATACTCACTACTATTAGCGGCGGTATTTTATAAAGCAGCCCTATAAGGGTTATTAAACGACTAGACTTAATTCTCACGACTATATTTACTTAGCCTAAACGGGATATTCCTTATCTTAATTAACCTATGGAATAGTAAACTATAAGATATTTCTAGGCTATCATCCTAGTATACTTAGTCCTTCTCCTATTTACTCTATATATTTATCCTTATAGAAAAGTTAACGATATCTTCTCCTTTATGCGTATAATAGCTAGTAGCTAAGCTAATCTTAACTAGAGCGGGCTACTACTACTTTTCTGGCTTAGTCTTTTTCTGATTAGGGGAACCGGCAGGGGCTTCGGCTTTAAGAGACTCGGGCGGCACTATAATAGGGGCGAGCTCGGTAGTTAGGGGCGTGCTCTCTTTAGTAATCTTCTTATACTTAGGGGTAGTAAGCTTAAGGTTACCTAGCTCCGGGAATACGCCGCTAGTATTATTATCGAACGCCGGTACTTCTATTAGTCCCTAATTAGGGGAAAGGGACTTTTATTTAGTCGTTTAAGGGGTTTTAGGCGTTTTAGGCGTCTTCGGTGTCTTCGGTCCCTTAGGCGGGTTAATAGGCGTTTACTTCTTATTAATAGGCTTAAAACCCGTTATTTAGGCGGATTATTAGAGGGGGTTATAACGGGAGCAGTGGTAGTAGGAGCTAGGTTAGGGGATAGGGTGGATTACCTGAAAGCTAGCTTAGGTTAGTAGCCGAAGCTGAAAAGTTCGCCTACGTAGCTTAACTAGCTATATCTAACGTGCTTAGTATAGCTAGTTACGTCGTTAATATAATGGCGGCTATCCTATAAGCGGTAGAGTCAGGATAAGGCAGGGAATAAGTATCCCTCCTAAATAACGTAACGGATCTATTCACTAATAAATAGACTACACGAATATACGTCTTCCTACTAAGGACTAAAGATAATATAGACCTTCCTGATTAGACTATCTACGGCCTCCTTAGGCGCCTTAACGTATCGTAGCTAACTTATAGCTCCCCTGAAACTTTCTAGTAAACGCTTCTTAGCTCCTCTATTATACTATATACTATCGTATACGTATATAACACAGGTCTTTTAATCTAGGATTAGGCGAATAAAGTGGTTACCTTTAATATAATATATAAAGGGGATTAGCCGGCTTATCGCGATACGAAAGAGGTTCTTATTACTAATATCTAGGTAGTTATATTTCCTCCTCTTAGCGTTATATCCCTATAAATTAATACTATTAATCCAGGCCTTAGGTCTAGAATCCCTAATCTACCTAATAGTTATTACTCCAATTAGGTCTTCTAGGGTAGACTTTTCTAACCACTTATTCTTAAAGACGTGTTATATACTCTCTACGTAGTAAGTAAGGCTATTTAGGCAGATATAATACTATCCCCACGGATCTTTACTAATAGAGTTAACGGGGTTACGTTATTCGCCGCCTTACCTTCCAAATATTCTCCCTCCACATTCCCTAAAAGCTATTAAATTACCCGTTAGTTAGCCTTATCGCTTATAGCGAACCGAAAGAAAAAAGGGTTATTATTAGATATATCGAATAAGTAGTAGGGGAGACCAGTTAAGAGAAAAGCCTATCTACTCTTCTTAGGGATATATTCTATACGGCTTCTAGTATAAGATTTAGCGGCTACGCGTGCTTTAGAGTGAATATACCGCTTAAGTAAGTCTTTTACCGGAGCGGTAGCCTAATAATTAGTTATATCGAGGGATTATATATATAGTATATAAGAAAGAAGCGGTAAGGGAAAAGGGGATACTAAGGGGAAATACGACCTAACACGAGTATAAACTACGGTAGGTTAACCTAATTAGGTCTAAAGACGTTAAGGAGAGTTAAAAAGAAAAGGAAAAAGTCGTTATTATAAAATAGGGGTTAGTGGTTACGGGTATTATCCGAGAGCGAAGGGCTAGCCGAAAACTATAGAGTGGAAGAGAGGAAAAGAGATCCTTAGGGCTTAAGGTTAAGGGGTATTTATCCTCCTCTAATATGCTTTAAAGTACCTTCTTCCGTAATAGTCTTTACCTCGAGGATTCCTTAATAGCAGGTATTACTATTTAGCTACTACCTATAAAGGAGTCTTTTAATTAGTTAAAGGAGGCGTGCCTTAGTTATAGCGATAGTAACTTCTTTAACTCGGCGGGAAGGCTCCTGACTAGGAAAAAGACGTTAAAACCCGGGCTTTAATTAGTCGAAAAGATTAGACGAAATAGCTCCTACGTTATTTAGTTATAGGCGTAGCCGTGACTTAGGAATAAGGGATCTAAAAGGGGAAATAGTAAATTACTCCGCCCTTAATCGCTTAATCCCTTAAGTATAAAAGGCGAGCTTTCTAGCGGTATCCCTCCTCTTCTTTTTCTTTTCTTACCGTAATATCGAGGCAGATACGAATATAACCACTACTTATACTTATAATAACTAATAATAATAATAATAGCGACTAAACGGCTAATTAGTATACTTAATAAGACCGAGTCTTATAAAAGGAAGAAGGTAGTCGGCTATTAGTAGTCTATTAAGCCGACTCCTTAGTTCTAGCTTATCGCTCGTTTACCCCTTAAAACTTATACGGAAAACTCCTTTAGGGTAACCCTAGAAGATATAGTAATAGGTTTTCGTTAATTTTATATATAGTTTACCTTAATTAGGTTATAAAGAGGCTAATAATCTATAGATAAATTACTATCTTAGTTAGTATAAAATAGCTAGTAAGGGCGGCTTATCGTATATCGAGTTAGATTTCCTATAGTCGTTAATCCCTAGTAAAATCAAGGCGGCCGTTACTAAACGGGTCTAGGATACTCTTCTTAACCTTAGGGATATCGAGGTTACCTTATTCCTAAAGATAAAGGCTAATAATAGTTCGCCCCTTTTCCGTTATCGAGTCTTTATAGTAAAGGATATAACTAGCCCTTAGAGGGAATATCTTATAAGGATTATCTCGAGGCCTTATGCTATTAGGGCATTTTTAATCTAGGTATACGGCACCGTTAATAAAGTCCCCTATTAGTACTATGAGGAATATTAGATAGCTATAACTAATCGGGTTAATAATGAAATTCTATACCCCTTTTTCGAGTGCGTATCGATTTAAGGGAGCGAGGAGTTCCCGGACTATACTAACTACTAATTTCACGAATCCGCTTACATGTATAGCGACGATACCCTTTAAAGATAGTTTCAATAGGGTAATTAAGAGGTCTCTTAGCTAGACGGTAAGTATCCTAGTATTAATTACCCTAATCCTTCTCCTAAGCAGAGTATAGTACTACCTTAATCGATTTATAACGATAATTACTACCCTTTATAGTCCCCTCGGCGTAGCGTTTATATTATTAATATAAAGGCTGTTTATTGATAGGTGGCTTATTAATAACGCGATACTTTAGGAGGTTAAGATCTCCTAGCTTAAGATAGTATTCCGGCCATTTTTCTAGCTCTAATATATTAGTATTAGGCTAAACTAGATAGCTACTATTAAAAGGTTAAGGATAGCACTTAGTATTCAAAGGGGGACACTATTAAGTATTACCGGATCTTTTTTCCTGTAGGGGCTTATATCTAGCGTAGGGAAATTAAGGTATATATCCCCGAATATAAGGACTATAAGGAAGGACCGGTTTAGAAGTAAAAGAAGGGGGGGAATAGGTATCTTTTACGGTGATTAGGGGGATAAGGGCGTGGTTATAGCTAAATAAAGTAGTCGGGGCTGGATTAGCTAGTGGGTAGTAAAGTATAGTAAAATAAGCTTTTAAGCCTAAATCGCCCGCGTAGTTAGGGGAAGAAAGAGCTAGTACGTGGGAAAGCAGGGTAGGGTAGTAAGATTAGGGGGAAAATAGGTATAAAAGGAGGTTTTCTTCGTGGCTTATCTTCTTCTTTTTTCCTTCTCTTTATAATAATCCGTTTTTTACTCTATATAAATAGACTCTACGGGCCTAATAAAGCCCTTATAAGAAGAATAAGATTTATACGTAGCGGCCGGTAATCGCTTAATTAGGCTAACGAAACTAAGGAATCCCTGAATTTTCCAGTTATTATTATTATTATCGCCGTCGTTATCGTGATATTACGTTTTTTCTTTTCTAGGGGTTTTTCTAGCGGGGCTTTTAACGCCGTTAACTTAGTGTCTTAAACTTACTCTTCTAGTAATAGGTATAGTGTTAGTCTTTTTTTTCCGGACGAGGAGCTTACGTATAGTAGGTTTAAGGGTAATATATATAGGCGTGGTTAGGGGAATAAGGGTATAATATTAGTAATAAGGAGAGCGATTAATAATAAAGATCAGGAAAAGGGGCTTTAAGTAGTGGGAAGGAGAGGGCTTTTATACTTCTAAAATCAGGCCTTTAAGAGTAATATAATAACTTAATACGTTATTAGTACTAGGGATGGTAAAGGAGGGATTTACGGTTTACGGCTTATAGCCTTTAATAGCATTTCTCTCGATTATAGTATACCTTTAGTAACCGTCCTTATACTAGTTATTCTCGATTATAACTTCTTTCCGTAGAATAGGTAGCTTATATTAAACTAGGTGTAATTTATCTTAGGTCCGATAAATTATACGGTGATTAGGGGAATAAAAGTAAAGAATTCGAGATTATAATAAAAGAAACCTATACTTATTATAGAAAAAAGAGTGTATAGTAGTATATTTCTATAATATCCCCGTAATTAGGCTTACTTATAAATATAATAAAGAATAAATATAGGGAAAAGTGTTCTAGTCGGGGAAATAAGTCTAGACAGGGTTATAGTACTTCTAATTAGGGTAATAAAGGTAAAAGTTTAAAAAGGAAACGGACTAAGGTAGTGGTTAGAAAGATGTATTTATAGGTTTACGCCCTTTATACTAGCATATATAGCGACTCTAGGTAAATACTAAGTGGATAAGAGGCTTAGCTCTATATACCCTTAGCACTAAGACTACACGCTAGCCTCCTAATAAGTATAGGCTTTAATAGTAAAGGAAATCAGGGAAAATGATAATAAGGAACGCAATATAGCTTACTAGTATAATCCTCGTACTCACTTAGGTTAAAGTCTAGGCACTATAGAATCTATACCTTAACGGTACTAGACTCCCTTACCTTTTTTAACTCTTCCTCTAGCTTTGTATTCTACTCCCCTAATAACGTTTTTAGTCTCTCGGAGTAGCGTAAAAGACTATTAATAGTATAATTAGGGGAACTAATATTATCCTCGGCCCTAGTATCTTCCTTAGGGTCCTCGCTAGGTAAAAGGGGTACTTCGGTGACTTTTTCGGTGTTAAGCGCTCCTCGAGTAGGGTATATAATCTTAAGCTCCTCGCTATAGTCTTATTTAAGTATAGTCTAGTCCTTAGGCTCCTAGTGCCTATTATCGTTTTAGATAAATTTCTCTAGGCGGTTAGCAGTAAAAGTAATCCTTTTTAATTCTTTCCTAATAAGAGTCTTAAGGATATAAGACTTATTATCGTGATTAGCCTTCTGGATACGATATAGGCCGTTTTATCGGTAGTCGAGCTTAGCCTTACGGCTAATATCAATTGCTTTCTTAGTATCGTGAACTCGTATAAGATTCTTAACATATAGTCTTTACTTACGAAGTACCCGGGCACAGCTAGTGTTAATATAGGCTATCTATCGCCCTTATTATTTAGTAACTATAGTAATAGTGATATATCAGTTAGTATTAGTAAAAGCCCCTAACCGAAGTATTACCTTATCCTTAGAGGTTTTAACGCGGCCCTAGTCTAATACTCTCTAGGTTAGGCAGGTCGTCTTAATTAGGGTAATAGCCTTATAGCCGTGTAGAAGGAAGAAAGGGGTATAGCTATTAAAAGCTCTTACCGTTATACGGTTAGGGAAAAGGACTATCAGGAGGATCTCGTAAAAGGCTTTAGGGTAAACCTTTAACTAAATAGATATAGCGTAGGTAATAGCTTTATACCTAACCTTATTAAGGCTATTGGCGCGGGGGTAAAAGGCTAAGGCGAGCTTTTAAAGAATCCTATAATAATAGTTTAGCTCGATTATATAACCCTTATTCTCTAGACCTCTATCTATAAAGAGGATTATATAAAGCCTTTACTTACAGATTATATCTTCTCATAGGAATAAGATAATAGCCATTAACGTGTTTTTCTTTAGTAGTTAAGCCTTAACCTAACATATAAATATATACCAGGCCTTTATAAGATACTACCCTTAGAGATATTAAACGTTTAGGCTAACCTAGGTAAAAGGGAAGGCGGTTTCGGGTAGGCTTATAGCGATTAGGGGATCCTTTTAGGAATGACTACGGCGGGCCTAGTATTTAGAATAGGACTTAATAAACCTCTAAACACTCTTATAGATAGTATCCTAGAAGTAGTAAGCGGCGAGGCGGTAATAAGTACCCTACCTTCCTTAGTATCTGGATTTATCGTAGGCTCTCCTAATTAGGTTAACTTAGGTATCCTTATCGTTAATCTAGCATTTAGGGGTCGAATCGGCCTTAGTTACTCGGGTCTATAATAGTCTATCCTTAAGGAATGCACGGGTAGCTTTATCGAATTATTTCTCGACTTCCGTGAAGAAGATTCTATTATCTATAAAGTCGTCTAGGTCTCCTTCGGTATTAATATTAGTCTAATTTAAGGATATTCCGGCTATCCGGGAGAGTTTATCGGCTATAATATTCTTAGATCCTTTAATATACTTAACGTCGAAGTCAAAAAGCCGGATCTAAGCGAGCTATCGGGTAATCAGGGTATTAAGGATATTAATAGTAGATCCTTTTAACTAGGATAGGAGGGCTTAGGTATTAGTTTTAAGGATAAAGTAAACCCTATAAAGGTAGTTACGTAGGCGCTAAAGGGTCCTTAGGACTCCCCTTAGCTCTAGCTTACTAGTATTATAGACCCTTTGTATAAGAGACTAATAACCGCTTTTATATCGTGCTATAGCTCTTGTATCCTTAATATACTAACCGAGGATTTTACTCTATCTATCTATACTAGCGTTAATAATAATATAGATAACTCCTAAGCCTTCGGCGTACTAAAAAGTAATTAGGATAAGGGTAGTAGTACGGGCTTTCTTAAGGGCGTTTATAGTATATTATTAAGGCTTCTCCTACTGAAAGGCAGTATTCTTCCGTAGTAGGTCGGTTAAGGGTCTAGGGATAATAACAAACTTATAAATCTAGACTCGGTAAAAGGTAATAAGACTAAGGAATAAATAAACGTTAAAGACTATACCATACCTTTCCTACTCTTAGACCTTCGCGATCTTAGCCTACTTAGAAGAATAACTGTTAGTACCGTAAATATAGCATACGATAATAGCTGCTTTCTAATACTACTAGCTTTTAATACCTACGATAATACCTCTAGCTAGCTCTACGTTAAGAAGCACTTTATCGATATTAGCGATATACTTAGCTATAAAACGGCGAATTCCAGGTCTAATCTGGGTATCCTCGTAGGTAGTCATCGGTCCTTTTACTATAATATCGTTAATAAAGGGTCTATAGTACTAGGGAATAAGGTTATAAAGGATACGGGTTATAATACGTATAAACTAAGCCACTAAGTTAATAACCCTCTAAGGACGGGTATATCCTCTAAAGAGTCTAATAATAGTCGTAAAGGTAGTTAGGTCCTAAGACTCCTCGTTAAGGGTAACCTAATTATAGCCGGAGAAAAGATCTAAAAGGGATATAAGCTTATATATAGCGAAATCCTCGGAGAACTCGTCGGCTCTAGGCGGTATAAAAGTATCTTAAAGGGTTACTACGTTAATTTTAATAGCTGAGTTAATAAGCCGTATATTACCGTCCTTTTTCTTAACTAGGAACTAGGGGTTATAGTAGGCTATATAGCTCTCCTCGATTATACCTTTTTTAAGGCGGTCCTTTATTACCTGCATACCTATAGACTCTAGAGTCTTAGGGATAGGGATCCCCTTTACCTAGCACGCCTTATAAGGAACCGCCCGAATCTTCTATAAAGGGGCTACCCGTTCGTTAAGGCGGTTATACTTAGTCTAGTCCTACGTAATAGCTACCTCGCGGTTTAGGAGGACCTGTATTAGGAGCTCCTTTCCCTTAGGGGTTAAGTAGTCGATGGTCTTTAGAATAGCATTAAGTCTTTCGGGTATAAAGCGCGAATAGGGTATAATTTTAGAAAACTTTAGTATAATTAGGCTAACGAACCGCTTATCTTCTAGCTCCTAGTCTTCCTCTTTAATTTCTATAAGGATATTCTTCTTTTAGTAGGGGTCTTTATTAAGGACACTTCTATTAAACAGAACGTCCTTAAGAGGGTAAACCTTAAAAGCCTTAGGCTTCTATATAATAAAGACGCTTTTAAGATTAGAGGGATAGTACGCTTCTTTAATAAGATCCTAGGACTTCCTCCTTTTAGGCTACTATAGCCTCTTCGTCGTAACCGCGGCTATACTAATTATACTATGCTCCTTTTTCTTTAAAGCCTTAAGCGCTCTTATCTAGGAATTATCCTACGTTATCCGGTCCTTCGGAAAATATAAGACTAAGAGGCTATTAGGGGACTTAGGCTAATAATAGTATAGAAAAGTCGAAAAAGACACGTAGTTAGTATAAATTAGTTATTATTATATAGTCGTAGTTATTATATAGGGAGCCTCCACGATATACTTTTTATATCCTCGGCCCTAATTTAGTGGTATCGCCCTTAAGGCTATATAAACTCCCTTCATTAAGGGCTTTACCTCCTCCGTAAATAGGACGGCTATTAAAGCGGTAGTATCCTTATTATCTAAGTAAAAGAAAATATTCATATCGCTTTTCTTCTCCTCCTTTTCCTCCCTTACCCCCTAATCGGGCGAACCGCCAATCCTATCATTACTTAATATTAAGGTAACGGCCCCGGACTAACTATAAGGGACGCCGTCCTCCCCCTATTATCTAATACTTAGATCGATTAAATCCTCCTCCTCTTAACGCTTCTCCTGCTCTTTAAACTTAGGTTAGCTTTATTTATAAGGCCGGTCGTTAACCTATTCTTTACTAGCGATAAGGACGATAATACGGGTATCCCCGTAAGTAAAGTCTATATCGACTTATCCGTCTTTATAGGTAAAAGAAGTATAACTATTAAGTACCAATAGTAGGCTAAGAAGTATTCTAGGTCCTATCCCCTTAATTACTATAAAATAGATTGGCCTATACTAGTCCCCGACCTAGAGGTGCTTTTCTAGATATCCCGTATAGTTTACCCTATCTATATCGTTAATTCCCTTAATCGTGATATTACGTTTCCCGATACGGCTCCGTAATCCTAGCTTTTCTATAAGGTCTAGCCGGATAGTATTAAAGATAGCTCCTATATTAGTAACTACGTAAAAACGATCCTTTATAAGGTAGGCCTTAACTATTCGCTTAGTTAGGCTAACCCGTATCGTTATATACTTAGTGTAAATAGTAGGAGGCTTTAGTTTATTAATTATTAGGGCGGGTGTAATAGATAGGGTATTATCAGACGTAGGGGTAATAGTTATAGTGTTTATAAACTCTATAAGACCTTCGGGTCCTAAGGGTAGGGAGTCTATAAAAAAGGTCTTTTTAGGGGTTAAGCGGATAACTTTACGAGGCTTTACCTAGGTACCGATCGATCTTAGCGTCTCTTTATAGTCTGCAATGATAGGTCTATTAGTAAAGATGAAATAAACTATAGGAACCTTAACCTCTATCTCTAAAAGGTGCTTTAGCCTCTTTTCGCGGACCTTCTATATAATAGCCTCCTAGTTAAATAAATTAAGGGTATCCTTCTAAGCTAAGGCTCGCGAGGTAGGCCGGGTAATAGTCGAGGTGGTAGTAGATCTAGATATAAGGGCTATCGAATTCGGGGTTAGTCTGTTATTTATATCGGTATTATTAACTATTTCTATAACCCTCTAGGAGCTTTCCGGAGTCGATAGGGTCTATTAATTAGCCTAATTAGGTGAACTAGCAACTTTTAGCGTGGGTTTACTAATTCTACCACTCCTAGTAGTACGAAAAGAGTCCTAGGGGTTAGTCGAAGTATATCGAGATACAGACGTAGTATATACTCTAGTAGTAATAAAGTGAATAGATCCCGTAACCTTAGTGACTCTTAAGGCTTAAGTGGCTTAGTTAGCTTAACTACGCTAACCGGCCTACTACTTCTATGCCTACTTAACTATATACTTAATTATAAGCCTATTAGTCTCTATAGTCTTATAGGAGATGGTAGCGGGCTAGAAGGTCTTAATATAAAGGTCTATAAGTTCCTTAAATCGGCTATAAAGCTTAGTAGCTAGCTAATATAGTATAAGGCGTTAGTATAGCTAGTACTTATTAACTCGTAGCTTACTCTTTAAATAGGTTACCTAGGTACCATTCTTATCTATAACTAAATACTCAGAGAATTACTACTTAACTAGGTTATAGGCGTTATCGTGGATTAGGATAGAGTAGTTATCTCTCCGATACCCTTCCTAGCCATAATAGTAGTAATAAGCTAGAGGGGGCTAGCCGTTATTCTAGGCACCTCTCTGCTATCCTTGGCGGTTATCGTGTTACTAGGTCGGGCGGTTATCGTTATATCGGTTATTATATCCAGGGCGGAGTCCTTTATAGAAAATCTCCTTAGTATACTAGGCGTTATTAGGCTAGTAACCGGTATTATTAGCCTAATCAGGGGCGGCGAAATACACTAAAGTAGTTATCGTAGGCTAAGGGGGGTGCTTAAGGATAGTATAAAAGGCGTTTTTTAGATTAGACTTTAAAATAAGAAGGGCTTAAACTTTGTTCGTGCCTATCCTCTTCAATAGGGCGAGTACCTAGGTAATAATACCCCTAACGCCTTTAGCTTTATTATAAATAAGGGAAATAATATACTTCTCGGGGAGGTCGGTAAGCTTATCTATATCCGATTAGAAGGCTATAGACTCCTAGACTATAATAGGCCGCCTTAATATCGTAGGCTAGAAAGCGGTACTCCTAGGCTAATGAGATATAGCTATACCTAGTATAGTATCTCTATCTATAGGTTTATCCTTTACTTCCTAGATATCCGTAGACTACCCGCGTAGTATTTCCGAAAGCAGCCTATAGCTCTTAACTATGTTTCTTAAATTAGTGCCTCGGATCTTAAGCTTATTAGCGATAAATATATAGATATCGTTATATTGAATAGTAAGGATAATACTGTAAAGCTCGGAGTCCTTAATAAAAGTGCCTTAAACCCGCTCGGCCTTAGCCTTCTAGATAGGACTTTACTATAGGAAGTCCTTAACCTAATAAACGCTATTAATCTTATACGTTTTTTTTTTTTTTTTTTTTTGATTCATTACACGTATACAGCCCTGAAGCTATGGCGCGGCGCCTATCGCCCTAAGGGCTAGAGGCTATTAGAAGCTAGGTACAGTAAAATAGAGCGTATTAAACAAAGGAAATCCTCCGTAACAATCTGCCTAATAAAGCCTAATAGGTAAAAAACCAAAGCAAAATAACTAGACCGCAGGGATTGTGGTTTACGCCCTATACCACTCTGCGGAGGCTATTTTAGCAGCTAAAAGGTAGGCCTATCAGGCCTATATTCCTTTTTCAGTACTAAATAATAGCGGCAGAGATAGTGGTAAGCCTACTAGGGCTTCCCGCAGGGCTCTTCGTTCATCTTTATAAAAAGCGCAGGAAAGAATAAGGTGTGCTGTATCCTGTATAGGGGAGCAGGGATAGGAATAGCGGTCGTTAGCGCAGTTTTACGTCCTTTTTTAGTGGCTTTTTAGGTATCCGAAGCCGGTTTTTAACTGCGTAAAAGCCGATTTTACCCACCTAGGGCCTTATATTAGTAGTGGTTTTCGGGAGAAACGGAGGTTATCGCGGACTAGTCGCCGATATAGGCGGCCTAATCGAACCGATATACCTCTTTTCTCCTCCTCCTCTTCGTGATTCTATAGGGTTTTCTAGTGTTAAATAAGGGCTTTATTTACCCGGCGTTTTAGGTGGCTAAGGGTAACTAAGCTAACGAATTTAGTAGCTTTTTCGGGGTTTAACGGCCCTTTAGCTACCTTATCCGCTAGTGCGTTCCCTTCTATCCCCACGTGCGAGGGGCACCACGACACAGAGACCGACGTGCCTAGTTGTTTAAGGCGTGAAATAAGGTCTTTAGCTTCTATAGCCTACTATAAGGTGCGCTGAAGCTTTTAAATAGCGGCCTAGGAATCACTAAAAATATAGTACTCTAGGGGCCTCGGCGTCTACTCTAGGGCAGCGTAAAGGGGCTGGAGAATAGCGTATAATTCAGCGTCCGCGACTTCGGTAGCGGCCCCTAGGTTAAAGCCTATAGCTTTATAGGGCCTTCCGGTATTAGTCCACTGTATCACAGCGGCTATAGTCTATAAGGGTCCTCTAGAGGGCCTAGTAGGGTGGCCTAGGGAGCCGTCGGTATACAAAATAGCAACCTATTCCCCTAGGCCTTATTGTATTTCAGCGAGGGCTTCGAGGTGGGCTATTTTCTAATCGAGGGTATTAGGGCCAGGGCCAGGGCTAGGGTTAGTGGCTATAATAGGCCGGTCTTTCGGGGAAAAGGGCCTTAGATCCGCTCAAGGTTCCGAAGCCTAGGGGGCCTTCCACCTAGCCGAGGGGCCCTCTATATCCTAAGACTAACCTATTAAACCCACTATTTCTAGGCCTAGCCTGTATACCTGTGTGGTAGGCTATAGGTTCTAAAGAAGGGTAAGGTTGTTTCCGTCTCCTAGGAGCTAGCGCTTAATAGGGTGCTTTAGTAGGAATTTTAAGGTCCTAAAGGCATAAAGCCTATTAGACCTAGTTAACCGAACCGCCGCTAGGGGTACTAATACTTTAAGTTCTAGAGGCCGTAAAGGGGCCCCCCTAAAAGCGCCTAAGGCCCTAACTAGAGCGCCGTATTATAGGCGCTCTAGGCTACGAGGTGTTTTTTCGGTGATTTAGGGTCCTACCAGAGCTACGAGCCAAAATCAGCTAGGCAAGCTATATAGGCTATATATAGCTACCGTAGAGCCTTAAGAAAAGCCCCTCTACGAGCTAGCTATCCTGTATAACCTATTTAGGGCCCCAGAAGCTGAATTTAGGCGTTTCTCGATATAGAGTTTAAAGGATAGCTTAGGATTAAACCAGACCCCTAGCCACCTAATACCACCTAACGTGGGTTTAACTAGGTGTCCCCCTATAGTAACTAGAGTATCTTCTTTAAAGCGTATTCGATAGAAGTGAATAAGCTCTGTTTTTTCAGGGGTTAAAAAGGACTTAGTTAACTTTTACTACGTCGAAAAGGGAGGTTATGGCTTTTTCTAGGGCTTTATAGTTTTTCCTAGTCGACGTAGATACTATAGATAGCTAGAAATCGTCGATATAGGATAGCTAAAGGCCCTGGAAACCCGGCCCGCTATAACCTTCCTAATATAAATTAGGAAAAGGATAGGGGAGACCGGGGAGCCTTATAGAACCCCTATATTTAGGGGAGTGAGCTACTAAACCTGCCCCTCGAAGGATAGTCAGATACGCCTGTTTTCTGTAAAAAAGGCTACCCATTTAACTAGGTTCAGGGGTAGTTATAGTTCTTAAAGGGTCCTAAGTAGCTAAGGACGGGCGACGTGATCGAAGGCTCTATTAATATCCAAAAATAGCGTACAAGTTACCGGGTTCTAGCGTGATTTACGCTATTTTTCGATACAGTAGACGAGGAGAAGGGCCGTATCGATAGCACAGCGTTATTTTCTAACCCCTATTTAACTAGGGTATAGAAGGTCGTCGCGAGTATTAGCTATAAAGCTAAGCCTAGCAGCTATAACCCTCTCGAGAACTTTAGGTAAGCAGTTTAGGAAGGCTATAATCCTATAAGACTTAGGATTAGAATAATCCTTCTTCCCTGGCTTTAGTAAAACGACCCCTAGGGCTTCGTTCTAGTAGGTAGGGTAGTAGCCTACTAAAAGCAGGGCTAAATAGGCTTATAAAAAGGACCCGGGGATAACGTTATAGGCCTGCTAGATCGGGTTTAGACTAATCCTATTAGGCCCTAGGGCTTTTCCCTTAGTAGCTCCGAATATAGCACGCTGTAGTTCGGTAGCCTAGAGGCTAGGCTACTCCCACGGTCTTCTAAGGCCCTTACTGCGTGATCTAGTCAGGCTCTAGGGGCCGTTCAAAGGGTAGGAGGGGCCTAGGTCCCCTAAAAGACCTATAAATACAGGGGCTTTAGGGGCGTTAGTAGCGGAAGAAGAAGAAGAAGAGAAAGAGGAAGAAGAAGAAGAAGAAGAGGAAGAAGAAGAAGAAGAAGAGGAAGAAGAAGAAGAAGAAGAGAAAGAAGAAGAAGAAGAAGAGGAAGAAGAAGATGAAGAAGACGGTGCGAGAAAAAGGGTGTGAAGTAGGGCGTTATATTTATCTTCGAAGGCGTAGGCCTTCTGCTTCGTAGGCGTTTAAATCGGTGGGATTTTCGCGTTAAGGCCGCTTTTCCTAGAGTTATAGGCCTTAAAGATTTTAGGGCCTTCGGTATAGGCTAGGAAGGCCTCCTAGTGGTCGTGTTTTGCTATTTTAACCGCCCGGTAGTAGGCGTTTTAAGCTTCTTTCTAAGAGGGCTTCTAAAGGCGACTAGGTGGCCGAGGCCCCCTTTTTTACCTTTCGAAAAGTCCTAAAAGCCCTATTAGCTAATTTTCGTAGGGCTTTTAGCTCTTTAGTCCACCACGGCTTCGAACGCCCTACTATCCGAAGCTTAGGCACTAAAGCCTTAAGCACTAGGGTAATAGTAGCCGAAAGGTAGCGGCCTAAAGAATCCTAGTCCGAGGCGTTAATAGCCTATTAAATATCCTAGTCGAGGCTAGGTACTAGGCTCTTTAGGGTGCTAGAAAATAGGTCCTAATCTGCTAGCTTATAGTTATAAGCCGGCGGGAGGGACCTATTTATAGGATCATCAGAGTCTAAAATAGTAGCCGAAAGGAGGATAGCGCGGTATAGAGAGGTAGTATTTTCGATATATTTCCACATATGGAAGTGGAGATAATCGAAGCCGGGCGTGTAAAACGCTAGGTCTATAACCGACTCTTAACAAAGAGTAGACCTAAAAAAGGTCCCCCCATTTAGGTTAGCTTCTTCAGAATCTACTAAATAGATCGCTCCGAGGCTATCTAACTAGTCTACTAAAGCCTAGGCCCTAATAGAAGCCTAGTTAGTAGCAGCTCTATTCCACTGCTAGTGGTTTCTATTAAAGTCCCCTATAATAAGGGGAGCCTTAGGGATCTATAGGCCCTATAGTACTCGATCCTCGGTCTAGAGCCGGCTTCTAGGGTCTAAAAAGGAGGGGAATGAAGAAGAAGAAGTGGAAGAGGGAGAAGGGGTAGGGCTAGGGGGCCGCCCTCGGCCTAATATTTCGGGGTCCTATTCTATCTAATTATAGACGTGTAGAATATAAAAGGTCTATAGATAATAAACCTCTATAATCTACGCGTCTATATCGTCTACAAGGTCTTCGCGGTGTGGAAAATCGATACTAGAGCCCTTTCTTATATAAGTAAGGACCCTAGGCTTAATAGGGAAGAACTAGGTTTTTTAGGATATAGGCGTAACGATATAGAAAGCAGGGTAGTTCCGAATAAACCACACTTCTAGTATCGAGACGTAGGCTAGTTCCTGAATAAGGACTATATTAGCCGAAGCCTCTAAAGCCTATTTTAGGATAGCCTTTTACGCCGGGGCCTATTTATCGACGTTATATTAAGTAAACCGGATATCTTTCGAACTAAAAGCCCCTTTATTTATTGAATTTAGGGTTTTATAGCTTAAAAGACCTTATAGTCCCTGCTAAAGGGGGGGTGATCTCCCTCGCAGTTATAGCACTTATAGGTCTTATACTCGTAGTCTCCGTATTCTTTATACTCGTTATAGTAATAGTATTCCTCCCTATAGCCTTTATCGGCATAGATAGGGCAGGAAACTAGGCCTTTATAAGTCCCTCGAGTATACCCGAATTTCCAGTAATTAGAGCACTAGGTTTTAGGGGTTATAGGCCTATGTTTAAAGACCTTTAGCCGCTAACTAGCTATATAAAGCCCCTATTGTAGGCAGTACTTCTATTCTTCAGTGGAGGGTATAGAAATAACCACTATACCGTAAAACGCGTTTAGAGCCCCTAGCCACTAAGGCTTCCCTACTACCCTAATAGGATTAAAGGTGCCGATTTTAGTAGCTAGGTCCTATAGGCCTAGGCCCTATTATAGGCTTCGGTTTAGAGCCTCTTACGGCGGTATAGACGGATCGGGTAAAGGGGTATCGCTACCCCTAGCCCTAAAGGCTTTAGAAGGCACCTATTTAATAACTAGCTTAAACTAGTCGCCTACAGGCTAGGGGGGCTAGAGAGGGAGGTTTAGCTCTTTAAACCACTAATTCTATAAGTCTAGGAGCTATTAAACGCTGTATTTCGGCCCCGGGGTAAAAATAAGGTTCCCGTTAGTCGACCGGCTAATAGCCGTAACTGCAGGGAATTTTAGGGCGCTATTAAGCTTATTCCGAAGCGCGAGGGGGTCGAAGTTTTCCCTAGGAATCGCTGCCCCTGCCGTGGGTTATAGAATAACCTTAGAGACCTTTTTAGGGTCTAATAGGTGGGGTGCTACAGGGAGAGGGGCTAATAGGGCTAAAGCTACCGAAGCCCCTAAAGTAGGGGCCTGGGTAGGGTCTTTTTTCCCCTTTATAGCCTCGCTATAAAGGGGTTTAGGCTATTCTGTAAGCCTATGAACTACCTAGGCTAGTTCGTCGACCTTCTATTCGAGTATAGAAGGCTAGGGTTTCGGGGTACCGTTAATAGTAGATTTAAGCCCTACGGATAAGGCTTTAATCTAGGGGGCAGGGTTAAGGGTATAGGCCTGTTAAAGCAGCTAAAGGGCCTATTAGAGTAGTTCCTTAGCCTATGCCTTACTAGCTAATCTAGTCGACTTCTAGGGCTCGGCCGAGGTTTCTCTAGGGGCTTTAGCTATACCAGGGGCCCTTTTAGCCTATTTAGAGCCTAAGAGACTCGGTTTTTTAGCAGGGGGGCCCCTCGAGGCAGGGGGGGCCCTAGAGGGCGTTTCGAAAGCGCCTTCGGCTTCCGAGTCCGAGGGGAATTCGATTTGGGTCCTACAAAAGCGTCTAGGAGTAGGCATAGAGGGGCTAAAGTGTCTTTTCGAATTTAGGGGCGTAGCGAGGGTTACATCCTCTATATTAGAGGTATTACCTATATCCACCTCCCCTAGGCCGTTTATAGTTATAGGGGCCTTAAGAGGGGGGTGTTAGGGCCGTTAGGGGCGTTATTATGGCTAGTGTTGTGGCTGGTGGGTTGTTGTTTATGGCGTTAGGGCTGGTTAGAGGTCGGGGGTGCGGCTCTGCGCGGCTAGGCTTGCTGCTTTGTCAGCGTACGCGCACGGGCCATATCAGACTTTTCCCCCGCACACGCGGGAGCCGTAAGCCCATTTCCAAGCATTTTCGCACTTATAATACGCCTCAATTAGCACTTGCGCGATACAGGGCTATAGATAGGAGTATAGAGCTTGAAAAGAGCTATCGATTAATATAGTTTTTGAGTGGTTTAGGGCGTTTGCGCGTAAAACGTAGGTCCCCCCACGTGAGTTATAAGGGAGTGATCTTATACGTCTTATATTTCACCCGATGCTAATAAACCTTATAAGAGAAGTTAAGTTAGTAGTCTGGATCTAGATAAGAGTACTTCTTAACGAGCTTCTTCACTAGATTAGACTAATCACCCTTAGCGCCTTAAACCTCTTTAACTGGGCGTATAATAGCAGGACGAATAGCCGTATCCGTGTATAGCTTAATATAGGTAATCTTATCGGCTTTACTAAAGCGGCTAAGCTTAGTATAGTTATTATACTGCTAAGGAACGTAAAGAGGGACTTACTATTAAAGCGGGGAGCTCTAGTAGCGAGGGGATTTAGGGGTGCTCTTAATATAGTAGTAATAGGGGGTAATACTTGATTAACCTCGGCCATTACACTCTCTTCGTCACGGCTTATTAGAGTCTATAGTAGCTTAATTAGGTCTTTAGCGGCAGCTAGGGGCTGCTAGCACTTAGGGGTAATAGTAGTAGGAGTGTTTAAAGCGGGCTAGATAGTAAAGGCAGGCTAGGCAGGGGTAGTAGTCGATTTATAGGCAGGGGTAGATCTAAAGGCTAATCTAGGGGCAGTAATAGGGGTAGTGTTAGGGGTAGTTATCGAAATAGTAGTCGGAGCCGTGGCGGATATAGTAGTTAGTCTAGGAGCGGGCGGAGGTAAGGCCGTAGCCCTGATATCGTGGTTCCCCTAATAAAGGGTAGTAGAAGTGGCGGGTGTGAGAATAAGGGGAATAGCCGGTAAGGGAGCCTTATCGTCGGAGTCGCTAATAACGATAACGGGGGTAGGCTCGTAATACTAAGTCTAAGTATCTATAGTGTTTTAGGTATAAGTGCGAGGGGGTAGGCGAATAATAATAATAGGGTTAGGGCGTTTAGGGAAAGGTTCTTTGAACTAATCATTTAGCGAGAAGATTCTATAAGTATTTTAGATACTAGCTAAATTATTATATATATTATCTTATCTTAATAAGAGTAATAAAGTCTTTAATAAAAGGGCGGTCCTAGGATTTACTCCGTGATATTTGTCTTCGGGGTTAAGCTTTTCTAACTCACCTTAAAGGAAAAGACCTTTTATAATTAGGAGATTACCTATTAGTAAAGGGACTATACTCACGGATATTAATATTAGTAATATTATACGCTAAGTCTTATAAAGATGTATTATAACTTACTTACGGGGTCCGTAAAGGTTTTATCTATTAGATTATCGGGTCCTTATATAAGGCCTTATTATTTCGTTCCTATACTCGGTATTAGTCTTTTCTTTAGTTTATCAGGGGTTTATTACGCTAATCCGTGTAAGCTACTCTCGGCGGTCTTATCCTTTCTTCGCTATTATACGAGAATCTATTTTAATTAGTAGTAGGGGTTATAAGCCCCTTATCGAGTCTATTCTATATCCGGAATCTAACTCTATTATAATCTAATCGGTTTCTTCTGTTCCTATAGTTACTACCTCCGCGGTGGCGGGGCTTATAATTACAAGTGCTAAAGGTGCTTCCTATCTTACCTATATAGTCGTTTCTTTTTCTCTAAATCTATTAGGGTAAATATCCCCTTAGTCTTAAAGCGTTAAATCCTTCCTTAGTTATTATCTTTATATTCTTTAGCGGTCGTTAACTAATAGTCCATTTAGGAGGGCCGGAACCTCCCTCGAGCGCCTTTATTACTTTAATTAGGGTTAGAATACTTTGGGAACGCCGAATAAATCCGCCTCCGAGTACTATATTATAACTAGATAAAGACGTAGTGGTACTAGATCGTTAAGATAAAGATTAGATAAAGAGGTTAGTCTAGTAAAACCACGATATATAACTAAAACATAACTAATACTATTATAACCTTTAGCGAAGAAGTAGATCGGTAGTCACTATTCTGATTAGGGTACCTTAACCGTAGAATATGTAATTACAAAAGAGGATGATAAATAAATGATAATCCCTTGATAGGATTATCCTGAGCCTGTCCTTAATGTATATATAGGCAGTGGATCCGGCGGCCTTGAAAAGGGGGGTTATATAACAGTCTGCCGAAACCACTCTAAAGCCGTATCTACGCGGTTATATCACTAGGTATTAGTTATCCTTGGATTATAGCCTATTATTACTCCGTTTATTTCGATAATACATAGGAATAGATAATTAGCAGGTACGTTTCGATATCCAGCAGGTAAAATATAAATATACAGAGATAAGCTCCTTTATACATAAACAGGCTACTACTATCGGGGTCCCGGGTACGTAGGTATAAGCTATAATATTTACGCGTAGCTCTTAATTCCCTCGTAGCCTTATATTATACTACCTTACCTACCTTACCTACCTTACCTACCTACCTAACCTACCTAACCTACCTATATTAACGCCTCTATCGACGCCACGATTAATAATGGATTTAGAGCCCGGCGACCGCCTTTACGCCCCCCCCCTCCCTCTAGCCTCGTTTTTATATCCAGGGAAGAGGCAGAACGGCTATTCGGTCTTACGCGTTCTCTAATAGATATAGCTTCGTTATCGCCGAATAGTATCCTTATAAGGGCGAGGCTATACATGTAACGTATCGCTATAGAAAAGGCGGAGCTTTTTAGGCCGTTAACGTCTTCGATACCTATACCACTAAGCGCCGTAAAATAAGCTCGTAGATAACTAATTACCCTTTCCGTATATCTATTAAGGGCAGAGATAGGCCATAGGTTATGTAACCTATTAATAGTAGTGAGGCCTTTACTTATAATCACGGCTTTCTTAAGGCATCTTCCTTTCTATCCTTCCAAACCTCCTAGCTAGTAACACGTAAAGATAAGGTCGCTACTATATAGAATAGCCGTATTCGGCCCTATTAGATTATAACGAAGCTTTATAATCCTAAAGTGGTAGAGGGGGGACCTCTTAAGGATATCTCGAGTCGAGATATCCTTAACCCACTTAGCCGATACCGATATAAAGAACTAGCTAGCTATACCCTACTCTAGTAGCTCTACGAGGTAAGTATATACGTCCCTTCTTTATATCTAACTATATACTAACTATATAGTAATTAGAGAATAATACTAAGTACTTTTACCGCGATTTAAAGGACGAATAAGGTCGAGTAAAGTGCTTGTTTCTTACTTCCCGCTCTGCCTAAAAGCTCCTTAAATACTTTCCTAATATACTAGTATTCAATTATACCTATAAGACTAATAGGTTTAATATACTCCTACTTAATATATACGGTATATCGCTATTACGCAAGGCGTTCTAGGGTTATTTATGTCTTTATCGATAGCGAAAAAGAGGAATAATACACGTAGGCTTTTAACTACTTAGCTAAATACCTTAGCGAGAGATTCTCTTTCCCGCGTTACTTTATTTCCGACCAGGAGCTAGCCCTAATAAATGTGTTAGATAACTAGTAAAAGTTAAGATATATTCCCTATATTCTATACCTCTAGCACGTTAATATAAATATCCTTGCTAAGTATAAGTAGTATTTTCCGAAGCTAATAAAGGTCGGTAATATAATTAAGTGCTACCTAATCTATACTACTTTCCCTAAGGCCTAGAACGCCTTAATTACTTATAGCTGGGAGGATAAATTCACGAAATAACTTAGAGAGTTTTAACGCTATAGTAAGCACCTAGCTCTTATAGTTAATTACGCTATAAAAACTTAGATTAGCCTATTTAAGGAGAAGATTATTCGTTACTAGGTTAATTACTAGCCTTACTTTAGCCACTCCACGACTTCTATTATTAAGGGGTCGTATACTAGCCTTAAGTTATTCCTTTATAGCTCCTCGGGCGACCTAGTAATAGTATTCCGTAACCTATGTCTTTTCTAGCATCACCAGAGCCGGGAGCTTCTTATCAGAGGTCTTTAAGAATAAATAGGGTATAGTTTTTTATGGGGGGGATTCTCTTTAGCTTTATTAGACAAAAGGTTATACCCTAAGCTCTATAGAAGATCTATACTAGCCCTATTCTATTCTACGCTGCCTAGACCTGCCTTACCATTACGTACTTCTTATCTATCTATGTAGTAAGGAGCCGTTAACTTAATCGTCGATTCATCGATACTAGTAGTAGAATCGTGGTAAGATAAATACGATGATTCCTGGCTCCGAGACTCCTAGACCCTTTAATCCGATAATTATACGCGGAAAAGGCCGCCTAAAAGGCGTCGTTAAAATATCTGATTTAAGTTATAAAGAAGGCTATAGTAAGACTAGCACGAAAAGGGCTTTATTAGATTTCGATGTTATATAAGCAGAAGAGCGTCGCGAAGTAACTACCCTCCTACCTTTACCGGCGTCTATAGATCTAGCTACGACGTTTAAGCCTGGAATATAAGCCCTAAGGCGTAGCGCCCGTATTTTTAACGACGATTTTAAGGAAGAGTCTTAAGAAGAGGAGGAAAAGACTAAGGTTAATCTGACCGATTATCGCGAGGGCGATATTTCTGCCTACTTTAAGGGTTAATCAGATAAAGACCTATATCTACGTAAGGTAATAAAGAGGGCGATTACGGACGCTGCTCGGGAACTAATAGAACTTAATAAGATAGTAATTTAAGGCTATTTACTTACCTAGGTTAGTTACTCTTTTGCTTTATAAATACACTGAATTAAGAGCTACGCGTAAATATTATAGCTTATACCTATACACCCGGGACCCCGATATTATTAGGCTGTTTGTATATAAAGGAACTTGTCTCTGTATATATATATTTTACCTGCTGGATATCTAAACGTATCTGCTATTTATCTATCCCCTAAAATATATAGCTATCCTTAGATATCAGACTATACTAACTTTGGCCCGGAGGTAGTATAGGTAATAATATATAAGTACGGATAAGATATATTACCAGTGTAAATTTTATATAAATATATATAAATGAGATTTAATTATACTTTATATCTATATCTGTCTATACTAGGAAAACCAAGAAGTCCTGGTCCTGAAATACGCTCACGGATACTGCTGCTATGGAAGAGGTCCTGCTGTATAGGAGAGGTCCTGCTATAGAAGAGGTCCTGCTATAGAAGAGGTCCTGCTTTGTGGAAGAAGTCAGCTCTTCGTCACGATATCGTGGAGGGAATCTACCTATATATTATTATAGAAGAGGCACTGGTATTATAGAAGAGGTACTGCTATGTGGAAGAGGCACTACTATATAGAAAAGGTCCTACTATATAGAAAAAGTTAGCTTTTCGTCACGATATCATAGAAGAAATCTACCTACCTTTACTGCTATGGAAGAGGTCTACTATAAAAGAGGTCTGCTATAGAAGAGGCTGCTATAGGTACTAGAAAAAGATATATATATAACATAGTTACCCCTGCCCCCTTGCCCCTGCCCCCTTGCCCCTGCCCCCTTGCCCCTGCCTTTTAACGATAGCTTCGTGAAGTCGTATAACTTTAATAGACTAATAAAATCACTGTAAAGTGAAATTCCCGTACTTCCTATTAGTTAATAATTAAGGACTACTGTATATTAAAGGATAGAACGGAGATCAAGGATAATAGGGCTTTTCCAAGGATAACTAGGGGTTCTAAGCATAACTCTTTTCCTTATTTTCCTACTAAGGTACCTAAGGTAGGGTATGTTCTTTTTTCCTTCTTCCCTTCTCTTCCGACTCAATAATCACGACTCGGCCAAAATCCTGGATATAGTAGACGTCGGCATGCGCTTCAAACCCCCTTTCCGCGTCACATCGCGATGATCAACGCGATACTTGAGTTTCACGCCCATGGCTGCCAGCTCAACATCAAGGAATTTGAGCGCTCCCGGGACAACCACGATGGTTGTGTTGTCTCCGCCGACCCACTGGTTGCCCTGACCGTCTTCCCAGATTTCCCCCTCCGATTTATTACTCTCCAGCTCCAATGAGTCCAGCCGACGGGCACAGTTCCGGCAGCGGACTGTGCCGACTTGTTTCCTCTTCCCCACGAATGGCGATACAGTCGGCTGCACAGAGAGGAACGATCCGCAGCTCCGGCAAATCCAAGTTCGAGTATAGTCCGAACAGTTAAGCAGGCGGTCCTGCAGCAGGAATGCGGTGCCGTGGGCTAAAAGCGCGTCTCGTTCCATCTCTCCCACGCGAACGCCACCACCCCTCTTCCGGCCCTTAATAGGCTGACCCGTGGTCGGAACGATAGGCCCCGTCGTGCGGACCTGGTACTTGTCGTTGACCATGTGACGAAGCCGCTGGTAGTACACAACTCCGATGTAGATGTCAGCGGCAAACTCCTCCCCGGTAATCCCTGAGTACATGGGCTCATTTCCGTGAAAGTTATAACCAGCCTTCATGAGTTGGTGACCAAAGTAATCCGCAGCCGTATCTTCTTCGTTGAACTTGAACGGTGTTGAGTCCTGGGCAAGGCCGTGGAGTGCGCCCGCCTTGCCTGCTAACGACTCTACGAACATACCAATCGTCATTCGGGAGGGAAAGGCGTGTGGGTTGATGATAACGTCTGGTTGTATTCCCGACTCGGAGAATGGCAAGTCGACAGCCGGCCACTTTTGGGAGCAGACGCCCTTCTGACCGTGTCGTGATGAGAATTTGTCTCCAATAACGGGCGAGCGCGGCACGCGAAATTTGATGGACACAGTCTGCGCCGGCTCGGTGCCGTTCTCGTTTCCAATAAGACGAACTTCCTCAATGAAGGCCTGTTCTGAGTCCTTGTATTTCTCAAAGTGAGTACGGCCATCCAGGTTGGACAGCTTGCCGTCGAATTCCGCTGATACAGTGTGCCAAGCACATACCACGTCCCCTTCCTGCACCATGCGGCCGACGAACGGTAAGCCGTCTTCATCAAGAAGACCGCGATGATAGCCCTTCACCAACCCTCCCGGTGCAAACCCGAAGAGTTTCGTGACCTGCTTAGCCGTCCGACTCCTCGACTCTTCTTTGAGTGAGATCACCTTCGTCTTGTATATTGTTCCGTGACCGAAGCCTCTTTCGTCGGCTGACTTGTTGATAATCATGGCATCGTCCATGTCATATCCGGTGTATGATATAACCGCAACAATTGCATTGGTCCCGTTGGGGAAATTGTCGAACCCGTAGGTATTGTGCAGGGGAGACCTTACGATCGGCGTTTGGCCAGTCTGGAGCCTGTAGAGCTTGTTGTCCGTCCGATATCGCAACGCCGTTGCAGGAGTTCCCATCGTCTGCTTGCCCATCTGACATTGATACATGTTCCGAGGAGACTGATTAAAGTCTGAGAACGGTGTCATGTTGGCCAAGATAGAAAGCATGTTCGTGGGAGCAAACTCGACATGCGTTGATTCACCAGACACGATCTCTTCCTCTACAACAGCGATGGACATGTAGGGCTGCTCGTGGGGGCCCACAAAGTCTTCGCGCTGGAGCGGAAGATACTTCACAGGCCTTACCATACGCGCCGGCTTGGATGCCAAATAGATGCCGGGATAAGAACCTCCGTGCGATGGAGGCACATACCCGATCTCGAGATGGACAGCTACGCCATGAGTTCCTTCGACTTTCCAGTATCGAAAAGTGTCCGCGACCCGCCGAGATACCTGTGGCGTGCACCAACCAAGAATCCTACCGTCGAGCATGATAACTACACTCTCGTCGGTCGATGCAGATGAGCCGTCCACGGCCCCAAGGGCCGTCACGAGAGTAGGCAATGTTGAGACGTCGACCGCCTCGGTCATGATTTGGCACTTGTGGGAAAGATGATTCAGGAGGCCACACGGTGCACCATCAGGGGTGTGAACCGGGCATAGAAAACCCCAAGACTCCGGTAGCAGCTTCCTCACGGTCGTTGTTTTGAGTTCAGCGAAGAAAGCACCGCGGTGAATCATCCTGAAATGGCTGATGAAACGGAGAAAGTTGAGCTTCTCCGCCACGACGGTATACCCAGCCGTCTGCTGAAGATCCAAACCCGAAGGACTGGTCAAATTTCCTGTAGAGAGGAAGTACTCGAGTCCTGGACCAATGCCCTCATTGGCAAGCCGGAAAATGGTTGAGGGGAAGTCTTTAGCGAAATCCTGGGATGTGAAAACTCGGCTGGGGAACTTCCTGTGATACTCCCTAAGGGAAGCACGAACCGACGTCGCCAGAAACTCATCCAGGCGTTCCTTCAGGATCATTCCGTATAGGAAACCGCCGAGCAGCACTTCTTGGTTCTGCACCGCGTCCGGGTTGTCCACCGAACACTCCCCGGCGACCAGGGCATAGAGTTTGCGAATCATGAATACCACCATCTTGAACTTGTCGCCGTCCTGCCGCGGGATGACATGGACATTTCCGAGGTGGACAAGAACCACTCGCCTGAGAAACTCGGTGCCGGCATCGTAGTGCGACATCAAGTCAGAAACACCCAGAACAACTCGGAACTTCTCACCAAGATACGATCTCGTCTCCGACTTGCTATACAAGCCGTACGATTTGTATGTTCTCAAAAGGAGCTCGACTCGATCCGTGAGGAACGTGTTCTCCGCGGATTTGCTGCCCGGAGGGCCTATCAATCCCTCGAAGATTTCTCGATCATTCGTTTCCACGAGGGCTTTCAGAATCATGACAACCGGAACAAGATATTCGTTTTTCCTCCAGGAGAATCGGAAGGTGATGATGCCGTCACTCAAGTAATGGAGGACATTAGTCTGAGACGTCTCGTCGGGTCGAACAGAGCGGATGATGATGCCATAGGGGGTGTAACCGGAGCCACGGTTGGTAAAACTAGGTCGATATATGGCCATGGGAAAGTTTCGCCTGTTCACCTGCAGGAGACGGATAATCTTCTCAATGCCATTCACGATAAAATAACCGCCCAGCTCTTCTGCCTCTTCTTTTCTCTTTACTAACAGGTCGGGCGGGGTGTTCTCGAGGTGGCACCTGTTTGACTTGAAGGGACGTAAGTTTGGAGAACCCCCAAGATCGAGGTTCGACTTACTTTGACCATGATAGGCATAGAGCCCAGGTCTCGAGTGAATTCTTGCGGGTCGCCATCATTGATGCGATACTCGAATGTGGCAGATAATTTGCCCCGGTAAGTAACATGGCGTTCCCGGCACTCAGCTGGATACACATCCCTGTTCCTCGCAAATCTATTCGATGGAGGCAGCTGCGATTTATGTAGCGACACACTCTTATACTTGATCGTTAACCGGTTCCTTCGGTCTTGCGAGGTTTTGTCATCGCCGTCAAGGTATATCTTTTCGTCAATGTCGGCAAGGGCATGTTCGACCAGTGTTGGTTGGATATCGCTACGAAAAAGGGCATTGAAAGAATTGATGTGAGGGGCGACTGCTGCCTGCAAAGCAGGGTACGCTGTGTGATCCTTCGGGGGATTTTTGAAGATGTTCTCTCTGCGAATTGTGTTATACTCGTGATCCCAGGTGGTGTTAGTTGCTGAAGGAGCCATGTCGTTCGTTAGCCTGGGCTATTACAGTGGTTAGCGAAGGACGCTCTCCCGTCGGCAGTAAGAAGGAAGTGGAAGGGAATCAATCTGACTGCTCCGTACAGTCGTCGGTCGTCAGTCCCTCTTTCGAATAAGAAATGTCCGATTCTTCTCAGGGAGGGTGGCGAGTGGTGACGGGAGCAATGTGTGACGGATCCAAGGCACTGGAGGTGAACAGAAACCCGGGTGCGGAAATGAAAAAAAAAGTATTTGAAGGAAAAAAGGAAAGCTAAGGCCCCATTCGACAATTTCATCAACTTGGTAAGGCCCCCTAAGTCAGCGAAAAAATGCATAACCTATGACCCACCGACAGCATAAGAACCCCTTTTACATAATGTTTTTAGTGTAACTGCATTTTTTTATGTATTACTGTCAGAATATGTGTCAGCATATAAATAAGGTACATAAAAGATATATGTGTATTTATTTAAGTGAAGTTTGTAATACTTTATAGGGATATCTAACTGTACGGAAAAAGCAGGGGAAATAAGAGTGGATATATAGGACCGAGGTACTCCACACGTATCGCATAGGTACACGGACCACGACGTGGTCTATAGGGGATCCAGGGGGGATCCACGCTATAACTAAGGGCTTCGGATATCGGGGACCTTAGGTATCAGGATATAACAGGGGCGGGTACCGGAAAAGGTCGGATAAGATCTAAATGATATAGTACCTATAACAGAGTCTTTACCACTTAAAGTAAGGGTATAAGAGACTCTCCTAGATATAATTTAATATAATATATATACACGAGATTTCTACTTTACTAAGTTAATTATCTAAGTGCTATTTAACGTGCGATAGCGTATACTCCCTCTATAATAGCCTTAACCGCTATTATCGTGTCACGGTATCTCCGATTATATATCTATCCGGTAAGGAGGAGTCGGTGCTCCTCCGCTATAGTTATAATTCTCCTTACTATTATCTTCTTAAGGACCTTCCCCGTCACGCTAAGGAGTAATATCGGTTATTACCCCGAGGCTATTATATAAGCTTCTTTTAGTTTACTTAGTTTTTTAAGTATTACTACTTCTACGGTAGAGTATTATTATAGGAAATATACGGCCTTAAGGCTCGCGGAGAAGAGTTATACTAATCGCCTATAAAGTGGTTAGCTATAAGCGAGTAAGAATCCGTTTAGTAAGCCGTCCTCCCCGGGTGCCTTCTAATGTACTATTTATTATATAACCTGCTAGACCTCCTCTTCTATAACCTCCTATATAAGTAGTATTACCGCCGTCCTTAGCGCGCCGCCGATACGCCCGCTTTCCGTGGGGTATAAGGGGGGGAAAAACTTCTCTATAAGGATTATCGCTTTCCCGTTATATATTATCGTGACTGGTCCGCCCACGCTATACTATAGGGGCGGGATAGATAAGAGGTTTAGGGGTAAGTACCTTACTATCTGGGCCTATCGTTATAATACTTAGAGGCTTTTTTAGTCTATTATAGTCGTATTAACGGCGCCGCGTTAGCTCTTCCGCTTCTTTATTCTAACTAGAATATCGCGATATTGTTCTGCCTCCTTAAGTTTATTCTACTTACCGCGCGACCTCCGCCCGTAGTAATATCGAGTTAGCCTCATTACCTCCTTATTCGCCTCTACTATCTGCTATATCTATTATAACAGCCTATCGCGGAAGGCGGCCGGCTTACGGCGCGGCGCCGTAGCGTCCGCGATACTAATAAGGTCCTATAGTATCTAGTTTACTACCTAGTCGATTACTTCCGGGGTAAGGGGTATTTCTCTATAGTCTAGCCTCCAGGCCTCTCTCTAGGCCGCTTCCTAGTCTAACCTCCTTTACCTTTATCCTTTACTAGCGATACGCTAGCGCGGTTATACTATATCGATATTAATTACCTAGGCTATATAGTCTAAGCCTATTAGGTCTAAATAGTCCCCTTAGTATATATAGGTAAGGTCCGCCGAAACCTAAGTAAGGTCTAGCGTGCTATACTATCGATTAGTATTAGCCGAGGTCTTAGTAATATATCCTTTCTGGGTTATAAGGTCGAGTTATTATCGGTGCGTAAGCGTAATAAGGTCTTCCGATTATCTTTCGTATCTATTATACCCGTCCTAAAAGGGGTTCTTTAGGTTAAAGTCTCTTACTAGGACGGTACGCTACCGCTCCGGTTCCGCTATAAGGGTATATATTAGGGTCTCCTACTCTCCTCCCTTATAGTATAGTAAGTATACTACCTATATACTTATCTCTTACTGCTATATCCCGACTCTAAGTATAGCCTAGGCCTAATCCTTACCTATACGCTATATAAACGTAGCGGCCTTATACCGCTTATATATATAGAATAGGGCGCGCCTACTCCCCTATACTATCCTATAATTATATCCCCTTAGGTACATCGGGTTCTTCCTTTTATCTAACCCGGGCTTTATTACCGCTATTATATCGTACCCGCTATAGTCATAAAGCGCTTATTATACTCTATCCCGCTATCCCCCTATATTATACTAAGTGATTCAAATTATTTATCTTAGGCGGCTACGCCGCGCTCGCTTCGCTGTATAGTTACGCCTTAGGTATAGCCCGGGGGTAGGGGATAAGGCTTTATAGGCGCTAGAAGGTAGTATTAGAGGCGAGGAACCTTATAATATTATTATCCTAAGTAGGCGTAGAGAGGGCGGTACGCGATTTAAGGAGGATATTCCGCGACCCTAAAAGACGTCCTTTTTATTTTCTCTTTTTCTCGGGCGGTCCGGGGACTACTATCGTGTTTAGCGATACTATAAAGACGCTATACTCCCTCTCCGCCCTATATTCCTTGAGTTAGCTAAGGTTAAATCCCCTTACCTTACTAGTATATACCTCCTTAGTCCACGCTCTTTCCTTTACTTTACTTAGGTATTTATTGTTAAACGCTATATACGGCCCTTTATAGGCGGCGTAACGTCTTTTCTTTAGGTCCGTCTTAGCTTTATACGCCGCGAAGCCCCCTTAATACGCCGACTCTACGCCGCTATAATACCCGTATAGCGCTTCTATCGCCTAATATTAACCTGCTTTATATCCGAAGTTAAGGCACTTAAAGCACTATTATAAGGAGATCTCGGGGTTATAGGGTTCGCTATTATAGTATCCGTAATTAAAGAAGACTCCCTTTTTTACTAGTTGCTCTGCGTCCTCGGGGCGGGCGACTTTAATAGTTAGTAACGCTACCCGCGCTATATTATTCCTGGGTTTCCTAGTCTTAATCCGGGTAATCGCTATATTATTCTATAGCCAAAGTTCTTATAGCGCCGTATCGGGTTTATAAGTTAGTAGCTACGCTATTAATATTCTTTTTACTATAACTTAATACGTTTTCTTATATATTATAGCTCCTATACCGAATAGGCCTTTAACCTAGTTATTTATATTCGCTATCTATTATTCGTTCCCGTACTTAAACGTGATAATCACGTTATTACTCGGGAGTCACCGCGCGGCTATTATATCTACGCGGCGGGTAACTTAATTAACCGCCTTAGTAATCTTTTATAGGGTTTAGCTTTTAAGGTCGGTCTTAGTATGTCCGTATCGGACTATTAGTTCTCGGGCGTATCGGGTAGGTATATCCTTTACCGGTGCTATCTTAATACGTTAGCGCTACGCGGGTATACTCCCTACTACTTAGGCGTGGATCTTAGGTCCTACTACCCCGAGTAATTCCGTTAATATACCCTTAATCGCTTATTAGATTATATCGGTAAGCCTTTTAGTTATAAGGGGAGGTATATCGTTACCGAGTTATTAGCGTAGCGGCTTTGCTATAATAGTCTCGTAGTATTACGGTTAAGAGATCTTCTCTACTAGCTTTAGCGCTTTATCGGCGTTTACCCTATTAGCTAGTAGTCCGGAAAATTAGGTGCGTAGTTTATATAGTACGCTTTCGGTACGCCCGCTTAATACCTAGGATTTTTAGGGCTCTCCCGGGGCTACGCGCCCCGGGTTAGTTCTAGTCGTCATATTCTAGGCGCTCTATAATAGTATGCTAGTATCGTGTTCGGTTAGCCCTACGGGGCACCCTATAGTATATAACCCACCGCGCCCTCTACGGTCTCCCTACGATATCGGTCTCCGGTGCTTTTAAGGGCGTAGATTCCGAATCCGATATCAGAATTGAGTTTATCGATAATACGGCACCTTAGGGTCACTTTCGGCTTGACGATGCCCTTTTTTATTTTAAACTATATTTTCCCCTTGAATAATTAAGCGCTCCTTTTCTTCTATCCCCCTTCTTCCTCTTTTATCTCCTTTACCTTAGACAGTTAGGTATTATTATAGTTATTACGGGACTATCGGGTAGGGATAATTAAAGTGGCGAGCGGGTGTACCCTAGAACTTATTTAAAAAAACAAAAAAAAAAAAACAAAAAAACAGAAGGTTCTAGTCCTCCCTATATATCTTTAACCGCATACTACGTATATAGATCTTTAATATAACCCCTACCTCCTAAGAATACATACTACGGTTATAGATTATTGGCGTAACCCTCTAACTCCGAATCCAAGGGTATAGATACTTAAGGGCCATTCCTGTTTTCCTCCGTATATACCTTATTCTGCCTGGTAGTAGTAACGTTTTTACTCGCGTGGGTGTTATCCCTTTCCACCTTTTACCCGTTAGTAGATAGCGTATTATCAAAGAGAATAATAGGAGGCTTAGCCTTTTATTACTTTTTCTTTTTCGGTAAAGGTATTAACGGCATTATCTTCTTCTTAGGCGTCGCCTTTTTCTTAGCCACCGCCTTCTTCTTCGGCGCGGGAGTAAGCGGCACGGGCTCGGATTCGAGAATATTATAAGGGTTAAGGGGGCCTTAGAAAGTATTACCCTTATTGGCGAATAGGTCGGAGGGTATAAAAGCGGGTAGGGGGATATCTAGCTATAGAAAAAAAGGTAGGAGAGGAAGAGAAGATAGTGTACTAGGATGGGGGATTATTAGGGGGTTATATAATATACTAGTAATACCCCTCTTAAACGCGATAGCGAGGTACTCTTATACGGGGATTTACTAATTCTATTAACCATTATACCGGGAGAGCGATAACGCTATATCCTAGAGAGACTTAAGGATTTTTTCCGCTGTTTTCTAACAGGCGTTATTAACTTCTTCCTTTACCCGATAAACAGTATAAGACTTATCGGCGGCGGTAAAAGTTATCTCCCTCTTAAGCGTACTTAGAGAGGTCTTAAGGACGTTGTAGTATTTTATAGCTATAGTTTATAGTATAGTTAGTATATACCTGTATCAGAATTACCCCCCCCCCCAGGGAAAAGAATTTATACGATAGCTAGCGTTTATATTATTATTGGTAGCTACGACTATAAGTACCTTCTAGAACTAAATAGCTATATTACGGCCCGCGGTAGGAAGATCGTTATAACGATAATTATTATACCTAAAGTAAAAGGCATACTTAGTGGAAATAGTACTAAAGTGCCGGCAGGACCTAAAGCGGATAGTTAAAGTCTTATTACTAAAATTAATCTTAGCTAATTAGCCGGTATAGGGAGAGTAAGGTTCTTTAAGGGTTAAGCCCCCGGAAGCCCTTTCCCTAATATCCGCTACCTCTTAATAAGGGGCGGCCGATAATAATAACGCTATAGTTATCGTAGTCTTGTGCTTCTTAGAAGCGCTACTAGCTACTAGCTTAGATACCGGCCGCTTATTATTATTATTATTATTATTATTATTAGTCTCCTTAGGAGGTATAATAACGGTAGTAAAGGCTATATAACGTAGTTAGCGAAGGTGTATAAGTTATTTTTCTATAACGGAGAGACGTTAGAAGGATACTCATAAGATAATAGGGAAAATCATAAAATAATAGAGGTTTAACATGTTAATAACTATCACGCCTTACTCCTATAAGGCAAATACTATAAGGGTTAACTTACGGAACGCGGCGGATACGGCTAAAAAACTTAAAATCGGAGGCATAAAGAAAAAGGAAAACGGAAGAGAATGGAGTTATAAAGACGTTAAGGAAGATATCCCCCCGTAAAAAAAAGGGTATATAGGTATTATTCCTGGCTATAAAAGAGGAAGGCATAAGGCTAAAAGGGCTATAAGAAGGAAGGAGATAAATTTCTATTTTTAGATATATTATATAATAGCGCCGGTTCTTTATCTAGATTAAAGAGATACCGACGCCAGCTATAGCGTAGGAGTAAGGGGACTAAGGACAGGACTATAAGTGGTTCTTATATAGATTAATTAGCGATAAACGGTAAAAATAGAGTAAAGGACTAAGGACAGGACTATAATAGGACTATAACGGGTTACTATATTACATTAATAATAAAAGGACGGAGGGAATATAAGCCGACGCCGGGTATAATCAGGAAACATAGCCCTATACGGCACCGCCCGGTCCTAAGAACAGGAGCACTCCGGGGGAGGTCGCCCTATTAGGTGCCCCTACTTAGGAGATAGAGGCTAGGTCACGACAGGACTATACCGGGCTCCCGCTTAACGTGGCCACGGCTACCCGGGGCCGATACTACTATATAGAGCTATAGTCTAGGCTTAGCCGTAGATATCTGTTTACGATATCCGTTTAACTATATTAGCATTAGCCTAGGAGTATATAGGGCTCGTATAGTGCCCCCTCCTTCGTATAAAGAGGGCGGCGATTATTCTAACTCTTTAGAGCCACCTATATTTGGACTAGCCGTGACCACCACTTAATCCACGCCTAATCCCTCTCCAACCCTCTCGCTACTACCTTCTCACTTCTTTTAACTACCTATCTAACAGGTATCGCCTTTATCGGCGAGGTATACTATCAATATATAATAAAGGCTTCCTTATAAAGGTCTATAAAAGTCGATTCTACTTACTTATAAAGGAGGGTAATCTACGCCCGCGGGTTATTTATATCTTCGTTCTATAGCTATATAAGGAGGGTATATAATATAGTATAGATTATCGCTAATATTAATAACTATACTTTATTAAGCTCTTTTTACTTCTTATTAAGCTCTTTTTACTACGTATTATAGTCGTCCTTTTCCTCGTAATACATGCGTCGATCTTATATATAACGTGTATATCCTTAATTCGGAGAGATTGCCGATAGATATAGAGATAATGTTTATCGGTAGTTTCTTTATTACGGTTATAGCCTTCTTAGGCGCGGTTATCTTCTTCTTCGTGCCGGCGGCTATAGCCGTGGTAGTAATAGCGGGAATAGCAGTAACGGTAGCGGTAGCGGCCGTGATAGGGTCTTAGCCCGAGGGATCGGTGGCGTTATCGGCCTTTACCGCTATAGTTGAAGACGAAGTAGCCGCCTTAGCCTCGAGGTTAACGATAAGGGCTTCGTATTTACGGATATTAAGTAGCGTAGGCTAAAGTAATACGTAAGCGTCCCTCTTTTAATCGTTAATATTAGAATTAAGATAGTTATCCTAGTAGGTAGCAAATTTACTGTGTATTACACGCTCCTACGGTGCCTAATCCCTTAAGTTAATAAGGGTAGTAGTAGCCTTCTATTTAGTATTAGATATATTAGAAGATATCTTTTCTTTCTTATAGATGAGTAGGTAGATTAATTAATAGCTTACTTACTCTAATTAGGTTAATAGTAGTTATCTAAGAGTACTTAAAAACGTGATGGCTTTTATAGTAGAATAGGGTAGCCTCTTAATATATCGTTTAGCCGTTATAAACCGGACTTATAACTATCGTACGTTAAATAGTACTTATATACTAATTATAGTATTAATCCTAATAGAGCAGAAATCTCGTATATATATATTCTGTGAAGTTCTATCTATGTAAGTCTTTTATACCCTTAATTTAGGTGGTGTAGACTCTTATTATAGATACTATATTATATAGATTCTGTCCGGTCTTTCCCGATATCTAGTCTTATTATATCCTAGTCCCTGAGGTCCGAAGCCCTGAGTCAGTCATAGATCCCCTAGGGTAGTCCTGTGCCTATACGATAGTACTACCCGTGCTATCGTACGTCAAAAGGCACTTGGATGATTAACTTAGTAGAGCAGAAATCTCGTGTGTGTGTCTTATGTTAAGTTATATCTGTGTGAGTCTCTTATGCCCTTAATTTAGGTGGTAAAGACTCTGTTATAGGTACTATATTATTTAGATCCTATCTGGTCTTTTCCGGTATCCGCCCCTATTATATCCTAATACCCGAGGTCCCTGATATCCGAAGCCCTTAGTTATAGCGTGGATCCCCCCTAGATCCCCTATAGACCACGTTATAGTCCGTGTGCCTATACGATATACCCCCTCAGTTAAGGTGGGTCTTCCTAGGTTAACTAACTAATTAAAGGCTTCGGTTTAAACTAAACGCTCTTAACTTTTCTATCGAAAAATTAACCGCTAGGGGAAAATACCCTTATAAAAAGGATCTAAAACCGCCCTATTTAACCGTTTAATTTAATTCTATCTTAATTAGTTCCTTAATCCTGATTAGCCGGATCTGCTTAATTGGATCATCGGATTTACTACGCCCTCGGGGGCCTTCGTAATCGCTTCGGCTATAGCTTTAGCGTGTTTAATCTCTTCGTGTAGCCGTTTAGACTACTCGATACGATCCTTTTAATCCGTTAAATTAAGGTATTACTATAGTCTTTTAATCCCTGCCTCCGGTAATGTCTTCGTTAAACCGTCCACGATTATCTCCTTCGTATTAACGTATAGAACCTTAAAGAGGCCCTGCTATAAAAACTAATATACCTACTAGTTATAAATATCGATATACCGTAGCCTTATTCGTAGGCGTTATACCTTCTTATTAATAAGGTTAATAGTCTGCTAATTATTGTAGTATAGCTATAGTTACTATTAGTCTAACTAGAGCTCTAAATCCCTTAATATCCGGCTAACGAATAACGTCTCTTTAGCGGCCTCTATAAAAGCGAGTAGTTCCGATTTTATTAACGACGTCGTGACTATCGGTTATTTACCCGCCTTCTAGTTAACGGTGCCGCCGAAGAGCTTTATCGTATATCCTTACGAACTCTTACGGTGTGGATTATCCCTAAAGGACGCGTCGCTTACGGTTAGGAAGAGTCTATCCCCGCTAAATTCCAGGTAGTAGTACCTCATATAGTATAGGAATAGTAGTACTTATTAAGCCCTCTTAAGGTAGTTAGAGGAGGGGATAACGTTATATTAGGAAAGCTTCGAATAGGCGAACGCGATATCGGGTCTTATTATAATAGCGGCGTATAGGATAGAAGCGATTATACCCTAATACTAACGGACCTCGGGAATTATCGCGCGCGTGCCGTCACGTAGTATTAGTAGTTCTATTATTAATAATAGGACCTTTAGTAGTCTTCGGTAAAGGATATCTACGTAGTATTGAACCGCGATCTTCTCCACGTAGGAGGATTATAATAGCTATAACCTACGGGTGGCTCTATCCCTTAGGACCTTAATTCCTAGGAACTAACGGGTTTCTTCGCCTCCTAATAGCCAATAGCTTCGTTTAAGGGCGGCCTCGAGGTTATTAGCGGTAGTTTTACGGTTTTTATACTAGATAAGTCCGATATCGTTAACGTAGAAGAATAGGATTAAACTAGCACGGATTATAATATAGGGGTTATTAGGTATAGCCGTGAATCCTATCTTTTATAGCGTGCCGCTAAGTTCCTCTTACTATAGTAGTAGCGATACCCTTAAGCCGAAGAGGGCTTTTCGTAGTAGTAGGACCTTACCTAGTACTTCGTAGCCTTACGGTATCTTTATAAATACCTTTTCTTTAAGGCTAGCGTTAACGAATATATTAATAGCGTTAAACGACCTTATTTCCAGATTAAATTATGCGGCGATAGCTATTAGTATACGAAAGGACTATAAGGCTAACGTGGTGGCGTAGTTATCTTTAGTCTTTAACCGTTTTTATTAGTCCCCTTATACTATAAGGCGTGCCTTATACTCAAGGAGGGTGCCCTCCTTATTGGATTAATAGGTGTATACCTATCTATAGGCGAGGACTTATTACTTATTAGCCTAATCACCGTAGACCTCCTACTAGCAGCCTATCTATAGGTGGCCCTTAAGGTGTTCCCCCTTAGCCTATAACTACCGCTTCCATAACGGGTAGAGCCGTAAATCGCGGTAGTGGTTTAGTAGAGGCGGGAGATCCTCGCGGGATATATACGATAGCGGCTAGGAGGCGTTAGAGAGAGAGGGATCTATAGCACCGATATTACCGTTATTAATAGCTTACTTTCTTGCGCGTATAGGGTTATAAGTCCTTCTAGCATTAAAGAACGCCTCTTAGGCGGTATTATTCTGCACCTTCTCCATTATATAGAGGCTTATAATATATAGGCGCGCGGGTAATAGGCGCGCGGCCGATAGACGTTTGGCGGATAGGCACCCCTTAGAGGTATCCGCGGCTGCCCGTTAGTGGTTATTATCTCCTTCTACTTTAACGCCCCTGACTACCGCTAACGCTATAAGGAACGCGCGCGCAGGATCTTCCGGGGATATTAGAGGCGTGGGAAACGGCTTAAACCTCGTAGTGGTAAACTGTGGAGTATCCGTAGTAATAGCGGTAGTCTTTTCGTCGCCCGTAGTAATAGTAGTGTTATCGCCTTCGCCCGTAGTAATAGCGGTAGTATAATCTTCTCCTATAGTAATAGTAGTATCCGTAGTAATAGCGGTGCTATAATCTATAATAATAGTAGTGGCCTCTCCCGTAGTAATAGCGACGGCCTCGCCTTTATCTGTAATAATAGCGGTGGCGTTAGAGTCTTCCGACTTAAGATCTAATACGTCTACGGCTATACCCCTTAATAGTAGCCTTTTCGCGGTCTTATTAGATTAGGTGATACGGATAGATTATAGGCGTTCCCCGATTTCCTCGGCGGAAGCTATAGCTTATAGCGTTTTAATCTTGCTATTAAATATCTTACCTTTATTAAAGACAACGTCTCTTATAGTAATAATATCCGTTAAGTATAGTAGCTAAATACGGAAGCTATTCGAGGATTAGTATCCGACGTAATAACCGATTTATACCTTCGGTTCTAGCCTTTATAGGCGGTTCTTTTTAGCTTAGGTATCCCGCGTTTTTATAAAGGCTTTATAGCCGTAAGCTTATAGGTATATAAGGTTAGGTTAACGGTCGCGTAGGCCTTTATATAGCGTTCGCCAGTCGTTAATATATTATAGCGTTCTATTATATAGATAAATAGTAGTCTTAAAGATCTTAGGCTAGATAGACGTAGGCAGATTAGCCCTAATCCTTATAGCCCTCGTCCTCCTTTTAACAATACCTTTAATCCGTTCTATAACGCCGTTTTAATCCTATACATATAATACCGACGGCTAGCCTTCTACCCCCTTAGTAATAAGGAAAGTAACGACTTCTAGGTACTAAAATATCTTAGAATCGGCCTATAGGATATATAGCTTAACGTCGAATTAGGTTTTAAGCAGGGTAAAAACGTCTTTTAATACGTGTAGGATAGAGCCTTAGTCTCTTGTCTATAGATAGTAATCCTATATACAACCTATATACACGTCTATAGTAAATGTAATAGACTTATATAGGCCGCCTCGCGATTCCGACTCTTCTAGATCGTGAAAATTAATAGCTAAGGCCTCTCCGGGCTTTAACGGGTAAAGGGATAGTATCCGCCGGATCTGCGTAGACACTTACGATTACCTATACACGTTATAGTCCGTTATATAAGGTCCCTTTATCTTTACCCCCTACGTAACGTTAACGATCCTTACGAGTATATTGGTACCGTAGTAGCCGAGGCGTTTATACTACCACTATGCTATAGTCTTCTATAGTTACCGCGGTTATCGTGATCTTCTATACGGGTTATCGCGGGGGTGCCTTACCGAGACCGCGAACACGGTAGCGGCCGTGGCTTCCGCGCGCTTAATTATATACTAGCCGTGGATATCTAGTAGCTTATAGATAGGCCGGTCGTCGGCGGAGTTAATAATAGTATCGTTTACGGTATCCTGGTGGTAGACTTATAGGCGTAGCTAGTATTCCGAGACGATATTAGTGACGAATTCCTTATAGTATACGACGTCACGAAGGCGTAATAGCCTTTTTATACCCGATAGAGATTATATATATAGCTTAACGTCTTTATATCCGAGCATAAAAGCCTTATAAGTACCCACCTAAAAGGATAATAAAGTATCCGTGGGTAGTCTAACGGCCGTAAAACGGCCTTAATTATTAAAGATATAGATTAACGATCCTAAATCTAGGATCGCGTAGTATAATAGCGCTCTAGCTTAGTTAATAGAAAAGGATACGCCATATTCTTATTATACTCTTAATAGTATTACCGTACGATAACGCGCTACCCCTTAGGTTAGGTAGGCTCTTAGTCCCGTCGCGGTGACGGATAGGTCTTTATAAACTATTATAGTCGTAGGCGTAGTATTATAGAGTTAATTTTCCTAGACTTCCTCTATCTTATTAGCGGTGATAGCCTCTAAGGCTTCTCGCCTTTTTTATATCGCGGTGTCTACGCGGCTTTTAAAACTATAATTACGTATCTTCTTTTCTATAACCTTTATAATATCTTCGTGGCTACACTAGGTACAAGGGCGTATATCCGGCCTTACGTACTAATAGGCGTCGGTAGTATACGGGTTCTTATATATCTTATAAGGCCTCCATATTATAGGAAGGATAGCCTTTACGGACGTGTTACTATAAGGACGCTTTTTATTATCTTTATTATTAGTAGTATCCTTAGTATCGGGGAGGTTCCCGAGGGTATTAAAGGTGCCTCTCCCGACTCTAGGCTTTATAACGGAGGATTATAGGCTTTTTATATTACTAAGAACCGTAGGTAGAGCGTTTACGAAGTCGTTAATCGTTAGCTTAGTTTCCGTAATCTTATCGTAGTTATTTACTAGGTAGTTATTACTCTATTCCTAGGCGATAGGTCTAATAGCTTTTAACGCGTCTTCTACTTAACGGTCCGCGCTTAAGAGTTGTAAAACGGCTGTATATTTATAGTATATTATCGCTATTTTCTAGCTTACTACCCAGGCGTCTATATCCTTAGGTATAGCCTTTATAGGCGTAGTGTATTATCGGTATAGGACTAGGGCTTCCTTACAGAGGTCTATAGGTATCGGTCCTATATACGCGTGTAGGAGAGTAATCTAGGCCTATAGGTTATTTATAGTACCGTCCTATAACTAGGCTAGGAGGCTATGTAACGTGGTGTAGATAGTCGTTTCAATATAGGAGCGTACCTTATTAAACTCCTTCTGCTACGCGTTATAGTCTGCCTTTTCTTCGCGGTATACACGGTAATCTTATAGGTAGCGCGTACACCCCTTTTTAGAGAGGTTATTAATAGATATAGGCGTCCTTATCGTTAGTTCTTTTATTATGGCCGTAGCCTTCCGGCGGGCGGCCGTCTTCTTCTTACCGGCGGCCGTGGCCAGTATAGTAGTAGCCGTAGTAGCGGCCTCCGTAGTATCCGTGGCCTTATCGCCCTTTAGCGTGATAGTAGAAAACGGAGTAGCCGTAGCCTCCTCCGTGGCTTTAGGGTCTACGGCGAGGGCTTTATATTTACGAATATTAGGTAGCGTAGGTATAGGTAGGAGGTAGGCGTTAGCCTCCTCGTCGCTTAGCTTTAGATTAAGATAGTTATCCTAGTAGGAGGCGGATTTACCACGTATAGGGGGCTTCTATACTACCTAATCCCTTTCGTTAATAAGGGTAGTAGCGACCGCCTTCTATTCGGCGTTAGATACATTAGAAGATATCTTTACTTGCTTATCGTTTATCGGTTCGTTAATAGGTAGGTTAATTGATCTTTTAATTACTCTAATCAGATCGATAGTAGTTATTTAAGAGTGCTTATATAGATATAATTACTTCTTTGTAGTAGAATAGGGGTAGCCTTATTAATATCTATCGTTTAGGCGTCATAAACCGGGCTTATAACTATCGTATATCAAAAGGCACTTAGATAATCAACTTAGTAAAGCAGAAATCTCGTGTATATATCTTATAGTAAGTTATATCTATATAAGTCTCTCGTGCCCTTAATTTAGGTGGTGAAGACTCCGTTATAGGTATTATATCATTTAGATCCTATCCGGTCTTTTCCGGTATCCGCCCCTGTTATATCCTGATACCCGAGGTCCCCGATATCCGAAGCCCTTAGTTATAGCGTGGATTCCCCCTGGATCCCCTATAGACTATATTATGGTCCGTGTGCCTATGCGACACGTGCCACGCTCTATTTAAAACTTGGTTTGTTAGAACTCACTAGTTATTAACTGGTGCTTGACAGTTTAAACGCCAGGATAATTAAACCGTCACTTATTTCTCTACCCGCCAAAACTCGAGTAATAACTACTATTTTTTTTACTATTAAATGAGATACTAATAAAGTAGCTATATAGAAAACTTTAGCTAAATCGCTTTAGTTTTGGCGGGTAGAGAAGTAAGTGGCGATGTAACTGTTCTGGCCGTATAATTGTCCAGCACCAGCTTATAGCTGGTGAGTGCCAAACGAACGAAAATAAGTGGGGCGTGGCACGGGTACCTTGCTCTTTCCGCCCTGGCTTTTTTCTACACCCCAGTTCCGAACCACTGAACAAGGACTGATCATAATACAAGCCACCGCCACGAAGCAAAGTGACATGGCAACATTCCGGCGCTTCAGGCCCGACGACGTGGACAAAATCTCGAAGTGCAATCTCGATCCTCTAACTGAGACATACGAGCTTGTATTTTACCTACAATATCATGCGAGATGGCCCTCTCTCTTTCAGGTCTGCGAAGACACAAATGGAAACATCATAGGTTATAGTAAGTCGAGAGGAGCTATTATTGTGGGTCGAGTGATTCTGATCGTTTGGGTCTAGTTATGGGAAAGCTGGAATCTTCGCCCGAAATTTACAAGTTCTCTGAGCATTACTTGCCGTGGCATGCACATATCACTGCCCTGACTGTTGCGCCGGAGGCCCGCAGGCTGGGAATTGGGAAAATTCTTACCGAACAGCTCGAGTTAGCTGCAGATGCAAACAATGCCTGGTTTGTAGACTTGTTTGTTCGGAAGGGAAACGCCAGAGCCATCGCTTTCTATAAAAACCTTGGGTACAGTGTCTTCCGAGTCGTCAAGGACTACTACGGCGAGCATGCCACAGACTCCACTGCCCAGAGTGAAGATGCATACGACATGAGAAAGCCCATGAAGAGAGACAAGAAGCTTCAGCATATCAGAGAGGATGGCGAGACATATGAAGTTGATCCTACTGATGTCTGGTGAAAAGGATGAACGCCGACGGGTAAGGACGCAAGCTTTGTTCACGAGGGATGTGGACCTATCTGTGACGTTTGATTTTGTTGAAGGGGACACTCAGGGCGACTTGCGACTTAGGACATGGAAACAGCTTGTGATAATTACGATCAAATGCATGCTTTGATGTCAGATACAGCGTAACTGGAACCGTCGTAACTGGAACCGTCCTAACTGGAACCGTCAAAAATAGGGTCCAAATTGAAGGGTAAATTGTTTGAGGGAATTGTGTAGTTCTCTGACCTGCAGGTCTAAATGTCGCACGTCAAATGCACTCTTCTGACTTGGGGGAAAATCTTCGCGTGTGTGTAGTATGTTAAGTTATAACGTGTCCGAGACCGTTTGCCCTATTTTTATAAGGGGCAGTACTCCTCCGGACGTACTATTCTATTTGGATCCTATCCGGTATTTTACCATGGGTCTACCCTTATTAGTTCCTGATCCCCGAGGCCTTTTAGATAAAGCGTAGTCGAAATCGTCACAAAATAGGTTAAGATAAATTAAGGTAATTATATGCAATTATAACTCTATTAGACTGTTACGGAAACGCTACCACTGTATTCTATATAATGCAGATTCTATAAGCGTCTACCCGGATTATAATCTTAGTAGTGCGGCCTGTTATATAACCGAAAAGACTATAGTCTATTCGACACACCCCCTAATCGCCCTAAACGTTAGTTAGGCGATTTAGGCTATTCGTACCGGCAGATATAATAGGTATAGAATCCATACGATTTCTTCGCTATAGCCGCCCTTAAATATATTCTTTAGGTCCTCTAAATAGTTTATCCGGACTTCCTCTAGCTATTTTTACTATAGCCGTTCCTCTATATCTATCACGCCCACCTAGGACCTAAATATCTTAGATTTCTCGCCGTATAACGCCTTCGTTAGCCCGTCTACCACTTTTTCCACGCTTATAACGTACGCTACGAGTATTTACTCTTATTCTTTACCTAGCATAACTAATAGCCGTGGATATTAATATAGCGAAGGCGTGTTATTAACGTGCTAATCTCTTAATTAACGAACCGAATCGTTTAGTTATTATCGTATAGGATCCTTAATTCCGGATAGTTAAATTCCACTCCTATACCGTAAAACAGGCGTTATATAAAGATACCCTCCTTTATACCTTATACTAATACTAATAGCTCTCCTTCCATTATTAACGTTGTGACCGTATCCTGCTTATTAGCGCGCTATACGATAGTTCCTCTAAATAAGCGTATCACAAACGCTTAACCGCTTTTACGATTCAGGGTATTATTAGTAAAGGAGGCGTTAGTATAGACTTTAATAGTGTCGCTACCCCCTAATTCTAATATAAACGATTAGCTATTAACTAAATAAAGGATTAGATAATCGGCGGCTTCGTAGTATTTAGGGCCTAGGTTAGTATTAAAATAGCATAGTCTAGATACTATAAACGCGATATTAGGTCACGATATCACTAGTACGTATAGCATAGATCCTATCTTCTGTTAATAGCTTTTGATATTAGTTAAAGTCCCTAAATAAGGCTGTAGTTCTACGGTTTTAATTCGGTGCGTTAGGCGATAGTTATAGCTATACTTCTTATTCGGCTTTAATAGGCGTTCTAATATTATAATATAGTCGCGTTACGATAACTAGATTTTACGGGTAACGCGGTCGCGTATAACCTTAATACTACGGCACTATTATAGACGATCGCTACCTTGTAGGTTATAGTAGCGTTATAGGTTATTAACGGCCTCCTTTATTTAGGCCTTATATTATTCCTTATAAGCAATAACGATATCGTTAGTATAGAAAAACAGAATTAAACCGCGGCGTAGAAAGTAACACGGTTCTTACGATACTATCTAGAAACCGTCCTCTAATAGGATAGCCGAAAAGTGCTTTTACTAAAGTACTAAGGACTCTGTAAGTTTATATAACGCCTTTTTTAGGTATAAACGACTCTCTAAGGCGAGATAACCTGGCCACGGGTATATAAAGATATCGTGGGGGGTGGGCGTATATATAAACGCGTTTATAATACCTAATTATAATAGCGTGAGGCTAAAACGGGCGGCGATAGCTATTAACGCGCGGAACGACTATGTGGCTGGCGTTCCTATATGCGTCGCCTTAAAAGAGAATTAATACTACTAATCTCCTTATACTATAAGCCTTATCTTATATTTATATAGAAATCTATACTTATCGAATTTATATATTATTACCTATGTGGAATTAAGAAGCTGATTTCTATCTACTACGGACGCCGGTACCCGTATCCATAACCCTATCTCCTCGTGGCTCCGTAGATAGTCTTCTTATACCTATCGGAATAGGTAGCTATAAGAGTATAAGAGTATATCGCGAGGGCTTTTCGGAGGAGGAGGGAGGTTTATACGATAGATCTTCGCGGGCGCCGGAGTAACCGCCGGAGTGACTACTAGGTATATACTTCCCGAGGCTGCTACCAAGGGCGTAGATTCCCGAGGTGCCGTTAAACGTCGCTATAGCGCTATAGACGGAAACCTTTTTAACCGTAATTTAGTAAGCGGAGTCCTTTTTGTTATATATATATCCGGGGCGTAACGGCTAGCATTAAACGTTATCACGTAAAAGTCTCTTTTCCAGCTATCGCCTTATAAGTTAGGGCGCGCTCCTCTATCTATAAGGAGCGCTATAGCCGTCGCTATAGGAATATCGCGGTATAGTGTTTCTTTATCTATAAGGAAGCCTATAGCCGTAGGTGCTTTACAACGATTACCTAAGACTATAGCTACTATTAGCGCTATAACCGATAGCGGGGCTGCTGGTAGAGTGGTAGATGGCTATGGACGGGGATTAAGCGTTATACTAGCTAAAATATATAGTTCGTGACCTGAATCATATCCTCCTAGACTTAAGATAGCCTCCTCCACCCCTTTAGGGCCGGGTATTACGGACTATAACCTTAACGGTAAAGCCGCCGAGGAAGGGGATCCGGGGAGAACTAGCCCTCGTAAAGGCTTAAATTCAAAATAAGCAGTTATATCAAGGGGGGGGGGGGGGGGGGTCCTTAGCTTATACGTCTATAAACGGCCGTGAATCTCTAGCCTTCTCCTACTCGATCTAACTAACTAAATCTTCTAGTTATTCCTCGGTTAATTAACGCAGGTTATTCTTAAAACCGCTAATATCGCCGTTAAAAAAGGCACGTTTATTAAAATCTATATCGCGCGTGCCAATAACGCGGTAGCGGCCCCGGCCTAGCACCTAAATACTAAAGATATTAGTGGAATCGTAGCCGATAAGGTAGCCGATATAGAAATAAGGAGCGACACAATTTATTAGCCTATTAGTGCCCTTTTAGGCGTCCTTAGTTATCGCGTACGTCTTATAACTATAGGCTCAAAGATATTATAAAATCGGCTTTCTATTAAAGAGAACCTTGTATAGCATTTTCTAATCCTTTTACTGCCTTCGCAGCGTACGGTTATAGACGTACACAGCCGTAGGAATAGCCTTAGGCTATATAAACGGTCGTAGCTTTACGTGGATATTGATCGCACGACTTTTCAAGATCAGCACGGCCGTACCCCTTCCGGACCTCTATTCTACGCTTAATTATCGGTAGCAGATACCTCTAAAAGGATACCCTTTCCGCGCAGGAATTAGGTAATATCGTGGGATTAAGTTAGCTCGTTATTAGCTTTAAGAACACGTATCTTATAGCCTAATTAACAGTCCACCTAGGCGAGGAATTCCTAAATTATTACGAGGATATCCGCTACCAGTTTACTCTTTATAATGTAGGTGGCCGTAAAACCACTATAACGGTCGGTAAAAAATATAAACCGCAAATCCCCCTTAGACGTTCGTTCACTATCCGTGAAATTAATCGCTTACCGTTCCTCTATATACGTTAGTGCGGTGTAAGGGTACCTGCTAATATATCGTTTTATTTTTATATGCTTATAGGCCTCGTGGTCGATAGTTATTAGTCCCTTAATCTTAGCCCCCTACGTCTGCTCTTCAAGGTGCCTAAGAGACTTAGGACTAGCGTGCCCTAGCGGTAGATACTATAAGATACCCTCTATAGTACTTAGATAACGTATCGTCGATTTATAGACGCCCTTTCGGGTAAAAGAAGAGCCTAGAAAAGCAGCCGTAGATTAGTTCAAAATATAGAGCAGGTACTTAATGACAGTCTAATCGAAGTAATAAGTTAGCTAGTATAGTATAGATTTATCGGCACGTTAAAGGCAGTTATTTAGTGGCTTCTAATCCTACTAGTATCCTCGCTATCCTAGGCGTTAGTTAGAGATTAAATTATAAGTAAAACCCTCGTAGTATATAATATTTTAGAGTCGAAAATCGGGGCCTCCTGTTAGTCCGTTTAATCTCACGGTCACGTTACCGTAACCTTTAATAAGCAGGGACGAATTACCGGCTACTACGTAGTCCCCCTACGTAGCTGGTATAAAATCACTAAAACAGGAAAAATCGTTAAAGATATAAATAGTGGCGCCGGGATTAAGGATAGCAAAGGCTTAAAAAGGGTAGCTAGTAATAGTGCTAGCCGTAAATATAGCGGCGTAAGAGATACCGCTACGGACGCTGCTATAATCGAGTCACTCCTCTTGAAGCTATACAGAATCCCGGCTTATATCCTTCTTCACCTTCTGTATAGCGCGCAGTTCTTTTACTTCCGCTCGTATCGGCGGTTTATATTTAAGAATCCGTTAGACGGTTATTTTAGTGCTATTATACGTAATCTAACTATTCGTTACAATTTCCGGAAAGGTTAGTAGCAGGCGTCGATATCGTTACTAGGTGTAGTATATACACGATAGGGTTCCCCTCGCCGTAGGGCAGATTAATATCTTTTAGAAGAAGAGTGGTTAGTTAAAGTAATAGAAGGTATATCTATAGATACCGCAGTAATAGAATTCTTAGCTTTATTCTTCCCACGGCCGCCCTTCCTTTTAGGCTTAGCCGTGGTCTCTAAGGTATGTTTACCCTTTTCCCTTCTAGTATATAATATAGCGAAGACTATAGCGCGATAGTTACCTCGCTTTCCTTAGTCTTTATATCTAGTCTTAATATATCGTTATCTAAGGGTATAAAGATCCTCGGGGAGAATTAGTTCCTGATTTAAGAGGCGTCCCTCGGCCTCGGTCTAGTCACGGCTAACTATCCTGCGGATCCCTCTAAAGAGGCCTACTACCTAAATATACGTTACGGGCATTGATTTAACCTCTATAAGGTGCTTTAATAGTTTCTACTATCTTACTAACTACTCCTATAGCTTCTTAAGGCTATTCGGAGTAATACGAATATATTCATTATATTCTTCGTAGATATTTTTATAGCGCGTAGTCATATAGTAAGCGGTATCGTGTTAAATAGCTTTATACATTCCTTGAGGGGTAGCGGTATATAGGAGTAGCTTATGGCTTTTATTAATAGTATTAGTCTACTATATTAGTATAGCGTTAATACCTTTAGTGTACTTAGTGGTTATCCCTCTATATCTTCTAGCGCTATATTATAGATTCGTAGGCGCGTTAACCGCCGGCTATTAGATCTAATAGCTACGTAGGCATGGCGTCTGCTTTCGTAACTACGTTTAACGCTTAGAATTTACCGTAAGTATGCAAAACAGGGTTTCAAGGAGGGGGAATAGGATTGTTAGAGCGTAGATACTTTTGAGGATTGCGGATAAGTGGAAGGGACGAAAGTCACGAAAAGCGGTGGAAAAATAGATAGTAATAATAGGATTGCAATAGTAGGATTTCTGCGGGCGTGTGGATTATATAAAAGCGATAAAGGAGAAGAATACAGGAAGGAAGAACCGAATCGAGGGGACGTGTTAATATCCTTTATTCTTTCTTTCTTTATAAAGGGATCGAGATCGTAATAATACCGTAATGATCTATCTAAGACGTAATCCTTTATCTAAGACGTAATCCTTTATCTAAGACGTAATCCTTTATCTAAGACGTAATCCTTTGTCTAACTCGAACGGTCTAGGCTTGCAGGGAAGATATCTTTTAATCGAGTACGAAGCTACTCGAAGGATATACTCGAAGGATATTATTACTAATATTAACACCCCCCGTAAGCTGGTTCTTATATAAGACGGGGCAGCTTAGAACGAGTATATATAGGTATATAGTTATAGCGTATAAATACTAGTTAACTAACTAGGACTAATTAGAAGAGGAAACAATAAAACCTCTAAGGGAAAATATTAAAAACCCATGATTTCTTATTAAGGGGAAAATTCGAAAACCCCTTTTTATAATACTAGCAAAACCCGTAGGTAAAAGAAAACTTAGCTATAGTATATTAGGGAAAACCCGTAGGTAAAAAACCTAAGTATTTATATCTAGGAAAGTCCGAAGATAAACAACCTAGTTCTATTATAGACCTTAGTCAATTAATCAAAAAACGATTTTGACACGCCTATTAACCACGGGCGCGTAATAAGAGTAAAATCGATAAAACCACTAGGATAGAGATTATAACTATTACCTCCCTCCCGGGATACTATTATAGCGGTACCGTAATACCGGCGCTACGGTATAGCCGGAAGAGTTATAGGACGGCTTGGCCCCGACCTCGACTATACAGACTTTATAATAGACTCACTTTTCGTAATATAAGTGCTCCCCCCCCCGCCCGTGGCAGGACGTAGCGCGAAACCGATATAAGACCGAAAAGGGACTACCGCGCCCCCCGGAACCAAGAGTGTCTAAAATTAGGGCAGAAATTTAGGCCTTACTAGCTAATAGGAATATAATTAATTAGGTCGTGGAGTTAGTAGAGGAATTAATTATAATATATAGTACCCGTAAGGATACCGGCGTGATACCGCTAGTATACCTAGGCGTATCTATCCGCCACGTTATCCGTAAGGAACTCCGAAAAGGAATAAGCGGTATAAGAGAGACCTAGGCTAATATTATAGCCCGAGTACCCGTGGTAGCGCCGCCGCGGGACCACGCCCCCCTTAAAGTAATCCCCGCTAGGTATTACTAGGAATTAATAGTCTATTAAGGAACCCTCCCCGAAGACTAGCCCCTTAAAGCTAGGACCCTAAAAGAAATTATTTAAGCTATAAACGCTATAACTACCCTATACGATACCGTAGCGGCACGGAAACTACCTAGCGGAGATATCTACTTTACCTTTACTAAAGGGGTATAGTGGTAGACTACCTATAAAGAGTAATAGGTTAAAAAGGCCTTTAGTAAAAGAGTTACCCTAGCCGTATAAACCTACCCTACGCTTACTAAGGCTATCCCCCGGGAGGTCCTTAACGCCCTATCCGAGGAGGTCCTTAACGCCCTATCCGAGGAGGACTTACTAGTATCCCTACGAGTTATAAACCCTGAGGCTAAAATCCTCTAAGTATAATAGCGAGTACCCCGCCACGGTACCGGTAGGGTAATACTCCTCCTTATCGAATCGGCTTTACCGGAAGGGGCAGTAAGCCTTATCCGGAATACCCTCCTCTTTAAAAGGGATAGCTATATCTACAAACTATATAATTCTAACCTTAGCCCCTTAAAGTACTATAAATACCTATACTTCGGCTATAAGGCTAATAGCTATCCTATAGTAAAGAGAGTATACCGCTATTACGCTAAGCCCGAATCAGGGTACCTATAAGGGCTAGGATACCATAACGCTATAGCGCCCGGCCGCTCCCACTACTACGCCGCCTATACCGGAGATTATAATACCTTTAACGACTTATACCGATTACTAAGGAAAAAGGCCAAGAAGACTCGCGAAGCGTATAAATACTAAGCTAAAGACTTCGATATTACCCGCTAGACCGAAGCGGTATACCCGCGGTAGCCGTAGATCTTCCCCCCGATTATTATCGCCTAGGACTAGGACCGGCCCCTCCGTAAAGGCCGGGGACGCCCCCCGCAAAGGACTAAAGGTTAGGAGGGCTCCCCGATACCGGGCCCCATAAGCGCCTATATAGTCCCCTATAGGGCTAGTAAGGCACCGTAGTAGGAGCTATAAAGCTAGGACTAAGCCCCGGTTATACTGGGCACGTTACCTTAACCCCCCCCCCTTACTAACTAATAAGAATCCACGTCCTTTCGTGGAATATAGGGAGGAGCTAGGCGTAGCGGGAGCTCCCGCTTCGGTGCCGCGCCGAGTATAACGTGATAGTAATCTAGGAACCCAGCCTTAACCCCTTTATAAAGAGCCCTATCTACCCCTCCTAAGGGGTATACCAGCTAATATAGGGAGGAGGCTATATCCTCATATATATATATAAGAGATACTCGCTATATATATAGACGTGGCGGGCCTACTATACCACCTACGCGGTTATATTTAGGACTAAAGACGACGCCCTTATAATCTAGTTAATCTACTCGGAGAACTACTAGTTAGCCAAGATCTCCTAGAATACACCCCTATAAGATATATTCGATATAGTATTACTATAGGGCGGCTATATCCTTATAGGGGACTTTAACCTATTTACCCTTATAACCCGGTAGAACCTAGACCTAGTAACCTCCCCCGGGACTACTACGTAGCACCGCCCGGGCCAGCGTACTAGTACTATTAACCTTATATAGGCGATATAGGGGCTCCGCTACGACTTCGGCGGCCCTAATAAGACCGTTATCGGATCGGACTATTACTTATAGATAGCCTAAATCCACACGGAGATAGATACTACGGCGAGCGCCGTAATACCACTACCGCGGGACTCAGACGGCCCCCGATAAGTCTAGAAAGATTTCGACCCCTTATAGATCCCCTAACTCGTAACTACACGACTATAATAGACCGGCCCCCTTATAATACTAGGAGATATCGACTTAGTACTAGATAACCTAATCGGGGACCTTACGATTATAGCCGATAAGACCGTATAGCGCCGCCACGGGGGCACCCCTAAACTCCTACCTAACCCTTAGTAGAACGCGTAGCTAACCGCCCTTACCTAGGAAGTAAAGCGCCTCTACTGTAGAGATATATATAGGAAGTCACGGAACCGATAGGATAAGTTCTAGGAAGCGGAGAGGCGCCGCAATAAGGCTATAATAGTAGTAAAGCGGCTATATTAGCGGCACCTGCTATATAAGACTAAGAAGAACGATAACCTCCTTTAGCGACTATAGAAAGAGGCACGAATAAAAGGGAATATACCGCCGGACCCCCTATTAGTACTGCTACTACGCTAAGATGATAGCGACGGCCTAGCTATTATACACGCGGAGAAAGCTAAAGTCCTTAACCGGAAGTTCTTCCTACCCCCACTCCCTACTACCCTTAAACCCTTAGGCGTGCAATTCCCCCCTAGATAGGATATCCGCCGCCATATTACCGTAGCAGACGTATAGGGGCGCCTGAAGAAGACTAAACCCTAGGCAGTACTAAGACCTAATAGGCTCTTAGCAGGGCTCCTTAAAGCGTATAGACCCCCCCTATACTAAGGACTAAGCGCTATCTTCTTAGCATGCCTTAAAGCGGGTTATTACCCGAAGAGGTGCCGCCACGCTACTATAGTAGTCCTGAAAAAGGAAGGCCGGCCGCCGGCTAGCTATAAGATAGTAAAGGGCTAGCGACTATTATTACTCCTTAGTATAATAGGTAAGGTCCTTAAGGAGATACTAGCTAACCGTATCGCCGTTATAGCAGAGGAGTACTAACTCCTCCCGGAAGGATAAATAGGTAACCGGACCGGGTGGAGTATAAAGACGGTGGTATAAAGAGTTATAGAGGCTATAAGGGCGAGCTAGGCCTATAGCGGTACCGCTTTAATACTTTAACTAGATATTAAAGGCGCCTGCGATACTATCCTTTACTCCTATCTCCTTAAGGTACTCGAAAGGAAAGGATTCCCCTAATAGCTTACTACCTAATTAGTAGCTTCCTCTAAGACCGTATAGCCTAGCTACTACTCGATAGCGATACGGCCTTACCGCGGCACCTTTATAGACGTATACCGTAAGGCTCCCCGATCTCCCTTATCCTCTTTATTCTATATATCTCCACCCTTTACGAGAAGCTAGAAAGGGTACCTAAAACGATAGTAGTAGGATTCGCTAATAACACGAATATTATCGCCTTCGGCAGGATAAAGGTATAGACACGGTACCGTCTCGCCGCCGCGTAAAACGCCTACCTAGACTAAGAGTTAGCGAGCGGACTATAATTCGAACTAGCTAAATACGTCTATATCCCCGTTACGAAGTCGCGCTAACCCTCCTTTACCCCGCTCCACTTTAGCATTACTTTAGTACCGGTAACGGAGGCGATAAGGCTCCTAGGTATATAGCTTAATAGGAAACTCGATTTCCGGCGATACGCTAAAGAGGTAAAGAGCCGACTAGCTATATAAATATACGCCCTCCTAAGGCTTAGCGCGGTAGTATAGGGGTATAGCTTCGTGGATATAAGAAGCCTATACCTTATAGTAGTAAGACTAGTAATAGCCTACTACGCTTTAGCTATCTATAAGATAGGAGCCGGCCCCCGGCACGGCCCCGTAGCAGTACTTATAGCGATATAGAACCGGTGCCTTAGATTAGTAGCCAGAGCCTATACGACTACGCCGGTTAGGGTCCTCGAAAAAAAGACTTTTATCCCCCCCTTAACCTATACCTCTTAAGCCTAGGTGCCTAAAAGATCCTCCGGATATAAGAAAAGGGGACTGAAGATGAGATATTAGCGGGAGTATATACCGCGGCGAGAGCCTTAGCGATACCGAATCGGTATTATAGAACCCACGCCACCCTCGCGTGGATAGTATATCTTACCGCCTTAATAACCTAGACCGGAACCGCGCCCCCGCGGAAGGCCCTTATAAGGGAATAGGGTTAAGCCTAGATAAAAGCACGGCGGCTAGATAAAAGCACGGCGGCCTTATACCTACGCTATAGCGGGACTAAGCCGCCCCCTAATATAATACTCCCTCTGGCAATATAAAGGGCTCTTTAAGCTATAAAGCTCGGCACTTACTTAGATTAGATTAGAAAAACTAGGCCTATAAGTATTCCTAGCTAAAGCGAGGGTGCTAGGCTTCCTATTACCGCGGTACCTCTACGGGGACGGAGGGGCGGAAATAGCGGAGTATATAGTACTCTAATACTAGGAGGTAACCGAGGAGGACCGTAAGGACCTCTTCGGTACCGTAGGGAGACTACTTATAACTAGAGGAGATTTATATAATATACTAGAATACGATACTAAGGCCGGGGTAGTTATAAGGTGGTTCCTATACTGGAAGAGGCTTAAGGACTTTCGCCTTACCCTTAAAGTTATAAAGGCCTACGAAAATAGCGACGGTATTAAAGCGAGACCCGAGCGGAAATAAAACGGTATAGTAAACTAGTTAATTATTAGTAGGGGTCCTCTAAGCTAGGACCCTGGCTATATTAGCTCGGTATTAATAGGACGCTATTAGGTATTATCGTCCTCGTCGCCCTTAGTAACGCTAATACTACTCTTAATATACTTAAGGCCCTAGAAGGACTAGTTAGCGAACTATTACCGTTAGGGGCTATAATAGGGCCGAAAAGAGGCTATTGATAAAGTACTCCAGAATTAGGTCTATCTTACCCTCCTAACGCCTTATTAGGCGAACTAACTCCTATAACTCCGCCGGCGCGGTATTACCGCGGCTATAACCGGAAGGTAACGCGCGGTTTAGGGCCCGGCTAAAAGACCGGGACGCTATCCCTAGGCACTCCTTAGCCTATAGCTTATTAGTAAGGAGACTACTATAGTACCGTAGGCGGATACTTATAGTAGCGATACCGTTACTACTAGCGGCCTTTCCCGTTTTATACGCCTTATAGAGATCTATAGAGGCTATTACTGCTTTTTAGTAGCGGAGGGGACTTATTAAGATACTTAGAATATACTATTACGGTATACCTATAATACCACGATAACACTGGTATAACTTATATCCGTATATAGACGCCGGCTATTAGTATATTAAAAACAGGCTATACTAGTTTCTATAGTATTAGAGTAAGCCTTTATATTATTTAGGTAGGTGCCTAAGCGCTTACTATAACGTACATAACTACCCTAAGTTAGCCACTATAGCACCGTATCGATACTACTAGGGCTTATATACGGTATAACCCTAATTAAGCCTTTTTTATAACGGTTACGATTATTATTAGTATTAGCGTTATTACTAGGAGAATATATCTATAGCTATTAGTATACTACCGCGGAGGTATTATTACGCTATAAAGAAAAAACTTATCTTAAACTACCACTATTAATTACTTCTATATATATATAGATTAATACTATACTATATAGTTAACCCTACGCTACTACGCTACCGTGACTCTACTACGAGACACTTATAGTAAAATTATAATAGGAATATAATAAGAAAACTAGAGGAGTTTACTAGTTAGTATAAGCCGTAATAATAAACCTACGGGACCGTAAATCGGAATAGATCGGGAGGAAAACCTATAATAAACTTATTAGCGTTATAGGATGAAGAGGGAGATTTAAGGCACGAAGGCCTTAGGGGATATTAACTATTTAATTCTCATAATATAGTAAGGCCTTTTCCTTACCTGCCGCTGGATATAGCAGGAATCTACCTAGGGGAGGCAGGAGGCGCTTACCTCCCTACTCTTTTTATTAACTAAACGGAAGGAATAAAAGGCATAATCCTCGAGGGATATAGGGAGACTAAGGCTAAAAATTCGTAGTCGCTGTATAGCGGAAGCGCGGTAACGCCCCTTAGCCCCCGTTCCACTAATAAAGATTAGCTTAGGCTAGCTTACCTAACCACTAACCTGCTATACTTCCTATTAGCTACTAGCCTAGAGGTAAGATCCAGATACGTAATAGGGAAGAGCCGGGGCCACGTCGGCCCCGTAACAGCACCTCTCCACCTAAGGAAGTATATAGAGGTTTTCCCCGGGTTTTACCCGGGTTTTCCCCTCTATAGCCACCCGAGAAGGACCGTATAGCCTAGGAAGGCTCCTATAGATTAGTCAGGATAGCGGAGTAAGATCGATAATAATAATAATAAAGTAGGAGACTTATTATTCTTTATATAGGTTATAGGGTTATTTTTAGTAATTATAGTATCTAACGAAGAAGTCAGAAACTGGTTTTCTAGTATACAAATATCACGATACTAGGTAGTCTTCCTAGATTAAGGATTACATATTTTATAGTTATAATTGTTATAATCTACTAAAGCACCTTAAAGGGCTCGTGGATCCAGTTTATTAGTTTTCGGGTCGTTATTATTATAATATATAATAGAACCCTAAACCTGAATAATATTTATATTAGATTAATAATTTTCTACTAATTCGTAGGGCGTTTTAAAGCCTACCACAAAATAGGTATTCTCTTATACGTATAAACGGCTAAATAAATAGTATCCCCCTAAAGGTATTTTAGTGGGCCTAAGTATAAAAAGTAGCAGACGTTTTCTATTATAGTCCTTATAACCCGTTCTATCGAGCCTTAAGTCTTATGGGTATACAGGGGTTTTATATTATAATTTATACCAACGAATAGTCTTTTAAATAAGGTATTCGTGAATTTTTTTCCGCCGTCGGTATCTACTTCTTTTATTTTTATATTATATTTATTATTTTCTACGGGGATTCTTCACTCTTTTATAGCGTTTATAATAGATATTTCTGATTTATCTATACGCAGTTTTGCCTATAGATACCGTATGGAACGGTCTATTATAAACAGAAGCTAACGCTTTCTATTATACGTTATAGGGTCCATAGGCCAGTATACATCTATATAAATCTTTTCAAGGTAGGAAAACATCCTTCTTACAACTCATATGGGGGGACCTACGTTTTACGCGCAAACGCCCTAAACCACTGAAAACATATATCAATCGATAGCTCTTTTTAAGCTCTATATGCCTATCTATAGCCCTATACTGCGCAGGTGCTAGTTTAGGTGTATTATAAGTGCAACAATGCCTGGAAATGGCCTTGCTCCCCCGCGTGCGGGGGAAAAGTCTAACGTGGCCCGTGCGCCCGCGCTAACAAAGTAGTAGGCCTAGCCGCGCAGAGACGCACCCCCGACCTCCACCTAACCATAACGCTATAAATAATAACGCACTAGCCATAATACTAGCCATAATAACGTCCCCAACACCCCTTATGGCCCTAACATCCCCCCTAAGGCCCCTATAAGTATAGAGGGCCTAGGGGAGGTTGATATAGGAAATACCTCTATTATAGAGGATTTAACCCTCGCTACGCCTCTAAACTCGAAAAGGCACCTTAGCCCTTCTATACCTACCCCTAGACGTTTTTCTAGGACCCGAATCGAATCCCCCTTAGACTCGGAAGTCGAAGGCGCTTTCGAAACGCCCTTTAGGGCCCCCCCTGCTTCTAGGGCCCCCCCTGCTGAAAAACCGAGCCTTTTAGGCTCTAAATAGGCTAAAAAGGCGCCTAGAATCGCTAAAGCCCCCGGAGAAACCTCGGCCGAGCCCCAGAAGTGGGCTAATTCGGCTAGTAAGGCATAGGCTAAGGAACTACTCTAATAGGCTCTTTAGCTGCTCTAACAGGCCTATACACTTAACCCTATCCCTTAGATTAAAGCCCTAACTATAGGGCTTAAATCTACTATCGACGGAACCCCGAGCCCCTAGCCTCTTATACTCGAATAGAAGGTCGACGAGCTAGCTTAGGCAGTTCGCAGGCTTATAGAATAGTCTAAACCCCTTTATAGAGAGGCTATAAAGGGGAAAAAAGGCCCTATAGTACCCTAGGCCCCTATTTTAGGGTCTTTAGCACCCTTAGCCCCTACCCCCACCTCTATACCCCCGGCACCCCTCCTAATAGACCCTAAAAAGGTCCCTAAGGTTATTGTATAACCTACGGCAGGGGTAGGGATTCCTAGGGAAAACTTCGACCCCCTCGCGCTTCGGAATAAGCTTAATAAGGCCCTAAAATTCCCTGTAGCTACGGCTATTAGCCGGTCGACTAACGGAATCTTATTTTCACCCCGGGGCCGAATTATAGCGTTTAATAGCTCCCAGACTCGCAGAATTAGTGGTTTAAAGAGCTAAACCTCCCTCTCTAGTCCCCCTAGTCTATAGGCAACTAGTTTAAGCTTATTATTAAATAGGTGCCTTCTAGAGCCTTTGGGGGCGGCGATACCCCTTTACCCGACCCCTCCGAGCCACCGTAAGAGGCCCTAAACCGAAGCCTATAATAGGGCCTAGGCTTACAGGACCTAGCTACCAAAATCGGCACCTTTAACCCTATTAGGGTCGTAGGGAAGCCTCGGCGGCTGGGGGCTCTAAACGCGTTTTACAGTATAGTGGTTATTTGTATGCCCTCCGCTAAAGAATAGAAGTACTGCCTAAAACAGGGGCTTTATATAGCCGGCCAGCGGCTAAAGGTCTATAAATATAGGCCTATAACCCCTAGAACCTTGTGCTCTAACTGGTGGAAATTCGGGTATACCCGAGGGACCTATAAAGGCCTAGTTTCCTGCCCTATCTATGCCGTCGAGGGCTATAGGGAGGAATACCACTACTATAATAAGTGTAAAGAATACGGAGACTACGAGTATAAGACGTATAAGTGCTATAACTGCGAGGGAGATTACCCTTCTTTTAGCAGAGACTACGAAGTCTTTCAAGCTATAAAACCTTAATTCTATGAATAAAGGGCCTTATCCTTCGAAAGATATCCGGTTTATTTAATATAACGTCGATAAACAGGCCCCGGTATAGGAGGCTATCCTAGAATAGGCTTTAGAGACTTCGGCTGATATAGTCCTTATTTAGGAACTAGCCTACGTCTCGATACTAGAGGGGTGGTTTATCCGAAACCACCCTGCTTTCTATACCGTTACGCCTATATCCCAAAAAGCCCAGTTCTTCCCTATTAAGCCTAGGGTCCTTACTTATATAAGAAAGGGCTCTAGTATCGATTTTTCACACCACGAAGACCTTCTAGACAATATAGACGCGTAGATTATAGAGGTTTATTATCCATAAACCTTTTATATTCTACACGTCTATAATTAGATAGAATAGGACCCTAAAACGATAGGCCGAGGGCGGCCCCCTAGCCCTAGCCCTATCCCTTCCACCTCTTCCACTTCTTCTTCTTCTTCTTCTTTTCCCTCCTTTTCAGGCCCTAAAACCCGGCCTTAGACCGAGGATCGAGTGCTATAGGACCTATAGGTCCCTAAGCCTAACCTTATTATAGGGGACTTTAATAGAAACTACTAGTAGTGGAACGGAGCTACTACTAACCAGGCTTCTATTAGGGCCTAGCGTCTAGTAGACTTGTTAGATAGCCTCGGAGCTACGTATTTAGTGGATTCTGAAGAAGTTAACCTAAACGGGGGGACCTTGTTTAGGTCTAATCTTCGTTAAGAGTCGGTTATAGACCTAGTCTTTTACACGCCCGGCTTCGATCGTCTCCGCTTCGATAAGTAGGAATATATCGAAAGTACTACCTCTCTACACCGCGCTATCCTCCTTTCGGCTATTATTTTAGACCCTGAAGATCCTATAAATAGGTCCCTCCCGCCGGGTTATAACTATAAGCTAGCAGATTAGGACCTGTTTTCTAGTACCGTACAGAGCATAGAACCTAGCCTCGACTAGGATATTTAGCAGGCTATTAACGCCTCGGACTAGGATTCTTTAGGCCGCTGCCTCTCGGATACTATTACTCTAGCACTTAAGGCTTTAGTGCCTAAGCTACGGGTAGTAGGGCGTTCGAAGTCTTAGTGGACTACAGAGCTAAAAGCCCTGCGAAAATTAGCTAATAGGCCTTTAGGGCTTTTCGAAAGGTAAAAAAGGGGGCCTCGGCTACCTAGACGCCTTTAGAAGCCTCCTGGAAAGAAGCTCGAAACGCCTACTATTGGGTGATTTAAATAGCGGAAAACGACCTCTAGCAGGCCTTCCTAGCCTACGCCGAAGGCCCTAAAACCTTTAAGGCCTATAACTATACGAAAAGCGGCCTTAACGCGAACATCCCACTGATTTAAACGCCTACGAAGCAGAAAGCCTACGCCTTCGAAGATAAATACAACGCCCTACTTCACACCCTTTTTCCAGCGCCGTCTTCTTCTTCTTCTTCTTCTTTGTCAGGTGCCTACAGCAGTGGTCATAATAGGTCCCCAGTGTGAACCCACAGGGATCCAGGTATGCCTAGTCTAAGACCCCTTAAGACACAAATAAAGTAAGTCATCACACAGTAAATAGGATAGTCCCTCGAAGTAAATAAGGCAGCCGTTGAGGAGTAGCGAAACGTAGTCTTAAGGAGCGGAGGAGCCTTCTCTTAGAAAAGGGAGGCCAGCGATTAATCTAACTCTTTAGCTACTCCTATACTCTCCCTATTATAATCCTATCGTGATTATACCTGGTTCCTTACTTAACCCGACCTTTTCACTCTTTACGACTACCTATTTAATATTTTAATCGCTTTACCCTCTAAGGGCGCGAAGACCGTTAAAGAGAGTCGCTAAGATATGTAACTATCACGAAATAAATAATCCTACCTTCAATTTTAATAAGGCTACTAGTTAGTTTAAGCGGTAGCTCCGCGATAGCGAGACCGCCTTTATAGAGGACGCCCACGACCCTACCGATAAGGAAGATAACGGGGGTACGCCGGGAACTAATATTACTCCTACCTTTACCACCGCACTAGCACCTATTTCTACCCCTGCACCTGCTCCTATTATTAGTATTACCTCTACCACTACCTTTACCCCTATCGCCGTCCCCGTTCCTCCTATAACCACGATAAGACCCGCGTATAACTCTAACCTGCCCCCGTATACAAACGTTAACCTAGCCACGCTAACGGAGGAATAACTAGACGAACGCGTTAAATAGATAGAGGTATAGAACCACCGTAAGCGTAAGCTCGTGTACCTTACTAAGCTCAAGGCGGACACTACTACCGTTATTACCGCCGCTATTAATCCCACTATTAATCCTAACCCGGCCGATATTACCCACCATTATATAGCTAAACCTCGACATTATATTATCATAACCGTAATAGGATCCTAGTATACCCACGATATATCCACGACCACGTCTATATATAGATCCGCTATATAGGCTAAGTTTAATTTCCCCTTACTTAAATAGGATAGCGTATCCTAGGCTAAGTATCGCACGTTTACCTAGGAAACGAATTAACGGTTTGACCTAGACTCTTAGTCCTTCCCTACGGACGCTACGAAGAACTACTTCGTTATATCGTGCCCCCTTTACCATCTTAAGGAACGCTAGTAAGCTAAATTACGATATAAGTATAATAGCGACTCTAATAGGGTTAGCTAGGCCGTACTATAGGCTTAGTTATCCTATTAGGTTAACGATAACGATACCCGTCTATAGGAGGTAGCAGTATAAATCCAGAGCGAGTCTATCTTATCTTAGAGAGAGGGCGAGTCCTACGCTAAGTTTATATAACAGTAAGAAGCCCTAGAGTCGGAACTACCGGGCGAGCTCCTAGACTAATAAAGGATTTAGATAGTGCTAATAAGGGTGCTCCCGCCTATTCGGGACAATATAGTGTTTATAGGGGTTCCTAAGGACTACTATGACCTGGCCCCGGCCTGCTATAGGGCTAAGGCTTTAACCGTTAACGACGGGCTGGCCGTTACTCGAGTAGACTTCTAGTCCACTGCCTAACGACGTTATTTCCGTTCGCGCGCCCTAGGACAGAGCACCCAGACGGCCACCTACGGTTCCACTAGTATCCCCGCGTCTACCCCTACGTTTACCCCTACGCCTGCCCTAACCTTTACTCCTAGCTACCCTATACGCCCTAGACTATTATCGTACCTCGACTCTATTACTTACTATAACTATAATTAACAGGGGCACTACACCACTATATACCCTAGCCCTTAGGTATAGCGTTCGAGTAATAGTAATCCGAATACCTAACCGGTATCTATATCCCGCCCTATAGTCGGCCGTGTCACGGGCAAGGTACCCTAGAAACTATACCCGCCTCGGACTACCCTTACTATTATACTAGTAAAGGCACGCGTTTCCCTTCGCCGAGGTAGGGAATAGGTGTAGACGTCGGCCCTCCTTAACGGAGGCGCCGATATTAACGTTTTGGATTGGTCCCTCCTAGGACCCAGTTAGGTTCCTAAGGGGTCCCCGATCCCGGTATTATAGATTACGGAAGGATAAACGAAGATAACTCTAGGATCCACCTATAGGATTATCGTCGCTACCGACTACTAGGGACGTAAAAGGGTATAACGCGCCGAGTTCTACGTTATAAACCTTACGGGCGCGAAAATTATCCTAGGGAGGCCGTGGCTTATAGCCGTTAACCCTAACGTTAATAAGCAGTATAGCACGTAGACCTACCCTTTAACCTACGCAGAGCTCGGCGTGGTTATATCCCTAAAAAGGCTGCGTAGGGTAGTCAGATAAGCTAAGTCTATCCTTACTCTGACCTATATAGGTTCTACGTGGGGCCCACGTATCGGCCCTATTAGCCACATTAGTCTAATAGAAAACCCTTTAGTAGGATATAAAGATATATTCTTAGGAAATAGGGTCTACCCTGGCCTAGATAAGGACCTGGTAGCCGTTACTACGCTACCGGAATAGTATTAAGATTTCGCTAATGTTTTTAACGTCGAAGACGCCGGGAGGCTACCAACGTATTAGTAGTAGGATTACGCTATTAAGATCGAGGAAGGGAAGAAGCCGCCGTATAGTTCTATCTATCCTCTCGCCGTATAAGAATTAGAGGTACTGCGTTAGTATCTATAGGATACCGTCGCGAAGGGATAGATTAGACCGTCTACTAGCCCGTCCGGCGCCCTATTCTATTTATACCTAAGAAGGGTGGTAACCTACGCCTTTATATTAACTATAGAGGGTTAAATAAGGTGACCGTTAAGGACTATACCCCCCTTCCCCTAATCTCTAAAATCCTAGATCGGTTATTATCGGCGTAGTACTATACTAAGCTGGATCTTAAGGATATAGACTATCGGCTCCGTATACGAGCTAGGGACGAGTAAAAGACAGCCTTCCGTATAAAATACGGCTACTATAAGTACCTCGTTATACTATTCGGGCTAACTAACGCGCCCGCAAGCTTCTAGCGGTATATTAACTAGGCGCTAACGGGTCTTATCGACACTATCTATATAGTCTATCTAAATAATATTCTTATCTATAGTAAAGACCTAGCCAACCACTATATACACGTCCGCGAGGTCCTTATAAGGCTTAGGTAGTAGTCCCTATATACTAATCCCAATAAGTGCGAATTTAAGACTAAAGATATAGAATTCCTTAGTTTTATCTATAGTCTAGATAGGGTACGTATAGACCTATCCCGCGTTAAGGCTATCCGCGATTAGGAGCTCCCTAATAGTATTAAGAAGATACAGGGCTTCCTAGGCTTTACGGGGTTTTATGGACGTTTTATTCGGAACTACTCTAAGGTCGCTACCCCTTTTATAGAATATCTTAAAGGAGGACCCACTAGTGGCCACGCAGGGATCCTCGTGCTTTCCTAATAGGCCCGGGACGCGTTCGAAGAAATAAAGCTATTAATTTAGAAGGCACCGGTCCTGCGGTATTTTAACCCTGCTCTCCCTATACGAATTAAGCTAGACGCTTCCGCTTTTATAATTAGGGCCGTTATTAGTTAGCTCGAGGATAGGCTATAAAGACCCGTTACGTTTATATCCCGTAAGCTCCGCGGCGCTAAGCTTAATTATAGTATACCCGATTCTAAGCTTATAGCTATTATCGAGTCTTTCCGTATATAGCGCTACTACGTGGCCTATAGTTAGAGCCCTATAGTAGTCCTAACGGACTACCTAAACTATTATTATCTACTAGATAAGCCGAAGCTTAAGGGCTAGCACGCAGGGTGGCTTAAGGAGCTCGCCCCGTTTAATTTTAAGATTCGGCACCGCCCGGGGATATTAAACCCCGCGGATAGGCTATTAAGGAAGCCCTAGCACGCGCCCTATAAGCGCGCCCAAGTTACTAACCGGGCTAAGGCGGTAGAATCTTTTTCGAAGCGTTTCGTTATAAGGTATATCGGGAACCAGTAAAGTTCCCGTAATACCCCCGGTTCTAATATTCCCGCTATTAACTCCCCCTTACCGGAAAAGGTAGTTAGGATATAAGCGGATAATCCTTTTTCTGTCTTAGAGTTCTTCTCGAGGCGTTCTGTTTTAGGCTATATCATAAACTAGCGTGGTTCCCGTAATAGCCCTAATTATAATTTTCCCGCTCCTCCCACCTTAGTGGTTAAGACGTAAGCAGATAACCTTTTTTTAGACCCCGCTCCTCGTATCTTAGTAGTAGAGATATAAGCGGATAATATTCCTTCGAAGCGTTCTGCCTTCCGCCTATATAGGACCTAGGATAGTACCCGCGCTATTCCCGCTCCTCCTATCTTACCGGAAAAGGTGGTTAAGACGTAAGCGGATAATCTTTTCACAGAGCCTATATCGAGGTAGTTTATTTTAGGCCTTAACAGGAACTAGCGTGGTTCCCGTACTACCCCCGATTCGGATTTCCCCGCTCTTAATTCCCCTACCCTGCTAAAAGAGGTGGTAGAGATATAAGCGGAAGACTCTTTTTACGCCCGTTAGCGAGAGGCCTACGGCGACGATACTATATACGGATAGTAGTCTAGGAGTAGTAATATCCTTCGTTTTAAGAATCGCGTTTTTATACCAGACTACTCTAACCTCCGTTAAAAGGTCCTATAGTGTTTCTATAACGGATCTAGCGTAGGGTATTATACGGTTGTAAGGACCGTTAAGAGGATTTCGGACTTTTACTTTTAGGATTATTTACCTAGAGATATACGTTAATTTATACCCACCTATAGCGTATATTAACGTACTAAGCCACGGCACTATAAGCTATATAATAAGCTAGTAAGTCTCCTAGTATCTTAGTGCCCTTTTACAGAGATATCTATTAACTTTATCACGGGCCTGCCGCCGGTTTATAGCGCGACTATTGATAGGAAATAGGATACTATCCATATAGTAGAATACCGCCTAATAAAGTACTCGATTCATATTCTCTTAAGTAGTAGCCTAATAGCTAAGGGGCTCGCTAAGTCTCTATAGTATCACGTTTTCCGCACCTTTAGCTTTCCTGATAGTATCGTGTCCGATCGCGGGGCGTTATTTACGAGTCGTTTTTAGGTAACTTTATATAGCTGCCTCGGCACTATATAACGCCTATCTATAGCGTAATACCCGTAGACGGATAAATAGACGGAGCGATAAAACTAGAACCTCGAGTACTACCTGCGTATATTCTATTCGCAGGAATAGGATAACTAGGTTAACCGACTACCGATTATAGAATTCACCTATAATGCGGCGTGGTATTCTACGATACGTTATACCCCCGCCGATACGTTAGTAGGGTATAACCCCTAAGGCCCTAACGAAGTATAGCTCCCGAGAGCAGGCGAGGCCCGCGCCGCTAAAGCCGAGACCCGAGCGGAACACCTTATAGCCTAGCGCTAATCTATCTCGGACCTTATTAAAAGGGCGTAGGCTTCCGACGAACGGTATTATAATAACGGCCGTGCGTAGCGGAGGTTTAAGGTGGACGAGTACGTCTTACTATCCACGAAGGTTATCCGATAGAAAAGGCCCTCTAAAAAGCTCAGCGATAAGTTTATCGGTCCTTATAAGGTCACTAAGATCATCGGCACGTATAGCCCAGCCTACTAATTAGACCTCCTAAAGAGTATAAGGATTTATAACGTCTTCCCGGTTTCCCTACTAGAATTATAGAGGTCCCGCGATAGGTTATAGCCGGAGCCACCCGTGGTCGATATCGAACCGGACTCGGATAAGTACGAGGTCGAAGCTATCCTTACCCACCGATATTAGGGTAAACGACGTTAATACCGTATTAAATAAGCAGGGTATAACGATAAGGAGAATACCTAGGAGCTAAAACGGAATATCCCCGATAAACTCGTCAACGCCTACTTTAAAGTAAGGCTAATAAGGGACTATATAGGTTCCTATAATATTCCTACTAGGAACTAAACGGGTTCGTACACTATTCCCCTAATAGACACGATATAAGGACGTTTTTCCCTCTTTACAGATAATAAGACTTACTAGGAACTAACTAGGTTTATATACTATCCCCGTATCGGCTATATTAACCTAGAAAAACCTTTAGTGGGTCGTGGAGATAAATTCTTAGGCAGGGACCCCCCCTTAATCTAGACGGGAACTATATAGGCACTATCACCTCTCCTCCTATTTTTTTCCATTTAAGTGTTCTGCCCTTAACCTCCTGCTTTCTTCCTTTAGAGCGTCATGCTCTTAACCTCTATAACGCCCTTAACCCCGTTCTTATTCCTTTAGTATAATAACTTATCGCCCTTAAAATCTATTTTCCTCTACAATTCCCTTAATTAACCGTTATAATAGAGACACGATTATATTATAATAGAAGTATAGTTAGGACCGTTAGGGTTCCGATAGGAATACCCTAAAGCTGGTTAAAAAATAAAAAAAAGGAAAAACCTAACCCGAAGGCTAGTAAAAAACCTAAAAAAAGAAAAAAGAAAGAAAACAACTGTATCCTCTATATATACTATCACGGCCCCTTTAGGGCGTTCTTAAACCCCACTAATTTATCGTTTAGAGGGGTAGGCTCCCGCCTAACCACCTCGCCGTTATTATCCTCTATATATATCTAGCTCTACCCCGCGGTAGTAGCCGTTACCCCCTCTTACCTACTACCTGCGGATAGTATCGAAGGCTAAAGTGATAGAGGCGTTTTCGCCTTCTACTGCTTCTTCTTCTTCTTCCCTAATAAAGGAGTCGAGGGCGTTAGAGCCTTCTTCTCTTTCTTTACTAATAAGGTCGGCATTATATCGTTATCGTCGGGCACTTTATAAGGGTCCGGCGGGCCCTACGGACCTTACAATATTATACCCCCCGATAGCGAGCCTTAAGGTTATATAGTGCTACTACTATCGCTAAATATATCGTCACCTATAAAGATAACCCCCGCGGGGCCTAAGGCAGACCCTAAGGGTATAGGCAGGTCTTCCTAGGCCTAAGCCTAGACTAGGTTAAGAGCGGCTATCTGCTCGAAAGTAGTAGCCGTCCGCTCTTAGGCCGTGAAGTCGCGCTTACATAACGCGAGGCGTTATTATTTAATATCGAGGCGTTTCTACTCGACGGCTAGACGCTACTACTATAGCCCGACGAATTACTTAAGGATCGACTCTATACTATTAAGCCTCTCGTGGATATCCTCCGCCGTTTTCTGGCGGGCGTCGGTAACTTCCTTAGCTTAACGCCGAGTAGCTATAGCTTCCTCGGTAAACGACCGGTTAACCTTTACCGTCGCTTAACCTAAAGCCTCTTTAAGGATAACCTAATATCGAACTGCTATAGCCTAGTACTATAAAGGATTAGTAAGGGTACTATATAGGGTTAACGAGGAGATATAGTAATACTTACACGACGACTCTTATTTAATCCACCTTTCTCGAGAACGATAACTAAAACGTTCTATAGCTACTCGGTAGTATTCTTACCGGCGATAGGAAGCTATTACACGTATTAGATTACCAGAGACTATAGGGTAGTCTAAAAAGGAGGGGGCTATGGGGATAATAATAAAGATATATAACTTATTACGTGGTATTTAAGGCTATTATACTTAGAGTAGTAGTAGCACTTATTCGTACGCCGACCGATATCGACGTATCGGCACGTCTTAGCCTCGATAGTATACGTCTTTTCCTTAAAGTTAATCGTTACTAACTTACTCGTATAACGTATATAGGGGGCCCTTAGATCCTTACCTATGCCGATATCTACCACCTTCTAGCGGGGAGCGACCGACGGTATAGTAATCGACTATAACGTAGCTATAACAGAAGCAGGAGGCTTTAGCGTAGGCAGCTACGGCGTAGCTAGCTATAGGACAGACTACTTAGCGGACTACGAGGTCGACGCCGTAACCACGATCTTAATCCTCTTAGAGGACCGCGTTATACTCGCGGGAGAGGCAATGCCCTTATTATTATTATTATCTTCCTAGGAAGGTATAATAACTACGCTATATCGCGTGGTTAATCGGTATTATAGGCTAAAGACGTTTAGAAGCATTTATAAGATAGTAGTTATTTAATTAATAAAGACTATAAGTCGTTAGTACGCGATATCTTAGATTAAGGGGAAAACTCACGAAGAGTAGCACGATCGAAAAATTAAGTATAGAAGAGGAAGAAAAGGAATAGGAAGAGGGAGTAATAGTAGGTTACCAGATATCCCTTAGGGTAGTTTTATAGGCACCTATTTTTAGTATAAAGAAGGAAGCCACGAAATTCATAGAAGGAGTAACGTCGGGCCTATATAATACTATAAGATAGAGTCTTTACAAATAGATTAAAGGGATATCCTAAGTGGATAAAGGGACGAATTCGAAGGCCCGGGAAGGAACCTATCTAGAGAATATTAGGCTCCCGGATAGGATATTAGCTTCCAGTCTCGGGTTAAGGATAGAGTGGCCTTTATTGGTTTTTAGTTAATAGATTAAAGGGAGAGTATGTATACCCGGGTTAGAGCCACGGCTAAGAAGGCTCCGTGTAGGAACGCGTCGGGAGCCTATTAGAGTCCTGTCGTGGAAGGCTCTGGTTCGGGGTATCGGGGTTTAAGAGACGGACTCGGAGACTAGGTTTTCGGAGGAGCCGAGAGGCCGGCACGGAAGGGCGCTCCTAAGGACAGGAGAATCCGGGGGAGGTCGCTATATCAGGTGTCTATAGTAGTGGTTATAATAGGTCCGTAGTATAAACCTATAAGGATCTAGGTATACTTAGTTTAAGACCCCTTAAGATATAAATAAAGTAAGTTATTATACAGTAAACAGGATAGTCCCTCGAAGCAAATAAGGTAGCCCTCGAGAAAGTAAATAAGGCAGCCCTCGAGGAGCAGCGAAACGTAGTCTTAAGGAGCGTAGGAGCCTCCCCTTAGAAGAGGGAGGCTAGCGATTAATCTGACTCTTTGGCTACCCCTATACTCTCCCTATCGTGATCCTATCGTGATCACACCTAGTTCCTTACTTAACCCTACCTTTTCACTCTTTACGACTACCCATTTAACATTCTTCCTCCACCGACGCCCCTGAAGCCCCTGTATTTATACGCCCTTCAGGGGGCCTAGGCCGCTCCTACCCTTCGAACGGCCCCTAGAGCCTAACTAGATCACGCAGTAAGGGCCTTGGAAGACCGTGGGAGTGGCCTAGCCTCTAGGCTGCTAAACTACAGCGCGCTATATTCGGAGCTACTAAGGGAAAAGCCCTAGGGCCTAATAGGATTACCCTAAAACCGATCTAACAGGCCTATAAGGTTATCCCTGGGTTCTTTATATAAGCCTATTCAGCCCTACTTTTAGCAGGCCACTACCCTACCTGCTAGAAGGAAGCCCTAGGGGTCGTTTTACCGAAGCTAGGGAAGAAGGACTATTCTAAATCTAAGTCTTATTAGATTATAGCCCTTCTAAACTGCTTAGGTAAAGTCCTTAAGAGGGTTATAGCTGCTAGACTTCGCTTTATAGCTAATACCCGCGACGACCTTCTACACCCTAGTTAAATAGGGGGTAGAAAATAACGCTCTGCTATCGATACGGCCCTTCTCCTCCTCTACTATATCGAAAAATAGCGTAAATCACGCTAGAATCCGGTGATTTCTATACTATTTTTAGATATTAAAGAAGCCTTCGATTACGTCGCCCGTCCTTAGCTACTCAGGACTCTTTAAGAACTATAACTACCCCCGAACCTAGTTAAATAGGTAGCCTCTTTTATAGAAAATAGTCGTATCTAATTAGCCTTCGAGGGGCAGGTTTAATAGCCTACCCCCCTAAATATAGGGGTTCTATAAGGCTCCCCGGTTTCTCCTATCCTATTCCTAATTTATATTAGGAGGGTTATAGCGGGGCCGGAGTTTCATAGCCTTTAGCTATCCTATATCGACGATTTCCAGCTATTTATAGTATCTACGTTGACTAGGAAGAACTGTAAAACCCTAGAAAAAGCCGTAGCCTCCCTTTTCGACGTAGTAAAAGTTAACTAAGTCCTCTTTAAACCTGAAAAAACAGAGCTTATTCACTTCCACCGAAGACGTTCTAAAGAAGACACTCTAGTTACTATGGGGGGCACCTAGTTAAACCCGTGCTAGGTGTTAGTAGGTGGCTAGGGGTCTGGTTCGATCCTAAGCTATCCTTTAAATCCCACGTCGAAAAACGCCTAAATTCAGCTTCAGGGGCCCTAAACAGGTTACACAGGCTAGCTAGCTCGAAGAGAGGCCTTTCTTTTAAGGCCCTACGCTAGCTATATACAGCCTGTATCGCCTCCTTAGCTGACTTTGGCTTATAGCTCTGGTGGGACCCTAAATCACCTAACAAACACCTAGTAGACCGTCTAGAACGCCTACAGTACGGCGCTTTAGTCCGGGCCCTAGGGGCCTTTAGAGGGGCCCCTTTACGACCCCTAGAACTCGAAGCAGTAGTCCCCCTAGCGGCGGTTAGGTTAACTAGGTCTAATAGGCTTTATGCCTTTAGGACTTTAAAATTCCTACCGAACCACCCTATTAGACACTAGCTCCTACTAAACGAAAACGAGGAACACCTCGCCCTTCTTTAGAGCCTATAGCCTACCATATAACTATATAGGCTAGGCCTAGAAACAGTGGCTTTAGTAGGTTAGTCTTAGGATATCGAGGGTCTATTAGCTAGGTGGGAGGCCCCCTGGGCCTCGGAGCCTGTAGCGGACTTAAGACCCTTTTTCCCCCTTAAATACCGGCCTATAGATACCGGCCCCGATATACCCGATTAGAAAACAGCTCACCTCGAAGCCCTCGCTGAACTTTAATAAGGCCTAGGGGAATGGGCTGCTGTTTTCTACACCGACGGCTCTCTAGGCCACCCTACTAGGCCCTCTATAGGGCCTTCTCAGGCTATAGCCGCTGTAATATAGTGGACTAAAGCTGGAAGGCCTTGTAAAGCTATAGGCTTTAACCTAGGAGCCGCGGCCGAAGTCGCGGACGCTATATTATACGCTATTCTCTAGGCTCTTTACGCTGCCCTCGAGCAGACGCCGAGGCCCCTAAAGTGCTATACTGTTAGTGATTCCCAGGCGGCTATTCAAAAGCTTTAGCGCACCTTATAGTGGGCTATAGAGGCTAAAGACCTGATTTCACGCCTTAAATAACTAGGCATATCCGTTTCCGTGTGGTGGTGCCCCTCGCACGTGGGGATAAAAGGGAACGAACTAGCGGATAAGGTAGCTAAAGGGGCGTTAAACCCCGAAAAAGCCACTCAATCCGTTAGCTTAGTTACCCTTAGCCACCTAAAACGCCGGGTAAATAAAGCCCTTATGTAAGACTAGAAAACCCTGTGGAATCACGAAGAGGAGGAGGAGAAAAGAGGTAAATCGGTTCGATTAGGCCGCCTATATAGGCGACTAGTCCGCGATAACCTCCGTTTCTCCCGAAAACCACTACTAATATAAGGCCCTAGGTGGGTAAAATTGGCTTTTACGCAGTTAAAAGCCGGCTTCGGAGACCTAACAACCAACTATAAAAGGGCCTAAAACTACGCTAACGACCGCTATTCCTATCCCGGCTCCCCTATACAGGATACAGCATACGTTATTCTTTCCTGCCCTTTTTATAAAAACAAACGAAGAGCCCTATGGGAAGCCCTAGCAGGCCTACCGCTATCTCTACCACTAGTATTCGATACTAAAAGAGGAATACAGGCCTTCTAGGCCTATCTTTTAGCCCCTAAAATAGCTTCGGCGGAGTAGTACAGGGCGTAAACCTCGGACTCTGCGGTCTAGTTATTTTACTTTGGTTTTATTTATCTATTAGGTCTATTAGGCAAGACTATTACGGAGGATTTCCTGTATTTATTAGTACTACGCTCTATTTTACTATACCTAGCTTCTGATAGCCTTTAGCCCTTAGGGCGATAGGCGCCGCGCCATAGCTTTAGGGCTGCATGCGCGTAATGAATTAAAAAAAAAGGTAGGAAACTTCCTTATATTTATTAACAGATTGTTTATTTATAAGCGTAGCTAACTTGCTTTTTCTATAGGCTTTATACCTATATATTTCTCCTATATAATCTTTAGATATATTTATAGCATCTCTATTTATATATTTTAAAGCAGTGGGGTTAATATAACCTATCCTGTAGTGCTATAGCGTTATATTGTCTTTTCTATTTATTCTTTTCCGACGGTCATTTCGGTCTCTTTATTCTATTCTTTATTCTGCCGGTTCTTCTTTTCTTTATTCCACGACCTATACCCCTAAAGAGTGGGTCTTTAAGCGGGTATTTTCTAAGACCGTATTCTGTGTGCCTGACTATTTCTTTATTTATTGAATCAGTCCCTTTATTCCTTGAATCTATTTTTTATTTCTTTTAGAATCTATTTGTTTATTTGTTTTAGAATCTATTTCTTTATCTCTTTTCTTTTATCTAGAATAGTCTTCTTTATTCCTGTTATATTTATAGCATTATAGGGCTATAAGAACCGTGACGATGACCCTATTACCGCCCTATACATTAGGGCCCGTGCTGAAACCTAGTAAAGCCTATTATATAAAACGGCTCTTGTAAAAATGTTAGTAGTTTTATTTTAGTTATTTTAGAATAGAATAAGCTAGTTATTTCCTATAAGGCCGTAGATTTTCTTTTTATCTAGGATAGGAAGGCTGATAATATTAGTACCTAATTCGGGATTATGTAAGCAGTTCTCAAGTAGTAGTATTCTTCCTAAATCCCTGAATTTAATATATTCGTTACTAGTACCTATTATGTTTATTTTATTTGTATTACCCTAACTAGTAGTACTTTAAGTAGTTGTATACGTAGAAAAGAGCGTTTTATTTACTGCTACGTATACTATAGCGCCACTATCGATATAGAATTTCAAAGTTAAGTTAATATGTGAAATCCTATTAATCTTTTCTACTACCCGTTCTATATTTATATTACTATTTTAAGGGGTTTTATTTATTTATCGTTTATTTTTAAGGATAAATACCTGTTTAATATCTATTAGGTCTTCCGCGTAAGGGCCCGGGAGATAAGAGGGTTTAGACATAATAGGAATGTCTTAAAAAAGAACTTCATTATCCGAGTCTTCTTCTTCTTTTTAATCTTCCTTTTCTTCTTTTTCTTCTTTTAATTCTTATTCTTATTCTTCTTGTTCTTCTATAAAAGGCTCCTCCGTAAGGGGTAAATTAGAGACTAAATTAATAGTCTTGTTATTACTTATTTTCTTAGGAGCTTGTATTACTCGTACTAATAAAAGAAATTAAGTATTCTAGACTCTTATAACGATAGCTTCGACAGTACCGTCTTCGGGGGCTTTTTATTTTTATTTACCCGCTTTTAGGTATTTTTCGCTAAACCTAAAAGCACCTAGCCTACGAGGGCTGTTTCCGGGTAAAGAAAATAATAGTTTATCGGCCAATACCTTGGCCTTTTATAGTTACTATAGAAGACGTTTTTCTAGCCGCTATTAGACTATTTCTTCTGATTCTTTTTCTAATTCTTCTGATTTTTCTAGGCTTTTATAAGCAGGGCCTTCGAAGTAGAAGAGCCGATTTCCCTTAACGCGTTCATTAGTTCCGAAATAATTGTATCGAATATATAACTATCGATATTATACTGAAGGGCCTACGTAATGTATATAGTACCTATATCGTAACGCTTATTAAGACGGTTTAGGGTCTAGATAAAAACCACTTTATCGGGTAGTATAATATCCCTTCCTCGAAAGATAATTAGTCTTTCTTAGACTTTATATACAAAGTCCTTAAGTATAGAGAATTCTAAGATATTTAGGTTAAAGAACAACGTAAGGACGTTATAGTTAGCTTAAAACCCTTTTTTCTTATATAGGGACTTTAGCTTTTCCTAGATTTCTAAAGTAAAATTAAGGTCCTAAACCCACGTTAGGGACCCGTCTTATAGAACGGAGAGTAAATCTCTGGTAACCTTTCAATCTTCTTCTTTAGCCTTATTAAAGGTATCTAAAGGCAGGTGTTTTATACGCTTTTCTTAAAGCTTTCCCTTATATATAATATAGACATATATAGCTATCGTCTAGGTCTAATAGTCCTGACTACCCTTAAGCTTCTTTATATTACTATCTTTAAGTCCTGCCTATACGGGTATCTTAAGGGCTTCTAAACGGCATTTAATTTATTTATGTTGGATAAGAACTAAAGAAGCTATAATATAAATAAGGAAAATAGTCCTTTTGTTTATTCTTTTTTTTATTCTATGCACGGGCGGTTACTATAGCGATACCTTTATTCGTGCGGGTCTAAAATAGAGTCGGTATATAGTTCTTTATTCTAAAAGAGGGAACACGGCTTTCTAGATAAAGAAAACGATACCCGTATGTACGAATAACAGAATTCCTTTATTTCTAGAGATAGTATTCCTTTATTCTAACGGGTCTAAAGTGCAGCCGGTATAATTTCATTATTCGCGAGGATCCTAAAATAGGTGTTTGCGCAACAAGGGGATTCACGGTCGCGTAGAAAACACGATATTTATATAGAATTCTATGGTCGGAAATATATAAGTAGAAATCCTAGTAAAAGAACTAAAGACTTATAAGTACAGAAAGGTATTCTAGTAGTATAACTAGAATAGCTATTATAGTATAGTGGTTATAGTATCTGTACATAAAGAATACAGAGTGCCCCTATTTAATTGACGTAATTATAGCTTTTATATACTTTCTGATTATAGATTTATAAGCGTATGACTAGGCCGACTAATCGTTCGAATCGTAGATACGTAAATATAAGTAGGTAGGTCGGTATAAAGATAGGTAGAAAGTGTTAGTAGTATATAAAGTGGAATATCGGAGAGGAATAGGGACTATTATTTAGAATCGGGGGCTTCTCTTTTTAACTTACGACCGTAGGCAATTAAGGAATACTTTATTTTAAGACTTTAGTCGAGCTTTTTCGGGCTTATAGCCTTTTAAGGATTACGGATAAGTGGAAGGGACGAAAGTCGCGAAAAGCGGTGGAAAAATAGATAGTAATAATAGGATTATAATAGTAGAATTTCGGCGCGCGTATGGATTATATAAAAGCGATAAAGAAGAAGAATCAAGGAAGGAAGAACCGAACCGAGGGGACGGGTTAATATCCTTTATTATTTCCTTCTTTGTAAAGGGATCAAGATCGTCTGTCTTTATAAAGGGATGGAGATCGTAATAATAACGTAATCCTTTGTCTAAGACGTAATCCTTTTTCTAAGACGTAATTCTTTGTCTAAGACGTATTCCTTTATCTAACTCGAATGGTCTAGGCTTACGGGCAAGATATCCTTTGTTCGAGTACGAAGGTACTCGAAGGATATACTCCAAGGATATTATTAGTAATATTAACAGATATTCTTATACTTTATTATAAACCGCGGTACCTTCGTGGTGGCTATGCTAGCATTCCTAATTATAATAGGTGACTAGTAGAAATTCGGGTATACCCGGCTAACCTATAAAGGTCTAGTTACTAGCTCTGTCTACGCTATTAAAGGCCACGGGGAAGAATACTACTACTATAACGACTATAAAGACTACGGAGACTACGAGTATAAGGCCTATAAGTGCTATAGTTATAAGGGAGAGTACCCTCCTTTTACTAAAGACTATGAGGTCTTTTAATTTATTAAACCCTAAATGCTATATATTCAGGGCCTTTTAGTTTAAAGGATATGCGGTATATGTAATATATGGTCGATAAATAGACCCTGGTGTAGGAGGCTATCCTAGAATAGACTTTAGAAGCTTCGGCTGATATAGTCCTTATTTAGGAATCTGCCTACCTCTCGACACTAGAGGGGTAGTTTATTCTAAACCACCCTGCTTTTTACACCGTTACGCCTATATCTTAAAAGACCTAGTCCCTTTCTATTAAGCCTAGGGTCCTTACTTATATAAGGAAGGGCTCTAGTACCGATTCTCTATATCGCGATAACATACTAGACGATATAGACACGTATACTATAGAGGTTTACTATCTATAGACCTTCTATGTTCAATATGTTTATAATTGCATAGAATAGGACCCCGAAATAACCGGTAAAGGGCTTAGGCCCCCTAGCCCTACCCCTTTTACCTCTTCCACTTCTCCTTCTCCTTTATCTTTTCGTTCCTTTTTAGGCTCTAGAAGCCGGGTCTGGACCGAAGATCGAGTGCTATAAGGCCTATAAGTCCCTAAACCTATATTACGGGTTAGCTCCGATATAGAGGATCCGGCTATACTCCGGATCTTCCTAGCTACGCGCTTAGTTAACGGACCTATATCGCCTAGCTATCGCCACCTTATAGCTAGCCTAGCGCTATAGACTTTTCTCCTGTTTCTTCTTCCTTCCTTAGTTCTAGATAATCTATCATTACGACCTTATTTATACTATAATCTATAACTAGTCGTTAATATATCTAGAACTTAGCGACACCCACGCGTTACGCTAGCGATAGACTAAGATCCGAATACTACCGCCTAGCGACCTATTAGAATTAAATAGGTCGCGGAGTGGATAAGCCGACGCTTCGAAGAAAACTACTAAGCCTTAAATATAAGGCTAGGCCCTCTCCACGAGTAATACGCCGATATTAACGTTAGGCTTACCCTAATATAAGAGTATTACTCGGAGATACGCTGGTTTATTAAACGATAACACGCGAGGGAAGAAGCCGATAAGCGATAACGCCTATTAGTTAAATAACTCGTAGCCCGGCTTCTAGGATCGCCTACTCCGTAGAACCTAATACCGCTAAACCTGGATATTCCGGCGCCTTTATAGACCCTGATAATTCTTCCGTTAGTAGAATCCACGCTATCTCCGGTCCCCTCGCCGGCGCTTTAGCCGATAATAATAACGGTAATACCCCGTAAGACTATTAATAGCCCGGCGAAGTTTTTAGGGAAAAGAGTATACTATAGCGTATAGGCCTACGCGATATAGTAAAAGCTTATAATCGATAGCGACTTATTCTAGAATAATATATAAGCCTAGTATACTATTTATAATTCCCTAGGACCCGAGGTATAATAGGTAGTATTGGCCTTCTATAAACGTAATAGGCCGGGTAAGCTTATAGACCCTAACGACTTTATAGCGTACCTTAATCGCACCTACCTTAACCCCACGGAATAGTCGCGAGCCGCTTAAGCCCTACGCACGATTTAATAACGGTCTAATAAGTCGTTTACTGCCTTTTTACCCCGTTTCGAAAGATAGATCGCCCTCGCGGGCGGTACGGAGTAAGAAGCTACCGTATAGATTTTATTCCTTAAAGGAGCGAATACCTCTTAACTTAGGGATAAGCTTATTTCGGCCTGTATTCCTACCGATAACTATACTATATAGGTTAACGGTATATAAGAGATCGCCGGGAAGCTTAAGGGTTATTAGTTTGAGCGGAATTACGATAAGCGAGCTTAAGAGTACGCGACTACGAAGAAGGACGCCGATAACGACACGAAGATAGGTGGAGTAAGCCGCGTTAGCGATAGGAAGGCGAAGTAGGAGACTCGAACGTACTATAACTATAATAAGAAAGGGTATATTGCACGGAACTATTAGAAACTAAAGGAAAACCAAGAGACGGTTCGAAAGGTTAAAGAGTCTTATACGAAGGATCGCGATAAGAGCGATAATAAGTTAATTAATAATAACGACTTGGAAAAAGAATAGCTCTAACGTAAAAACGGGCGTTAAAGCCGATAACCACGATATAGTAGGAGTAGGAAATATTTAAAGTGCGTGCTAGTAATAACCTTATACTTATTATAGCTAGAGTAAATAAATAGTATATCCTCGCCCTTATTAATATGAGTTACGATTCCTATACCGCTATACATAAACGGTTTACCTAAAGACTCTAATTACCGTTAATCGATAAGACGAATTAACTACTAAATAGCTTCTCGGAAGCTACCGGAACTATTAATAGCGCGGGAATCGCCGTCTATAAGCTTAAGATCAGCGGCTACTCGTAAAGACTATTTATATATATAGTACCCGGGCTTAATTAAGACGTATTCCTCGGGAAGCCTTAAATAGAATACAATAATATAACGTATTACGCTAAGAATCAAAGACTTTACTACGGAGTAGCTAGACTAAAGATACGACTCTACTATAAAAAGGAACTAGCCGGAGTATAAGCTATTCGCGATACTTATTTAGTTACTACATCTATATTCGCGGGCCTTATCCGATAATTACGACGGAAGTACGAGGAAGCCTTAATTTAAGGAGTAAGCTTAAAGGATATCGAAAAAGCGTTAAATAAGAAATAACTAATCGACCCGAGGGACTTTATACCTGAAAAGCTATTATAAGAATTTAGCGACCTATTCACGCCCGATAAAGTAAACTAATTACCGCTATACCGACTAGGAGTCGATCACGAAGTTAACCTTATACCTAATAGCGATAGTAAGGAGCTATTACTCCTTTAGGGGCTACTCTATAATATATCGAGGGGAAAACTCTTAGTGTTATAAAAAATACTTACCGACCTAATAGATAAAGGATTTATCCGAGTTAGTAGTTCGGAAGCCGCGGCTCCTATCCTTTTTAAAAGGAAATTAGGTAAAGGACTCCGATTCTATTACGATTACCGAGCGCTAAATACGATTACTAAGTAAGACTATTACCTATTTCCTTTAATCGCTAAAACGCTATAGAACTTAAGGCAGGCGAAATAGTTTACGAAGCTTAATATAATCGCCGCCTTTTATAAAATTAGGATAGCTCCCGGGTTTAAGTATAAGACTATATTCCGAATGCGGTTTAGGCTTTTTAAGTAGCTTATCTACCCGTTTAGCTTAAGGAGAGCGTTAATAACCTTTTAGCGATATATTAATAAAACACTATAAGGCTTCCTAAACGACTTTATTACCACTTATATTAATAATATCCTAGTCTACTTTAGTAGGAGCCGGGCTAACTATACAATAAAGGTTAAATAGGTGCTCCGCGCGCTCGCGGACACTAGCCTAAACCTAGACCCGTTAAAGTGCGAGTTTAGCGTGAAGATAGTGAAGTACCTAGGATTTATAGTTATTATAGGAAAGGGCGTATTATACGACCCGGAGAAGTTATAAGCTATTCGCGAGTAAGAAGCGCCTATATCGGTTAAAGGCGTACGAAGCTTCTTAGGATTTACGAATTATTACCAGATCTTTATTAAGGACTTTTTAGGGATTTCCGTACTATTGATAGCACTCACCAAAAAGTATTACGCCTTCCGATAGGGTCCTATTAAAGAAGCGGCTTTCCGCGAGCTAAAAGTAAGGTTCTAAGAAGGACTAATACTTCGGTAATAGGACCCTATAAATAAGACCTTTATCGAAATAGACTATTCGGGGTTCGCTTTTAGAGGTAGCTTAATATAAGAAGACGTAGACGGAAATCGCTATATAGTCGTATACTACTCACGTAAACTTAATAGAGCGGAATATAATTACTTAATCAACGATAAAGAGATACTAGCGATTATAAGCTACTTAATAGTATAGCGAGCCGAGCTTATGAGTCATGGATAGTTTATAGTCCTATCCGACTATAAGGCCATTAAATACTTTATAATGAAATAAACGCTTATAGAGCGATAGAGCCGATAGGCCGGCGAGCTCGCGTAATTCGACTTTATACTCGAGTACTAAAAGGGAAAAGATAATACGATAGCGGATACCCTTTTAGGTTAATAGTAAGATAAGCCTTAGGATATAATAGATAAAAGGGAATAATCCTATTATATCTAATTAATTCCTACTACCGTAATCCTACCTCGCGTTCGTAACGTAAATAGCGGCTAAATAATCTTCGAAGCGGACTAGGAGTTATAGCGATTATAGGATTAGACGCTTATAACCGATATGTAGTATTAAGGAGCTTTATCCGCGGTTACTAAGGAAGAACGGTAGTTCCCGCCGGTATTAGAATTAAAGCTATAGATTTCCGAGTATTCTATCTCCGTAACCGGGTTAATATTATTCCGCGACCGGATTTAGGTGCCCGGGTCTACTAAAGGTGTAACGGTATAAGGAAGGATTATCTAGTTAATCCACGACTCGGTAATCGGAGGATACCCGGGACGTGAAAATACTATCGCCTTAGTGGCATGTTATTTCTTCTAGCCGAGGATAAATAAGGATATCCGACGATTTATCCGGAATTACGATATCTATAGAAGAGGATACGTGTAGAGGAACGTAAAATAAGGCCTTTTACGTGCTTTTCCCGTGCTAGAATAAATATATAGCGATCTATTAATAGGTTTTATAATAGACCTGCTATTAGCCGGCGAGAAGAAAGCGCGCTACTTTTAGGTTATTATAGATCGTCTAACTAAGGCCGTAACGTCCAAGGTAATAAAGATAATAAAAGCCGAAGCCTATACAGAACGGTTCCTATACTACTATTTCCGGTTCTACGGAATACCTTAATCGATTATTAATAACTAAGGTTCGAACTAGATAAGTAGATTCTAGAAATACTTTTATAAGCTTACCCAGGTATCGCGTAAGCTTAGTATAGTATACTACCCCTAAACTGATAAAGTAACTAAGCGTATAAACTAAGAAGTATAGGCCTATTTACGAGCCTTTAGTTATTACGCTTAGGATAACTAGGATCGCCTACTACCTATAATATAATTAGCCCTCAATAATATAATTAGCCCTCAATAATTGTAAAAGCTCCGCGATAGGGTTTAGTCTCTTTTTCTTAAAGTATAGTTACTATATCGACTTAATCTAAATAACTAAGGAGCCCTTAATAGAACCGAAAGTATTAGCGGTATATAACCTACTACGCCGCTTATAGGAAGCGATAGAGTTCGCCTAAGCTACGATTATATTAATATAGCTTAGGATTAAAGAGTCCGTAAACTAACGTCGCTTACCGGCTAAGCGTTTTAAAGTAAACGACTTAGTCTAGCTATCGCTAGCTAATTACTTAACCCGTTAACTATCGCGTAAGCCTGACTAGCTATACCGTAAATACCGGGCTATAAAGGTAATTAGCCCGTACGTAGTCGAACTCGCCGTACTATTATAGATCTATCCCTGATTGTATATAGATTTACTACGCCGCGCGGGCGATAACCCCCTATTAGGGTAGTTAGTAGATAACCCCTAACCCACGCCTATCCGAGAATCGACTAATAGCGAGGAATAAAAAGTCTAGGAAATTCTCTACACGAGAATAAAGAGGTAAGGTAGAGGATTAAAACGTAAAGTACTAGTATAATAGGTAGGATACTATAAAGTGACTTAGGAACCGCTAGAACTATTAGTATAAACGCGGGCACTTAATAAGTTTAAAAAGTAGTTCGGCCTAGTAATAATAAACGATAGGCTATTAGTTAACTATACGCTATCACGATATAGGAACCGATATATAAGTGATCGTATCGCGATAATCGGAAAAGAGTAAGGTTTAGATTTATTATAGGCCGGATAGGCCCCGCGCCTTAGCTATACTTAATATAAGCCTAAATTAACGTCCTCGCCCTTAAAGTCCTTATCATCGGGATTATCGACTTCCGTAAAAGTCTTACCCTCCTCGCCCTTTTATAGGTTAGCGTTAGTCTCCTTAATCTCTTTATTATTATTATCGTTATTATCCTTATTATCGTTATTATCGGGGATTATAATAGTACTCCTAATAATTATACCTATAAGTATAAAAGCTCGCTTATACTCCGCGTATTATTAGAATTCGGCGATTATAATATTAGTATAACCGAGTCTAAGTATCTCCCTAAATAGCTGAGTCTACTCTCTTAAATCTATAAGTTAAAGGCGCCTAAAGTCTTTATTACATAATAAAGGCTCCGATAAAGGAGTAGGAGTAATAAAACGAGTATTCTCTTCCGCTACGATATTAAGAGGGACCGGGCCTAAAACCACTACCTCGCCTATAACCTCGTAAGGAGGCGATAAGGCTAGTTATCCCGCCCTAGTAACGACCTCCTCCGAAGGCGATATATCTAATCCCGACGCTATCTCTTCTAAGACCCCTAAAAGAGGAGAAAAGATTAGCGTAACCACCTCGCTAACGACCTTTATTACTAAAGAAAATAAGGCTAGTTTAGCCACCTCGTTAATAACCTTAGGAAAAGGTAATAAGGCTAGCTATAGTACTACCACTTCTTAGACCTCCTAAGGAGGAGAAAGGGCTAACACGATTACCGTATTAGGAGCCTCCGCGGGATATATAGCTATAGGTAATATCGCCGTTATCGGATCCCTAGCTATAAGGGTATCCTAGAACGCCGCGTAGGCGTTAAGACACGGGTCCTATTCCTAGGAAAGAGTTTAGCGATAAGCTCGCGACTTTAAAGGAGAAATAGTCTTATAGGGCCGTTCTTATTATTATCGCTAATAAGGGTAGCCGTCTTAAATAACCTCTGCGCGTAGCCTTTAAGGTATGTTAGAAGAGGTATATATTGGTATATCTTCGTAGAGTATATATAGTATTTCCTCCCCCGACTAGTCTACCTATAATAAAGGCGCTTATACTTCCTATTAGCGATATCGCGCGTGTAAGGGAGGTATTATTACGACGGCTTCCGGTCCTTTATAGTATAACGGCCGATAGGGAACTGGCGTCGAGGTTTTAGTTCAAAATAAGAAGAGGATATTAACTAAAGAGCAGTAACTATCGTTCGTAGTAGTCTAGTCGTAGTTACGTCGTAAAGACTAGGCGTCTTCTTTATAAGGTAGGTTTAAGCGTAGAATAGTAGTCTAGGTAAAGACTTAGATTAATCGATACCTTATTCTCTAGTAGAAGTAAGGCCTAGGATACTAAGGTATATATAGTATAATATTCACTCTTGCTCACCAGGCCCTTAGTGATCACTCCCTACATTATTTACTTTTGCTTTCCAGGCCCCTGGTGATCACTCCCTATGTTATTCTAAAGTATCCTTTCCCTGTATCACGTGGCCTAACACGTGACTCCTTCCTAAGTCATCTTCTGGTTATATCTTGGTGCGGCGTGACGTACCAGGGCATCCTTCCTGCATATTATGTGTTGGGCCCGTTGGTCGTAACAGGTATAGCTTAGTATAAATATTACCGGGAGGGTGCTTAGGAGGCTAATTACCCTCTAACTTCTTCTTCTTAGGCGGAGGCGGCGGCGATAACCCGAATTATTATATAGTTAGTATAGCCTAAGGCGTAAAAGCGTAGCACTTATATTATCGTTAGTAGCACGCTTACTACTATTATTACCCCTATTATCGCCGGGGGCTAACGCTATCTATAAACGCTATAAGTTAGTAGGGTTACCTTATATAGAGATCGCGAGAAAGGGATAGCTTATCTTAGACGGGGAACTCTTAAACTATACGAGTATTAATAGGGGGAATCAACGACTAAAAGGAGTTAGAGTAATTATCGCTATAAGGAGGCGCGAGAACGTATAGAATAGCTATAGCTATTATTATTATTATTATAGTTAGGGAGGAAGAGAGGAAGAGAGAGCCTAGAAGGGAAAAAAGGGCATAATATATCTACGGATAGGATTTACGCGAGGGAGCCTATATTACTATTTTAGGCACGTGAATAAAGGGTTAGCAGACGACCTAAGATTTCTTTGATATCGAGGTAAGGGCGAGGTAAGATAAAGAGACGCGCCTATTCCTTTATTACCGCGACGTAAGGGGGAACCGAGGCATAATAAGGGCGCGCGGTTATATAACCCCCGGAGGGAGGAGGGGGGGGATATATTATGGGTTAGCCCCGATATAGAACATCCGGCTATACTCCGGATCTTCCTAGCTACGCGCTTAGTTAACGGACCTATATCGCCCAGCTATCGTTACCTTATAGCTAGCCTAGCGCTATAGACGTTTCTCCTTTTTCTTCTTCCTTCCTTAGTTCTAGATAATCTATTATTACGACCTCACTTATGCCACGACCTGTGACTAGTCGTTAATAACCTAGTCTTATTATAGGGGACTTTAATAGAAACCACTAGTAGTAGAACGGGGCTACTACTAACTAGGCTTATATTATAGCCTAGGCCCTAGTAGACTAGTTAGATAGCCTCGGAGCTATTTATTTAGTAGACTTTAAAGAAGTTAACTAAAATAGGAGGACTTGTTTTAGGTCTAATCTTCGTTAAGAGTCGCTGATAGACCTTACTTTTTATATACCCGGTTTCGATCGTCTCCGCTTTAATTAGTAGGAATATATCGAAAACACTACCTCTTTATACCGCGCTATCCTCCTTTCCGCTACTATATTAGGCTCTAAACGTCCTATAGATAGGTTACTCCCGCCGGCTTATAACTATAACCTAGTAGGTTAGGACCTGTTTTCTAGTACTTTAAAGAGCTAAGAACCTAGTCTTAACTAGCAGCTTTAATAGGCTATCGACGTCTTGGCCTAGGACTTTATAGATGCCTGCCTTTCGGATACTATTACCCTCGCGCTTAAGGCCTTAGTACCTAAGTTAAAGATAGTAGAACGTTCGAAACCGTGGTGGATTAAAGAGCTAAAAGCCTTGCGAAAATTACCTAGTAAGGCCTTTGAGGGTTTTAGAAAGGCTAAAAATAGGGCCTTAGCTACCCGGCTAGTGTTTTTAGAGGCCTCCTGGCAGGAAGCACAAAACGCTTACTACCGGGTAGTAAAAACGGTAAACAACGACTACTAGGAGGTATTCCTAGCCCACACTAAAGCCCCTAACATTCTTAAGGCCTATAACTACACAAAGAGCGGCGTAAACGCCACAATTCCACTAATTCGAACGCCTACGAAACAGATAGCCTACACCTTCAAGGGTAAGTATAATGCCTTATTTCAGACTCTTTTTCCCTCTACTACTAACGCCCCCGAAGCCCCTGTATTTACAGGCTCTTTAGAGGGGCCTAGGCCCCTCTAACCCTTCTAACGGCCCCTAGAATCTGACTAGATCACGTAGTAAGGGCGTTAGAAGACAATGGGAGTAGGCTAGGCTCTAAGCTGTAGAGTTATAACGCGCGGTCTTAAGAGCCGCTAAAGAGAAAGCCCCTAGACCCAATAGAATCGGGTTAAAACTAATCTAATAGGCCTATAAGGCTATTACCGGGTCCTTTTTACAGGCGTACTTAGCTTTTTTTTCCATGACGCACTACCCTACCTACTAGAAAGAGGCCCTCGGGGTTATCTTACCGAAGCCAGGAAAGGAGGCCGACCTTAACTAGCTTACTAAGCGGGTTACCGCTAACTATAAGCTCTCCCTCCGTACCCTACTTATATACGCGGCTCTTTAACGCTAGTATACCGAGTAAAGCGTGTCCGGACTAATATTATTTACTAATCTTAACACCGGACACCGTAACGGGCTAGTAAATAAGAGAATAGTGTAAAACACGGCTAGTACTCTTAAGGCTAATACTAACTAGTAGGGTTTCCCGGATAAGATTAAGCCTATTACCTAGGATAATAATGACTATAAGGTTACTATTCTAGAGTGACTCTATAGCTGGATATAATAGTTTACTAGGCTAGATTACCTGTACTAGGGGTAATATAGGATAAGATTTAGTTTAAGGTTTTATTTATTGTTAATTGCCCTAGCCGGGATATACCCGGTATATTCTACTCTCTTTAGGTAGTAATAATAGCGGCTACTATTAGGGCGCCGCCGAGAAACACCTTTTCTTTATATTATCTTCTAACTATACCACGGTTTATTAGTATAACCGCGACGTGCCTAAGCAAGGCTATCGTAGTTACTAGGGAAGCCCCCGGAACGTAGGGCGTTTACGCCCAGGGAAATACCCCCGGGTACCGTGAGCATACCTTAAAAGTACTATAGTATATACTATACCACCCACGGGGTATACTATAGGTACCTTTAGGGTATACTCGAGAAGTCACGGTATATACTAGGGCTTCCGGAAGATTATATACGGAGATACCGAGGATCCTGTAGGGTTTACCCGTGGGTATATTAGTCCGGGGGGCGCGTCCCCTTTCTAGCTTAGAGAAGATATCTTATTTTACTACTATTTACGCCTCGCTAAGGTTACCCCTTAGAAATTTTAGTCCCTAGGTCTAATAGTACTGGTTGGCCAGATGTATGCCTACTCAGGGCATATTAGCGGAGGCCTACTAGGCTATTGTTTTATTACCGCGGTTTTTCTTTACCCGTGTAATCGCTAGGATAATAATATATAAGGTGCTATCCACTAGGCTTAGAGGTAGATATTACCCTTATCGTTCTACTCTAAAGCTTAGCTATATAATATCTTCGCTTAGCGGAGCGACCTCGTTATCTTTTAGACCTAAGATCCTCCTCCTAAAGTAACCTCCGGGCGGCCTATATATATAAGAAGGACTGCTTTTTCCGGGGTAATATAGACTTATACTATTTATCGGTAAGCGCTCGCCTATATTGTATTAATTAGACTTAGCTTACTATAAAGGGCAAAAAGGATATCGCTATATAATATTTCCCTTTTTATATAGTCTAGCCTCCTGAATAGCTTATCCGCTATGTTTATCTTTCCCGGGCGATACTATAGCTTAAAATTAAATAATATAAGCTAATATACCTATCTAGTAAGCCTTCCGCGAACGTTTTATACTAGCGCCCGTAATACGCGTTATAGCGCTTTATAGTTTTTTAGGACTATAAACGCCTGCTCTTTACCTTTAAGATAGTATCTTTCGTACTCTAAGCTTTCTATAATAGCTAATAACTCCTATTATCCTAGAGCCTACTATTACTCTATATCGGTATAAGCGACTGGTTATAGCTTATAGTACTAAGTAAGGTCGTAATAATGGATTATCTAGAACTAAGAATGGAAGATAGAAAAATAAGAAAAGTCTATAGCGCTAGGCTAACTATAAGGTACCGATAACCTAGCGATACAGGTCTGTTAACTAAGTGCGTAGTTAGGAAGATCTAGAGTATACCCGGATTCTTTATATCGGGGTTAACCCGTAATATTATCCTCCCTCCTCTCCCTCCAGGGGTTACGTAACCGCGTGTCCCTATTATAGTTCGGCTTCCCTTTACGTCGCTGTAATAAAGGGATAATCGCGTCCTTTTATCTTACCTTACCCTTACCTCGATATTAAAGAAATCTTCAGTCACTTACTAACCTTTATTTACGTGCCCGAAATAGTAATATAGGCCTCCCTCGCGTTGATCCTATCCGTAGATATATCGTCTCTATTTTCCTCGTAGACTTCATTTTCCTCTACTCCTCTCCCTACCTTTAATAATAATAATAATAGTAATAGTAGTTCCGTATATACTCGTTCTTCCCTTTTAGTAGCCTTTATAATAAGCCTTACCTCCTTTATACACGCGATATCGCTCATAGAAAGTATAAGCACATTTATCATAGCTAGACTAATTAGAGGAAAAATATACTATATATACTTTACGAAGATATACTGGTATACTCCTCTCCTAATATATTTTAAAGGCTACGTGTAAAGGTTATTTAAGACGGCTACCCTGATTAGCGATAATAATAAAAACGCCCCTATAATACGACCTCCCCCTTTAAGATTATAACCGTATCGCTAACCTTTCTCCTAGGAGTAAAAACCGTATCTTAACGCCTACGCGGTATTCTAGGATACTCTTATAGCTAAGGAAGCGATAATAGCGATATTACCCGTAGCTATATATCTCGCAGAGGCTCCTAATATAGTAATCGCGCTAGCCCTTTCTCCTCTTTAGGAGGTCTAAGAAAAGATAGTACCGTAATTAGCCTTACTACCTTTTCCTAAAGTTATTCATAAGGTAACTAAACTAGGCTTATTTCCTCCGGTAATAAAGGTCGCTAATAAGATAATAACGTTAGTCTTTCCTCCTCCCTTAAAGATTATAGAAAAGATAGTATTAGGACTAAATATATCGCCTCCGGAGGAGGTTATTATTAGGGCGGAATAGCTAGCTTTATCTCCTTCTTATAAGGTTATAGGTAAGGTAATAGTATCGGGCCCGGTCTCTCCTAATATCGTAACAGAAAAGAACACCTATTTTATTACTCTTACTCTTTCATCGGGGTTAATGTTATCGAATAAAGACTTTAAGCGCCTTAGTCTTATAAAGCTAAGGGAGTATACTTAGCTATTTAGGGAGATACTTATACTTAGTCGCGCTAATATTATAATCTCCGAACTCTAATAATTTACGGAGTATAAATAGACTTTTACGTTTACAGGTATAGTTATCGCTAACACGGTTATAATCCCCGATAATAACGATAATAAAGATAATAATATAGATAATAATAAGGTTAAGAAGATAGACTCCGATCTATAATAGAGCGATAAAGGTAAGACTTTTACGGAAGTCGATAATCCTACAAATAGTAATTTTAAGGCTAAGGATATTAATCTAGGCTTATATTAAGCTTAGCTAGGGCGCGGGGCCTATCCGGTATAAACTAAATCCGACTTTTACTCCTTTCTAATTATCACGATATAATCGCTTATATATCGGCTCCTATATTATAATATCGCGAAGGTATTTAATAGGCTATCATTCGTTATTACTAAGCCAAATTTCCTTTTAAACTTATTAAGTACCCGTATTTACGCTAATAGTTTTAGCAGTTTCTAGGTAGGCTTATAATATCCTACCTATTATACTAGTACCTTATATCTTAATTCCTTACCTTACCTCTTTATCCTTACGTAGAGGATTTCCTTAACTTTTTATTCTTCGCTATCGGGTACTTCTTATATAAGCGGTAGTTAAGGGTTATTCGCTATCTATACCGGGAGGGGGTTATCGCCTACGTAACGTACTAAGTCTACGTAGAATCGGGGGTAAGTCTATAATAATATAGCGAGCTTAACTATATATAGGCTAATTACTTTTATAACTCGGTATTTTAATAAAGCCAGTTAAGCTTACGGGATAATCACGGAGTCGAATAGGTATCTAACAATAGCTAAACTAAGTTAATAACCTTAAAACACTTAGCCGGTATATAATATTAGTTAATAGACTCCTTATTTCTAAGCTATATCGATATAATCACGGCCTAGGCGAACTTCGTCGTTTCCTATAAACGGCGTAGTACGTTATAGGCTATTAAGACTCTAGATTCTATAAAGGGCTCCTTAGTTATCTAGATCGGGTTAATATAATAGCTATATTCTAAGAAGAAAGGACTAAACCCTATTATAAAGCTCTTATAGTTATTTAGAGGTAGTTATAATATAGGCTATAGGCGATCCCAATTATCGTAAGCGTAATGGATAAAAGCTTATAAATACGCTTATACTTCTTAGTTTATACGCTTTATTACTTTTTTACTCTAAGGGTAGTATACTATACTAAGCTTACGTGATATCCGTATAAGCTCGTAAAAGTGCTTTTAGAACCTTTATATCTAATTCGAACCCTAGTTACTAATAATTAACCTAGGTATTCTGTAAACCCGGAAATAGTAGTATAAAAGCTATTCTGCGTAAGCTTCGGCTTGTATTATCTTTATCGCTTCTAATATTATCGCCTTAGTTAGGCGGTCTATAATAACCTAAAAGTAGCGCGCCTTCTTCTCGCCGGCTAGTAGTAGATCCGTTATAAAGTCTATTAATAATTTGCTTACTATTTATTTTAGAATAGGGAAGGGGCGTAAAAGACCCTATTTCGTGTTCCTCTATATATACCTCTTTCTGTAAATATTATAGTTCCGGACGAATTATCGGATATTCTTAATTATCCTCGGCTAGAAGAAATAACGCGTTATTAAGGCGATAGTATTTTCGTGTCCGGGGTATCTTCTAATTACTAAGTCGTGAATTAACTAGGTATTCCTGCCTTATATTATCGACTCTTTAAGAGACCCGGGCACCTAGATTTAGTCGCGGGATAGTAATAACACGGTCGTCGAGACTAAAGACTTATCTATTTATAACTTTAATTCTAATAATAGTAAGAACTAATATTCTTCTTTAATAACCGCGAATAAGGCTCCTTAATACTATTAATCGGTTATAAGCGTTTTATTCTATACTTATTATAGCTTTTAGTCCGCCTTAAAGACTATTTAGCTACTATTAAGACTACGAATACTAAGTATAATTATAGTATCGAGAATTAATTAAATATAATAAAGTTATTACTATTTATCTATTATATCTTAGGGCTTATCTTATTATAAATATAAGAGGGTATCCGCTATCGCGTTATCCTTTCCTTTCCTATGCTTAAGTATAAGGTTAAACTATATAAGCTTACCGGCCTATTAGCTTTATCGCTTAGTAAGCGTGTGCTTTATTATAAAGTATTTAAGGGCTATATAGTCGGAGAGAACTATAAGTTACCTATAACTAAAAAGCTTAGCCCGTTATATTACTAAATAACTTATAATTCTTAGTATTTCCTTATTATAAATTAGGGAGTTTTATTCCGCTTGATTAAGTTTATAGATCTAATATACGACTATATAGCGAATTTAATCTATATCTTCTTTTATTAGGCTACCCCTAAGGACGAATTCTAAATAGTCTATCTTAATAAATATCTTATTTATTAAGTTCTATTATTTTAGTATCGGTCCTTCTTAGAACCTCGCCTTTAGCTTATAAAAGGCTATTCCTTCCTTACGACCCTATTAAAAGGTATAATCCGTCTTAGTAAGTGCTATTAATAAAGCGGAGATCCCCGAAAAGTCCTTAATAAATATCCGGTAATAATTTATAAACCCTAAAAAGCTTCGTACGCTCTTAACCGTTATAAACGCTTTTTACTCGCGGATAGCTTATAACTTCTTTAGGTAATAAGATACGCTTTTCCCCACGTAGATTATAAATCCTAGGTACTTTACTATTTTGACGCTAAACTTATATTTTAACTAATCTAGGTTTAGGCTAGCGTCTATAAACGCGCGGAGTACTTATTTTACCTTCGCCTTATTATGAGCCTAACTCCTACTAAAGTAAATTAGGATATTATTAATATAAGGGGTAACAAAGTTATTTAGGAAAGGCTATAGCGTTTTATTAATATATCGCTAGAAAGTCGCGGGGGCTTTACTTTAGCCGAATACGGAGACAAGCTATTCCAAAAGCCTAAATCGAGTTTAGAATATAGTCTTATATTCGTATCCTAGGGCTATCCTAATCGTATAGAAAGTAATGATTATATTAAGCTTTATAAACTATTTCGCTTAGCTTAGGTTTTATAGTATCTTAGCGATTAAAAGGAGTAAGTACTAATCTTACTTAGCAATCGTATTTAATATTTAATAATAATAATAAAAATAAAATCCTCCGCCTAGCTTCGTTATAAAAAGAATAAAAGCCGCGGCTTCTAAACTACTAGCACGGATAAGTCCCTTATCTATTAGATTAGTAAGTGTTTTCCGTCATACTAGGAGTTCTTCTCTTATTATATTATAAGGCGGCCCTTAAGGAAGCGATAATTCCTTATTATCGCTTCCGGGTATAAGGTTTACCTTATAGTTAGCTCCTGGTTACTATACCGAAAATTAGTTAGCCTCATCGGGCGTAAATAAGTCGCCGAATTCTCGTAGTAGCCTTTTAGGTATAAAGTCCTTCGGGTCTACCGGTTATTTCTTATTTAACGCTTTTTCTATATCTTTTAAGCTTACCCCTTAGACTAAGACTTTTTCGCCCTTTTATTATAATTATCGTATAATACCCGCGAACACGGATCTAATAACTAAATAAGCGTTATAGATAGCTTATACTCTAATAGGTTTATTTTCGTGATAAAGTCGTATATTTAATCTAGCTACTCCGTAATAAAGTTATTGATCCTTAGCGTAGTGTATTATATTATTTTATTCTATCTAGGGCTTCCCGAGGTAAATGTATTAATTAAGCCCGGGCACTATATATATCAATATCCTTTACGTGTAGCCGCTATTATTAAGTTCGTAGATAGCAATCCCCGTGCTACTAAGAGTCTTAGTACCTTCCGAGAAGGTATTTAGTAATCGATTCGTTTTATCGACTAATAGTGATTAGAGTCTTTAGGTAAGCTATTTACTTATAGTAGTATAGTAGTCGTAATTAGTATTAATAAGAGTAAGGATACGCCGTTTATTTACTTTAGCTATTATAAGTACCGGGTTATTACTAGTATATACTTTAAACGCCTCTTACTCCCGCTATATCGCGGCTATCGGCTTTAATACTTATTTTCGTGTTAAAGCTATTCTTTTTCCGAGTCGCCCTTATTAGTTAACTTATCCTCTCTTTGATCGCGATCCTTTACGCGAGACTCTTTAACCTTCCGGACTATATCTTAGTTTTCATTTAGCTTTTTATAGTTCCGCGCGATATACCCCTTTTTATTATAGTTATAGTATATCCGAGTCTCTCACTTCGCTTTCCTATTGCTAATACGGTTTACCCCACTTATCTTTATATTAGTATCGGTATCCTTCTTCGCGGCTACGTAGTCTTAAGCTTATTATCGTAGTTTTATTCGAATTAGTATTTTTTAAGTTTCCCGGCGATGTTTTACACGCTATTAACCTATATAGTATAGTGGTTACTAAGGATACGGGCGGAGATAAGCTTATCCTTAAATCACGAGGTAATCGCTTCTTTAAGGAATAAAATCTATATAGTAGCTTCCTATTTAGTACCGCTCGTAAAGGCGATCTATCTTTTAAAACGGGGTAGGAAGGTAGCAAACGACTTATCGGATTATTAACGAATTATACGTCAGGCTTAGATAGCCCGCGATTATTTTATAAGGTTAAGATATATATAGTTAAGATACGCTATAAAGGTATTAGCCTTTATATGCTTACCCGGTCCGTTACTTTTATAAAAGGCCTATATAACCTATTATACTTCGGGTCCTAGGTAATTATAGATTATATACTAAGCTTATATATTATTCTAGAGTAAATCGCTATTAATTATAAGCTTCTACTATATCTCGTAGGCTTATACGTTTTAGTATACTCGCGTCCCTAAGAACTTCGCCGGGCTATTTATAATCTTATAGGGCGCCGCCGTTAAGGTCGGGGCGACTACTATTATTATCGGCTATAGCGCTAGTAATATAACCGGTAATATAGTAGACTTTACTAGTATAAGAATTATTAGGGTCTATAAAGGAGCCGGAATATGTAAGTTAGGCAGTATTAGGTTCTACGGAATAGGTAATTCTAGGAGCCGGGCTATAAGCTATTCGACTAATAGACGTTATCGCTTATTAGTCTTTTCTCTTCCGCGTTACCGGTTTATAAACTAGCGTAGTTCCGAGTAGTATCCCTATATCGTGATAAGCCTTATATTAATATCGGTATATTATTTTTAAAGAGAGCCTAGCCTTATATTTAAGGCTGAGTCGTTTCCTTCGAACCGTTAGTTTATCCACTCCGCGACTTATTTTATTTTAATAGGTCGCTAGATAGTAGCGTTAGGATCCTAATCTATTACTAGCGTAGCGTATAGCTATCGCTAAGTTTTAGATATCTAAACGATTAGTTATAGGTCGTGGCACTAAGTAGGGTTATAATTATAGATTATCTAGAAGTAAGGAAGAAAAAAAGAGAAAAGTCTATAGCCCTAGGCTAGGTATAAGATAGCGATAACCTAGCGATATAGGTCCGTTAACTAAGCGCCTAGTTAGGAAGATCCGGAATATAGCCGGATCCTTTATATCAGGGTTAATCCGTACTAACCGGTAAGCTTTCGCGAGTAGTAGGTAATTAGTCGTTACTATAAGTCGTACTTCTAACTCAGAATTCCGGATACTACTTTATCTAACACGTTTATCTTAACTCTAGAATCTAATATAGGGTTCTAATCGCGTAGAATAGGCGCTTAGCTAATAGCGACCTTTAGCTTTGTAAAGGCTTCTTAAGCCTCTAGCGGAAAATAGAATAGTCCTTTCTTTATACCGGCCTTACTACCCTTTAGTAGCGTAGATAATAGTATTATAACTTTCGGGTACCCCTGAATAAATCTCTTATAGCAATTCGGGAATCCGAAGAAGACTTATACGTTCTTAAAGGACTCTGGCGCTAGCTAGTCAGCTACCGTTTCTACCCTTTTTAGGTCTATTATAATACCCCTAAAGCTTACTATAAACTCTAGAAAGTCTACCCCGGTCCTTATAGAATTCGTATTTTCATAGTTTAGTATATAGTTAGTAATGCTATAACCTCTTAAGGACCTCTTATAGGTACTTTATATATTGGTCCTTAATTTAGGACTAGGTTAGGATATCGTCGAGGTATATAATATAGTATATATTAAGTAGACCGGGGAGCGCTTAGTAAACGTATACCTAAAATATTATAGGCGTGTTTATTAATCTAAATAGCATAAGTATATACTTAAAATAACTATACCGTGTCCTAAATATAGTTTTTTAGTAATCCTCTTTCTTAATCAGAATCCGGTAATAGGTATCCCGGATATTAACCTTTCGGAATTACTAGGCGGCCGAAAAGCGATCTAGTAATTCCCCGATTAGTAGGAGTAGGTACTGGTTCTTAATCGTGACAGCGTTTAGTCTACGATACTTAATATATAGATAAAGACTATTATTCTTCTTCGGTATAAATAGGATTAATAATCCCGCTAAGCTAATCGATTTCTAAATATAACCGCTCGCTATTCCTTTAGCGATATACTTCTTTAGCTCCTTAAGCTATATAAGTATTTTGTTTTTTTATTTAATACGTATAAATAGCCCTAGAGCTATAGTATAAGTCTATTAAGAAGACTAAGCCTATAACGAGTATCTAGTTATTTATATAACCTGTATATAAAAGTAAAGAATCGGCGAACCAGAGTTATTTGTCCGGGACTTATCCTTAAGTGGTGGTGCGCGCTCCCCGTAGTTTCCTAGGCTCTAGGGCTTGATCGTAGTAAGTGTGTAGGTATGCTTAATTATATATGATAGGTACGTACCCTCCCCCCCTAAGGAGGGTATATACCGAAGGAGGTAGTGTGGTTCCACTTATTAGCACGTAAGCTGATGAATATCTTTCCTAGTGTGCGGGGACCCCTGTAACATGCAGGAGCTCCAGGAAGGTCGCGCGCGAAAAAAACCGCGTATAATTAAGGGGAGTGGGATTCGAACCCATGTCCTTGCGCGGCCACCAGGCATGTCTACCACCTACGCTATCCCCCCCGCTATATAGGTAAGAATAGGTATAAAAGGAGAATAAAGGCTTTTTTCCCTTGTATAGATTAATAGAATATTCTATGTCCTTTAGTATAGGTAATTCCTTCGCTATCCCTTCTAAGATTATATTTTTAAACTATTATAGACTAAAAGATAAATATAAGCCTTTAGAGTATAGTTTATTATTATCTACTAATAGAATTATTATATCCAGGGCGTTCTCCGCGATAGTGGTAGCTATACTAACGTATATAATATACGGCTTTACCCTTTAGTTTATTACCTACTAGCCTTACACTCGAGTTCCGTAATAAAGGGCGGCCTAAAACCGAATATTCGGTTAGCTATATCAATTAAGATACTCTCTTAACCTATACTATTATTGGATAGTAGTAAGTAACCCGACCCCTTCGGGCGGTCCGTATAAATAAATACTCTCTTTAACAGTCTAGGCCTCCCCTTAGAATCTACTAAGTAAAAGGCTAAGCCGTATACTCTGCGATTACTCACCGCTTAGCTATTAAACCCTTTTAGAGCCGGGGCGTAGATTCCGCCTAATAGCTATAGCTTTAAGTATTTAACTAGCGCGGGACTAATAATATCGACTTATATACCCGTGTTTAAGTCGATACTTAGCTCAACCTCGCGCCCCTCTCGGATAATATACGTTACGCCTCGCGTGACTTTACCGAATAGGACTTATTTTAGGGCTTTTACGGATATAGTATTTACCCCCTACACTACGCCGACTCGTTTCCCGGGCTATTAGGGATCTTTATAATCCGTATATCGTTATTAAGGGCTAAATCCGCTTAGACCTAGATATTACTTATATTAGCGCTTTTCTTCGCTAAGCCCTTACTATTACTCTTATAGTCCTTATTATAATAGTCCATAGACTAATATCTCTTTTTACTATAATTATAGTAGACCTTATTAAAGGGCTTATCTAACCTAAAGGTCCTTTAGGTGCTAGGTATAGTTATCGAGGATAAAGACTTTATCGCTTATTATTATCCCTTTACGGTATTTTCCAACTATTTAGCAGATATATACTATCATCTTTTCGATAAACCGTTATCCTTCTAGTAATAAGAGTAGGACCTTTTCCAGCAATCGGACTTCTTATTCGGGGAGTATATCTTCGAAAATAACTACGCCTTATATGCTACTATACAAGCTTCCTTAAGCTTAACCCGACGCTCTTGAAGCTTATCGCGGAACCGTGCGGGTAATCGCCTAAACTACTTATAAGTACCCTTTTCGCTACTATATATCCCCTGCTCTTGTAGGCGATAGTAGTTATCCTATTATTCGAATAACCTTACTAGCGTTATGTCGCCGATAATACGTAATTTATAAAGCTTCTTCCGGTAATATAAATCCTACCAATCGCGGGATAAGTATTCTCGCCGAATAAACGCCTTGAGGTTATCCTGTATAGAGGATAAAGGCTTCTATTTATAGCTCCGCTATAATATCCAGTAGGAGCGCTCTAGCTTAGTTAAAGTCTATTTAATTAGCTAGAGTATAAGAGCTTTTACCCTAAAACGGTTCCCGGCTTTAACCGCGGATACCTAGTTATTAATCTTAGTAATACTCGTGTTCTCTCTTAGAGTCTTGTAGTTATAGACTAATAGCTTCTTTTATTCCCGTTTTATCGCCGTATATTCGATAAGCTATTATAGGATAGCTTTATTCTATATTTATATTTACTAGTTAAACTCTTACTATTATTACACCTAATACGCTAGCAGGGCGAATAGGTTCTTAGTGGTTATTGGGGACGGTTCCCCTATATAGATAAAGGACGCGTAGCTCGCCGATTAGTCAGCGCTCCTCGCCCACTTAATGTTAAGCCTCCGTAGATAACTATTCACGGATAATATCCGCGTCCATACAAAACTAAGGGATAACGATAAGGCAGTGTTATTATTATTATTATTATCCTCTTAGTCCTAATACTCTTGTTTAGTGCCTCGAAAAGGCTTTTCTTATTATACGCTGTATTCGCCTGCTTAGTATCGGTGATACTTTGTAAAGTTTGCTTTAGTGGTATCTTCGGCCCGATAACCTTATAGATATACACGTTAAAGAATTTATTAAGACATAGGCTATAATACCAGGGGTAAGATATACTATACCAGATAATACTATCGTGACTAAATAGTCGTATATTATAAAGACTTTAACTGAGAATACGACTCGATAAATATAAGATAACCGCACTATTAGATATAGGCGTAGCAGGAAACTTTATCTTACTAGTAGCCGTAAGAAAGTTCTTTATACCCTGGGTTAGGAAACACCTAGAAGACGAGTATAAAATTACTCCGTATACAGGAAAGAACTAGTCCTAAGAAGAAGTTATTATTAGCTAGGAGACTATATACCTTTAGGTTGAAATTTAGAATAAAACTAAAATAATAAAGTTCGATATATACGATATAGGCTATAAGAATATTATCCTTAGTAACCTATAGTTTAACGAGTAGAATCCCGATATAGACTAGAAGCTTAGCTAGCTTTAGTGGAGATTAGAGAGTAAGTAGAAGACTATAAAAGAAACCTTACCCGATCCCGATATCCGTTAAGAATAGCAGAAAAACTTACCGATAAAGGAGCCTAAGGGAGACTTAAATAGCCGCTAAAAGTTAGGGACCAAGGCGCGAAAAGACCGAAAGACGTTAAGATAATAGCGACGGCACGATAACTAACGCGTAATAAATCTTATTAAAGGAATCTATTAGATTATTTAAGCAGAGAAAGGACTCGTAGAAGGCGATTATAATAGACTCGCTAAGGTATTACTAGAATACCGTAAATACGGAAAGCTATTTACCGATAATCTAAAGACTAGATTACCGCAATATCGATACTGCGATTACAAGATACCCCTTAAGGAGGGTATATACCCTAAATTCTTTTTAGTCTACGGATTAAATTAAAAGGATTTAGATACCTTAGAAGAATATCTTAAAGAAATACTAGTAAAAGGCTATATTAGAGTATTATAGTTACTAGCAGGATACCCTATCCTATTGATATTAAAGAAAAACGGTAAACTACGACTATATATCGACTATCGATAACTTAATAATATAACTATTAAGAACCGCTACCTATTACCTCTTATCTCGGAGATATAAGATTAGTTAGTTAGAGTATAATAGTTTATAGTACTTAACTTAAAAGGAGCCTATAACTTAATTAGGATTAAGGAAGGAGAAGAGTAGAAAATAGTATTCCGAATAAAGCGAGGATATTTCGAGTACCTTATTATACCCTTTAGATTAATAAATACGCCGGTATCGTTTTAAACGCTTATTAACGATATCCTAAGGAAATATCTACATTATTTTATTATAGTATACCTGGACGATATCCTTATCTTCTCTAAAACACTCGAAGAACACCGATAACACGTTCACACGATCTTATAACTCCTATAAGACGCCGACCTACTAGTTAAACTAGAAAAGGTATAATTCCATACGTAAAAGTTAACTTTTCAGGATATATAATACGACTTAACGAAATCTGAATAAATAAGGCGAAAATCTAATACGTCTTTAAGTAGCTATAGCCGTAAAATATTCGCGATATTTAGTCTTTCCTCGGACTCGTTAATTACTATCCACGGTTTATTAAGGACTATAGTAAGATTACTATCCCCTTAACTACAATAACTAAAAAAGGGCTTAACTTCGAAATAGAACGAAAGAATAGAAGAAGTATTCTAAGCCCTTAAAGGAAGGGTTATTAGCGAACCTATCTTAGTAATACTAAATCCCGATAAAGAATACGAACTCGAAATAGACGTATCCGACTAGGCTCTAGGAGTATAACTCGGATAACGCGATGTAGAAGGAAGACTATATCCTATAGCCTTTATAGCTAAGAAACTTAGTGGACTAGAACTTAACTATTAAATCCACGATAAAAAGCTAATAGCTATTATCGAAGCCTTTAAGGAATAAAGACCGTATCTATTAGGAATCAAATATCCGGTATAGGTCTACACGGATTATAAAAACCTTACGTAATTCACCACTACTAAGGTTCTTAATAAACGATAGATCCGATAGGCAGAATTCCTATCCGAATTCAATTTCTATATTTAATATATAAAAGGAAGCGAAAATAGTCGCGTAAACGCACTTAGCCGACTAGGAATACCTGATAAATCACCTAAACTATAAGCTATACTTTAATAGGAAGGAGAAGCTCTTACCCTTAAAAACAGAGAAATAAATAGTATTAATCGGACAATCGATACCACGTTTAAAGAAGTACACGCCTCGCTAATACATGGATATTAAGGAGTTTATAAGACCTACCGCCGAGTACGATAATAATACGGCTATATAGGAACTAAAAAACGAGTTAGGGACTTTATTCGTAACTACGATATTTACTAGAAAGTAAAGAGTAGCCGATATAAACCTTACGGACTACTAAAGCCACTACTAGTAGTAAATAAACCTTAGGAATCGAGTATAATAGACTTCGTGATAGGATTTCCGATATCCAAAGATCTAGTAATAAGAATCGCCTATAATAGCGTATTCGTAATTATCGACCGATTCACGAAATACACTCTTGATATTCTATATATTAAAAACACTATAATAGAGGAACTAGCTAGTATCTTCCTTAACCGCCTAATCCGGGATCATGGTATATTGTACGAGATTATTATAGATAGAGATAAATTATTTACTAGTAACTTCTAGAAAGCAGTTATAAGCTAGCTAGGGGCGTAATATAAGTACTTAATAGTATTTTACCCTATAACCGACGGATAAACCGAAATTATAAACTAAATCCTAGAATAATACCTACGATACTATGTATAATTCGAGTAAGATAATTAGGTATAATACCTACCGCTTATATAATTCGTATATAATAGCTTATTAAACGAGTTAATAAAGAAAACACCGTTTAAAGTAAAGTACGGATATAATCTGATAGTATTTAAAAAACCTTTAGAAGGACTAGATACGCTAAAAGTAATAAAAATAGTTTAAGATATAAAAGAACTATACGAAGAATTAGGAACCGACCTAGAGATAGTTAGAATACAAATAAGTAAGTAGGCGAATTAATTAAGGATTAAGGGACTAACCCTTTTAAGGGGGGACCGCGACTACCTTATTCGTAAAAATATAAAAATATAACGACTAAGCGATAAATTAGATTTTAAAAAACTAGGACTATTCGAAATCTTAGAGAAAAAATCAGATACGAACTATATCCTATCACTACCTCCGATAATAAGGATATATAATAATTTTTATATCTTATTACTTGAACTAGTATTAAAGAATATAAAAATAATATAAAACACGATCGTAGTCGATACTAGCGATATATATAAAGCACAACGAATCCTTAACTACCGAGAGACGCTAGACGGTACCGAATATCTTATTAAGTGAAAAAACTACGACCACGGCGATACTATATAGGAACCTAAAAAAAACCAAATCTGTTATAAGTAACTCCTAAAGTAATACCGATAAAACACTATCGGGACCTAGAACTAGACGCCGCGGTCTGTGTAAAATTAATATCTGAAAAATCACCTATATCCTTCGCTATAACCTGATTCTAATTAATCACGGTAATAGCACCTACCGCCTACGTAGCCACTATAGTCCCGGACTCCGTATAATAAGCCTCGGCTTCCTTCCGCTCCACTTTCTCTAACTCCTCTATATTCGTAAGGTCTCTTCGGACTATTTTAACGCCTTTTTTCCGAAGCTATAAACGTATTCGACGAAAGCGAGAAAGTTTAGCGAGAGCTTCGGAGGTTTTTCGCTATTACTCCGCGATAAGCTTTTAAAGGGCCTCTTCGGGTAGGTTCTCCTCCTACTCGAGCCGTTTAAGCTTAGCGTTAATTCGGCGAGCTATGGAAAAGAGGGTCAGAAAAAGCATAGCCTAAGGATACAACCTAGGGAAACACTAACCGGAAGATATAGGAATACGAGAAGAGTTATAGATACGACCTGCACGGTAATAGTAAGAATAATAATCGAGATCGTTAAGGAAGAGATAACTAAGGTTACGGTTAAAATAACCAGTATAAGGGATAACCTCGTAACATTAATCGTTAATCAGCGCGGATTTAATCTGGTGATTAAGGGTGGAACGGGAAGGCGAAGGTTTAGCAGAACGTTTCTGCACACGGTCGGGTATAATAGTCAGCTATAAAGAAAAGAAGAAAAGTAAGGAAGTAATAAACCTAGGGAGGCGACCTACTTATACGACCGGTAGAATAGCGCTTAGAAGGAGGGAGGTAATATTACGGCTAACGGGCCTAACTATATAATAGCATAAAGGATATACTAGTACGTGACGTACTAGGATATTACTAGAAGATAATTCAGGAAAGAGGGATTACGTGCCCTGATACGTGACTACGCTAAGACGGATACACTGGTACGTAGGGTGTCGCGAAGTGTTCACGGAGGGGACGGTGAATAGGTTAGGACGTTTACTAGGGCACTAGTAAATAATATAACTCTATTCACCCGTGGCTTAGTAAACTACACTATATATATATCAGAGTATTCTAGGTCTTACTTCTACTAAAGAATAAGATATCGATTAATCTAAGTCTTTACCTGGACTACTATTCTACGCTTAAACCTACCTTATAAAAAAGACGCCTAGTCTTTACGACGTAACTACGACTAGACCACTACGAATAACAGTTACTGCTTTTTAGTTAATATCCTCTTCTTATTTTAAAATAAAACCTCGACGCTAGTCCCCTATTATCTGCTATACTATAGAGGACCGGAAGCCCTCGTAATAAGGCGTATCTAACTAGCCGTTAAGGGCCAGGTTTAGTAGCCTACCCCCCTAAATATAGGGGTTCTATAAGGCCCCCCGATTTCCCCTATCCTATTCTTAATTTATATTAGGAAGCTTATAGCGGGGCCGGATTTTACAGGTCTTCAGTTATCCTATATAGACGATTTTCAGCTATCTATAGCGTTTACGTCGGCTAGGAAAAACTATAAGATCCTAGAAAAAGCCGTAGCCTCCCTTTTCGCAGTAGCTAATAATAACCACGTTCTTTTCGACCCGGATAAAACAGAGCTTATTCACTTCCACCAAAAACGCTCTATTAAAGACGCCCCAGTTATTATAGGGGGGCACCTAGTAAAACCTACGCTAGGTGCTATTAGGTGGCTAGGGATCTAGTTTAATCCTAAGCTATCCTTTAAACCCTATATCGAAAAACGCCTAAATTCAGCTACAAGGGCCTTAAATAGACTCCAGAGGCTAGCTAGCTCGTAGAGGGGCCTTTCTTTTAAGGCCCTACAGCAGCTATATATAGCCTGTATAGCCTTATTAGCTGACTTTAGCTTATAGCTATAGTAGGACCCTTAATCACTAAAAAGCACCTAGTCGACCGCCTAGAACGCCTATAATACGGCGCTCTAGTCAGGGCTCTAGGGGCTTTTAGGAGGGCGCCCATACGGGCTCTAGAACTAGAAGCAGCTGTCCCTCTAGCTTCGATTCGGTTAACTAAACCTAATAGGCTTTATGCCTTTGGGTCCTTAAAGTTCTTACCGAACCACCCTATTAGACGCCAGCTTCTAGGGGAGCTAGGGAAAGCCCTCGCCCGCCTATAAGACCTACAGCCTACCACATAGCTTTATAAGCTAGGCCTAGAATTAGTAGCCTTAGTAGGGCAGTCCTAGGGGACAAAGGGCCCGGCAGCTAGGTGGGAGGCCCCCTGGGTGTCCGAGCCTATAGCAGACCTTAGGCCCTTTTTTCCTCTAAAGGAAAGGCCTAAAACCACGGATAATACCGACTCCGGCACCTAAGAGCTAAAAACAGCCTACCTCGAAGCCCTTAAGGATATATAATAGTCCCTAGGCGAGTAGGTCTTTATTGTCTATACGGACGGTTCCCTAGGCCACCCTATAAGGCCTCCTACAGGGCCTCCGCAGACTATAGCTGCTATTATACAGCTAGCTAGTACCGGCAGGCCCTGTAGAGCTATAGGTATTAACCTAGGGGACTCTGCCGAAGTCGCCGACGCCGAATTAAACGCTATTCTTTAGGCCCTTCACACTGCCCTAAAGTAGTCGCCTAGGCCCCTTAAATGCTATATTTTTAGCGATTCACAGGCGGCTATTCAGAAGCTTCAGGGCTCCTCGCAGGGGGCTATAGAGGCTAAGACCCTTATTCAATATCTTAAATAACAGGGCACTTTAGTCTCTATATGGTGGTGCCCTTCGTATATAGGGATAGAAGGGAACGAATTAGCAGATAAGGCAGCTAAATAGGCGTTAGACCCTAAAAAAGCTGCTAAATCTATTAGCTTAGTTACCCTTAGCCACTTAAAACGCCGGGTTAATAAGGCTCTAGTTCGAGACTGGAAGGCTTTATAGAACGAAGAGGAAAAGGCGGAAAAAAGGGGTAAATCGGTGCGTTTAGGCCGCCTTTATAGGCGCCTAGTCCGAGATAACCTCCGCTTTTCCCGAAAACCACTGCCGATACAGGGCCCTAGGTGGGTAAAGTCGGCTTTTATTCAGTTAAAAACTGGATTCGGATACCTAAAATCCCACTAAAAGAGGGCCCGAAACTGCGCTAACGACCGCTGTTCCTGTCCCGGCTCCTCTATACAGGATACAGCCCACTTTATCCTTTCCTGCCCTTTTTATAGCAACGAACGAAAAGCCCTGCGGGAAGCCCTAGCAAGCCTACCGCTATCCCTGCCGCTATTATTCGGGACTAAAAGACGTATACAGGCCTTAGAGGCGTATCTTGTAGCTACTAAAATAGCCTCGGCGGAGTGGTATAGGGCGTAAACCTCGGATCCTGCGGTCTAGTTTTCTGTTTTGGGGTTTTACCTGTTTTTCGGTATATTAGCCAGACTGTTACGGAGGATTTCCTTTGTTTACTACTATTCCACTCTTTACTATAGCTTATTCTAGCCTTGAGCCTATAGGGCAAAAGGCGTCGCGCCATAGCTTTAGGGCCGCATGCGCGAACTGAATAAAGAAAATAAAAAAATAAAACAAAAAGTATATCCCTTTATTAGGGGGGAGCCGTATTCCCTAAATTTACTTTTAGCGTTATAGGTATATCGGGGGTAGTAATCTTAGTACTTATTACACTAGACGATTGGTTATTTAGCTTTATAGGCCCTTATTTGTGGCGATGTCTTAAATAGTCGGAAGCGTTTTTTCGGTTCCGCTTAGAAAAAGATAGTCTAGCTAGAGTAGTCCTTATTACTATTCTACCGCTTATATCTTTATATGCGGACCGGCTTTAGTCCGGTTCTTTTAAAGGCTTCTGCGTCGAATATAGACTTTATTACTATATAGTTATTAATACGGTTAACCACCTTATAAATCACGTAGGTATACCATATCTCTGCCCCCTAAATATGAAAAGCCCTTATCGCTTCGCGAAGATATCTTCTTCCTAGCTATAGTATTCCTAGGGTAGATCGCTATACCGGTACAGGTCCGTTCGATAGTAATAATATCTTAGTTATCGACTTTACCGGTCTTAGTAATCGCTTATCGTAGGATTATTACAGCCTCTCTCCTCTTTTGATACATTAGCACTCTATCCGGGAATTAGATAAAGATTCTATTATCTTTCTTTAATAGGTGGTCCCCGCTTATCTTTAGGGGGGTTATATTATTATTGTTCTTTTTCCCCTTTATTATCATAGTCTAATCATATTAATCATTAGGGTGAAGGCTCTACTAGCCTATCGATTTTAGCGGGGGGGCCTTTAGCTTTACCTTAGGCTATCTCTCGGGCTTTACTGGGGATGCCCTAGCGGGCGGTAAGCTAGGATTAGTCTTACCAGGCGGTGCTACCCTATTTAGTCGGGGTTAGGAGTCTTTGCCTCCCGGCGCCCTAGGCGGGTCTATACCGGCTACTAGAGCCGGTACCCTTATTATAATTAGACCGATGAATTCGTTATAGAGCTAGCTCGCTAGGGCGTTATTAGCTCACGGCGTGTTCCTAGCTTTAGATATACCCTGTTTAATAGCCTGACTTAAAATATTCACGACGGAGGCTTTCAACTATCGGGGTTAAATAAGGTGTTTTATAGTCTATTATAGTTACTTTCGGGCATATACGGTAAAGGATTTAGTATTACTCTTAGTCGGGGCTACTCCTAATATATTGATCGGGGCGGCGGCGCCTTTAGTCTAGGCTTCGGCCTAGGTCGGGGTTCTATTAGTTAGCGGCAGAGGCGCTAGGGCCTGCTTCCGTTTAGGTATAATAGGTCTAAGAAGAAATTTTCGGGGTGGGTATTATAAGGTATAGGTGGTATTATAGAAGTCCTTCTAAGGCTCCTGCAGGGTAGTACGCCATGCCCGCCTAGCTATATCTAGTGCTACTAAGTAGAGCGGGGAGTTAGCTATGTAATAATTCCTGTATTATCCGTTTTAGCCGCGTTACGCCGGTTTACACTAAGCCTAAAGGCTAGGGTAGTTCCTAAGAATAGAGCGGCTATTAAGGTTTTTAGTGTGTTAACCCCACCCGTACTAGTAATAGTAGGGGGCGTATATAAGTGAAAAGAAGGGATATATTTAGGGGTAGTAGAAGTAGCGGGCGTAAGAATAAAGGGAATAGCCGGTAAGGGAGCCTTATTATCGGAGTCGCCAATAACGATAACGGGGGTAGGCTTATGATACTAAGTCTAAGTGTCTATGGTATCTTAGGTATAAGTCTAAGGGGGTAGGCGTATACTAACGGCAGGGTTAGGGCGTTTAGGGTATTTCGGGAAAGGTTCTTCGAATTATTCGTCTAGTACGAAGATCTTATAAGTGTTCTTTATACTAGCTACGGCAGGGACAGAGATTCTAAGGGAAAACTTCGACCCCCTCGTGCTTCGGAATAAGCTTAATATAAGCCATAAAATTCCCTGTAGTTACGGCTATTAGCCAGTCGACTAACGGGAACCTTGTTTTAACCCCGGGGCCGAGTTACAGCGTTTAACAGCTCCTAGACTCGCAGAATCAGTGGTTTAAAGAGCTAAACCTCCCTCTCCAGCCCCCCTAGCCTATAGGCAACTAGTTTAAGCTTATTATTAAATAGGTGCCTTCCAGAGCCTTTAGGGGTGGCGATACCCCTCTACCCGACCCCTCCGAGCCGCCGTAAGAGGCCCTAAACCGAAGCCTATAACAGGGCCTAGGCCTATAGGACCTGGCTACTAAAGTCGGCACCTTTAACTCTATTAGGGTAGTAAGGAAGCCTCGGTGGTTAGGGGCTCTAAACGTGTTTTACGGCATAGTGGTTAGTTCTATACCCTCCACTAAAGAACAGAAGTACTGCCTAAAACAGGGGCTCTATATAGCCGGCCAGCGGCTAAAGGTCTATAAATATAGGCCTATAACCCCTAGAACCTAGTATTCTAACTGCTAGAAATTCGGGTAATACCCGGGGGACCTATAAGAGCCTAGCTTCGTGCCCTATCTGCGCCGTTAAAGGTTATAGGGAGGAATACCACTACTACAACGAGTATAAAGAATACGGAGACTACAAGCATAAGACCTATAAGTGCTATAACTGCGAGGGAGACTACCCCCCCTTTAGTAGAGACTACGAGGTCTTTCAAGCTATAAAACCCTAAATTCTAAATAAAGGGCCTTTTAGTTCGAAGGATATTCAGTTTATTTAATATAATATCGATAAATAGACCCCGGCGTAAAAGGCTATCCTAGAACAGGCTTTAGAGACTTCGGCTAATATAGTCCTTATTCAGGAACTAGCCTGCGTCTCGATACTAGAAGGGTGGTTTATTCGGAACCACCATACTTTCTATACCGTTACGCCTATATCCTAAAAAACCTAGTTCTTCCGTATTAATCCTAGGGTCCTTACTTACATAGGAAAGGGCTCTAGTATCGATTCTTCACAGCACGATAACCTTCTAGACGATATAGACGCGCAAATTATAGAGGTTTATTATCTATAGACCTTTTATATTCTATACGTCTATAATTAGATAGAATAGGACCCCGAAACGATAGGCCGACGGCGGCCCCCTAGCCTTACCCCTTTTACCTCTTCTACTTCTTCTTTTTCTTCTTCTTTCCCCCCCTTTTTACGCCCTAGAAGCCGGCCCTGGACCGAGGATCGAGTACTATAGGGCCTATAGGTCCCTAAGCCTACCCTTATTATAGGGGACTTTAACAGAAATCACTAGTAGTGGAACGGAGCTACTACTAACTAGGCTTTTATGAAGGCCTAGGCCCTAGTAGACTAGTTAGATAGCCTCGGAGCTACCTATTTCGTGGACTCTGAAGAAGTTAACCTAAACGGGGGGACCTTTTTTAGGTCTAATCCTCGTTAAGAGTCGGTTGTAGACCTAGCCTGTTACACGCCCAGCTTTAATCGTCTCCGCTTCGATAAGTGGGAATATATCGAAAATACTAACTCTCTACACCGCGCTATCCTCCTTTCGGCTACTATCTTAGGTTCCAAAGGTCCTATAAATAGGTCTCTCTAGCCGGCTTATAACTATAAGCTAGCTAATTAAGATCTGTTTTCTAGTACCCTAATAAGCCTAGAACCTAACCTTAACCGGAACCTCTAATAGACTATTAACGCCTCGGACTAGGACTTTTTAGGTCGATACCTCTCGGACACTATTGCCCTAACGCTTTAGGCTATAGTGCTTAAGTTAAGGGTAATATAGTGTTCGAAACCCTGGTGGACTAAAGAGCTAAAGGCCCTACGAAAATCAGCTAGTAGGGCTTTTAGGGTATTTAGAAAGACGTCCAAAAAGGGGGCTTCGGCTACCTAGATAGCGTCTTTAGAAACCTCCTGGAAAAAAGCTCGTGACGTCTAATATAGAGCGGTAAAGCCCGTAAAGAACGACTACTAGGAGGCCTTCCTAGCCTACGCCGAAGGCCCTAAAATCTTTAAGGCCTATAACTATACGAAAAGCGGCCTTAACGCGAAAGTCCCACCGATTTAAACGCCTACGAAGCAGAAGGCCTACGCCTTCGAAGATAAATACAACGCCCTACTTCACACCCTTTTTGTAGCACTATCTTCTTCCTCTTCTTCTTCTTCTTCTTCCGCCACCGACGCCCCTAAAGCCCCTGTATTTACAGGCCCTTTAGGGGGCCTAGGCCCCTTCTACCCCTCGAACGCCCCCTAGAGCCTAACTAGATCACGCAGTAAGGGCCTTAGAAGACCGTGGGAGTGGCCTAGCCTCTAGGCTGCCGAACTATAGCGCGCTATATTCGGCGCCGCTAAGGGGAAAGCCCTAGGGCCTAATAGAATTAGTCTAAAACCGATCTACTAGGCCTATAAGGTTATCCCTGGGTCCTTTTTATAAGCCTATTCAGCCCTGCTTTTAGCAGGCCACCACCCTACCTACTAGAAAACAGCCCTAGGGGGGTCGTTTTACCGAAGCCAGGGAAGAAGGACTATTCTAATCCTATGTATTATAGGATTATAGCCCTTCTAAACTGCTTAGGTAAAGTCCTCGAGAGGGTTATAGCTACTAGGCTTAGCTTTATAGCTAATACCCGCGACGACCTTCTACACCCTAGTTAAATAAGGGGTAGAGAATAACGCTCTGCTATCGATACGGCCCTTCTCCTCCTCCACTATATCGAAAAACAGCGGAAATCACGCTAGAATCCGGTGATTTCTACGCTATTTTTAGATATTAAGGGACTCTTGGATCACGTCGCCCGTCCGTAGCTACTTAGGACCCTTTAAGAACTATAACTACCGCTGAACCTAGTTGAATAGGTAGCCTCTTTCATAGAAAACAGGCGTATCTAACTACCTTTCGAGGGCCAGGTCTAGTAGCCTACCTCCCTAAATATAGGGGTTCTATAAGGCTCCCCGGTTTCCCCCATCCTATTCCTAATTCATATTAGGAAGGTTATAGCGGGGCCGGATTTTCAGGGCCTTTAGCTATCCTATATCGACGATTTCTAGCTATCTATAGTATCTACGTCGGCTAGGAAAAACTATAAAGCCCTAGAAAAAGCCGTAGCCTCCCTTTTTAACGTAGTAAAAGTTAACTAAGTCCTCTTTAACCCTAAAAAAACGGAGCTTATTCACTTCCACCGAAGACGCTGTAAAGAAGACACTCTAGCTACTATATAGGAGTACCTAGTTAAACCTACGTTAGGTGCTATTAGGTGGCTAGGGGTCTGGTTTAATTATAAGCTATCCTTTAAACCCCACGTCGAAAAACGCCTAAATTCAGTTTCAGGGGCCCTAAATAGACTACATAGGCTAGCTAGCTCGTAGAGGGGTCTTTTCTTTAAGGCCCTAAGGAAGCTATATACAGCCTATATTACCTTACTAGCTGACTTTGGCTTATAGCTCTAGTAGGACCCTAAACCACTAAAAAAGCAGCTAGTAGACCGCCTAGAACGCCTACAATACGGCGCTTTAGTTAGGGCCCTAGGGGCTTTTAAGGGGGCCCCCCTACGCCCTTTAGAACTTAAAGCAGCAGTTCCCCTAGTAACGGTTCGGTTAACTAGGTCTAATAGGCTATATGCCTTTAGGACCTTGAAGTTCTTTCCAAACCACCCTATTAAATGCTAGCTCTTTACTAGCGTTTAAGGGGGCTAGGGGATAAAAACTAACAAAACCTCGCCCTTCTTTAGAATCTATAGCCTAATATACAGCTCTATAAGCTAGGCCTAGAAATAGTAGCGTTAGTAGGTTAGTCTTCGGATATTAAGGGTCCTTCGGCTAGGTGGGAGGCCCCCTAGGCCTCGGAACCTATAGCCGACCTAAGACCCTTTTTCCCCCTTAAAGACCGAATACATACTAGCCCCGATAACCCCGATTAGAAAACAGCTCACCTCGAAGCCCTCGCTGAAATTCAATAAGGCCTAGGGGAATAGGCTGCTATTTTCTACACCGACGGCTCTCTAGGCTACCCTACTAGGCCCCCTATAGGGCCTTCTTAGGCTACAGCCGCTATAATATAGTGGACTAACGCTAGTAGGCCCTGTAAGGCTATAGGCTTTAACCTAGGAGCCGCTGCCGAAGTCGCGGACGCTGAATTATACGCTATTCTCCAGGCCCTATACGCTGCCCTAGAGTAGACGCCTAGGCCCCTAGAATACTATATTTTTAGTGATTCCTAGGCGGCTATTTAGAAGCTTTAGCGCACCTTATAGTGGGCTATAGAAGCTAAAGACCTTATTTTACGCCTTAAATAACTAGGCACTTCGGTCTCTATCTAGTAATGCCCCTCGTATATAGGGATAGAAGGGAACGAACTAGCGGATAAGGTGGCTAAAGGGGCGTTAAACCCCGAAAAAGCTACTAAATCCGTTTGCTTAGTTACCCTTAGCCGCCTAAAACGCCGGGTAAATAAAGCCCTTATTTAAGACTAGAAATCTCTATAGAACCACGAGGAGGAGGAAGAAAAGAGGTAAATCGGTTCGATTAGGCCGCCTATATAGGCGACTAGTCCGCGATAACCTCCGTTTCTCCCGAGAACCACTCCTAATATAAGGCCCTAGGTGGGTAAAGTCGGCTTTTACGTAGTTAAAAACCGGTTTCGGATACCTAAAAACCCACTAAAAAAGAGTCTAAAACTACGCTAACGACCGCTATTGCTGTCCAGGCTCCCCTATATAGGATATAGTATACCTTATTCTTTCCTGCCCTTTTTATAAAGAAGAACGAAAAGCCCTGCGGGAAGCGCTAGCAGGCCTACCGCTATCTCTACCGCTATTATTTAGTAATAAAAAAGGAATATAGGCCTTATAGGCCTATTTTTTAGCTACTAAAATAGCCTCGGTAGAGTGGTATAGGGCGTAAGCCACGACTCCTACGGTCTAGTTATTTTACTTTGGTTTTTTACCTATTAGACTTTTACCTATTAGGTTTTTACCTATCGTTAAATAGGTAGTCGTAAAGAGTGAAAAGGTAGGGTCAACTAAGGAACCAGGTAGGATCACGATAGGATTATAATAGGGTTCAACGTGGGTATATATAGCCAAAGAGTCAGATTAATCGCTAACCCCCCCCCTTTTCTAAGGGGAGGCTCCCTCGCTCTTTAAGGCTACGCTCTACTCCTCTAGGACTACTTATTTACTTCCTCGAGGGCTACCTTATTTACTCCGAGGGACTATTCTATTTACTATATAATACCTTACTTTGTTTATATCTTAACGGGTTTTAGACTAGGTATACCTGGATCCTTATGGGTTTGTACTAGGCACCTATTATAACCACTGCTATAGGCACCTGATATAGCGACCTCCCCCGGATACTCTAGTCCTTAGGAGCGTGTAATCCGTGCCGGCTTCGCGGCTCCTCCGATACTTAGTCTCCGAGTCCGTCTTTCAATCCCTTCGATACCCCGAACTAAAGCCTTCCACGACGGGACCCCGATAGGTCCCCGCCTGGTTCCTATATAGGACCTCTTCGGCTTTAGCCCTGACCCGGGTGCGTCCCCTCTCCCTTCGTTCCCTCGACTAAGACTACTAGAGCTAATATCCTACCCGGGACTCTAATAGGTTCCTAACCGGTTCCTTTACTAGCCCCCCCAAGTCTATCCCTGTATTCTTCCGGGCTATCCCTTTAATTTATCTATAAAGACTCCTAAAGCCGGTGTTACGTAGGGTCCGTTATTACTCCTTTCGTGGATTTATAGCTTCCTTTTTTATACTAAAAATAGGTACCTATACAACTGCTTTTTAGGGATATCTCGTAACCTGCCGTTATTCCCTTCTTCCTATTCTTTTCTTCCTCTCCTATACTTAATTTTCCGATCGTGCTATTCTTCGTAAGTTTTCCCCTAATCTAAGATACCGCGTACTAATGTCTTATAGTCTTCTATCTATTAAATAACTACCGTCTTATAAGTGCTTCTAAAACGTCTTTAGTCTATAATACTAGCTAACCACGCGTAGTTACTATACCTTCCTAGGACGATAATAATAAACGCGCCGCTACTCCTACGAGTATAACGCGGGCCTTTACGAGGCTTAAGACCACGGCTACGATATCGACCTCGTAGTCCGCTTGGTAATTAGTCTTATAGTCGGTTATATAGCCTGCCTTATCGTACATTATCGCTCTATCTACGCTAGAGCCTCCTGCTTCGACTACGGCTACGCCTTTAATATGGACTATTACGCTATCGGTTACTCTACGCTAAAGGGTAGTGTATATCGGTATAGGCGGGGATCTAAGGGCCCCTTATATACGTTATACAGTTAGTAGCGATTAACCTTAAGGAGAAAGCGTATACTATCGAAGCCGTGACGTGCCGCTATACCGATAACAGTCGGCGGAGGAATAAATACTATTATTACTCTAAGTAAAATAGCCTCAAATACCGCGTAGTAAGGTATATATCTTCGTTATCGTTTCGATACGCCTTTATTCTCTTTTATACCTCTTTATTATCACTTAATCTCTATAGCCCCTCCCTTTATAGACTACTCCATGGTTCCGTTTCTAATGTATATAATAGCTCCTTATTACCGGTAAGAACGCTACGGAGTAGCCATAAAAGGTTTTAGTTATCGCTATTAAGAAAGGTGGCCTAAACGACAGTCGCCGCGTAAGTATTATAGTCCTTCCTATTAACTATATCCCTCTATTAGTCCTATATAGTTTCTTTACTAATTCTATATAGTATTAGGCTATAGTAGTTCGATACTAGGTTATCCTTAGAGAGGGGGTTAAGTAACGCTAGAGGTTAACCGGTTATCTACCGAGGAAGCTATAGCTACTTAGCGTTAAGCTAAGGAAGTTACCGACGCCCGCTAGAAAATAGCGGAGGATATCTATAAGAGGCTTAATAGTATAGAGTTAATCCTTAAGTAATTCGTCGGGCTATAGTTGTAGCGTTTAGCCGTTAAGTAGAAACGCCTCGATATTAAATAATAACGCCTTATATTACGCGAGCGCGACCTTATGGCCTAGGAGCGGACGGCTACTACTTTCGAGTAGATAGCCGCTCTTAACCTAGCTTAGGCTTAGGCCTAGGAAGACCTGCCTATACCCTTAGGGTCTGCTTTAGCCCCCATGGGGGTTATCTTTATAGGTAATAATATACTTAGTAACGGTAGTCCTACGTCACCTTAAGGCTTTATACCGTAAGGTCCTTAGGGTCCCCCGGATTCTTACGAAGTGCCCGACGATAACGATATAGTGCTAACCTTATTAGTGAAGAAGGGGAAGAAGGCTTTGACGCCCTTAACTCCTTTATTAGGGAAAAAGAAGAAGAAGCAGAAGGCGAAGACGCCTCTGTCTCTTCGGCCTTCAATACTATCCGCGGGTGGTGGGTAAAAGGGGGGAACGGTGGCTACTACTATAGGGCAGAGCCAGGTATATATAGAGAATAATAGTAACGAGGTGGCTAGGCGGGAGCCTACCCCTTTAGATAATAAGTTAGTGGGGTCTAAGGATGCCCTGAAGGGGCCGTGAGGGTATATATAGAGGAACGGTTAATTTCTTTTTTTTCAGGTTTTTTACTAGCCTTCGGGTTAGGCTTTCCTTTTTTTTTTTTTTTTACTAGCTTTAGGGTATTCCTATTATAACCCTAACGGTCCTAACTATATTTCTATTATAATATAATCGTGTTTTTATTATAAGGGTTAATTAAGGGAGTAGTGGAGGAAAATAGACTTTAAGGGCGATAAGTTATTTTACCAAAAGAATAAGAACGGGGATTAAGGGCGTTATACCCGGAAAAAGGAACGGAGGTCGGGAATAAAACGCTGAAAAGGAAGGGTAAAGGTTAAGAGGAGAACGCGTAAAAAAAGAAGAAGAAAATAGTAAACGAGGCGATAATACCCCTATGGTTCCTGTCTAGGTTAAGGGGGGGTCCCTGCCTAAGAACTTATCTCCACGGCCTATTAAAGGGTTTTAGTTAATATGGCCGATACGTGGGCCCTTATGTTTATTAGGTCCCCTGCGGGGATAGTGTATAAACTTATTTAGTTCCTAATAGGTCTTGTTATCCGTAAGGAGGGGGAAAGATAGAATAACGTCCTTATGTCGTGTCTATAAGGTCTTTTATAGGAATAGTGTATAAACCCGTCTGGTTCTGTAATAGTCTCGCCTTAAAGTAGGCGTTAATAAGTTTATCGGGGACGTTCCGCTTCGGTTCCTAGGTATTCTTTTTATCGCTATAGCCCGCCTATTTAATTAGATACTAGCGCTGTTTTCCTTAGTATCGGTGGTCCAGGATAGCTTTAACCTTATACTTATCCGAATCTGGTTTAACGTCGACCTTAGGTGGTTCCGGTTATAACCTATCGCGGGACCTCTACAGTTCTAGTAGGGAAACCGGGAAGACGTTATGAATCCTTATACCCTTTCGTAGTTCTAATTGGTAGGCTAGACTTTACGTACTAATGATTTTGGTTACTTTGTACGTGCCGATAAACCTATCGCTAAATTTTTCGACGGTCTTTTCTGCCGGATATTCTTTATAGATAGTAGGATATACTTATCGACCTTAAAAGAACACTGGGTATAACCGTTATTATAATACCGTTTATAGGAAGCCTGCGCCTTTTTAATAAGGTCCGAAATAGATCGGCGCTAGGGTATAAGGTGCTCTGTATAGCGCTCGGCTTTAGTAGCACGAACCTCGCCTGCCCTTAGGAGCTACACTTTATTAGGTCCCCTTAGGTTATAGCCTATTAACGCGTTAGCGGGAGTATAGCGTATGGTAGAGTGCCACGCTATACTCTAGGTGAATTCTGCTAGCGGTAACCGGTTAACCTAGTTATCCTATTCCTATAAGCAGAATACCCGAAGATAGTATTCGAGATTCTGATTCTATCGCTCCGTTTATCTATCCGTCTACGGGTGCCACGCTATAGATAGGCGTCTTATAGTACTAAGGTAGCGATATAAGGTTACCTAAAAACGACTCGTAAATAATGCCCCGCGATCGGATATAATGCCGTTAGGTAGACTAAAGGTGCGGAAAACGTGGTGCTATAAGGACTTAGCTAACCCTTCTACTATTAGGTTACTACTTAAGGGGATATAAATCGAGTACTTTACTAGGCGGTATACTACTATAAGGATAGCGTCCTTTTTCCTATCTATAGTCGCGCTATAAACCGGCGGTAGGCCCGTGATAAAGTTAATAGATATCTCTGTAAAGGGGCGCCAGGGTATTAGGAGACTCGCTAGCTTATTATAAAGCTTATAGTGCCGCGGCTTAGTGCGTTAATATACGCCGTAGGTGGGTATAAACTGCCGGATATCCCTGAGTAAATGATCCTAGAAGTAAAAGTCCGAAATCCTCTTAGTAGTCCTTATAACTCTATAGTGACCCACGCTGGGTTTATTATAGAAACACTATAGGACCTTTTAACGGAGGCTAGAGTGGTCTGGTATAAAAACGCGGTTCTTAAAATAAAGGATACTACTACTCCTAGACTAGTGTCCGTATATAGTATCGTCACCGTGGGCCTTACTCTATCTAGTGTAAAAAGGGTTATCCGCTTACGCCTCTGCTACCTTTTTTAGTAAGGTAGGGGAATTAAGAGTGGGAAAAATAGGGTTAGACTCGGGGGTAGTACGGGAAATACGCTAATTACTAATAAGGCCTAATATAAAATGCCTCGATATAGGCTCTAAGATAGGGAGGTTATCCGCTTACGTCTTTACTACCTTTTCCGGTAAGATAGGAGGGGCGGGAACGGCGCGGGTATTATACTAGGTCCTATATAGGTCTAAGGCAGAACGCTTCGAAATAGACTCTATAGAGGAAGAAAGGTTATCCGTATACGTCTTTACTACTAAGGTAGGAGGAACGGGCTCTAAAAAATGGTTATCCGCTTATATCTCGACCACCTTTAGTAAGATAGGAGGAGCGGGAAAATTATAATAAGGGCTATTACGGCAACTAATCTAGTCCCTGATATAGCCTAAAATAAAACGCCTCGATAAGGGCTCTAAGAAGAGATTATCCGCCTATACCTCTACTACCTTCGGTAAGGGGGAGTTAAGAGCGGGAATAGAAACTAGGGTAGCACGGGAACCACCTTAATTCCCGATATAGCCTATAATAAAACGCTTCGAAAAAGCCCATACCGCCTTAGTCCGGTTAATAACTACGGCACGCTTATAGGGGGTATATTAAGGTTTCCGGGATAACCTATCCGCGGGGTTTAATATCCCCGGGCGGTGCTAAATCTCGAAATCGAACGGGGCGAGCTCCTTAAGCCACCGTGCGTGCTATCCCTTAAGCTTAGGCTTATCTAGTAGGTGATAATAGTTTAGGTAGTCTGTTAGAACGATAATAGGGCTCTGACTATAAGCCACGTAGTGCCGCTACGTCCGAAATGACTCGATAATAGCTATAAGCTTGGAATCGGGCGTGCTATAGTTGAGCTTAGCGCTATAAAGCTTACGAGATATAAACGCGATAGGTCATAGCCTATCCTTAAGCTAACTGATAATAGCACTAATAGTAAAAGCAGAAGCGTCTGGCTTAATACGTATTGGTAGAGCAGGATTAAAATACCGTAAAACGGGCGCTTTCTAAAATAGTAACTTTATTTTCTCGAACGCGGCCTAGGCCTACTAGGAAAGTATAAGGACCCCGGCGTGGCCCTTAGTAAGGCCCCTTTTAAGATAGTCTATAAGAGGGGCGGCCACCTTAGAGTAGTTCCGAATAAAACGTCTATAAAACCCCGTAAAACCTAGGCAGACCTGTATCTTCTTAAGACTATTAGGGAGCTCCTAGTCGCGGATTACCTTAACGCGAGCCGGATTTATCCGTACCCTATCCGGGCTATAGATAAACCCTAGGAATTTAATATCGCGGGTCTTAAACTTATACTTATCGGGGTTAGTATACAGGGACTATTACCTAAGCCTTATAAGGACCTCGCGGATATCAACGCGGTGGGTAACTAAGTCCTGACTATCAATAAGGATATTATCAAGGTAGACTATATAGATAGTGTCTATAAGACCCGTTAACGCCTAATTAATATAGCGTTAGAAGCTTGCAGGGGCGTTTATAAGACCGAACGGTATTATAAGATACTCGTAGTGACCGTATTTTATCCGGAACGCCGTTTTCCACTTATCGCCCTCCCGAATCCGTAACCGATAGTATTTATCTTTAAGGTCTAGCTTAGTGTAGTACTACGCTAACGATAACCGATTTAGAATTTCGTGGATTAGGGGTAGGGGGGTATAGTCCTTAACGATCACCTTATTTAATCCCCTATAGTCAATATATAAATATAGCTTACTACCTTTTTTAGGGATAAATAGGATAGGGGCGCCGGCCGGACTAGTGGATAGTCTAATCTACCCTTTCGTAACGGTATCCTATAGATACTAGCGTAGCACCTTAAGCTCTTATACGGCGAGGGGGTAAATAGGGTTATAGAGAGGCTTTTTCCTTTCCTTTACCTTAATCACGTGATCCTATTACTAGTGCGTCGGCAGCCGTCCGGCGTTTTTAACGTTAAAAACGTTAGCGAAATCTTAATACTGTTCCGGCGGTGTAGGGGGTTCCCCGGCCTCTAAGAATTTATCTCTATATCCTACTAAAGGGTTTTCTGCTAGGCCGATATAGCCGATATATAGGCCCCGCGTAAAACCTATATAGGTTAGAGTAAGGATAGACTTAGCTTGTGTGACTGCCCTACATAGCTCTCTTAGGGATATAACTACGCCTAGCTCTGCGTAGGTTAAGGGATAGGTCTATATACTATACTGCTAATTAACGTTAGGGTTGACGGCTATAAGCCACGGCCTCCCTAGGATAATCTTTACGCCCTAGGGATCGAGGTCTATAACGTGAAACTCGACGCGCTACACTTTCTTCCGATCCTAGTGGTTAGTAGTAGTGATAATCCTATAGAGGGACCTAAGGGTTATCTTCGTTTATCCCTCCGTAATCCAGGACACCGGGATCAGGGACCCCTCGGGAACCTAACTAGGTCCTAGGAGGGACCGATCTAAAACGTTAATATAGGCGCCTCCGTTAAGGAGAGCCGATATCTACACCTATCCCCTACCTCGGCGAAAGGATACGCGTGCCTTTACTAGTATAGTAGTAGGGGTAGTCCGAGGCGGGTATAGTTCTTAGGGCACCTCGCCTATAACACGGCCGACCGTGGGGCGAGAGGTGGATACCGGTTAGGTATTCGGGTTACTATTACTTAAGCGCTATACCCGAGGAGTAGGGCATATAGTAGCGTAGTGCCCCTTTTAGTTATAGTTATAGTAAGTAATAGAATCGAGGTAGGATAACGGTTTAGGGCGTATAGGATAACTAGGGGTAAAGGCTAGTATAGGCGTAGGGGCAGACGTAGAAATAAGGGCAGAAACAGGGGTATAAGGAGGGCCACTAGTAGGCCTATGAGTGGCCGGAGCGTGGGGATTATAACCGTGGGCACGCGAGCGGAGATAATATCGTTAGGTAGCGGACTAGAAGTCTATCCGGCCGATAGCTAAACCATCGGTAATGGTTAAGGCCTTAGCCCTATAATAGACCGGGGCTAGGTCCTAATAATTCTTAGGGACCTCTATAGATACTATATAGTCCCGGATAGGTAGGAGCACCCTCGTTAATACTATCTAAATCCTCCACTAGTCTAGGAGCTCGCCCGGTAGTTCTGACTCTAGGGCTTCCTACCGTTATATAAACTTAGTATAGGACTCTGCCTCTCTCTATAATAAGATAGACTCGCTCTGTATCTACACCGCTACCTCTTATAGGCGGGTATCGTTAGTATCGACCTATCGGGATAACCAGGCCTATAGGGTAGCCTAGCTAACTCTATTAGAGTCACTATTATATTTATACCGTAGTTTAGCCTGCTAGCGTTCCTTAAGGTAATAGGGGAGGTATAATATAACGAAGTAGTTCTTCGTAGTGTCTGTGGGAAAGGATTAAGGAGCCAGGTCAAACCGTTAGTTAGTCTCCTAAATAGACGTGCGATACTTAGCCTAGGATACGCTATCCTATTTAGGCAGAGGGAAATTAAACTTAGCCTAAGTGGCGGACCCGTGTATAGAGGATATCGTGGACACGTTATAGATATACTAAGAACCCGTTAGGGTCGCCATAGTACGGCGCCGGGGTTTAGCTATACGGCAGTAGGTGATATCGGCCGGTTTAGGATTAATAACGGCGGCGGCGGTAGTAGTAGCGGCGGTAGTATCCGCCTTTAGCTTAGTAAGGTACGCGAGCTTACGCTTACCGTGGTTCTATACCTTTATCTATTTAACACGTTCGTCTAATTATTTATACGTTAGTATAGCTAGGTTAACGTCTACTTACAGGGGCAGATTAGGGTTATACGCCTATCCCGTCATAGTTATAGGAGGAACGGGGATAGTAATAGGGGTAAAGGTAGTGGTAGAGGTAATACTAGCGATAGGGATAAAAGCGGTAGCAGACGCAGGGATAGGTGCCGGTGCGGTGGTGGGTACGGGAGTAGTATTAGTTCCCGGCGTATTCTGGTCGTGTTCCTTGTTAGCGGGGTTATAGGTGTCTTCTATAAAAGCGGTCTCGCTATCGCGGAGCTACTATTCGAACTAACTAGCAGCCTCGTTAAAATCGAAGGTAGGATTATTTATTTCGTGATAGTTAGATATCTTAGTGACTCTCCTTAACGGTCTTCGCGCCCTTAGAGGGTAGAGCGATTAAAATATTAAATAGGTAGTCGTAAAGAGTGAAAAGATAGGGTTAAGTAAAGAACCAGGTAGGATCACGATAGGATTATAATAGGGTTAAACGTGGGTATAGCCAAAGAGTTAGATTAATCGCTAGCCCCCCCCCCCCCCTCTTCTAAGAGGAGGCTCCCTCGCTCTTTAAGGCTACGCTCTGCTCCTCTAGGACTACTTATTTACTTCCTTAAGGGCTGCCTTATTTACTTCGAGGGACTATTCTATTTACTATGTGATAACTTGCTTTGTTTACACCTTAAGGGGTCTTAGACTAGGTATACCTAGATCCCTGTGGGTTTATACTAGGGACCTATTATAACCACTACTGCAGGCACCTAACACCTATTAGGTTTTTATCTATTAGGTTTTATTAGGCAGATTGTTAAGGAGGATTTCCTTTGTTTAGTACGATCTATTTTACTGTACCTAGTTCCTATTACCCTTTAGCACTTAGGGCGAGAGTCGCCGCGCTATAGCTTTAGGGCTGCATACGCGTAATAAATAAATAAATAAAAAAGAAAAAAACCGCCTAGGTCCCACGGTAATTGCCTTAGGCTTACCGTTACCACGTAATAATACCACCACTATCGCCTAGATACTAGCCCCAGCACCCCCCCCCCCCTATAGCTATATAACGCTATACTACCCTCCTACGTCCTTCGGATAGTCTATAAGCTAGCATCCCTAAGCCTTAAGTTAACGAACTTACTAGAACGCCTAGAGAATAACGAGATTAGTGGAGTAGATTTCCTTTATAATACGGCTAACTACACGGCTAATATAAAGTCCCGTATCGCTATCGTCAATAATTTCCTATAATCGCTATAAAATATACCGGCCTTAGTTATCTAAAGCGTTACCGCTATGCTTATTAGGTTACGGCTAGGTATACCGGCACCTATTACTATTAGCGTCCCCTTGCCCCTCGCAGGCACTAAACGCCCCTATTAAGGCTATACCTTATCTCCCTTAACGTGGCGTATATTCTTATACTCTAGGTAAGAAGTCCTATATACCTAAGCGGCTAAGAGCTTTGCCGCTAGTCTAAATAATACGTCCTAGCTAGTTAACTTTAACGAGTTTACGTACTAAGATTAGATATTCGGAGAGGTTAAATAACGCTTATGCGCCGCTATACTACCTCTTCCGGCCGCTATCTAGGCGGCCGCCTTCCTTAACGAGCACGTAGTAAACTATAATATCTGGAACGCCGCTAAGCTAAATCTACTCGTTAGCTTTTAGTATGTAGGAAAGCGGGTTTACCTTATGAAGGTAGACCCTCTCGGCGCTCTAGATAATAATGAGCGCGAATAGCTAGCTAAATAGTATATCGATAACGCGGATCTCGCCAAGGTAGTTATTCGGCGCGCCGTAGTAATACCGCGTTATTACGAGTCATATAGTAAAAAAGGCGTTATAGTCTTATATAAGATCTTATAGTAAACGGTGGAGGAGTAAGAGACTAAGCTTATAGAGGATAATATAGCTAAGATCCTAAATCGTAAAGTATCGCGTTAAGGCTTCCCTAATACTAATCTATAACTACTAGAAGTTACTAAGATTTAAGTAGATATCGGCCGGTAGAGTGTTATAAGTTATTAGTAATCTAGTATATAGTTTAGGCACTAGGGTTTAGTGTATAGCTATATTAATTCTCAGTATAGTATAGGATTTAGGTAATATAGTATAGGTGTATCGGACGGTTTAGTATAGTCTATGTTTATTTTTTTATTTTCCTTTACCTCTCTATATTCTCTATCTATAGTTTTACTTCCCTATTTACTCCTTGAACTCTCCTTATTCGCGTATTTATTTTCCTCTTGTATATAGCCTATACGGAGTAGTAATAACGCCTAGTCAGCGTAATATATTATATTACTATACCCACTATTTCCTTTCTATTATAGACACTATCCCGCGCCCACGGCTACTAAGTAAGCTACCGTGCGGCTAATAAACCCCATATCGGCGCGTCGTAGTTTACGTGCCCGGCGCTATTATCTCGACACGGAACGCCCGCGGGACGCAGGGCTTTTATCGCCCGGGGTATATAATACGCCCTATTCCCTAGCCTCCGTAGGAATAGCGCTAGCACTATCCGCCCTACTATAGAACGGATAGCACGGGAGCTATTTAATTAGATAGGGAATATATAGCTCTAGCGCTATTCGTATAGATAGAGAATGAATAGCGCCTGGACTATCCGTACGTATAGCGTAGAATCGGTAATACGGATTATAGTTAGGCTAAACCGGCCGAGGGATATATCCTCGGCGCGGTTCCCCTTAGTTTAGAGAAGATATCTTTATTATACCCTAATCTCTGTACCTAAAGGTCGCTATTCCGAACCCTAGAAGCCCTAGGTCCGATAGTACTGGCTGGCCAGAGATATGCCTAGATAGGGCATATTATAAAGTATAAGGCTAAAAGCACGGAGATATCTTATTACCTGCTCTATTATAGACTCGTAGATATACTGCCTTTAGCTAAGCGCGTTAATTCTATTAGGTCGAGTCTATATACTAAGGAAGAATAGGTTAAGTCCTTTAAGAACCTATACCGAGTAGGCCTCCGTGACATAATAGCTAATAGCGTGCTATATCTACCGCCGCCTCGGGTAGTACCTTAGGAAGGATACCTTTATTATAACGCGGGGATTAAATAGGAGGTAGATAAAGCTACCGTCGATTAAGAGGCTAGTAAGGCTAATAAGTGTAACTACATAGTCGGAGGGAGAACCTTACGAAAGCGTAAGTAAAGGTATATATAAAGCAATTAATAAGTGATATCTTAAGGATATAGCTAATAGAGATAGTAAGAGAACGGTATATACTAAGGAACTAAAACTAAGAGGATCCCTAACTAGGTATATATAAAGGACGGGGTGACTAGAGAAATAAGGGTATATAATAGCTCTTTACTTAGTTTATTTACTTATATCTACTTGTTTTTAGGAGTTATCTACGCTATAATAGCGTAAACAAGATAACTAGGGCCGTATTATAACCGCGTAGATACGGCTTTAGTATAGTATTAGTAGCCGGTTATATAACCCCCTTTTTAAGTCTACCGGATCTACCTCCTATATATATATCAAGGACAGGCTCCGGATATCCCTACTAAAGACTTATTATTTAATTATTATCCTTTTTTACAATTACTTATTTTATATTTAAGGTATCTTTGTAGTTTAACTTACGTTACCCTAATCAGAATAGTAACTACCGATCTACTTCTTCGCTAAAGGTTATAGTATTATTATTTATATTTTGATTATATATCGTGGTTTTGCTAGAGTGATCTCTTTATCTGATCTTTGTCTTAACGATCTAGTGCCACTACGTCTTTATATAGGTATAATACACAAGGCAGTATACACGGTGTTAGGAAGATCTCGGCTTATACACCCGAGCTCTAACGCGTGCAGGAAGATCTTAAGTTGGTAGAGCCGGGATCTAATGCTTTTAGTCTCCTCGTAATATAAACTATGCCCCGTGTTTATATAGGGATCTATGCTTATTAGCCTTATATATTGTTTCTTTATAGACTTGGGTACTTCGTGTCTTTTACGACGTCTACCGGTACCGTTTTCCACGGCCCTATTTTCCGGTGGTTCCGGAGGTGGTTATATTAACCGGTCTTCTATCTATTCCCGGCAACCGGGCACCGACGCGATTACGAAGACCTTCCGGTCGGCGTTAAACGCCGATATCCGGTCTTCTTCTTTACTAGTCTCCTTAGACGCGCTCCTCTATCTATAATAAGCCCTATAGCCGTAACTATAGGGGAATTATAGCACCGTGTTATATATTAACTAGCTATGTCCTTACTGATATAGGCGCGTTCCTTTTTCTATAAGGAGCCCAATAGGCATAGCTATAGGGGAATCACTGTATCGTGTTCCTCTATCTATAAGGAACCCCGTAAACGTAGGGGAATCACGATTTCCTAATATTATGGCTATTATCGGCGCTATAAACTGATGGCGGGGTTACTAGTAAAGCGGGAAGCTATAGACTAGGTGGTTATAGACGTTGATTAAGGGCTATACCAGCTAAATCATATAGTTCGTTTTATAAATCTTATCTATCTGGACGCGAGATAGCCTTCTCTACCCCCCACGGAAGGGTATTACAGACGTAACCTCAATAGTACCGTCAAGGAAGAGGATCCGGGGGGAACTAGCCCCGGCGAAGGCATGGGTAAGTTTAAAATAAGCTGTTATATAAGGGGAGGAGTCTTTAGCTTATATCTCTAGAAAACGGCCTTGATCCACGCCTTACTACTGGGTATTATAGACCGTAATTCTGGGGGAAACCGGGGAAGTGATAGGTTTAGAAGAACCGACAGTATTACTGCATTACCGCTACTAGCCTTACCACGGTATCTTATTATTAAATAGGAGTCCAGCCTGGAGTACTCTAGTCGGATATCAAAATCCTTTAATAACGCCTGCTTTCACCTAGGATTATATCAGCTTAATATCACTCTCGCGGGTAACTTCGTTACAGTTAGAACTGCCGCTTAAATAACTGCAGGAACTCCCGTATAACGGCGTAGATATTTAACGCCATCGCTTTATAATTATACAATCGGAAATATCGGTATAATCCACTATGTAGGTAGGAGCCGTACGTGGCTTTCGGGTGGTTCTACCGAGGCTATAGCTCTCGCCGACGTAGGCAGGAGCCGTATATACCGTTAAGAGGATATCTAACCGTTCTACGGCCGTAGTCATAGAGGGGTCAGTATTATCAAAAGCACGTAGATATATAATAGTTTGATCGTGGTGATAACTTAGCTTATAGGGTAGATCCTTTTACTCGTAGTGGGTAGTTAGATAAGTAACGCCGTGCTGCCGGTAACTACGTAGTTATTACGTGCCGGCCTCTAAAGAGGGTAGGCGGCCACTCTTACTCTAAATCAGTCTTGCGGTTATTAGTTCCGGGTCTAAATAAGTACCCGTTCGACCTTCGGACTCGAGAGGATTCCTTAAGCCCACTCTTTAATAGGATATTTACGGAATATATGCTAGTTTTCTTCTAAGGCCGTGACTTATCTTCGGTGTACGTATGGTGCTCTTTGGTTATTATTTAATGTTGTAGGTGACTGTTCCGGTAACCATTAGATCTGCCACGGAGGTATCCGAGGTATCCTTATTAGGTAGCCTTTCCAGTAGTGGTTAGATCTGCTATGGGAAGCAGCCAACCCTTAACGTAGTTGAGGGTATACGCGACTGTTCCGGTAGTCGTTAGATCTGGCGCGGAAGGCAGCGTGGTAATTAAATTAAGTAAAGGTATTATAGCCGTTCCAGTAGTTGTTAGATCTAGCGTGGTAGGCGGCGCGGTAGTTAGAAGAAGAGTTATAAGGTTATTAAAATCAGGTTAAAGCTCTAAGGCCGGTTTTAGGGAAAGGGAATGATCTTTAAGATTAGTAAATTGGTTCCGGACACTATAGACTATACCCGTCGCGTCATCACTTTGTTTCTAGAAGGTCTAGTAGCTTTGGGTATAATTTATATAGTATTAACCTCGGAGATCTTATATAACGATAATCTTAATCGTAGGTTAGCTTGTTTAAGCCGTAATAGATTCGGTAAGGTTCGCTATACCGGCTCGGCTTAGATAGCTCTTAATCGGTAGTTTAATAAGTAAAAGAGATGAATCGTCGATAGTATATAAGACTCTTAATTATTAGATATAGCGTAACCGTAAATAATAACGTAGAGTAGTAGTAGGGCAGTTAATCCGTTAATTTAATTAAGGCTTATACATCTATAGATCTGTGTGTGTGTGACTGTCTAAAATCCCTGAACCGTTAGGGAACTTATCGTACGTTAAAATAGCACTTGGATAATTGACTTAGTAGAGCAGAAATCTCGTGTGTGTGTATTATGTCAATTTATATCTGTGTGAGTCTCTTATGCCCTTAATTTGGGTGGTGAAGACTCTGTTATGGGTACTATATTATTTGGATCCTATCCGGTCTTTTCCGGTATCCGCCCCTATTATATCCTGATACCCGAGGCCCGAAGACCTTAGTTAGGTAGTGGATCCCCCCTGGATCCCCTATAAACCACGTCGTGGTCCTGCCTATACGATACACCCCCTTAGTTACGGTGGGTGTTCCTAGGTTAACTGACTAATCAGAGGCTTCGGTTTAAACCAAACGCTCTTAGCTTTTCTATCGTAAAATTAACAGTTAAGGGAAAAACGCCCTCGTAAATAGGATCTAAATCCGCCCTATTTAACCGTTTAATTTAATTCTATCTTAATTAGTTCCTCGATCCTGATTAGCCGGATCTATTTAATCGGATCTATATCCATCGGATCTACTACGCCTTTAGGGGTCATCGTAGTCGCTACAGCCGTGGCTTTAGCGCGTTTAATCGATACGATCCTTTTAATCCGTTAAATTAAGCTATTACTATAGTCTTTTAATCCCTGCCTCCGGCAGTGCCTTCGTTAAACCGTCCGCGATTATCTCCTTCGTGTTAACATACGTGACCTTAAAAAGACCTTATTATACTGACTAGCGCGCCCACTAGTTATATATATCAACGTGCCGTAGCCTTATCCGTAGGCATTATGCCATCTTATTAACGAGGTTAATAGGCTGCTGATTATCGTAGTGTAGCTATAGTTACTATTAGTCTAACCGAAGCTCTAAATCCCTTAATATCCGGCTAACGAATAACGTCTCTTTAGCGGCCTCTATAAGAGTAAGCAGTTCCGATTCTATTAATAACGTCGTTACTATCGGTTACTTACCCGCCTTCTAGTTAACGGTGCCGCCGAAAAGCTTTATCGTATATCCTTACGAACTCTTACGGTCTGGATTATCCTTAAAGAACGCGTCGCTTACTATTAGGAAGAGCCTATCCCCGCCGAATTCTAGGTAGTAGTGTCTTATATAGTATATGAATAGCAGTATTTATTAAGCCCTTTTAAGGTAGTTAGAGGAGGGGTTAACGTTATATTAGAAAAGCTTTAAATAGGCGAACGCGATATCGGGCCTTATCACGATAGCGGTATATAGGATAGAACCGATTATACCCTAGTACTAGCGGACCTCGGGAATTAACGCGCGTATACTATCGCAGGGTATTAGCGGCTCTATTATTAATAATAGGACCTTTAGTAGTTTTTGGTAGAGTATATCTACGTAGTATTTAACCGCGATCTTCTCTATATAGGAGGATTATAATAGCTATAACCTACGGGTGGCTTTATCCCTTAGGACTTTAATTCCTAGGAACTAACGGATTTCCTCGCCTCCTAATAACCTATAGCTTCGCTTAAGGGTAGCTTTAAGGTCGTCGACGTTAGTCGTACGGTCTTTATAGTATATAAGTCCGATATCGTCGATATAGAAGAATAGAATTAAACCGTCGCGGATTATAATATAGGGATAATTAGGTATAGCCGTGAATCCTATCCTCTATAGCGTGCCGCTAAATTTCTCTTACTATAGTAGTAGCAATACCCTTAAGCCGAAGAGGGCTTTCCGTAGTAGTAGTCCCTTACCTAGCACTGTATAGCCTTACGGTATCTTTATAAACACCTCTTCATTAAGCCTAGCATTAACGAACGCGTTAATAGCATTAAACTACTTTATCTCTAGGTTAAATTAGGCGGCTATCGCTATTAGTATACGGAAGGACTACGAGGCTAGCGTTACGACGTAGTTATCTTTAGTCTCTAACCGTTTTTATTAATCCCCTTATACTATAAGGCGCACTTTATATTCAAGGAGGGTGCTTTCCTTATTAAATTTATAGGTGTATACCTATCTATAGGCGAGGACTTATTACTTATTAGCCTAATCACCGCGGACCTCCTATTAATAGCCTATCTATCGGTGCCCCTTAAGGTATTCCCCCTTAGCCTATAACTACCGCTCCCGTAACGGGTATAGGCGTATATCGTGGTGGTAGTTTAGCAGAGGCGGGAGATCCCCGCGGGTTAGACGCGATAGGGAGGCGTTAGAGGGAGAGGGATCTATAGTATTAGCGCCGATAGTATTACCGTCGTTAATAGCTTACTTCCTCCTATATATAGGGTTATAAGTCCTTCTAGAGTTAAAGAACGCCTTTTAGGCGTTCTCGTTCTATACCTTCTCGGTCGCGTATAGACTTATAATAGATAGGCGCGCGGGTAATAGGCGCTCGGCCGATAAGCACCCCCTAAGGGTATCCCTGGCTATCCGTTAGTGGTTATTATATTCTTCTACCTTAACGCCCCTGACTACCGCTAACGATATAAGGAACGCGCGCGCGGGATCTTCCGGGGATATTAGAGGCGTGGGAAACGGTTTAAACCTCGCAGTAGTAAACCGTGAAGTGTCCGTAGTAATAGCGGTGGACTCTCCCGTAGTAACAGCGGTAGTATAGTCTTCTCCTATAATAATAGTAGTATCCGTAGTAATAGCGGTGGCGTTAGAGTCTTCCGACTTAAGATCTAATACGTCTACGGCTATACCCCTTAATAGTAGCCTATTCGCGGTCTTATTAGATTAGGTAATACGGATAGATTATAGGCGTTCTCCGATTTCCTTAGCGGAAGCCATAGCTTATAGCGTTTTAATCCTGCTATCGAATATCTTATCTTCGTTAAAGACTATATCTCTTATAGTGATAATATCCGTTAGGTATAGCAGCTAAATATGGAAGCTATTCGAGGATTAGTATCCGACATGATAACCGATCTATGCCTTCGGTTCTAGCCTTTATAGGCCGTTTCTTTTAGCTTAGGTATCGCGCATTTTTATAAAGGCTTTATAGCCATAAGCTTATAGGTATATAAGGTTAGGTGAACGGCCGTATAGGCCTTTATATAGCGTTCGCTAGTCGTTAATATATGGTAGTGTCTTATTATATAGATATATAGTAGTCTTAAAGATCTTAGGCTAGATATATAGGCAGATTAGCTCTAATCCTTATAGCCCTCGCCCTTCGCTTAATAATGCCTTTAATCCATTCTATAACGCCGTTTTAATCCTGTAAATATAGTGCCGACGGCTAGCCTTTTATCCCCTTAGTAGCGAGGAAAGTAACGACTTCTAGGTACTAAAATATCTCGGAATCGGCTTATATGATACGTGGCCGGACGTCGAATTAGGTCTTAAGCAGGGTAAAAACGTCTTTTAATACGTGCAGGATAAAGCCTTAGTCTCTCTTTTATAGGTAGTAATTCCACGTATAACCTATATATACGTCTATAACGAATATAATAGACTTATATAGGCCGTCTACTAATGACTCCGCCCCTTCTAGATCGTGATAATTAATAGCTAGGGCCTCTCCGGGTTTTAACGGGTAAAGAGATAGTATTCGCCAGATCTATATAGATACTTACGATTACCTATACGCGTTATAGTCCGTTATACGTGGTCCTTTTATCTTTACCCCCTAAATAGCGTCGATAATTTTCGCGAGAGCGTCGGTGCCGTAGTGGCCGAGGCGTTTATACCACCGTTATACTATAGTCTTCTACGGTTACCGCGGTTATCGTGATCTTTTATACGGGTTATCGCGCGGGCGCCTTACTAAGACCGCGAATGCGGTGGCGGCCGTAGCTTCCGCGCGCTTAATTATATACTAGCCGTGGATATTTAGTAGCTTATAGATAGGCCAGTTATTAGCGGAGCTAATAATAGTATTATTTACGGTATCCAAGCGGTAACCTTATAGGCGTAGCTAGCGTTCCGAGACGATATTGGTATAGAATTCCTTATAGTATATAATATCACGGAGGCGTAATAGCCTCTTCGTGCCCGATAAGGATTATATACGTAGCTTAATATCTCCGTATCCGAGGATAGAAGCCTTATAAGTACCCACCTAAAGGGATAAAGATAAAGTATCTGTGGGTAGTCTAACAGCCGTAAAACGGCCTCGATTATTAAAGATATAGATTAACGATCCTGAATCTAGGATCGTGTAGTATAATAGCGCTCTGGCTTAGTTAACAGACAGGGATACCCCCTATTCTTATTATAATCTTAATAGTATCGTCGTACGACGACGGCGCGCTACCCCTTAGGTTAGATAGGCGCCTAGTCCCCCTATCGCGGTAACGGATAGGTCTTTATAAACTATTATAGTAGGCGTAGTATTATAGAGTTAATCTTCCTAGACTTCCTTTATCTTATTAGCGGTAATAGCCCCTAAGGCTTCCCGCCTCTTCTATATCGCGGTATCCACGCGGCTTTTAAAACTATAGTTATATATCTTCTTTTCCGCGACCTTTATAATATCTTCACGGCTATACTAGGTATAAGGGCGTATATCCGGCCTTATATACTAGTAGGCGGCGGTAGTATAGGGGTTTTTATATATCTCGTAAGGCCTCCTTATTACGGGAGGGATAGCCTTTACGGACGTATTGCTACGAGGACGCTTCTTATTATCTTTATTATTAGTAGCATCCTTAGTATCGGAGAGGTTCCTAAGGGTACTAAAGGTGCCTCTCCCGACTCTAGGCTTTACGGTAGAGAATTATAGGCTTTTTATATTACTAAGAACTGCACGTAGAGCCGTTACGAAGTCGTTAATCGTTAGCTTATTTTCTATAATCTTATTATAGTTATTTACTAGGTAGTTATTACTCTATTCCTGGGCGATAGGTCTAATAGCTTTTAAGGCGACTTCTACTTGACGGTCCACGCTTAATAGCTCTAAAACGCCTATATATTTATAGTGTATTATCGCTATTTTCTGGCTTATTACCTAAGCGTTTATATTCTTAGGTATAGCCTTTATAGGCGTAGTGTATTATCGGTATAGGACTAGGGCTTCCTTATAGAGATCTATAGGGGTTAGTCCTACGTGCGCGTATAGGAGAGTAAGCCTAAGCCCGTGGGTTATTTACGGTAGTATCCTATAGCTAGGTAAGGAGGCTATATAATATAGTATAAACGGTCCTTTCGATATAGGAGCGTACCTTATTAAATTCCTTCTACTATATATCGTAGTCTGTCTTTTTTTTATAGTATACACGGCGATCTTAGAGGTAACGCGTACGCCCCTTTTTAGAGAGGTAATCGATAGATATAAGCGTCCTAGTTATTAGTTCTTTCGTTACGGCCGTGGTCGTAACCTTCCGGCGGGCGGCCGTTTTTTTCTTACCGGCGGCTATAGCCGCTATAGTAGCGGCGGCGCCCGCGACTTCCTTGTCGCCCTTTAGTATAATAGTGGAAGACGGAGTAGCCGTGATAGTGGTGGCTATAGCCTCCTCCACGTTAGGGTCCACGGCGAGAGCCTTATATTTACGGATATTAAGTGGCGTAGGCTTAAGAAGTAGGTAGGCGTTAGCCTCCTTATTACTTAGCTTTAGATCGAGATAGTTTTCCTAGTAGGAGGTAGATTTACCGCGCACGGCGCGCTCCTATATTACCTAATCCCTTTAATTAATAAGGGTAATAGCGGCCGCCTTTTATTCGGCGTTAGATACGTTAAAAGATATCTTTACTTACTTATTGGTTAATTAATTAATTAATAGGTAGGTTAGTAGGTTAATTAATCGCTTAAGTACTCTAATCAGGTTGATAGTAGTTATTTAAGAGTGCTTATATAAACGTGATTACTTTTATTGTGGAATAGGGGTAGCCTTATTAATATCTATCGTTTAGACGTTATAAACCGGGCTTATAACTATCGTATATTAAATAGCACTTCGATAATTAACTTAGTAGAGTAGAAATCTCGTATAGGTGTTTTCCATTAAGTTACGTCTATATATGTCTCTTATACCCTTAATTTAGGTGGTGAAGACCCTGTTATAGGTACTATATTAATTAGATCCTATCCGGTCTTTTCCGGTATCCGCCCCTATTATATCCTAATACCCGAGGCCCAAAGTGTCGTATAGGCAGGACCATAACATAGTCTATAGGGGATCCAGGGGGGATCCACTCCCTGACTAAGGGCATCGGACCTCGGGTATCAGGATATAATAGGGGCGGATACCGGAAAAGACCGGATAGGATCCAAATAATATAGTACCTATAACAGAGTCTTTACCACCTAAAGTAAGGGCCTAAGAGACTCACACAGACGTAACTTAATAGAAAACACCTACACGAGATTTCTGCTCTACTAAGTTAATCATCCAAGTGCTATTTGACGTGCGACACGAAGACCTTAGTCAGGTAGTGGATCCCCCCTGGATCCCCTATAGACCACGTCGTTGTCCTGCCCATACGACAGAACTCCTGCCACTATAATTTCTATAGTGAAGATTCTGCAGGTGTCCACCCCGATTACTAAGGGTACAATCCTTCGGTCAAATCCGTGCCCGTTACATGACCGTCAATCTTACGGCCTGTCCGACAGACTGTGCATACACCCCCCCCCCTTCCCGGGTAGGTAATCACTACCCTCTTTCCACCCTACAAGTCACCAATTTTACCTGTTGAGCTCTAGATTCTGCAACGTCATTGCTCATTGCTGCCTGGACTGCTAACACTTTCACCCGGAGGTCATCGCCATGGCCCAACCTGTTCAAATCAAAGCGGAATCGCCATACATTAAACCAGACCCTGATGCATTCAGTGGCTCCGCTGTTGCCCTACCCGATGAAGACGATCTATACGAAGATGCTGGGGACCTTGAGTTCTTTGATTCAGCTGTCTCGCAAGGCTCGTTTGATCAGGCGTACCTAGCAAAAGTCCCCAAGGAAATCTGGGATGCTTGGAGTAAGCTTCCTGATGACGCGGATATTGAAGTGGGCACGATGAGGCAGTGGGATGTAATACGCCCGGACGGCACGATAGATGTTGGTTTACATCCCGTCTCGTCCTTGGAAGTTGTCATGCTAAGGTTGGCAGCACCGATTCCGCATGCTCCTGAATACGGAGCTCGCGGGGCACCAGCTCGTCCCAAGGGAATACGACCTCGAAATGAACCCTGACATTAGCCAGAACACTTACGTCTTTACGGAGGAGGACCTTCCTACTTTCAACACTAGATCGAAGGCGAGAAATGACGCCGCTAGCGGGATACCAGCCCATTTACTGCGAGCTAGGACTGAAAAAGTGAAAGAGAGACCGGCTAGAAAACCATTCGACAGAAAGGCTAAATGGCAACCATACTACCGAAAGGCGATTCCGAGTGAGTGGTTACGCGTTGCGCGGCTGGTGGGTGCCTGTACCTGACAGGACACAGAAAGAACAAAGATTGCGGCACGCATTCAATACGAGATGGGATGCAAGCCTGTTGACAACGAGGAAAACCGCGCCATACTGCAGCTGAAACAAATGGAGGCGCAGAAACCCAAGCACACACTCAAGATTGTGGACCATCATCAAATATCGGGTGTCATCCAACAAGGCTCAGCTGCTGCTCAAGCTAAGTTCGGGTCCTTCGTTGTACGCATCCTTAGGCTATTTCTGTTCAGAGGTCCCGGTTCTAATTTGACTTAGAAAACAACCAACGCTGTCAAGGCCACCAAACAGAAGAAGCTCGTCAATAAAGCTATTCGCATGGACGAGGCTGAATTGCGGGAGGCCCTGTTGGATGCATTTACCAACCGATATCAATATTGGAAGATGTCTGTCCTCAAGGCAACGTTCAACCAGCCAGAGGCGTACTTGCGACAAGAGCTGGAGAAGGTTGCTGCCCTCAATCGTTCAGGTCCTCACGCCAATGAATGGGAGCTAAAGCCGGAGTTCAAGTTTATTCAAAACCAGGCATTGGCTGAGAGCGCACCCGACGCAGGACCTGATGAAGATGATGAGCTAGACTTGGTGGATGTTCTTCCAGATGCATCAACTTAACCCTATTTAATATTACTAGGTCGTACCCTATAAAGGATTGGCTAGTAAAAAAAAGGGGATTCAATGGGGAGACCTCAAGTTTCAATATCGAGACCTCACAAGTGTCATTTTAGTGGGGCCATGACGCTACCGCTAAGATGTATATATACCGCACCTATTTTGTATATATATATTATGTAAAAAATCGTCCGTAATATAGTAACTAACTTAATCTTAATACTTAGCTTGGACCTATAAGGGTAATCGGTTATTTTATATAGGATATTATATAGGATATCGTGACTTATTATTATATTGCTTTGGATGGTTAGATTTAGAGTTATAGTATAGGAAGTAATATATTAAGGTTTACTATATTACCTACGATATTCTATATAAAGTGTATATATAATATAGGTGCGGTATATATATATATATATATTAGCGCCGGGTTTATAGCCCTACTCAAATATTTTATTTAAGATCTCGATATTAAAACGTAAGGTCTCCCTACTAAGTGCCTAAAAAAGGGTTAGGAAAGTATTATCGAATATAGTATAACTGTAATTATAGTAAGAGCTATACTAAGGAGTAGTCACGTAACTACTAGCTATAGAGTGGCGATATAGGCAGAGATAGTAAGAGGTAATACTCTACTAGCGAGAGCGTAGGTCTTCTATAAGATATCTCTAGGTTATACTATATTAAGACTACACTATTTATACTATATTAAGACTATACTATTTATACTATAATACTATACTATCTTTATAGATAGTAGTAACTATTATGCTTTTGATTTAATACTAAGGAGAATAGCACTATTAATTACGTTCTTATAAACTAGCGTTTCCGTACTAGAAAGATAACACTAACGTAAACCGAGGCGTTATTATAGGTGTACTATAAGGAGTAATAGGCTACTATAGAGCGATAGAAGATCACTTAGGGACTAATAAGAATTAAGGAGGGGGTATCGTGATAAGATTATTCGTTAAGTCCTCGCGAGACTCTAGGAATTATAGAAGGCACTCCCCTCTTTATACCTATACGCTAATTCCCCCGCCCGACGCGTCGAATTCCACGAAAAATCTATTATATAGATTAAAAAGCGTGAGTGTGATATTCTTATATAAAGATTGCTTCACGTCTCTGAATCCTGTGATCTCTTTGGCTATCGGTAGTAGTATATGAATAGACCTAGCCTACGCTATACGGGCTGGCTTCGAGTTCCTTTTAGCAGTAAGCTTCTTAATATAGGGTTACCGTGTATCCGTGGTTTAAAGTCTACGGTATTACTTAAAGAGGTTTACCTTCTATTCCTCGAGTGGCTTTATCTTTATAGCGAAACGCGGGATATAGTATTATAGCGAATTAGCTAATCCGATCTAGTATTCTAAACTCTTAAGGGTTCTCGGGAACTCGATAGTGCTAATAGCCTTAATCTTCTCCTTTAGTGTGGAAAGGCTTTACGCGTCGACTATTTTACTAAGCACTAAAGCGGATAGTATTCCGATAAAGGACTTCTAGGGTCTATTAAAGATATTATATTATTGGAATAGTGTGAAGATTTCCCGTAGGTATTAAAGGTGTTCTTCTAAAGTGTTACTATAAATCACGATATCGTTATAGTAAGTGATAGCGTGTATACCTAGTAATAGGTTATCTATTATCCTCTAAATATAGGCGTTCGAATTCTTAAAATCTATAAACGGGTAACAGAACGTAAACTGCCTATTTCGTATAGAAATCGTAAATGCCTATCTATAGTCTAGGTGAACTTACTATTAGTAGTAAAAACTAATAGCGTTAAGTACCGTGATATACTTTTTGCTAGACATATAGTATAGGATCTTTTCCTATATACGTATAGGGTATATATCGGGTATCGTAGTATCGTTAAGTGGTCGAATAATAACGACTATACGACCCTTTCGTTTACTATTCTCGACCGTGTAAATAATAAAAACCGGCCAGGAGAACGGGATATAGTGGATAGTACGGTAAGCCTTACTATCGGTGACGAGTTTATCCGTGTTATCCTTAATAACCTCCTTATCGTCGGTATTAGCAGGGTAGAGACGATATCTTTTAGGGATCCGGTTATACTAATCGGGCCGTATAATAATACGTATATATAGATCCTCCAGAACGCGCGCAAAACCCTTGTCCTAGAATACATCCTAGCACTCTGAAACTACCCTGTTTAGGGCCTGTGTACCGTAACGTTTATATATATAAACGCCTATCGGGTATAGAATTATAAATTAGTCGAGAGATTCGATATCCTTTATTACCCTTTTAGGTTACGGTACTCGAGGTTGGGCCTGCTATATAGTGTAGTCTTTTAGTATATCTTCCGGTATTAATTCCGTGTAGAGTGCTTCGACTATCTATATAGTGGCTCCCGGCTTAATAGAGGTAAGGTACTCTATATATATACCTGGTATTATAACTGCTTCGGATTCGGACTCGTTCCGGGGTAGGATATCTTATAGTCTTGCGTTATAAAGTAACGCGTATATTTTAACTAGGAGACCTACTAGCTTAAAGATATAGTCTTAGTCGTGTGGGGCCGAATAAAGGACGCATAGCACACTAGAAGCGTGTAGGGCTAAGGTAGCCTATATATATGCTATTACCTTATTATAGTGTTATTAGGACCTGTTATAGAATATTATGGGGATAGATATCTAGTAGCTTTTAATATATATAATATTTATACCATTCGAGACATTAAAGTGTTTAGGCGATATATATTCTATACCTAGTAGTAGATTAGTTCGCAGATTATCTATAACTAAGGCTTTACGTGTAAACTTAGTAATAGCCGGTTAATCGTTATATATACCCCTGAACTGGAAAGAAAGCAGTATATACTCCTTTATTATATAGGAGTTATCTGTGATACCCCGAACTATTAACGGTATAGTCCTAAGGCAAATAGAAACGTTAGGGTAGTGTTAATAAAGAAACGATTAATCTATTAGCGTGGTTAAGTATCCCATATCGGTATAAATATCGATTCCTTTATTAGACTTAACGTCTAGCGTGATCTTATATTTTAGTTAAGAATAGGACCGAAATCTATATCCCGTACCGATATCTTTAGCGGTATCTGCTATAGACTAGCGAACTTCCGGGGTCACCACCTTAGGCACTATAGGTAGACCTAGGATTATAGAGTCGGTAGCGTACGCCGTCGCCGCTAGTTTCTAGTACTCTATACGGATATAGTAGTGGAGTTTATTATTACTGGAAAAGATCTAACTATAATACTTATAGGTTCGTGGAGATAATACTACGGGACTTAGAGTAGTAAAAGTATAGTAGTTATAGATTACGGAAGTGTTGTTTTATTCCTCGGGTTCTATCTATCTATCCTCTATATATTCAAAGAAATCGTTATTACCGGTGGAATCGGGTAGGCCCTATTTATAGGGTGTATAGTATTCCGACGGAGAAGGGCTAGGATACTCCGAAGGCTCCTTATTAGGCTAATCTAGTTTAGTATAATACGCCCTAATAGCCTTAGGTTGCTAATTAGGCTATAGCGGAGACTTAGAGTTAGTGTTTTTTATATAGTTTAGCTTAGTAAATTGCTGTTATCTGAATCCGGGTATGGATTAGTTCTACTCTGCCTTCTAGGGACGCGAAGGGCCTGTATTTTCGTTCGCGCTACGTCCGTATCCGGCAGGATTATTCTGCTGTTATATGGATAGATAGTTCCTATTATACGGTCCTCTGCTTTAGTACTAACCGGTGGATATTATACCGTAATTAGGGCTATATATCCGATTATCGTTTCGGTTATCCTGTCGTCGTTTATCGTATAAGCGATTAATATTAGACCGATTATCGCGAATATAGGACTAGAAACTATTATGTGTTATGGGCCTCTCTACTAGTAATCGGAGTGCAGTATCTTTATATTAGATATAGTCTATCCATTTAGCGTAGGTTATAGATATCCTATGCTACTCGATGATCTTCTTAACCTCACGATTAAATGTGTTCTAAATAATGATAAGTCTACCCTCTTCGGTAATATATACTGCTTTAGCTTCTCGGGTTATATACTAGACGTAATCCTCGAGCGACTTTCCTGCGGCTATATCCCTAATACTACATCGACCTATAAACTAACGCGAAGCGGCGACATTAATTAGAGTCTTAAATCGTTCGATTAGCTTAGTATAGATGTTATGCACTAGTCCGTCATGTATAAGGTCCCTGTTAGTATCGCTAAGGGTCCTAGTATACTATATAAGTGCTTTACCTTATAAGCAAGTAGTCTATACACGTCGAACTCATTCCTCTTAAGTTTTAGCGAGATCCTTAAGGCCATCGGTGAATACGTAGATATTAGTATAAACTATAGACTTGCCGTTATTGATAATTCCTTATTACTCCGGGTCCTTAGCGTCAGGATTAAATATGCCTATATCGATAGGACGGGGAGGGGTATCCCATAGGAAGTTAGTATTATGTTAATCCTATAGTGTAGAACCGCTACCGGCTCTATTCCTTAACGTCTACTATTATCCCGAATCGGGAGGATCCGCAGGTTTTTACTAATGCTAGCGTATATCCTCCTATAGCTACTAGACTTACTGCTATAGGGGTTAGATAGCTTATTGGATAAGACGTATTAACCGAGTATCTATATCCTCCTATTCACGGGAATAGTCGTGGTGTGATATAACTCTCCTTTATTTAACTATAGAGTCGTCTAAGTCCTGTTTACCTATGGGGTCGCTTAAATCCGGGGACTATAGTAGTAAGGGTGGTATAGTAATGGATTAGTCTAAAGCGAACAAAGGTAGATATATAGATTAAGTAGTGTAGGGATTAGACTAAGGTCTTAGGCGAGCTAGGGCCCGAGGAGTCTTTTATGTGCGAGTCTAGTATATGCTGTCTGCGTAATTAGGAGGTATGGAAATATAGAGGGATTTTAAGGCCGCTATAGCGGTGTTAGTTATATCCTCGCGTGGATAAATATGAATCGGGGTTTATATAGTATTACGTGAAGTCGACTATTCCTATATCGGTTATTCCTGTGTTAAGTAAGGCTTATTAGAAGCGGGGTAATCGAATATATTATAGATTACTTCTGCCTAATCTCTAAAGGACTATAATGCTGAATATACTAAGGTAACACGAGAGAGCCAGGTATATGGATATAGGTCTTCTCTATCTCGAAGCTTATCGATATCTAAAGCCTAGTATACGCGTAGGAATTACTATAGGGTTATTACGTCTATAGGCGTAAACTAAGACGTAAACTTGCCCTCGGCGTTATAGTATCTAAGTAGTTATCTAGTATGGAAAATAGTGTCTATCTATATTAGGTTAAGTTTACCGCGAAGGAGGCTTAGTATTCACTAAATCTAGTAAAGGGTTTTCTATAGGTCGCCCGAATAGACTTAGTATTAAGACGGGCTTCTGTAAGCTGCCTAACTAAATTTAGTGTTATAACCTAGGGCCGGTATAGGTGGAGCGCGGTGGGATAGGTCTCGTGTAAGTTTTCGATATTTTACTTTAGTTTCTTAGTGCGGAAGCGCTGGTTTAAGAAAATTATAGTTAATAGTACTATTCTCTCTAGTATCGAAAGACGATGATAGTTACTACCACTATAGAGGTAACCTGGTATAAGGGTTAAACTGGTGATATCTCTTATAATAAGCTAGAGTATCTAATGCTAAAGCGAAGTGGAATAGCTATATACTACGTGTCACGTGACTCCAGTTAGTGTCACGTGACCCGAGTCGCTAGCCACTATAGTGTGGCTCCGCCACAAGATGGAGAAGTCAAAGCTCGTGACTGTCGGTACGTACCTTAGTACTGTGTCCAGTGAAAGCGTAAACCTAAGTGGGTACCAGAAATTCCTGTAAAACCCTAACCTTTTCGTTTTCACAAATACACGAGCGTCCACCTAGCAGCTTGCCATCCCATTACTCCGTCACAACGACATCGACCGTCTCCCCAAGATCTAGGTCGGAGAACCGCCAAGATGCGTAAGTGCTCTTCCTCTCTGACATATTGTTCTCGTGCTGCTTTCTAACGCGACTTCTCACTTCAGCTCCCAAATTCGATCCCAATGAGGTCAAGGTCATGTACGGACACCCTATCCCGACTCTCCGAAGACAAGCTGGCTAATTACCCTGTCATCACAGCCACCTCCTTGCCACGGGTGGTGAGGTTGGTGCTTCGTCAGCTTTGGCCCCTAAGATCGGGCCCCTAGGTCTTTCTCCCAAGAAAGTTGGCGAAGATATTGCGAAGGCGACAGGCGATTGGGTGAGTAACCCGATGTGCAATGATGAAGAGCCACTGCTTAAGACTGCGTTACAGAAAGGACTCCGCGTCACGGTGAAACTTACCATACAAAATCGCCAAGCCGCCGTCTCCGTTGTGCCGACCGCTTCCTCCCTAGTCATCCGCGCATTGAAGGAACCGCCCCGTGATCGCAAGAAGGAGAAGAATATCAAGCACAACAAGTCTGTTTCGTTGGACGAGATCATCGAAATCGCGAGGACCATGCGATACAAGTCCTTTGCCAAGACTCTTGAAGGAACGGTGAAGGAAATTCTGGGCACGGCATTCAGCGTGGGATGCCAAGTTGATGGCAAGAGTCCTAAGGCGATTACCGAGGCGATCGAGGCTGGGGAGATTGAGAGTGAGGAACCACCCGTTCTACTGAGGATATTCATACATACTGACAACCAACTTCCACAGTTCCCGAGCAGTAACTTGGGCTCGGCGCATCAATGGCTGTATCTTGGCACTTCACGATTGGAGTTTGGGAAGACGCTCTGCATAACATGAACTCTCTCAGTGATCGGAATTGGTGCCTCGGAAATAAATTGCCCTGGTCGTGATTGACACGGTGATGCATTGTTTTGAATCTCCATATTACTGCTGATGACCATCGGCCCTTGACTTCACTCTGAGATATGTCTGCTCGCTATGGCATTTCTCAATTTCAGTCTCAAGGAAGAACAACTCCTATCGTCGGGACTGACTACTCACCACAGCTCCACTTATGGGTTGGAGATTGTGGTCCGTTTTCTCCAGTCTACATTGCTTAAAGATACTCCTGTCGAATACTATCAGGACAGGCTTTTAGCTATTAAATTGAATACATTTGTTGGCTATTGGAACAGAGCCTTGTGACCTGCACAGGAATAGGGTCTGCGGAATTGTTTTTAAGGAAACTACTTTAGAGGAACGATAACAACGTAAGAACTATACTGAAAATATTATACTACTCTATATATCTGAAACTAGCTTAAAGAGAGGAGACTTTCTGCACCCAATTAAGCCTTACGTATGAAAATAAAGACTAGTATAAATTTTATAAACTGCTTAAGGGAACTAGATATGAAATTTATATATAGTTAGAAGAATAGTTATTCTTCGAATGATATATAAGTTAAACTATATCTTTAGTTTAGTAGCTTACTAACTACTAGTTAACTTATATTATTTAGTATATAGAACTGACTTTCTAATAGATACAGTTTTAATATCAAGTAATTTATGTATTATACTTTCTTTAAAATATTAAATAGATAGAGAAATGAATTTATAGCCTTATAAGAGAGCCTATATAGAATATTTCTCGCGGTATAGGACGTAGGGCGCTAATATACTGATATCTCTATATATCTAATCTAATATATATATACTAGTTAAGGAATATTGAAATATATATATATATAAAGATGGATATCAAGGTATAAAGGTATATGGGTATAAAGGTAGTATAAACGAGAAACAAAATAGTTCTTTAATTGCAAAGTTAACTGCATTGAGAAACTTATTATAGTAGTAGGAAAACGACGCGAAGATAATGGACATAAAGGGTACTTTACTCGTTTTTTAGTTCTAACCTAATTATACATATTGCTACTTTGTTAGGATATATATAATAAACAGATAGTTCAGTACCTTAGTATACATAACGCTGCTCTGCTCCTCCTTATACTATATAGACCGACGAATATTCTACCTTAACGCTTTAGTATAGTCCTTAATATTATAAGTCAACTTTACTACACGATAATATAGATAATACCTGATTTAATAACTACGTAATTTATAGACTTTTAGATACGTAGACTTTAAATAGTATATAATTCAATGTATATATTTATGTTAGTCTAAAAGGGTTTAAGAGTTAAGTTAATAATTATGTATTTAAAATAACTATAGTAGTTTTAATAATTAGTCAAAATTATTACAGCTTATTATAATAGTTATTGTATATGTAGTATATACTAATTTCTTAAAGTTAATATATACCTATTACTTTATATTACTGGTCTATGTAGTAAGTATTATTCTATATATACTATCTTTAATACTATATAAGCTAATTAATATTGTATTTAGACGAATGTTTCTATATAATTTTATAATAATTAAAGTTATTATTTTTATAGTACGAGCCTTTTAAGTAGTATATATATACGACTGTATAGCATTATATATCTAACTTATTAGCTAAGGTAAGTAGGAGTATAGTAATCAATTATAAGTATATTGACTATTTTTTAATATATACTTAAGTAAAGATATTTATTAGATCAGAAAATATAAAGAAATATACGAGTATATATTTAGTCTTATTAAAATATATTACGATAACTACATATATCTAAGTATTATATAAAATGCAAATTAAGTAGCTAGGAACTATAATAAGTATATATCGCTTCACTTTAAAACTATCAAATGTATAACTCTAATTTCCTTAGAATTATAAACCTTAATACTAGAATACAGATATAAAAACCAAATACAAAGTTAATAAACTTATTAAGAATAATACATCTATACTATAGATTTATATAACGCTGGTTTCAGGACGTTATTTACCGAATAAAGTCTATAGATTTCCCTAATCCTAGCCCCTTAGTTCCTCGTCATTCTTAGTCATCTACCAGTTGGGCTGAATGTGACGAAATTTTCGCTTAGGCTCCTCTGCTATCCTATCCCCGCCACCCCTCGCAGCCTGTTATCACCTCTAACTGAAGTTTCACGGCGACTGTTCATTCCGGCAGCCTATCTTCACCCCTGCAACTCTTCCACGGCTGCTTTTTCGTGCGTCTTAGTGTCTTTTCCACCTAAATAGCTTCGAATTTATCCCTTCCTAGCCGTATCTTCCACTAACTCTCTTTCATTAGGTTAACCACCCACGGTTTACTATCATTCTCACCCCATCCAACCATCCAGTACACACTCACGATCATGGCCGCGGAGCAGCAGCAGGTTCCGACCTTCAAGCTTGTTCTTGTTGGAGACGGTGGCACTGGCAAGGTAACAACATACACTATGACTATCCCTTCTACTATCTCTAGGTTCTCGTACATATCAATGGCGGCTCTCGCACACGGCCATCCCATCATGAAATCAGCGCCTGATTGTCATTGTTTTGATACTAACCTCGGCTTTCATAGACTACATTTGTTAAGCGCCACCTGACAGGCGAATTTGAGAAGAAATACATGGCAACACTCGGTGTTGAAGTCCACCCTCTTGGCTTTTCGACGGTGAGTTATATATACTCAGCCACAAAGACGTCTCCATCCCATCTCCAAGAGCAAAAGAGTAACAAAGAGTATTATACAGAATTTCGGCAACATCCAGTTTGATGTCTGGGACACCGCCGGCCAAGAGAAGTTTGGCGGTCTCAGGGATGGCTATTATATCAATGGCCAATGTGGTATTATCATGTTCGATGTGACTTCTCGCATCACTTATAAGAACGTCCCCAACTGGCACCGTACGTCTTCCCACTCTTTCAACAGTTTTCAGACTAGCTATACTAACTATGTGTGGAATTAAGGTGATCTTGTGCGTGTCTGCGAGAATATTCCCATTGTTCTGTGTGGGAACAAAGTCGATGTGAAAGAGCGCAAGGTCAAGGCCAAGACGATCACTTTCCATCGCAAGAAAAACCTTCAGTATTACGACATCTCAGCGAAGTCCAACTACAACTTCGAGAAGCCCTTCCTCTGGCTTGCTCGCAAGCTTGTCGGCAATCCCGCCCTTGTAAGATATCCTTCATCCATACTCCTCATCAGTATTATGATGCTCGAAAATGCTTGGATCATGTAATGTTAATCTGTCTGTTACAACACACAGGAGTTTGTCGCTGCTCCCGCCCTCGCCCCTCCTGAAGCACAAGTTGACCATAAGTTTTTGGCCGAATGTGAGAAAGAAATGGAGGTAGCTGCTCAGGTTGTTCTCCCAGGGGAGCTTTCTGACGACGACTTGTGAGCGAAATAACGCTGCTGTCCATCAGTCGTCTTAAAATGGGGTTGACGGGGCACAAGCACATACTGGAGGGTTTTGGTCAGGTCAGGTGGAAATTCGCGATAGTATGCCACAACATCACCGGTGGGTGCCACTGGCGGCTATCTGTCAATGGGCCCTAAGCTAGATGTTGCATTGAGTGCCGGAATGAGGATACCAGCAGGCATATGCGTCAGCGGAATGGCCTGGCTAGATAGCATCAACGACCCCCAAAGCAAGACATTCAGTTACATGCTATTCGACGATCCGTTGTCACCGCGGACGACCTAATACTGATTTCCGTGACCTATTTATGCCGCATAGCCGTGGTTCCTGACTAAGGGGCCCTTGGCCTCCTCGGGCCTCGGGGCATTAATATAATAAGGGGGGCTAATTATAAAGGGTCAGGATATTCCGACTATGCTAACCGGATAATCCGACTATAGTGCAGGTGTTAACACTATCGTATAGGCACACGGACCACGACGTGGTCCCTAGGGGATCTATGCCTGACTAAGGGCTTCGGATCTTGGGGACCTCGGGTATTAGGATATAATAAGGGAGGATACCGGAAAAGACCGGATAGAATCCAAATAATATAGTACTCATAACAGAGTCTTTACCACCTAAATTAAGGGTATAAAAGACTCACACGGATATAACTTAATATAATATATATATAAAAGATATCTGCTCTATTAAGTTAATTATATAAGTGCTATTTAAATATACGATAATTATAAGCCCGGTTTATAACGCCTAAACGATAGATATTAATAAGGATACCCCTATTCTACTATAAAAGTAATTACGTTTATATTAGCACTCTTAATAACTACTAGCGATCTAATTAGAGTAATTAAGCGATTAATTAACCTACTAACCTATATATTAATTAATTAATTAATCGATAAGTAAGTAAAGATATCTTTTAACATATCTAACGCCGAATAGAAGGTAGCCGCTACTACCCTTATTAACTAAAGGGATTAGGCGATATAGGAGTATACTATATGTGGTAAATCTGCCTCCTACTAGGATAAGTACCTTAATCTAAAGCTAAGCGATAAGGAAGCTAACGTCTACCTACTCCTTAAGCCTATATTACCTAATATCCGTAAATACGAAGCCCTTATTAACCCTAACACGATAAAGGAGGCCACGGCTAATCCGCCTTCTACTATTATACTAGAGGGCGATAAGGCTACCAATACTATAAACGCCACTATTACCACGGCTACTACGGCCGTTACCACGGCCGCTACCACGGCCGCCGGTAAGAAGAAGACGGCCGCTCGCCGGAAGGCTATGGCCGTAATAAAGAAACCACTGATAAGGACGCCTATATCTATTAATAACCTCTATAAAAAGGGGTATACGCGCTACCTATAAGATTATCGCGTATACCGCGAGGAAAGGGCTAACTACGAAGCGTAGTAAAAGGGGTTTAATAAAGTATACTCGTATATTAAAGGGACTATTTATACTATATTATATAACCTCCTCGCCTAGATATAGAATAATACCGTTAATAACCTATAAGCCTAGATTACTCTTCTCCACGCGTATAAAGGACCGACCCCTATAGACCTCTATAAGGAAGCCTTAGTCCTATACCGATAATACACCATGCCTATAAAGGCTATACCTAAGGATATAAACGGCTAGGTTATAAGCTAGAAAATAGCGATAATATACTATAAATATATAGGCGTTTTAGAGCTATTAAGCGCGGACTATTAGGCAGAAGACGCGTTAAAAGCTATTAGACCTATCGCCCAGGAATAGAGTAATAACTACCTAGTAAATAACTATGATAAAATTACGGAAAATAAGCTAACGATTAATAACTTCGTAAAGGTTCTAAGGGCGGTTCTTAGTAGTATAAAGAGCCTATAATCCTCCGCTATAAAGCCTAGAGTCGGGAGAGGCACCTTAAACACCCTTAGGAACCTCCCCGATACTAAGGATACTACTAATAATAAAGATAATAAGAAGCGTCCTTATAGTAATACGTCTATAAAGGCTATCCCTCCCGTAATAAGGAGGCCCTATAAGATATATAAGAATACCTCTACTACTACCGCTTATTAGTATATAAGGCCGGATATACGCCCTTATAGCTAGCGTGGCCGTAAAGATATTACGAAGGTTATAGAAAAGAAGATACGTAACTATAGTTTTAAAAGCCGCGTAGACACCACGATATAGAAAAGGCGGGAAGCCTTAGGGGCTACTACCGCTAATAAGATAGAGGAAGTCTAGGAAGATTAACTCTATAATACTACGCCTAATATAACTACTATACTATAAAATCAGGGGCTTTCTACGCCGTCTATAAGTATAGTTTAAAAAGACCTTTCTATTACCGCGAGTATACGGCTAGGCGTCTAGTCCTCCTAGAAAAGGGGGGTAGCGCGCCCTTATACGATAGTACTATTAAGATTATAATAGGGAGCGTCCCTCTTTATTAACTAAGCTAAAGTATTACTACACTACACGATTCTAGACTTAGGATCGTTAATCTATATCTTTAATAATTAAGGCCGTTTTATAGCCGTTAGACTACCCACTAATACTTTATCTTTATCCCTCTAAGTGGGCACCTATAAGGAACCTATTCTTAGATACAGAGACGATTAAACTACGTGTATAATTCCTATCCGGTATAAATAGGCTACTACGCCTATATAATACCGTATACTATAAGGAGTTCGTTACTAATATTGTCTCGGAACGCTAGCTACGCCTATAAGGCTATCTCTAGGATACTATTAACGATATTATTATTAGCTCTGCTAATAACCGGCCTATCTATAAGCTACTGGATATCCACGGCTAGTATATCATCGAGCGCGCGGAAGCTATAGCGGCTACCGCGTTTACGGTTTCGGCTCGGTATCCCCGCGATAACCCGTATAGAAGATCACGATAACCGCGGTAGGTATAGAGGACCATGGCGTAAAGGTATTATAAACGCCTCGCCTATTATAGCACTAATACCCTTGTAAGAATCTTTAACGCTATTTAGGGGGTAAGGATTAAGGGGCCGCGAACCGTAAAGTATAACGCGTATAGATAATCGTAAATGCCTGCGTAGATTAGACGTATACTATCCCTCTACCCGTTAAGGCCCGGCGAAGCCCTGGCTATCGATTTTTATAATCTAGAAGAGTCGGAATCGCTAGGCGGCCTATATAAGTCTATTATATTTATTATAGACGTGTTTATAGGATATACGTAGGATTACTACCTATAAAAGAGAGACTAAGGCTCTATCTTTTATACGTTAAAAGACGTTTTTACCCTATACAAGACCTAATTCGATATTAGGCTATATAGCCTACGAGCCGATTCCGAGATATTTTAGTAACTAGAAGTCGTTACTTTCCTCGCTGCTAAGGGAGTAAAAGGTTAGCCGTTGGCACTATATTTATAGGATTAAAATAGCGTTATAGAACGGAATAGAGGCATCGTTAAGAGAAGGGCGACGGCTTTAAGGATTAGAGCTAATCTGCGTGTATCTATCTAGCCTAAGATCTTTAAGACTACTATATATCTATATAATAGAACCCCACAATATATTCACGATTAGAAGACGCTATATAAAGGCCTGCGCGGCCGTTAACCTAACCTTACCCACGTACGAGTATAAGACTATAAAGTCTTTATAAAGACGTGCGATGCCTAGGCTAAAAGGAACCGCGTATAAAGGCTAGAACCAAAGGCATAGATCAGTTATTACGTTAGATACTATTTCTCGAATAGCTTCCGTGTATAGCTGCTATACCTAATGGATATTATTACTATAAGAGACGTAATCTTTAACGAAGATAAGACCTTTAACGGTAGTATTAAAACGCTATAAGCTATAGCTTCCGCCGAGGAAATTAGAGAACGCCTATAATCTATCTATATTACCTAATTTAATAATATAGCAATCGTGAATAGCCTGCTATTAAGGGGTATAGCCGTAGACGTATTAGATCTTAAGTCGGAAGACTTTAACGCTACCGCTATTATTATAGGAGAAGACCACGCTACCGTTAATACTATAGGTAAAGGCGACGCGACCGCTATTACTACGGAAGAAGGCGAGGCTATCGCTATTACTACGAGAGAGGCTACCGTTATGACTACGGATACCGCTACTACTACGAATACTCCACGGTTTACTACTACGAGGTTTAAACTGTTTCCTACTCCCCTAATATCCCCGGAAGATCCTGCGCGCGTGTTTCTTATAGTATTAGCGGTGTTCCGGGGCGTAAAGGTAGAAGAAGACGATAACTATTAACGGGTAGCCGTGGATACCCCTAAAGGGTCCTTATCGGCTACATATCTGTCGGCCGCACGCTTATTAGCCGCGCGTCTATTACCCGCGCGCCTATCTATCGCGAGAACTATTATAAGCCTTTACACGACTAAGAAGTTATAGAACGATAATACCTAAAAGGCGTTCTTTAACTCTAGAAGGAATTATAACCCTATACGTATAAGGCAGTAAGCGATTAATAACGGTAACGTCGGCGCCGGCGTTATAGACCCCTCTCCCTCTAATACTTTTTAGCCGCTATCGCGCCTAACCCTTGAGGATCTCCCGCCTCTACTAAACCACTATTATAATATACGCCTTTACCCGTTATAGGGGCGGTGGTTATAGGCTAAGGGGGAATACCTTAAGGGTACTAATAGATAGACTACTAGTAAGAGTGATATGCCCTAACCAGGTATATATCTAGCCAGCCAGTACTATAGGACCTAGGAGCCAGGATTTCTAAGGGGTGACCTTAGGGTACCGTAAATAGTGGTAAAATAAGATATCTTCTCTAAGCTAGATAGGGGCGCGCCCCCGGGACCTAATATACCCACTGGTAAACCCCGTAGGATCCTCGGTATCTACGTATATAATCCTCCGGGTGCCCTAAGGTATCCCGTGGACTCTATAGTGTATACCGAAGGTATCCACGGTATACCCCGTAGGTGCTATAGTGTATACTATAGTACCTCTAAGGTACGCCTATAGTACATCGAGGTATACTCGGAGGTGTCCTCGGGCGTTTTAATTACCCTGGGCGAGGAAGCCCTATATCCAGCGGGCTTCCCTTAGTAACTACGATAGCCTCGCTAAAGGCATGTTACGGTTATACTAGTAAACTATAGTGTAGTTAGGAGATAATAGAAGGAAAGGGTAATCTTCGGCGGCGCCCTAATAATAGCCGCTGTCGTGGCTACCCAATATAATATTCCGATCCCTAGGTATAATAGGGAACACGGTGTAAAAGAATAGAATTTACCGGGTATATCCCGGCTAGAAAATAAAAGCGAAGAAAAAAAATACAAAAAATAAAACCTAATATACTAAACCTCGTATTATACTATATCACCGTGTACCGTGGTAAAATCTAAACCTCCCCCGTGCCTAATTAACCTAGCCGTATAGTTAGTTAATTATAGTGATTTCCTCCTCCTCTACGATAACCGGGGCGACTTACTTTATCGGAATTCCCTATTCCGCTAGGGGCGTAAAAAGTATCGCGGCCGCTTTTTCTATAGTAATATTAGCGGTATAGGCGTCTACCGCGGCGTGGTCGTGGATATAAGCGTTATCTAACTTCCTTAGCTCGCGGTTAGTCTATATATATTTTAGGGCTATATAGTATTAGATAGTAGTGATAGCCTTTTCTCGATCCGATATAATCCTATCTATTAACGTGTCTTAGCGGGTATTAGCAAGGTCGCTATCGGCCGTAAAAGGAGCCACGGTAACTATACGGCCTATACGCTATATTATTAGGAGCTATAGTAGTACTACGGCGTTTTACGTATCGTTTTTAACGAGTCCCTCCGAGATAATTACGGCGATAAATTTAGCGGCGGGGATTAGTAGCGCGATAGCGTAGTCCCGCTACTTAAGGATAGTTACGCGTTACTTACCGGAAATAGCTATCTCCTAGGTAAGCTAAAGACGCGGGATCCGTAGACGGTTAACGAAATTCTTAATAATATCCTATAGGGCTTAGTTAGTGCTAGTATCTCCTATAACCCTTCTAGCAGGAGGCTCTATCTTCTTGTTATACGGCGCGGTATATTTAGTAGTCGGCGTTAGCTTAGGCTTTTCGCCGACGCGTACTATAGCCAGGAAGTCTTTAACCGATAGTATAGTAGGTGCTACTACCTTCCCCTTAATAGTAGGCAGACCGTGTATATACTTACGGATAAGCTTATTAGTAACGTTAGCTTACCGGGTATATTCCTTAAAGTACGCCCTTAGCTCGGGGTATAGTTTATCTATATCCTTCTCTAATAGATCAATGTTATATACCGCTTTAGAGAGGTATATATAGTCCTGGATATACTAGAGTATAAACCCTAGAACTATAGTGCTTACTAACTTTACCGGCGTTTTAGGCTATATAGCGATAGTAGATAATAGTCCCGCTATAGATTCCACGAGGCTAGCCTTAGCGTCTAAGGCGACGTATACGGCTAACCGGGGACCGGAGCTAAGACTAAGGGAATCGAAACTAACTATACGGTTAGACTAAGGCGTCTTAGTAAACTTTCCCGCGTAGTTATAGGGTGTATCCGGGTTACGGACTATTTCTAAGTAGTCCTTATACGTGACTTATAGTCGTTCCTAAGATACTAACTTAGCGTTAGCGTTTAGTAGGTAGTCCGGCTCAGGAAATCGTCGTATAAGGTCCTTAGCTTCTTACTACGTAATCTTACTATTTACCTTAGGATACTCCGTAGGCACGAACACTATACGATCTAACTCCCGTGTCTCTAGGTTTAGATAGCCTTAGGCCTTAGTATATAGTCGGAACTCGCGTAGTGTACTCTCGTAGGACTACTTCCACTCCGCGAAGCGTTTACCGAGGGCGCTAAGCTCGTGTTCTAGTCTTTTTTCCCTACCGTAGAGCGTGACGGCGCGGTAGTATCCGGCTTTAGTAAAACTAGTACCCGGCTTCTTAGGGTTCTAAAAGGTATATTCGAAAAGGTCACGGTAATCTTAGTCTTTAGACGGCTAGTAAGAGCTTAGAGCCTATACCGCGAAGTATATAGGTGGTAGCGCGGTTCCGGATTATCGGGGCGGTATAAGGAGGATAAAAGAGGATAGTTCGCGTTATATAAAAGTAAAAGATAAGGAGGTATACGTTATATAACGATAAAATATATAATAGGGCAACGGTAAAGACTAGTAAACTATCTTAATAAGCCTAGTAATCGAGGTCGTGGTGGTAAGGAAAAGGGGAGGGAAGCGAAGAAAAGAAACTTAAGTATTATAAGTATAGTATTTTTTTTTTACTACTTAGCCGAACGCCGTGGTAACTATAGTCATTACGGTGGTTAATAGAAGGTATACATAGGTTATAAGCCTATTTCTGCCGTACGCTCGGGGTTACCCGGGGCGGCGATAACGTTTTTATATCGCGTTCCCGGCGTATCTTAAGATACCTCGGTGACCCTTAGTATACGCTATAGTTTCTTTAGTTCTTTAACGTCGCCCGGTTATAAGACCTTTAGAGGTTCCGTTTTCTTTAAGGCTATCCTTAGGTTAACTAAGGTCTTTTATTTCCCCTTGAAGGCATCGATCAACTCCTACGCCTCTATAGCTTTTTACGGTATTTATATAGTCTAGTAAGCTAGCTATCCCTTCTATCGCACTAAATATTCTATATAAGACTAACCTCGCCCTTTACGGGTAACTCTCTTATCTAGGATAGCTCTTACCTTATAGTGCTTATACGGGTTACGCTGCCGGTCGCCGTCCTAGTCTTCGGTGTTTACCGGCCCTCTATTAACGTTCCGGCCGGGGAATAAGACCTTACCGGGGTTCTTTACTAGTAGTACCTAGGCGATACTAATTATTAGGTATATATTAAGCGTTCCCGGTAAGTCGAGGTAGTATACTAATAGCGTTACCTGCTTAATCACCTTAAACGGGCCTATTCGTTATTAACCGATCTTCGTAGACGGCTTACCGGGCAGATGATAACTATTACTAAGCCGGATATATATAAGGTCGCCCGGGGCAAACCCAATATTATAGTGCTTTTTATTATATAGCCACTTTATATATATCTAGGCTATAGCGATAACGAGCTTAGCGTCTTCCTAGAGTATCTCCCGGGAGATTTAGGGACTAGCTTTACCGATAAGATTAAGGGGACCATTAGTCTTCGTGCCGTATAGTATCTTATTCGGTATATAGCCGAGTACCTCGCTAAAGGCGTTATTAAAGTTAAACTATAACGACACGATTACCTTAGTTTATAGAATGCTTAGGTTATCGGCGAGAAATATACGGATAGAGATCTTAACTATCTAGTTTTTACGCTTAGATAGGCTATCTGTCTAGGGATACTACGCCGTTAAAAACCTTAGCGTTATACCGGTGGCCTTTTAGAGCGCTTACTAGAAGTCCGAGAGGAACTTAGGGTTACGGTTAGAGATAATAGACCGGGGGATACCCTAATTACCTAACTAAAGCGCTTAGAGTAATAATAAGGCTTAGTCCTTAGTGGTATATATACTATAGTCTAGAATAAGTAAGGTCGCCTTAGTAAACTTTTCGGTTACGGTTAGAAGCGAGTCGAATAAAGGGAAGCCCTCCCTTTACTAGGGAGAGCCGGCTAAGGGGACCTCGGTTAAACCGATAATAAAGTCTATAACGATAGTATAAAAGGGGATTAGCGGTATTAGGATAGGCTATATTTCGCTAAGGGGATACTAGCGGTTTATTTAGTTAGTAGCGTAGACCGAATAATTAGCGATATAAGACTTTACCTCCTTATATAACGTAGGGATAGCGAATTAACTAATAAGGTTATACTAGGTACGCTTAGCGCCGAAATAGTAGCGTTTATTATAGGCGGCGTAGATAAATTCCTAATATAGGGCGAATAGTATATAAAGACGGCGTTTACCGTTTTATTCTATATAGTATACTAGGCTATTATCCTCCTCGAAAAGAATCTTAACCGCGGACGAATAGTCTTTTACCTAAGTAAGTAAAGGAGCCTACCGTGGATTATTAATTAACGTAATTATCGTTAATCCTTTATCTTATATCCGGATCTATTTTTAGCTCGCTAAAGTAATAGATTACTTAATCGCACTAAATCCTTTTAAGCTCTCCCTTATTATCTCCCTTTTCTACCGTATCCGCGGTAAAAAGCCGTAATAAGGCGTCGGCCACTATATTTATCTTACTAGGGATATAGCGGTAGTTTAGTTAGAACTAGCTAAGGAATTCGGAGGAGAGAATAAGCTTTATATTTAGCCGGGCCTTATTAGTGCTAGCTAGCGCTATTAACTTTATAATACCTATAATAGCTATATAGTCTATTAGAATAATAGTCGGATTCTGGCGGGCGGACTAGATAATAGTCCGGGTCTTATGGACTACCTAGATAAGATAGGTAACCTCTAGCTCGGTCGGCTAATACTTTTACTTAGCGGCGTTAAGCCCTTTACTAATATAAAGCACCGGGCGGACTAAGGTCTTATAGATAGTTCCCTTAGCGAGCTATTCGGATTTATCGGTTAGCTAGAAGAGCATAGCGAAAAAGCCGTATTCCTTAAAGGTATTAAGCTAAATAAAGAGGATCTTTATAGGATCGTGGTGGAAAAGATAAATATTTAAGGTAAGAGTATCCGTGGTATCCTTAAATACGGCTAACTTTTCGGCGGTCGGTTTAAATACGGCGTGCCTAGTATACGCTTTACGAGCTTATCCCGTGTCTTTCCCTAGCTTCTATACCTCGGCGAGGATAGTGGTTTTCCGGTACTATAACGGACTAATACGGTAGGAAAACCGTAGAATAAAGTGCCGGAGCTAGCCGGTTATAGCGATCTATTATTCTAGCGCTTAAAGAGATTTCGGAGGTAGCACCTTATAAAGGGCCATTATACGTTCCTTAGTATTCGATAGACTAAGGGCGTTAACCTTAAATCCTAGTAGCTAAACCAATAAATACGCGATAAAGGACTTATTAGGGGAGATAGATATCCTTTTCCAATTAAAAAGGGATACAATAGACTTTAGGTAGGCGGCGTGCTCGCCTTTAGCATCCGAGGCGATTACGATATTATCGATAAAGGCCACGGCGAACTCCTTATATAGCTAAAGGAGCTTATCTATATACTGCTAAATATACGCCGGGGAATTACGGAAACCTATAAGAGTAACCTTAGAATATTCCTATCCTCGGTATAAGATCATAATAAACTATTCGCGATATAGCTTATATACCGGGAATTAGTAGAAGAAGGCTTAGGCGTTGCCCACGGAAATAAACCTCTTTCCGCGAAGACGGCGGATAACCTTATCTAATAATAGTATAGGATACGTATCGGGGATAATAACCTTATTTAGGGCACGAAGATTGACTATTATCCGGCCTTTACGTTTACTATTTATAGTATACTATACGATAAACACGGGTACGCTAAAGGGCGTAGGCTATATTAGCTATTCTATATATCCTTAATTATAAAGCTTATTAAGGGTTTTATCTAGGAACTACTTATCGTCGCGGCTAAGCGGGTACGCTTTTTAACTAATCTTTTAGTTATACTACCTATTAATTAGGGGAATCCGTATATATTTCTTAGGAGGTATATTAATAACGCCTTAATCGGTCTATACCTTAGGGTATTTCTCCACGATCTTAGCAAAGCGACGGATAATCCGGCCCTTTTAGTGGTAGATTATTACGCTTTCCTTAGTAGTCTCTATAGGAGCGTCGGGGCTTTTAGCGATACCTAGTTTCCCCTTAGGCGTAATATACCCTCGGAAAGATCGCCTTTCGTTATAGCTCCTTAGGGTTCCACGACTTTCATACGCTTTATTAGGATATCGCGAGTATTATCGCGTTCGGCGTAGAAGTAACCGTCTACGTAAAAGGGCTTAATATAGCCTAGTCTAACGCTTTATAGAATAACCAAGGGCTAGTCGCCGGCGTTAAAGATTAGTATGCCTGACTAATCCCGTAGAAGTAGATTAGGGGATCCTGTGATATCGGGCGTAAACTCTATAGAGTTAATATTAACGTCCGGCTTTTTAATCGGAACTAATCTATATTACCGGGGTAGAATTATAGTCTTCTTGGCGGATTTAAGCTTCTGCTAAACCGGCGAGCGTTTAGCGAATATTTAAGCTAATACTAGAAGATCCTAGTAAGCGCTAACACGAATAGCGTCCCGCGTATTAAGAATATCCAGGCTATTAGGATAATTAAACTCTTATCCTAGGAGTAGACCGGCGTTAAGCCTAAGAACGATCTAGGCTCCTACGTATAAGCGGCTAATCCGTGTATCTTTACTTACTATACCACGGACTAGCACGGTAAAGGTAGCCTATCCTCGGGTCTTTATCGATCTTATGCCCTAAAAAACAGCGCGTTTAGTAGAATCGACTTATTTATCGGTAAATCGACTAAAGAGCTACTAGCTTATTATATAGCGGGAGGCTCCTAAGTCGATATAAATTTCGAACGGCTTACCTGTTAGCGTGCTACGGGCTTAGATCCAGGTATATATATACTTATAGGGGCCCTTAGTAGGATCCTGTATTTCCTAGAAAGCGCCGTTAATTAAGGGAGAGTCTTATTTACCTTAGTCCGCCGGTAAGTATAGCTAGCGATAGTGTTTCTTATAATAGATAGTTTCGGCGTTAGATCTTATATTCGTATAGTATTTACTATACTCTTAGCGTACCTAGTAGAGATCGGAATATTTAGGTATAAAACCGGGTCTATTAGTAATTTAGTATAGTTATTAACTTTTCTCGTTATCTGCGCTATCCTTATATAATACTATAAAGCCCTTAGAGTCTTCGTCCTAATAGTTGTACTTATCTTCTAGCTCCGCGTTAGCGTCGTCTTTTAATATAGGTCCTATAGAGTCCTCGGTAGCTATATAGATAAGTTTATATAGTCTCTCTTAGCGATAGTCTTAAAATCGGCGGTTAGACTAGTTATTCGCGTTATTAGTTAGTAGGCGTTAACCTTTATTATTTACGAAGCGATTAGCGTTTAGCGTAGGTAAGGCGTATAGTAAGTCGTTATGGTGGAACTAGCTTAGATTAAGAGAGCGACGGTTAGGTTATAGCGTATAGCGGCGTTACGGTATAGGGCTAGATTATTAGTTATAATACCGTGGAGCGGGTAGCTACATATAAACTCTAGGCGAGGCGCCGTATAGTCTACGGGTATCCTGGTTAGTCCTCGGGAGACTATAGTGACTAATAAGGTACTTCTAACCTCCCTAAGGATAGTTTTAGTATTATCTAAGTATTTAATTAGTAAAAGCAGTTATAAAGTCTATCTAGCGGATAAAGGGCCTAGGTTATACTATAATAGCCGCTAGGTTCGCGTTAAGCTTATCCTAGATAATAGATAGGAGCTTTTCCTTAGGCTTATCGGCGGCCTTAGCTAGGCGAATAACCTTATCGGCGAATACACGGATATCGTGGCGGAGTACTATATCTTCTAAGGTATACTTTTATCGGCGAACTTTATACTTAGCTTCTTCGCGCGGGAGCCTAAATCTTTCGTAAAGAGCCTTTATCTAATTAGCTATAATAGTATCTTTATTAAAGAATTCTCGGCGGCCTATATTAAGACTTATAAACTATACGGACGCTTTACTAAGGAGGTATTATAATAGGCTACGGGGTACGCTTCGCTTATAGTTATCGCTTAAACCGGCGTATTACTCGATAGCGTTAGTAAAATAGTAAATATCTATAAAGATAAGCTTAGTTTCCTTAATACGTATATCCTCTTCGGTAAAGAAATACTAAGGAGGGTTAAAATAGCCGAGGTTATCGGCCTTAAAGCGGTAGTTACTTAAGGGCGTTTAGTCGCTTCGGAAATTAGCGGTACTCTACGCGATAAACACGGCGAGGTTAGCCGGTCGGACGTATATGAACGGCTATTACGGGCTTACGCCTTAATTATTAAACGCGTTTAGCGCGCTATCCTAGCCACTTTAACCGGGGATACTAAGGGTATTCCCCTAATTACCTTATCCTTAGTCTTTACTGCCGCTATCTAAAGGCCTCCCTTAACTATTAGCGGCGTGGCCTTATATACTATTAGGACCGGTATAGTCCCCGCGGCTTCCGGAGTTTCCTCCGGTATTCGTGGTTACGGGAATATAGATAATATCTAATAGGGTTAGGCTATAGTCTTTATCCTTATCGTCTACGGTTAGCGAATAGTAGGTAGACTTAGTAGTATAGCGGTTTATAGTAAAAGATTAGCGGTTAGTAGTATTAGAAATAGTATTAGCGGCTAATATCGGTAAGAAAGACGAGTTAGAGTATTAGTGAATACGTTACTCGATAAAAGGGCGTAGTATATCCCCTTTATTTTCCGGGAATCCGCCGACTATTACACTTATAATAGAGTATAGGGGTAATAAGCTTAGCCCTATACCTACGTTATTATAGTCGGGTTCTAGCTTAATAGTCAGAAGTTTAGGACCGGCGGTAAAAGGATAGATAGGTTATTTTCCCTTAAAATCCCGAGTTCGGCCGGGCCTTATAAGGAGTTCCCAGTAATAAGATTCCTTATTTAGCTATTTAGATATAGCGTTAATAAATTTCGCTAGTATCGTGATCTATATCTAAGGGTATATAGGTTCCTTAGTAGATCTTAAAGCCGTGGTTCTTTCTCTTAAGGTTAAGGCGCCGCTAGTATTAGGTAGGCTAAGGAGATTATAGGCTTACTTAGTAATGCGAAGTAGGGCGAGAACCTTAAGCGAAAGGGATTCCTCGGCTAAATCGGGATAATCGTTAACTATCTTAACGATATTCCTCGTTCCTTTAAAGTCCCGGAGGCGGTGAATATTATCGGCGGGGTTAGCGTCGGTTATAATTCGGAGCTTTAGGGTTCTACGGCTAATAGTCGTTATAAAGGCGGTATAGATAGTATTTAACGGGATACGACCTATGGATAGTGGTTCCTTTATATACTCCACGTCTAAACCTATTATAAGGAAGGCGTTTTCGTCTAGCGATAAGCGGTTAAGCTATTTTACTTAGTAACTATAACGGACACGGTGGCGTCGCGCAGCTTTCGTAAAATATCAGTACGTAAACCTCGCATAAAACTTAGTTACTACTATTTAATATACCCTAACTAGGTATATATCTGGCCAGCCAGTACTATAGGACCTAGGAGCCAGGATTTCTAAGGGGTACCCTTAGAGTACCGTAAATAGTAGTAAAATAAGATATCTTCTCTAAGCTAGACGGGGGCGCGCCCCCGGGACCTAATATACCCACGGGTAAACCCCGTAGGATCCTCGGTATCTACGTATATAATACTCCGGGTGCCCTAAGGTATCCCGTGGACTCTATAGTGTATACCGAAGGTATCCACGATATACCACGTGGGTGCTATAGTGTATACTATAGTACCTCTGAGGTACGCCTATAGCATACCGAGGTATACTCGGAGGTGTCCTAGGGCGTATTAAAGAGGTAGGCGGTGATTAGGCTACTAAGTTATAAGTCCTCGCCTATAGATAGGTATATACTTATAAACCTAATAAGGATAGCACCCTCCTTAAGTGTAAGGCACGCCTTATAGTATAAGGAGATTAATAAAAACGGTTAGAAACTAAAGATAACTACGCCGCTATATTAGCCTCGTAGTCCTTCTATATACTAATAGCGATCGCCGCCTAATTTAACTTAAAGATACGGTAATTCGACGCCATTAACGCGTTTATTAATACTAGCCTTAAAGAGGAAGTGTTTATAAAGATACTATAAGGCTACGAAGTGCTAGGTAAGGTCTTGCTATTACGGAAAGTCCTTTTCGGCTTAAGGGTATCGCTACTCTTATAGTAAGAGAAATTTAGTGAAACGCTATAGAAGATAGGATTTATGGCCGTGCCTGATAACCCCTATATTATAATCTGCGATAGTTTAATCTTATTCTTCTACGTTAACAATATTGGACTTATCTACTATAGATATCGTAAGACTAACGCCGATAACCTTAAGGCTGCCCTTAAATAAAGCTATAGGTTATCAGGAGGCGACGAAATCCGTTAGTTCCTAGAAATAAAGGTTCTAAGCGATAGAGCCTCACGTAGGTTATAGTTATTATAATACTCCTATATAGACAAGATCGCGGTTAAATACTACGTAGATATCCTTTACCGAAGACTATTAAAGGTTCTATTATCTATAGAGCCGTTAATACTACATGATAGTATACGCACGTTAAGTCCCGAGGTCTATTAGTATTAGGGCATAATAGATTTAATCCTGTATACCGCTATCGTGATAAGACCCGATATCGCGTTTACCTATTCGAAGCTTTCCTAATATAACGTTAACCCCTTCTTTAACTACCTTAAGAGGGCTTAATAAGTTCTATCATTCTTATATTATAGAAGGTATTACTACCCGGAATTTAGTAGGGATGGACTCTTCCTTACCGTAAGCGACGCGTCCTTCGGGGATAATCTAGACCGTAAGAGTTTATAGAGATATATAATAAAGCTTTTCGGCAGCACTATTAACTAGAAGGCGGGTAAGTAACCGATAGCTACGATACCGTTAATAGAGTCGGAACTACTCGATCTTACCGAGGCGGCTAAGGAGACGTTATTTATTAGTCGGATATTAAGGGATTTAAAGCTTCGGCTAGATTAATAATAACTATAGCTACACTACGATAATTAGTAGACTAGTAACCTTATTAATAAGAAGGCATAACGCCTACGGAGAAGTCTACGGCACGTCGATATTTAAAATTAGTAGGCGTGCTAGTTAGTATAGTAAGGCCTCTTTAAGGTTATATACGTTAGTATCAAGGATATAATCGCGGACGGTTTAATAAAGACACTACCGGAGGCAGGGATTAAAAGACTATAGTAATAGCTTAATTTAACGGACTAAAAGAATCGTATCGAGTAGTTAAAATAACTATATAAAGAGATCGAACGCGCTAAAGCCGTAACGATAATAAAGGCCCCCGAGGGCGTAGCAGATCCGAGAGATATAGATCCGATTAAGCAGATCCGGTTAATTAGAATCGAGGAACTAATTAAGATAGAGTTAAATTCAACGGTTAAAGAGGGCGGATTTATATCCCTTTAACGAGGGCGTTTTCCCTTAACTATTAATTTTAAGATAGAAAAGTTAAGAACTTTTGATTTAAACCGAAGCCTCTAATTAGTTAGTTAATCTAGGGAAGACCCACCTTAACTAAGGGGGTATATCGTATAGGCATACGGACCACGACGTGGTCCCTATGGGATCTATGCCTGACTAAGGGCTTCGGATCTCGGGGACCTCGGGTATCAGGATATAATAAGGGAGGATACCGGAAAAGACCGGATAGGATCCAAATAATACAGTACCTATAATAGAGTCTTTACTATTTAAATTAAGGGAATAAGAGACTTATATAGATATAATTTAATATAATACACACACACGAGATTTCTACTGTATTAAGTTAATTATACAAGTGCTATTTTGGCGTGCGATAAACACCTGCTATAACTACTAACTAAGCCGGCGGCGCTAAATTAATCCTATATATATAACGCCTATAACGCCTAAGTAATCCTGTAATCGTAATCTTTAATTAATCCCTTTTATCGTAAAGATCGTAAATAGTAAAAACGGCGTTTTTATATTGATTAATTAACTAGTCTACTACTATTATAGCTCGTATTATAGCCGCTTAATCCGTTTATCTATACTAGAATAACTAGATATCCTATCGGAAGTCTTTAGTATACGATTCTCTGCCTATATCTTATTCTATTTATTTTATATTATAGATTATTCTGTATCTTATTCTTTATCTTTATCTTATCTCATATCCATATCTTATATTATATCTTATATCTTATCTTTTATATTTATCTTATTTTATATCTTTATCCTATCTTATATCTAAACTTTATCTTCATATTTTCTACATCCTTTTCTATATTATTCTTATTCTATGTAGATTTCTTTTATTCTATTCTGTTTATCCTATAAGGAAGTAGTAAAGACGGCGCGGTACATTGTTACACAGTGTAGTCGTTAGATTTGCTCGCGATTTACACTGTCTTTATTACTATATATACCTAAAAACGGACTAAAACACATATATAACAAAGTAGACAGGAATACTGGTAGGATAGCCTATATACTATAGGAGGAAGTCGCCTGTAAAATACTGTAAAAAGCCGAAAAAGGTGCCTGGGCGGTAGTATCGGTACAAAAAGCAGGCTGCCAAGAAGTGCCGGACTTTAAAGCGGGCCAGCATTAGTGCATACTTAGATACCTTATTAAGCTCCTTTTATTACGCATTATAGTCGCCCTTTTCCTCACGATATACACAGCGATCTTATAGGTAACGCGTGCGTTCCTTCTCGGAGAGGTCGCTACTAGACATAGGGATAATCTTAATCAGTAGTTCCTTCGTTATAGTCGTAGTCTTCTTATGCGCGAGCGTCTTCTTCTTTATACCGGCGGCAGTGGTAGTAGCGGTAGTAGCGGTAGTAGTAGTAGCATCGGCCGTGATAGGGTTTTAGCGTAAGGGATTAGTAGTGTTATCGTCCTTTACTGTGATAATACAGAACGAAGTAGCCTCCTCAGCCTCGAGGTCGACGATAAGGGCTTTATATTTACGAATATTAGGCGGCGTAGGCTTAAGTAATAGATAGACGTTTACCTCCTCGTCGCTAATATTTAGACTAAGATAGTTATCCTAGTAGATAGTAGATTTACTGCGTATCGCGCACTCCTACGGTACCTAATCCCTCTAATTAATAAGGGTAGTAGCAGCCTTTTAGTCGGCGTTAGATACGTTAAAAGATATCTTTACTTATCTATAGATTAATTAATTAATAGATTAGTAGGTTAACTAATAGCTTAATTACTCTAATTAGGTTAATAGTAGTTATTTAAGAGTGCTTAAAATCGTGATTGCTTTTTGAAGTAGTAGTATAGGGGAGCCTATTAATATCTATTGTTTAGGTGTTATAAACCGGGCTTATAATTATTATCTCTTATATAGCACTTATATAGTAATTGTAATTAAACAGAAATCATATATACATATATTATATTAACTTATATCTATATAAGTCTCTTATGCCCTTAATTTAGATGGTGGAGACTCTGTTTTAGATACTATATTATTTAGATTCTATCCAGTCTTTCTCGATATCCACCCTTGTTATATCCTAATACCCGAGGTCAGGCATGGATTCCCTAGGGACCCTGTTATGGTCCTGTGCCTATGCGACAATTACCCCTTATACCCCAGTATCGCGTTAAAGCACCGTCGTGCGTCTCTTTATAACTAGTCCTTCCGCTGCATTTACTCCCGCCGCTCTAGAAGTGCTTATACGCGAGACGAGTAATAAGGTTACTGGACTCGGCTAATAGGTTACTTAAGAACTAGTATAATAAAGCTATATAATCGCGGCTTTAGAATAGCTGATTATTTACAATATAGGTATAGGAAAAGGGTTTAATAGTAAGGCCAAAGGTAATGCTAAGTAGTAGCGTATTATCGCTACGCCTTCGCTACCGTATTACTAGCCCTTAATCTAGTATAATAATTCTACTTTATTTATTATAGAAGTTTAGTCGCTATTCCTTTTTACCTTAGTATAGCTTTGCTTTTATAAAATCCCTGAAAGGGCGGGGCCAATACTCCCTAAAACGACGTTATTATTTGTATAAGCTTATATTCTCCTTACTTTAAACTTTTCTCCTCATAGTTTACTCTTTTAATAGTCCAGTATTTAAGTATACTAATCCGTACTTAGTCTTAAAGTTATGTAATGCCTTAGTCTCTTCTAATATATTAAAGGACTTTCAGGTAAGCCCCGTATAACCGGACTATTATACTAGTATTTTATAGAAAGACCCGCGACCTCGCCGCTTAGTCCTCACGTAAAGGGTATTCTATATTTCCTATTTCTTTTCGCTATTTAGGCTATCCTAAAGTTAATACAGGCTAGGGATTATCCTAGCTTTACCCTGGTAAGGGGATATTATTAGCCTATTGGAGTAAATTACTATAGAACCGTGGATATATCTATAAGGGGATATTAAGTTCGATAATATATAGCTTAATAACCTTAATAACGCGATATTTCTAATATAGTTAGTCTACCTTATTAAAGGGTTAGAGTATACTATAATTCAATATCGATAGCTATACGAGGTAACTCCTCTTAAACCCCTTTATAAGGGCTCCCCGTGTATTAGTGGATTCTTCGTCTTATAGTTACTTTAAGACTATGACTGCCTATATAAACTCTATGCCTTATTAGAGTGTACTTAGCAGTCTATAGCCGGAGCAGTCTTTAGCGTGTATTAGCTCTAGTATAAGGACTTAAAAGGGCTTAGTATAGAAGCTATACTTAAGGAAGAAAGGACTTAAGTATATAGTCAAGCTTTAGCGGTTATTTAGCGCTTACTACGCGGCTAGTAATAGCCTCCCTTAATACATTTACGACTAATATATAAAGTTTCTAAGATAGGCCTATACCTCTTACTTTATTTATTTAAGGCCGCCGTTTATTTAATAGTAGTATACTATGGTAAGTTATTCTTTAATTCCCGCAAGCTTATAGACATAGAACTAGAACTTCGTAGTCCAGTTTAACTATTAATCGCTTATAATTAGTAGAGGTATACCTTAGAACTGGAAATAATAATATACGAACCGGCGTATATAGGCCTTAGTATTTCTTATCTCTATGACCTTAAGAGTCACGGTCTTAGTAAGCCTATCGATAATAACCTAGAGGTATATACCTAGCGCCGGAGTTATTCATAGGTAGTAAATTAGTTATAAAGTCTATAAAAGGATAACCACGAATACGTTAAGGAATCGGTAATAGCTTAAGTAGACCTTATTTCAAGATTCTTTACATATTACCTTTACTCTATATGTCGTAATTCCGTATAAACTATTATATACCCTTAATCATGTTAGGCTAAAATATCTACGTGCTATAAAAGCTATTATACTATCCTTACTAGGGTATCCGCTAATCACTAAGTGGTGGATCGCTTATATCACGCGTCTACGTGGCGTATTAAGTGAGTAGTTATAAGCAGTGGAAAGGTGGTAGCGAGAGAGTCGGAAGAGAGCAGGCATGGATTAAGTGGTGGTTCCCGCTAGTCTGAATATAGGTAGTTCTAAAGAATTAGAATAAACGCTACCCTCTTTATGCTAAATAGAGGGTATTACCCGAGCCCTATATACTCCTATATTAATCCTAGTATAGTTAAACGAATATCTTAAACGGATATCTACGCCTAAGCCTAGCCTACAGCTCTATATAGTAGTATCGGCCTAGGGTAGCCGTGACGACGTTAATACGGGAGCCCGGTATAGTCCTATTATAGTCCTATCCTTAGTCCCCTTATTCGTATACTATAGCTAGTATCAGTATCTCTTTAATCTATTAATCTATTTAATATACTATTTTATAAAGTACAGCTTATTTCTTAATATAGCCTCTATTATTTATATAAAACTTGAGATAAAATTATAATACTCTTTGTATAATTAACCAAGTAGTATACTATAAGGCTAGTATATAATATAAATATATTATAATAAATCTTTAATTTATAGAATCTTTATATAAAGCCATAAACTATAATATAAACATGCCTTACTACGAATATAGGGCTCTTTACCCTCTCTGCTTTTTTCCCTCCTCGTATAAGGTAGGTAGTCTGAAGGTCTGTGCGTCACTTGCTATGGCTGCCTGTTAGAATCCAGTGGTTTCCAGATCCGTTGTAATTACCTTGGGAACCCGTATCGTGGCAGCGGGACCACACAAAGCGTCTTCAATGTGTATTTCAATGTGTATTTTCTCCCTCAGCTCTCCTGTACACACATCCGCCAGCCTCAGTTGTTCCTTGGAGATGTTTATTAAGTGACAAGTGGGAGTATTTGCTGAGCTAGATTTCCCGATCTGATCTGTTGAAAGCAATCCGTCTCGTCTTGACCACATACGGTACTTTTCTCTTGTTTCTTCTTCAGCCACAGCCTGTTCGTCGCCCTGACACAGTTATACCTAGGCACTCTATTATTGAAGCTTACCTGTTGATCCCTAATACACTTCCAACCACTCCGGTCGATCGGAGACGATGCAATTTTGCGGTAAAATGGATCAGCAGGCACCGGACTCCCGCATGGTTCCTGAAGAACCTGGTCCCCAGGCTCGGCTGGAAGCTGAATTCTTCGCCAACGCTCTGGACGACTGCGTGGCTGCTCAAGGCACAACGGGGAAGAGACGCGAACGACTCCTCGACCTTGTCGACACGTTCTACAATCACGCGATATGCAAGTTGGAGCAACTCGGTACCCGCCCCTTGGGTGCTCGGTCACACAGTGCAATGGAGGTCGACGAAATCGAGGGAGAGGTTAAGTCTCTGAACGTGGATCAAGAAACACGCCGGTGGGAATTAGAAGCTCAAACATGGGATCTCATGCGTCGAATCCTGCCATTGAGATATCCCGAGAAAACGAAAAGTACCACTCGGGAAATCAGACCAGTCGCAGGACCACACAAGACAGACGACTTGTGGAACAGCTTTATTCTAGACTCCCGCCCTGCTGTCGAGCGAAGAGCGGTATTAGAATGGCTTCAACATAGTGCAACACGGGGCCCAGACGTCGACGATGTGGTTCGAGAGTTGCAGCAGAACGCGGAGCGCGGTGAAATCATTGCTCATGGCTGGATCCATACACGCACTGCTTTGAAGCTCCACAAGGAAATTCTGGGAACATCATGCCCTCTCAATCCTCGAGCGAACCACGTTTCGGCGTCCCTATCCACCTCAGCTGGCGCTCCTCTGGTGTCACAGCTAGACCCTGACGCTGTTTTGCGCCAGGGTCGTCAACTACAGCCGCAAGACGAATATTTCGAACGGGCCATTTGGACAGGGTGCTTTCAGCTACTTCGAAGAGGCTGTAGCCTTGACACCCTTCGGGATTGGTGCGCGGAGAGGACAGAGACTTGGCGGGCAGTCTCCATGTCGGCTTTCCCGGTGCCTAAGAATGGTCCACAGTCAGACAGCAAACAAGATGCCAGTGCTCTAGCTTTATGGAGACGAATGTGTTTTGCGTTGGCGCGTTCCGGTGGCACTGATGAGGTTGAAAAAGCGGTCTACGGGATTCTGTCTGGCGACATCCAGAGCGTGGAGAAGGTGTGCAAGACATGGGATGACCTCATGTTCATGCATTACAATTCACTCTTACGCAGCGAGTTCGACGACTATGTCCTAAGTCAATGCCCGCCCGAGGTATCGGCCAGTATGCGCCAGTCGTTTGCCATTTTCGACGCAGTACAGTATCATGGGGATGCAGCAACCGCCGATAAGCGACTTGTGAAGTCGCTATCGAACAATCCCCAAACACGTGGAGAAGCCTCCGAGCCCTTAAAGATGCTACAGTCGGCCGTCATCTGCAATGAACTTAGCCAATACTTCTACGATCAGGGGCTCGTTTTGAGCCAGACTCAGAGAGTCTCTGGCGAAAAGGACGCTCTCGAATCCGGCAGGCGCATAGATCGCCTTGGTCCAGGCGACCTCCGTATTGTTGCCCACCTCCTTATCTTACTCTCAACTTTTGACAAGTTATGCCTCTCTTCATCTCAGCCGCCCACCCTGAGTTCCGAAATTCACCGAAGGCGAGTGCAGGAAATGATTATTAGCGAATATGTCTGCACACTTCGACTTGCCGGGCTGGAGGAACTTCTTCCCCTATATTGCTCGAACTTAGAGGTGCCTCATGCGTATGAAGTCCTGAGCAACAACTTCCGCCACATCACGGACCGCGATGCCCGGCTCAATCAACTAAAACTCATTGAAAAGTCGGGCCTAGATGTTCTCCAGTTCGTCAAGGTTCAGACTCAGCTCGCGTTTGGCCGTCTGGAGAAGAGTCTGGAGTCGCTGCGCGGCCGTCCTGGTGTCTTTCGCATCATGGAAGACGGACCTACGTCGCCGAAGTACGGACGACTTATCAAGACCGATTTTTTTGGGGAAGACCCTGACGCAGTGGATTCCGATCACGAGAATCTGATCTGCTCCTTGGAATGGCTGCTTCTTGTCGACAACGCCTGGCCCCACATGTTCGGGATTGGCGTCAGAGCGTATAAATGTTTTCTCAGTGTGTTTGGTCTTTCTAGACACTACTATATTCGTCTAACTAACATGCTCTTAGGAACGATGCATTTAAACGCGGCAAGGCAACTAGCAAATCGTGTCTCTTTTCATCAAATTCTACAGCAAAGACTCGATCCCCGTCTACGAAACGATTTGGAACTCTCGTGGGTTCTCGAGGAAGATGAACATTTCTGGGCCACGCAGCTCACATCGACAGACAACCAGGACTTGTCTCCGGTACGACTTGTAATCGAAGCCAGGATATTGCGTGACTTGGAATATCTCGTTAGAACTCTTGACACCATGGAGACTATTGCCGCGTTGACGGTGCTTTCCAGAGAGTACGTAGGGCCAGGAGTGTCTATTGTCCTTCGAATCTTATTGCTAAATGCGTGCAGAGATCCATCGGCGAGACGAGACTTTTGGACACAGGTTGGCAATGAAGTGAAGAATGCCAAGGAATTCGTCCAACCACTCTTGAACGGCTGGCTTCTAGCAAAAGGTGAGTGGATGCATTCTCGCAGGTCTCCCAGACAGCTTTCTTCCTGGGCTAATTCGTAAAGTAGGAGAGGACCCCGATCTTCAGGCCATCAGGGAAACTTACCTTCCAGAAACCGTTCTAGCTTATATCAGTACCTTGCACTTCGCGGGCACGTGCTTATTCAAGGACAACCTACTTGAATGTATGGATGTCGCTGCCGCTATCGCCGGGAAACACTCTGACATAGCCGCTTGTTTTGTCAAGTCGAGACGGATACATGATCTTGTCGAGGTCTTTTCTTCCTGCAGTAAGGCTCTTGCTGTCTCAGCAGGTGAAAAAAAGGTCACAGGATCTACGAACAAGAGAATGCGCGAGCTGGGATGGTCTCGAGATTTATGGCGGGTGAATTCGTGAGAACAACTACATATCGGCTAGGCCTCCACGGATTATCGACTTAATCACCTGTTTCCTTCTAGTCAGTTTGTGTGCCTACATAGAGGTAGATCGAAATCAGAGTGAGATCCGGGATTACATCGGTTTACTTCTGCGTCCTACTCCATGTACCAGAAACCACCCTGAGCTCTATTCTCGCTTACTGTCAGAACATAAATAAGGGACGCGGAATTGTGTATGTATTCGTCTAAGTGAAGTTTGTGATACTTTATGGGGATGTCTAACTATAGGGAAAAACAAGAGGAAATAAGTGTGGATATCTAGGAATAAGGTACTCTACACGTCTGATATAATATAGTTTATTATACCTTAATAAGGTGGCTATAGGTATCTAACACAGCCCCTCTAGAACTATAGGATTAATCCTAACTATTCTGTTTATTAAATCAAAACTTACAATCTAGGGTAAAATAGGCCTAGATATTAATTAACGGCGTTAAGGGCGTTAAAGCCAAAAAGCAGTCAAAAAGTATTAAAAATAGTAGCCTAAATAATAGTCTATAAGGGCATAAAAACACTTAAAATAACGGTCCAATTAATCGTTTTTATTTAATCAAAACGTAATAGAAGGACGTCGTCCCTGTTAATTACTTTAATCCTATTTAGCCGGGACCTCTATACTAAGCAGATATATAAACTCCCTCTGTTTTTACGGTAGGAGTACCCTTATAAGGCTATCGCTAACTATATTATTAGTAGCGATCTAATTAATTAACAAGGGCCTTTTTTAAACGGTTTATCTAATCTAAACAGGGTGAATATTAAAATACTTTAATTTCGAGGTGACCTACGGCCTAGGGGATTCTAGTAGCTGCTTAGTTTATTAATTATCGTAGTATACTATTAGTAGTTCCTTCTTAAAGGTAAGGGTAAGGTCCTTTATTAAACGACTTATCGCGATATACTGCCTGGTAGTAGTAGATAGTGCTATAACCTAGGCCTTAGTATAAGAGGTTATAACGCTTATTTACTTATTTACCTTTTAGTTTACAGAACCCCCGACTAACAGGGTCGTATACGCTTATAAACTATACCTAGTCTTACCGTTATCCGTAAAGCGGCGTTAGAGGTATAGAAGAGTATAGGTTTTTAGTAGTCTTTACGTAGTCCGAAGTAGAGGTATAGGGCTTTTATTAAGCCGAGGTGCTTTAAGTACCTACCCGTAGCTTCGTGATGTTGTTTTAAAGAGTTAGTGCTAAATTCGGTAAGCCTCGAAGCGGCTTAAGAGATATTAGGCCGGGTCTAATAGGTAGCGTAATTAATAGAACCAACCTGCTAAAGATATAGACAGATTAACTTTTCGGAGGCTTATTAGTTACTAGGCTCTAGTATATTAGGATCAGAAAGAGGGCTTTTACCCTATGACCTCTATAAGTAACCTGTAACGCCTTTATCTTATCGGTGATATAGTTAATAAGCGATAACTATAGTTTGCATTATTAATAATCGCGTTCTGCACGGATTCTAAGGAACCACTTAATTAGTCCTAGGTCCCTGATTTAAAGGCTTTTCTATATCTTTTTCATTAGGGTATTAGCTATACATTTACATTGCTTATAGTAGATTAGGCTAATATCGTTAACGTAAATAAAGGTAATCAGGACTTCGTTATTAAAAGCGTAGTCGCCTTTGGTTAAATATTTCAACAGTATTTACCTAGTACGAAAGAGAGCTATTAGTGCTATGGCTTAGGAGATCGCTATAGACTATATAACGCCCGACAGAGCCGTTAAATCCCTTAGCGCTATATAGTAGGGCGTAAGGAATACTTTAAAACGTCCTCGAGTTAATTATCCGCTTTAAGGCCTAGAGCTTACTAGAGTAACTGCTAACTAGGGGGGTCCTTAATATAAATCTCTTTATTAGCGTTAAGCAGGGTATTAGTGAATACGTGAACTACGTTAAGTTACCGAGTCTCGAGATCGAAGTGGGCTATAATACCTATTAGGGACCTAAAGGTCGTTCTAGTAAGGGTGGAGGCGTAGGCGTTAAGGTGGTTATTTAGTTATTAATCCCCTCGAATATATAGGCGTGCCTTAAACTTATTAACGCAACCAGTAGGATCGACCTTATACTTAAGAACCTATTCAAGGTTTAGTGGCCTTAGCACTAATTTAGATAATCCCGAGCTGGGTCTCTATTAATAGGACTATTCCTAGCATGTAAGGGTGTCTATTGACCTAAGCGTGCCGACTTCCTATAAGAGTATGTTAGTCAATTCTAATATATAGGGACTTTTTAGTATTTATGACTGGTTTAGAGGTTCCTTCGGTATATCGCGGCGTAGTAAAGTCTTTTTCGGTATCTTAATCTGATTATAGAGGGTATTAAAGGAAGGGGGGTTATAACGGTTGGTTAGACGCTTACTACGGGTAGGCCGGTCGGTAGCGGTTATCGGAGTAATAGGAGGACGGCTTCTTCTGCTATTAGAAGTAGGTTAGTTAGCTATAGTAGTGGAAAAAGAGGTTTAAAGAGACTTAGCTGTAGCGGGTGGCTTTACTGTAGTAGGAGCCGTAAATACTGGCTTAATGGTAGTGGTTTGATTCCTTTTTAAGAACAGATTAGTTAGAGAATAATAATCCTATCGCGACGTTATCGCCGGTTATAGCCGTGTTATCGGATTGATCTTCGCTATTATCAGGCCGTTTAAAAATAGGAGGTAGATCCGTAGTGTTAGTGGGTGGTGTGGGAGGGCTGTTTATGGTTAATAGAGTAATTATAGGTGTAATTATAGAAGACGTTATAGAAGTAGGTGCCGCCGCAGGCGTGGAACGCGTTATAGGGCTTATTTACCATATTCCACGTGCCTCCTGCTATTATTATTCTTCTGCAGATTCTGTAGTGGTTATTAAACCTGTATCTTTATCTACCCCCCTAGAAGTAACGGTAGTAGCTATTAACTTCTTTGTATTATTCTGCTCTAGTAGTTGTTAAAGTAAAAGATCGGCGACGATAGTAGTAGTATTAAGAGGATCGTGGAGTTATTACTAATCTCTAGGTAGGTTAAGGAGTTCGAAGACCTCCTCTATAACCTATACCTCTATATCGTGATCTTTATATAGTAGTTTATCGTTAAAGGTAACGTTTCTTATACGTAGGATTTCCCCTTATTTTAGCACCTATATCCAATATATATTAGTGCTTTTATAGCCGATTAAATAGCCGATACATATATATTCGGCTAACTTAGCATTATAGTGATAATATTATTAATAGTCCCTGGTTAGTGGATAGGCTATATAACTATACCTCTTTAATTAGCTAGTAATAGGCTTAGTTGGGATCTTTATTAGGTCTTATTCGTTAATCTAATCGTTTGTTTATTCTTTTAAAGACTTCTAGTAGTGTCATATAGGCACACGGACCACGACGTGGTCTATAGGGGATCTATGCCTAACTAAGGGCTTCGGACCTCGGGTATTAGAATATAACAGGGGCGGATACCGGAAAAGACCGGATAGAATCTAAATAATATAGTACCCATAACAGACTCTTCACCACCTAAATTAAGGGTATAAGAGACTTATATAGATATAACTTAATATAATACACACACACGAGATTTCTGCTCTACTAAGATGATTATCTAAGTGCTATTTAACGTGCGATAGTTATGAGCCTGGTTTATAACGCTTAAACGATAGATATTAAGAAGGCTACCCCTATTCTACTATAAAAGTAATTATATTTATATAAGCACTCGTAAATAACTACTATCGATCTAATTAGAGTAATTAAGCTATTAATTAACCTACTAACCTACCTATTAATTAATTAATCAACCGATAAGTAAGTAAAGATATCTTTTAACGTACCTAACAGCGAATAGAAGGTAGCCGCTACTACCCTTATTCACTAAAGGGATTAGGTAGTATAGGAGCGCGCCGTACACGGTAAATCCACCTCCTACTACGATAACTATCTTAATCTAAAGCTAAGCGATAAGGAGGCTAATGCTTACCTCCTCCCTATACCTACGCCGCGTAATATTCGTAAATATAAAGCCCTCGCCGTGGACCTTAACGCGATATAGAAGGCTATAGCTACTCCGTTTTCCACTATCACGCTAGAGGGCGATAAGGCCACGGAGGCCACGGACGCCGCTACTATAGCGGCTATAGCCACTAGTAAGAAGAAGACGGCCGCCCGCTAGAAGGCTATAGCTATAACGAAAGAACTATTAATACGGACGCCTATATCTATTAAGGATCTCTCGAAAAAATAGTGTACGCGCTACTTATAAGATTGCCGTGTATACCGTGAGAAACGGACAGACTATAATGCGTAGTAAAAGGAATTTAATAGGGTACGCTTATATATCGAAAGGACCGTTTATACCACATTACGTAACCTTCTTATATAACTATAGGATAATAACGTAAATAACCTATAAGCCTAGATTACTCTCCTTTACGCGTACGCAGGACTAACCCCTATAAACCTCCGTAAGGAAGCCCTGATTGTATATTAACGATATACTATACCTATAAAGGCTATATGTAAGGATATAGACGGGTAGGTTATAAGCTGGAAAATAGCGATCATACCTTATAAATATATAGGCGTTTTAGAGCTATTAGGCGCGGACTATTAGGCGGAAGACGCGTTAAAAGCTATTAGACCTATTACCTAGGAATAGAGTAATAATTACCTAGTAAATAACTATAATAAGATTACGGAAAATAAGCTAACGATTAACGACTTCGTAAAGGCTTTAAGGGCGGTTCTTAGTAATATAAAGAGGCTATAATCCGCCGTAGTAAAGCCTAGAGCTAGGAGAGACATATTTAATACCCTTAGGAACCTCCCCGATACTAAGGATACTACTACTGCTAATAATAAAGATAATAAGAAGCGTCCTTGTAGTAACACGTCCGTAAAGGCTATCCCTCCCGTAACGAGGAGGCCCTATAAGATATATAAGAGTATCTATACTACCGCCGCCTATTAGTATATAAGGCCGGATATACGCCCTTATAGCCACTATGGCCATAGAGATATTATAAAGGTTATAGAAAAGAAGATACGTAATTATAGTTTTAAAAGCCTCGTGGATACTATAATATAAAAAAGGCGGGAAGCCTTAGGGGCCGCTACCGCTAGTAAGATAAAGGAGGTCTAGGAAGATTAACTCTATAATACTACGCCTATTATAACTACTATACCGTAACTATAAAATCGGGGGGTTACTAGGCCACCCGTAAGTATAGTTCTAAAAGACCTTTCCGTTACCGCGAGTATACGGCTAGGCGTCTACCCCTCCCAAGAAGGGAGGGTAGTACGCCCTTATACGATAATACTATGAAGATTATAATAGGGAGTATCTCTCTCTATTAACTAAGCTAAACTATTACTATACTACGCGATCCTAGACTTAGGATTACTAATCCACGTCTTTAATAATCGAAGCTGTTTTACGGCCGTTAGACTACCCACTAATACTTTATCTTTGTCCTTTTAGGTAGGTACTTATAAGGCTTTTATCCTCGGATACGGAGACGTTAAGCTACGTATATAATCCTTATCGGGTATAAAGAGGCTACTACGCCTCCGTGACGTCGTATACTATAAGGAGTTTATTACTAATATTATCTCGGAACGGTAGCTGTGCCTATAAGGCTACCGCTAGGGTACCGTAAATAATATTAGTATTAGCTCTACCGATAACCGGCCTATCTATAAGCTAATAGATATCCACGGCTAGTATATAATCGAGCGCGCGGAAGTTATAGCGGCTACCGTATTTACGGTTTCGGCTCTGCACCCCCGCGATAACCCGTATAAAAGATCGCGATAACCGCGGTAACCGTAGAAGACTATAGCTTAGCGGTAGTATAAACGCCTTAGCTATTATAGCACCGATACCCTTATAAGGGTCGTTAACGCTACTTAGGTGGTAAGAATAAAAGGACGGCGTACCACCGACTATAATGTGTATAGGTAATCGTAAGTGCCTATATAGATCCGGCGGATACTATCCCTTTACCCGTTAAAGCCCGGAGAGGCCCTAGCTATTAACCTTTATAATCTTAAAGAGGCGGAGTCGTTAGCGGGCGGCCTATATAAGTCTATTATATTCGTTATATATATATTTATAGGTTATATATAGGATTACTACCTATAAAAGAGAGACTAAGGCTTTATCCTTTATATGTTAAAAGACGTTTTCGCCCTGCTTAAGACGTAATTCGATATTAGGCTACGCGTCCTATAGGCCGATTCTAAGATATTTTAGTACCTAGAAGTCGTTACTTTTCTCCCTACTAAGGGGGTAGAAGGTTAGCCGTCGGCATTATACTTATAGAATTAAAACGGCGTTATAGAATCGATTAGAGGTATCGTTAAAAGGAAGGCGAGGGCTATAAGGATTAGGGCTAATCTGGCTATATCTATCTAGCCTAAGATCTTTAAGACTGCTATATATCTGTACAGTAGAACGCCACCATATATTAACGACTAGAAGACGCAATATAAAGGCCTACGCAGCCGTTAACCTAACCTTACGCAGCTATAAGTATACGGCTATAAAGCCTTTATAAAAACGCGCGATACCTAAGCTTAAAGAAACCGCCTATAAAGGCTAGGACTGAAGGTATAAATCGGATATTATATTATATATTAATCCTCGAAAAGCTTCCGCGTCTAGCTACTATACCTAACGGATAATATTACTATAAAAGATATAATCTTTAACGAAGATAAGACCTTTAACGGCAGGATTAAAACGTTATAAGCTATAGATTCCGCTAAGGACATTAGAGAACGCCTATAGTCTATCCGTATCACCTAATCTAATAATATAGCAAATAGGCTACTATTAAGGGGTATAGCCGTAAACGTATTAGATCTTAAGTCGGAAGACTATAACACTACCGCTATTACTACGGATAACGGCGAGGCTATCGCTATTACTATAAGAGAGGCTACCACTATTATTACGGGTACCGCCATTACTATAGATACTACTATTAATATAGAAGAAGACTACGCTACCACTATTACTACGGGTAAAGGCGACGCTACTATTATTACTATAGATAAAGGCGAGGCCGTCACTATTACTATAACAGAGGCTACCGCTATCATTATAGGTACTATTACTACTACGGATACCGCTATCGCTACGGATACTCCACGGTTTACTACTATAGGGTTTAAACCATTTCCTACGCCCCTAATATCCCCGGAAGATCCTACGCTCGCGTTCCTTATAGCGCTAGCGGTATTCTGGGGCGTAAAGGTAGAAGAAGACGATAGCTATAAACGGGTAGCTATGGATACCCTTAGGGGGTGCCTGTTAGCCGTACGCCTATTAGCCACGCGCTTATTACCCGCGCGCCTATCTATCACGAGAACTATTATAAGCCTCTGCACGACTAAGAAGGTATAAAACGATAATACCTAGAAAGCGTTCTTTAACGCTAGAAGGACTTATAACCCTACACGTATAAGGAAGTAAGCGGTTAATAACGGTAACGTCGATATTAGCGCTATAGATCCCTCTCCCTCTAACGCCTCCTAGCCGCTATCGCGCTTAACCCGCGAGGATCTCCCGCTTCTACTAACCCACTACCGCGATATACGCCTCTACCCGTTACGGGAGCGGTGGTTATAGGCTAAGGGGGAGTACCTTAAGGGCTACCGATAAATAGGCTACTAATAGGAGGTAAGCGGTAATTAGGCTAATAAGTGATTAGTCCTCGCTTATAGATAGGTATATATCTATAACTTTAATAAGGAGGGCACCCTCCTTAAATATAAAACACGCCTTATAGTATAAGGGGATTAATAAAAACTGTTAGAAACTAAAGATAATAATGCCGCCACGTTAGCCTCGCGGTCCTTCCGTATACTAATAGCGATCATCGCCCGATTTAACTTAGAAATAAGGTAGTTCGACGCTATTAACGCGTTCGTTAACCCTAGCCTTAAAGAAGAAGTGTGTATAAAGATACCGTAAAGCTACGAACTGCTAGATAAGGTACTATTACTACGGAAAGCCCTCTTCGGTTCAAGGGTATCGCTACTACTATAATAAAAGGGATTTAGCGGTATATTATAAAAGATAGGACTCACGGCTATACCTAATAACCCCTATATTATAATCCGCGATAGTTTAATCCTATTCTTCTACGTTAGCGATATCGGACTTATTTACTATAAAGATTATAAGACTAACGCCGATAACCTTAAGACTGCCCTTAAACGAAGCTATAGGTTATCGGGAGGCGACGAAATCCGTTAGTTCCTAGGAGTTAAGGTTCTAAGGGATAGAGCTATACGCAGGTTATAGCTATTATAACCCTCTGACGTAAAGAAGATCACGGTTAAATACTACGTAGATATCCTTTGCCGAAAACTATTAAAAGTCCTATTATTAACTATAAAGCCGTTAATACCACGCGATAGTATACGCCTGTTAATTCCCAAGGTCCACTGATATCAGTGTATAATAGGTTTAATCCTGTATACCGCTATTCTAATAAGACTTAATATCGCGTTCGTCTATTTAAAGCTTTCTTAGTATAATATTAACCCCTCCTTTAACCACCTTAAAAGGGCTTAATAAGTGCTACTATTCCTATACTATATAAGACACTACTACCTAGAATTCGGTGGGGATAGACTCTTCCTAACCGTAGGCGACGCGTCCTTTAGGGATAATCCAGACCGTAAAAGCTCCTAAGGATACGCGATGAAGCTCTTTAGTAGTATTACTAACTAGAAGGCGGGTAAGTAACCGATAGTTACGACGTCGTTAATAGAGTCGGAACTACTCGCTCTTCCCGAGACGGCTAAGGAGATATTATTTATTAGTCGGATATTAAGGGATTTAAAGCTTTGGCTAAATTAATAATAACTATAGCTATACTATAATAATTAGTTGACTATTAACCTTACTAATAAAAAGGTATATCGCCTACGAATAAGGCTACGGCACGTCAATATTTATAACTAGTAGGCGCGCTAGTTAGTATAGCAAGCCCTTTTTAAGGTCACGTATATTACTATAAAGGATATAATCGCGGACGGTTTAATAAAGGCACTACCGGAGGCAGGGATCTGAAGACTATAGTAATAGCTTAATTTAACGGATTACGAGAATTATATTAAGTAGTCGAAGTAACTGCAAGAAGAGATTAAACACGCTAAAACTATAGTCGTAGCGACGATAAAGGCTCCAGTGGACGTAGTAGATCCGATGGATATAGATCCAATTAAGTAGATCCGGCTAATTAGGATCGAGGAATTAATTAAGATAGATGTAAATTAAACGGTTAAATAAGGCGGATTTAGATCCCTTTTACGAGGGCGTTTTCCCTTAACTATTTATTTTAGGATAGAAAAGATAAGAGCTTTTAGTTTAAACCGAAGCCTTTAATTAGTTTATTAACCTAGGAAGAGCCCTTCTTCTCCTCCACTATACCGAAAAACAGCGTAAATCACGGCAAAACGCCGTAATTTCTACGCTATTTTGAGATATTAAAGGAGCCGTCGACCACGTCGCCCGCGCTCAGCTACTAAGAACCCTTCAAGAGCTCTAACTACCCTCGAATCTAGTTAAATGGGTAGCCTCCTTCACAGAAAACAGGCGTATCCAACTAGCCTTCGAGGGTCAGCTTCAGCAGCGTACCCCCCTAAATATAGGGGTCCCACAAGGCTCCCCGGTTTCCCATATCCTATTCCTGATTTATATTAGGAGGGTTATAGCGGGGCCGCATTTTAAAGGTCTTTAGTTATCCTATATAGACGATTTTCAGCTATCTACAGCGTCTACGTCGGCTAGGAAAAACTGCAAGATCCTAGAAAGAGCCGCAGCCTCCCTTTTCGAAGCAGCTAATAATAACCACGTTCTTTTCGACCCGGATAAAACAGAGCTTATTCACTTCCACCGAAGAGGCTCTATCGAAGACGCCCCGGTTATTATAGGGGGGCACCTAGTTAAACCTGGGCTAGGTGCTATTAGGTAGCTAGGGGTCTGGTTTAACCCTAAGCTATCTTTTAAACCCCACGTCGAGAAACGCCTGAATTCAGCTACAGGAGCCTTAAGTAGACTCCACAGGCTAGCTAGCTCGTAGAGGAGCCTCTTCTTTTAAGGCCCTACGGCAGCTATATATAGCCTATATAGCCTCGCTAGCTGACTTTGGCTTATAGCTATGGTGCGACCCTAAATCACCTAAAAAGCACCTAATCGACCGCCTAGAACGCCTACAGTACGGCACTCTAGTCAGGGCTCTAGGGGCTTTTAGGGGGGCCCCCTTACGGCCTCTAGAACTAGAAGCGGCAGTGCCCCCAGCGTCGATTCGGTTAACTAGATCTAATAGCCTTTATGCCTTTAGGTCTTTAAAGTTCTTACCGAACCATCCTATAAGACGCTAGCTTCTAGAGGAGCTAGGGAAAGACCTCGCCCGCCTATAACACCTACAGCCCACCACACAGCTCTATAGGCTTGGCCTAGAATTAGCTGCTTTAGTAGGGTAGTCCTGGGAAATAGAGGGCCCTGCAGCTAAGTAGGAGGCCCCCTAGGCCTCCGAACCTATAGCAGACCTTAGACCCTTTTTTCCCTTAAAAGAATAGCCTATAACCGCGAAAAACACCGATTCCGGCACCCAAGACCCAAAAACAGCCCACCTCGAAGCCCTTAAGGATATACAATAATCCTTAGGCGAGTAGGCCTCTAGGCGAGTAGGCCTCTATTTTCCTATACCGACGGCTCCCTAGGCTACCCTATAAGGCCTCCTACAGGGCCTACGCAGGCTATAGCTACTATAATACAGTTAGCTAATACCGGCAGACCCTGTAGAGCTATAGGCTATAACCTAGGGAACTCTACCGAGGTCGCCGATGCCGAATTATACGCTATTCTTTAGGCCCTTCAGATTACCCTAGAGTAGTCGTCTAGGCCCCTAGAGTGCTATATTTTTAGCGATTCACAGGCGGCTATTCAGAAGCTTTATCGCTCCTCTTAATAGACTATAAAGGCTAAGACACTTAGCCTATAGCTAAAACAACAGGGCACTTCTATCTCTATATAGTAGTGCCCTTCGTATATAGGGATAGAAGGGAACAAACTAGCGGATAAGACAGCTAAATAGACGTTAGACCCTAAAAAAGCTGCTAAATCTGTTAGCTTAGGTACCCTTAATCACTTAAAGCGTCGGGTTAACGAGGCCTTAGTTCGAGACTAGAAGGCTTTATAGAATAAAGAGGAAGAGGCGCAAAAAAGGGGTAAATCGGTGCGTTTAGGCCGTCTTTATAGGCGTCTAGTCCGAGATAACCTCCGCTTTTCCCGAAAACCACTATCACTATCGATACAGGGCCCTAGGTGGGTAAAGTCGGCTTTTATTCAGTTAAAAACCGGCTTCGGATACCTAAATTCCCACCAAAAAAGGGCCCGAAACAGCGCTACCAACTACTATTCCTATCCCGGCTCCCCTATACAGGATATAGCCCACCTTATCCTTTCTTACCCTTTGTATAAAAACGAACGAAAAGCCCTACGGGAAGCCCTAGCAGGCCTACCGCTATCCCTGCCGCTATTATTCGATACTAAAAGAGGTATACAGGCCTTAGAGGCCTATCATTTAGCTACTAAAATAGCCTCGGCGGAGTAGTATAGGGCGCAAACCTCGGATCCTACGGTCTAGTTTTCTGTTTTAGGTTTTTATCTGTTTTTCGGTATATTAGGCAGACTATTACGGAGGATTTCCTTTATTTATTACTACTCCACTTCTTACTATAGTTTATTCTAGCCTCGAGCCTATAGGGCAAAAGGCGCCGCGCTATAGCTTTAGGGCTATATACGCGAAATGAATTTAAAAAAAAAAAAAAAAAAAAAAACTAGGAAGACCCACCTTAACTGAGGGGGTATAGTACCGCCTAGTAAGACTAATCCTAGCTTACCGCCCGCTAGAGTACCCCCCGCGAAGCCTATAGGACCTATCCTATAGCCCACGGGCTAGTAAACCCGACCTCCTAAGTAATAGGATTAGATTATTATAAAGAAGAAGGGCAAGAAGAAGAATAACGCGACGCCCCCTGGTTTATAGGAGAAGCGCCCCCTAAGGGACCCCTAGAAGAAAAAGGATAATAGAGTCTTCCTCCGATTCCTACTTAAGACGATACTATAGCTAGAATAATAAAAGGTTTTGAAGATTACAGATAAGTGGAAGGGACGAAAGTCACGAAAAGCAGTGGAAAAATAGATAGTAATAATGGGATTGTAGTGTAGGATTTCTGCGCGCGTGTAGATCATGTAAAAGCGATAAAGAAGAAGAATAAAGGAAGGAAGAACCGAACCGAGGGGATAGGTGAATATCCTTTACTCTTTCCTTCTTTATAAAGGGATCGATATCGTAATAATATCGTAATCCTTTTTCTGACTCGAAAGAGAACGGTCTAGGCTTACAGGGAAGATATCCTTTATTCGAGTACAAAGGTACTCGAAGTATATACTCGAAGGATATTATTAGTACTATCAATAAAAGGCTATAATAATTGTCCGCCGCGTGGTTATAAAGACCGGTAAGGTAAACGATGAAGATAGTATTATAGTAGAATATATCCGTACCGGGGCGGCACTATAACTATATAGCTCCTACGTAAAGAAGAGGATCCTAGACGCTAAGGAGGATATTCCGGCCGTTACTAAAGCTCTTTACATATAGGGAGTAAAGATCTAGTATACTTTTATTATATATACAGTCGTTGATTGTATTAATAATATCGAGGTTATAAAGGCCTTTATTAAGGAAAGGGCCCTAAGATAAACGGGAATAAAACTAGTCTATATAACAGACTATGGTAAGCCAATAAATAAATATAACGTATCTACCTAGTATATCCTTTTCTAAACGGAACCGAAGCGATAGTTCCGCTTATTCGAGACTTCCCTAATAATAAAACCATAAGACGCTAAACGGGCTAGGGATACTACCCCCGATATACCTATAATAGCGAGACTAAGTATAGTATATGCGGCACCGCCTTAATAGGAGATTATAGCTATAAGGCCTATTATATTAACTATTATAGACCCTACGTTGCGAATAACGAAAAACACCCGGTAAGGCCTAGGAGGGTAGAAGGTAAGATCATTTCTCCTATAAAAGCTAAGCTTAGTAGGATTAAAGTGAAGGGTATAGCTCTCTACGCGAGACTACGGAACCCAAAATAGCCTATTAAAGTAGAGGAGTCTAATTAAGAGTCACCCCTAGCTACTAACCCCGCTAACCCCGGTATAGCCGGAGGGGGTAAAACCACTATCTCTGACCTCGGTAATACCGGAGCTAGTAATAGCGGGGAGACATAGGATAGGGTAGATATAGAGGTTAATACCGTCCTCTCTAAAAGAACCGACTAGCCTAAGACTCTAAAAAAGTTAAGGGAGGACCGGACACTAACGCCTACCGTAATAAAGAAGCCGATAATAATACCCTTACAGTTAAAGATAAATACTTTATAGAATACTACCTAGAGAGGGATAATAGTAGTACTATCCGATATGGATACTAGCTAGTAATAAGTAGCGACGTTACCGGAGGGCCTAACCCCGGAAGGAACTTATCTACGTTTAATAAAATGTAGATAAAAACCGTAACCTGCTAAAGGCAGCGCTTATAATCGCTTAGGAATATACACTAGATATAATAATATACTAGAAGCCGCTAAAAGGCGAGGCACGGCTGTATACCCTACCTAACCTACCCGGCTAGAAGCAGTACTCCCCTATATAAACGTGGCCTTACCCTGGGGATAAGCCCCGAGTAGTTATATATATTAAAATAACCTTAACTCGCAGTAGTTTAAATCGCTAGTACCAAGATCTAAGGAGCTACTCCTAGTCCGGGCTAATAGTATAACCTTCCTGAGTATATACTAAAGAATCTCGGGAGATTTAGATATATAGGATACCCTAATAGGAGTCTAATACATGCCACTACCGAATATTATAATCGGAGGGGACTTTAATACTAAATACGTGGACTAAAACCGGATATTCACTAAACCACTAGAAAAGGCGATAAGGTTACTAAGTGGATAGCTCTTCACGGACTATCTCTATATAATATACCTAGAAAAAGCGTCTATAGCTAAGGCGGGGCGTATACCATTATCGACCTAGTCTTCTTAATAGCACTATATACCGATATAAAGGTAGTAGTAAAGGCCGGAGCTCCGGCCTATTACTACCCTCTATTAGGTAGAATTAGCACCGTATATATTACCCTAGTAAACGATACTACTAGGCTAAATCACTATAAGCTTCCCACGGATAAGGAGAAGTAGGCCGTCATAAAGAGCTAGGTTATAGATAACCTACGCCTTTAAACCCGACCCCCGAACCGGGCCCTAGACGGACTCGACTAGGAGATTTAATAGCTAATTAATATTATCGAGGGCTCTATACGCCGGTTTAGGATAAAATACTAAGGGCTCGCTATAAATAGAAAGCCTTAGTAGAACGATAAATACAGGGAGGCTTATAAGGAGGCTATCCGCCGTAGATATTATAACCTAGATAATACCGAGGTATATAACGATTTTCGTAGAATAGTATAACGGGTTAGTAGAGAAAACTAGAATAAAAGAATCGGGGAGGTTAAAGACGCTAAGGAGCTATATAAGGTTATAGGCTAGTATAAACTCGGCGATAGCCTCTCCTCTCCGCCTATCTTCTATAATAGAGTCGGATACTTTAAGAATACCTAAAAGGGAGAGCCACTTCGGAGGATAAAACTCGTACGGAAGCTAGTAGTACCGGACCTTTAGAACCCCTGGAATTCCTTATCAAAGCCCACGGAACGGTATATACGAGAATCATAAACCTATCCTTAATGATAAGGCGTAGCACTTCACGGTAGAAGTAAATACTATAGCCCCCGGAGAGGATAACGGTAGCGTCCCGCTCCTACGCCTAGTATAGCTAGAAATCGAAAGAGAAGTAACAGAACTCTTTAAGGCCTATAGACTAGCAGGACACCACTTATAACCCTTCTATAAAGGGGATATAGTAATACTCGATAAACTAGAAAAGGATAGCTTACTAAGCTATATCCGCGGGAATCCTTAGCCCCTAGTATATCAGAGCCCTACTAGCATAGTTAATAATTAATCTTATAGTAGTCTTTATTTATAAAGTCGAGTTATAGCTAATATAAGGAAAGTATATTATTAGCGTGACTAATAATATAAAAGGAGTGTTTAACTTAGTCCTGCACGGATAGTTTATATATAGGCTATGAAAATAAGGGTAGGACTCGCTAACTATTAAGTAGTAGGAGACCTTCGCCTCGTAAAGAGACGCTTATATAATCTCTAGGGCCTCCTATCTATATAGGTATACCCCGCTAGACCCTATAGGACTTCTATAAGGCTCCTTAGTCTCCCTAATTAGGTACGCCCTGAGTATTATAGAAATATACCGTTTACCTAATAAGGGGAACCGCTTTAGCTACGCTAATAACTCCTATATTATTGCGGCCTATATAGACCTTAATAAGGTAGTAACGACGGCGACTAAGATACTAGAGTAATAGCTCTAATAGTATAAAAATAACGGGGTAAAGCTAGACTATAATAAAGCCGACGCCTAACTCTTCTCCTGTTTCCTTAGTTTCTAAGTATGTTTAACTACGCGGTTATAGTCGCTTATACCGTTAACTACCAGAGTATATAGACCCTAGCCGTAATAAGGTAGCTCGAGATTTATATAGATAGACGATTAGAGTTTAACCGCTATATAAAGATATAGGCGAACAAAGGACTTAAAATCGCTAACTATATCTAAGGCCTTATAGGAGCTTCTTATAGACTAAACCCAGCCCTACTACGCAGGGCCGTGCTAGCCTATATCGCGAGTATTACCTATTACTCTACGGAGACTTAATAGGAAAGGAGAATAGTATTAGTATAGGGTCGTACTAATATAATTAATAAGAAATAGTATTAGTTAACCTCCGGACACCTCCTTAGGACTAAGATTATAGAACGCGCGTGGCTTACTATAATCCGCGTAGTACTCCCGATATTAAAGACGGTCCCTATATTAGCCCTATACCGAGAATCTAGTATACCTCTAGCGGAGGACTATACCGAATATCTATAATAAAGGTACACGATTCGTATTACTAGCCTCAATAAAAACTATCGTATAGTATAATCCGTGACCCCTATTACTAAAAGGGATATAAGGCGAGCTAAGGCTTTAATTAGAAAACTAAGAATCTTACGGACTAAGGAACCAGTATATATAAACACTCTATAATACCCCGTAATTCGACCCTGATTTACCGGGAGATTATACAACGATAAAATACCGTTTAACAGACTATCTAAGGAGGATATAACCACCGCGTTAGTAACTAAATAAGCAACCTCCCGTCTAACTCTACGCTAGTCTTTTCCGACAGGTCCTAGAAAGGCTAAAACGTAACTTAGGCCTACTTTATCTAGCATAATAGCAAAGAAATCACCTCTGGACGTGGTCACCTACATAACGCGGTAGTCTTTAATAAGGAAGTAACAGGAGCCTTAAAGGGTCTTATTACGGCGCTACGCCTCCCCGGAACGGGCGACACGATAAGCTATATTGATAGCCAGGCTATATACTATAAGTACTTACTAGGATAGCCCCCCGCTTATCGGGATAGGATATTTATACTCTATACGTATTAATCTAAGGTTATAATAAGTAACCGTAATACCCGGCTAATACTATCCTAATGGCCAAGTATATTCTTCGCGGCATTTGCGATAGTTAGTATTCGTATTACGCTAGCTAGTATTAATAACTATCCTCTTACGACGGGCTATAACGTGGTAGGCATTATGGATATTATACACGGCAACGTTATGCTATATAGTAAAATCAGCACTTAGAAGGTAACGCCTATAATATATACAGTAATTCCCCGGGGTGGAATACAGGTCTTTTCTCTGCGAATAGGCGTAACGGCGATATATAGGAACCAGAGGAGGATCTATTAAAGGGTGGTCTGTTAGAACGAGTAAGGGAGGAGCCGGGGGAGGATGTATTAAAGGGTAGTCTATTAGAATAGGTGGTAGAGAAACTATAGAACCTATAGGAGGTGTAGGACGGGCTTAAAGGGCGGTTCGACACTTAGTGTAATTAGCTTTATAGGTAATATAGGTAGTGTAAATCCTCTAATATAATCGCGGATAAAAGCAGAACGCGGAAAACGGCTTCACAATATTATAACTATAGTAGCGCTTAGGCTCGCGCTCGGGTAAACTCACAATTCTGACGACGTTATAGCTTTAGGGGCTAAAAACAAACGGCGTGTAACGGCTAGTCAAGAATTCACGTAATAAGGCCGAAAATATAGTTTATTCGAACTAAGAAAGGAAAGGAGGAAAGCAAAGGCCTGCGCGGTATATAGGCGGCTAAGTATAGGTAGGATTATACGGGCCTTACTAGGAGGTCTATGTTTCTTAGTCCCGGCCACTACCAGGGACTATTCCCCGGGCTATAGCCCATAATATACCCCCCCCCGAGGGCGACGAGGTCGCGGTCGTATTATAGTCGTATAGTTCTAACCTCGTATTACCCTAGCTTCGCTACTTATAATCTGAAAATAGCCTCCTTTATTCGGTTTTATTAAAGGCTCCTTCGAAGGGAGGTATTCCACCGTAGCTAAGATCCTTTCAAGGCTAAAATAGTATAAAGGAGCTCTTATATAGCGGTGCTATCGCGAGCTTTTCGCCGGCGTGCCTGCTTGCTATAAATAACATACCTGCTATATATATAACCAGGGGTCATTCCTTCTACCTTATTAGCATAGGAAGGGTAGTAAAATAAACCTCCTACTATTCCTCGTTTTTTTACTAGTTTCTTCTCTTTCTATAGCCTTTGGTTTTGATTTCGTCTATTTAATTATGTTTTATACGATAAGTAGTCCCGAGCTACTTTATAGGTCCTATAGTAGTATAACTAATATCGCTAAGTAATAGCTCGTCTTTTATACCGTATATACTTAATAGGCTCTATCCAGGCAAATCCCTGGCTAGCCAGTACTATCAGACCTAGGGATTCTAGGATTTAAAAGGGTGACCTTTGCTCTAGTATATAAGGGTAGAATAAAGATATTTTAGTCTAACTAAGGGACGAAGCCCCGAAGTAATATATCCACGGAGAAACCCCGGGGATACTCCGGCTTTCTAACCGTGGCCCAGTAATACCTGGTTCCTACTAGGTACCTCCGTGGTATATCGGTTCTACGGTATACCCCCGTAGAATATAGTTCTCACGGTATACCCCTATAATACCTAGTATTCGCGGTATACCTCTATAGAATATAGTTTTTATAGTATACCCCCGTACAAGGCGGTTCCTATAATAGGCTATAGGGCGTATTATATACCCGGGGCAGAAAAGCCCTATATCCCGCGGGCTTTACGCCGGTATAGTATATTCCGTTTAGAATATAGACTTATAGTGGGTATTCTATTAGGGCAGTATAAAAAGGGGAGAATAAAGGAAAATTACCTAATACTAGTAAGGTATAGTACCCTAATAGTAACTGCTATTAATACTATAGGATAGCGCTAAGTATAACAACATAAAAAGAGACTATAAAAAAGAAGTAAAACCGACTCTATATCCTAATATTAACTAAGTCTTTAGCTATCTCTCCGCGTTTCGCTATTAGTCTATTATATCTACCGCGTTAGAGTCGTTATCGAGGTCTATTAGCGTTATATAGGGTAGACTCAGCCCTCCGGCGTTAATACTGAAAATACCGGCGGCGTGCTTTAGTAATAGCGTGTTACGCTTCTTAGTAAGCTCGGAGATAGTAATATTATAGGATAATAGTAATCCGTATTCCTTATTTTACTTATAATAGCGGTAAAGGACGGCGTAATATTTTATAATATTCTCCGATAATTCCCAATTATATATTAAGCTGTTAGCTAGCCTCTTATAGTATATAAGGTAAGGTTATTACTGCTAGCCTGTATTAAAGCTAGGTAGATAAACGCGTAGAGGCGTTATAGCTTAATAAGTAGTTACTAATCCGCCACGCTTTATATATGGTCCTTAAATATATAGTTCTTAATTTAGTCCTTAGCGAACCTAGCCGTTACTACTAGTATTCTAGTAAAGTAGCCCCGCTATTCTAGGAGCGAGATACTCTATCCGCCTTACGGCGTAAGATCGTAGCACTAAATACCCGCGTTCCTATTAAGGACTCTAGGGGCGATATTACAGGCTAGGTCCTGCTATACCTGTATTTCGCCGGAGGATATTACCGTTCTCTTCGGCGCTAGTACTCCGCTATTATCTTCCGCCCGGCGCTTAGCGTAGACGGAGCTAGCGCTAGCGCTAGCGTTATTTATAGTATCCACGAGTTCTTATATTGTTAAGGGGTCGGCCCTATTATTATAGCGCTTCTCTATAAGGAATAGATAGATATTACCGGCCTATTTAGCGGCGTCCGTAGTAGCCGTAGCGGCAATACGAATAAACTCCTATACGTTAATATCGCCCCTATAAAACGTCGTGATATTACTGAAAATATCGTGGTATTATACGGTATATTACTTTAGCTCTTCTATAAGCGCCGCTTCGAATATAGTAGTAAGGTGCTACGGCGACTCCGGCGATTCCGCTATAATAAAGTCGGTATTCTCTATTATCCAGATAATAGTCTTCGGGCCGACCTATAGGGTACTAAATATAGTAGCGCTATTAGTAGTTCCCTAGCTAGGTATAAGCAGAATAATATACTTATTAAAAGATTACTTTAGCTATGCCTATTCTATAACCTTAGGGTTCGCCGCTAAAAGCTAGTATAGCTACGGGTATTAACGGACTAGCGCTTATACCATTTCTTTGATAATAGGCCGCGAGATATAGGGGCAGTTCGGAGGCACGTAGATAGTATAGTCTAATCCCCGGTATTATAGGTTATCGTAGCCGCGCTAGATTACATTATCGTGCATCTACGCAATCTAGGCGGGTTATACTAGCGCTACTCGTTAAATTTACGGCCGATACCCGGGAGCCCGTTAATAATTAATTCCTATTTACTACAAAGCTAAAGAGCGCGGAAGTACCCGTTAATATCTAAGGCGGTATAGCGGCGGCGGCCGCGAAACGCGTTCTCGAAGCTATCCTTATACATATCGTCCTTCGACTTCTAGTTACTAGATAGCTCTAATGCGGCGAACTATAGTACAGTTAGCGTAAAAGATATATCGTTTATTAGTTAGTTAGCGGACGGTTAGCTAAACGAATAACAGCAGATAGTATAAGCTCCGGGGGTTCTTATACTTTAAGGAACGGGAGATAGGAATACGGTAGCCGGCGGGGAGAGTCGTGCATCGCCTATTGACTAAAGAGACACCGCTTTACGTGTTACGAGGGGCTTATATATAGCGGCTTACGGTAAAGCCGATTATATAATACAGGCGGTTATAGAAAACTAATTCGGTACGTGGGAGAGTTTACTATAATAAAGCACTTATACAAAAGTTTATTATAATACGGAAACTTCAGGAATTTACGGTAGATCGTGGGAAACTTAATATAATATAAAGGCTACGAGATATCGTGGCGGCGCGGTGACTATAGGGATTCCACGGGCACGTTTACTTATTCTTACTTATATTTTCTCGCTAAGCGCTATAATAGCTACGGCGGGGGATTAAATAGTCTTAGTTACGAGTATACTATAGTATTTCTACCATTCCTTTCTTTTTAATACTCCGGGTAACGCGGCTTATTTTATACCTCCTAACCGCTTTACAGAGTACCGTGGTATCTTTTAGATATCCACTATTATTCAGGACTTCTACCACTATTCGGGGTTATCTGGGCATGGCTAAGAATAACGGCCTTTAACGTCTCTATCTTCTTTAATATATATCCACCACTATTCGTGATTATCTAGGCGTCTACTTCTTTAATGCTTTATAAACGTAATTTAACGCCTCGTATACGGCTCCCCTATAATTATATAACGGTATAGTATCTATCTATATCCTACCGATAATTGCTATATCTAACGGTTCTAATAGTAAACCACTATAAAATATAGGTAGTCTATTTTGGAACTAATATCTCTAAATATCTACCCCGGGCGATATAAGTCCTGCGTCTCGCGGGCGTCCTCTAGTAGCGATAATATTTATATTAGATAGGAAAGAAGGGAAAGGGAAAAAGAACATGTGAAAGGAAAGAAAGGAAAGAAAAGGAGTATACGTTATAAAACGATAAAGATATATTAGGGGGAGATAATAAACTACGATATTCTATTCCTTCGCCGGTTCTTCCGCTTAATAGGCCGTTTAGCCGTCTAAGGATATTACGCTATAAAGACTCTAAACGTAGTGCTACGGCTTTCTAGGGTATTATTCGGAAGTCCGAGGGATATTTAGGGTGCCGGTTAAGAATATCGGATATAGCGGTATATATACTATAGCCCGTAGCTAGAGGGTAGCCTTAGTAAACCTATTAGTCACGGTTAAAGACGAGTCTACTATAAGGAGGGTAAGCTAAGGGAACCTCGGATAAATCTAATAAAGGCTAGTGAAATAAGGGGAAGCCCTCCCTCTAATAAGGAGGATAAGCTACGCGGGCATCGGGTAGTCCTATATTAAAATCTATAGCTTATAAATAGGCTATTTCTTATATGCTACGGCAGAGGCTAGGGTACCCCCTAAGCCTTAGGATACGTAGCCTTACGCATAGATACTAGTTCTACGCTTTTCCCCTTAGGGTTACTTCGCCGTTAGTCTTAGGTATTCTCGGTATATTTAGCTATTTTAGTTAAAGAGCCCACGCTAGGAGGAAAACGTTCTCCGCGAAATACGGGTAAAAGGAAGATTACGGTAAGGGGAGGCTAGCTCCCCTTATACTCCGCGGGGAAAAGGGGAAAAGAAAAGAGGGGGGGAATTATTAAGTGGCTTAATACCACGGTAAAAAGAAGGGGGAGGGGGAATATCAGAAGGTATTAGAGCTCGGGATTAACCCACGGTGAATACTAGTATAGGTTATTATAGACGCTATTCCTACGCTTAACTAGCAACCGTGAATTCCTTTACAGCTCTATGCCTAGACCTATTAAAGGGGAGGCGTGTTCGCCTCGCGCACTAGCGGTTATAATAGTTCTACCGGTTACTATATATCTATTTAGTCTTAGTATACGTAGTCCGCGCCGAGCGGCTGTGGTTAGTATACTAGCGTTTGCTAGTAAACTACGTGCCTATTTACTCTTAGTATACGTAGTCCACGCCGGGCGGCGGTAGGCGAACCTTACCTATAAGCATTAGTTACTACTATTTAATAAGCCCTATCCATATAAATCCCTAGCTAGCCAGTACTATCGGACCTAGGGCTTTTAGGGTTTAAAAGAGCGACCTTTACTATAGTATATAAGGGTAGAATAAAGATATCTTAGTGTAACTAAGGGGCGAAGCCCTAAACGAATATATCCACGGGGAAACCCCGGGGATACTCCGGCTTCCTAACCGTGGCCGGGTAATACCTAGTTCGTACTAGGTATCTCCGTGGTATATCGGTTCTACGGTATACCCCCGTGGAACACGGTTCTTATAGTATACCCCCGTGGTACCTAGTATCCGCGGTATACCTCCGTAGAATATAGTCCTTACGGTATACCCCCGTAAGGGCGGTTTCTATAGTGCGCCGTGGGGTGTATTAATATTCTTAGTATAGTATGTTAGTATACCCCTCGCTTATAGTTTAGTGCCGTAGCTAATTATTAGTAGATATCTAACTTCGAGTCCCCTAATAACCGCCCTTATAAGGGTAATAGCGATAATAATATAAGTTTAGCCTATATTACTATAGGTTAAGAGGTCGGCCGTAACTAATACTAGGTAGACCCCAACTCCCCCACCCGAGAAGAAGCATTAAGCCCCTAAGAACCCCTTAAGGCCTCGGCGCCTCGCCCCCTACGCGTAGTACGCTACCCGGTAGTATAAATAAGAATATAGCGTTAAGTGTTATTATTAGTCGGGCCTTAGCGTTATTAGGCTAATACTAAGTATTACGAGTACTCTTACTATATCTATAAATATTCCGAGGTAAGTATACTAATTATATATATAGTAACCACGACTAATAAGCGATATAGCTCCCCTCCGCCGCCTATAACGCCGCTAACGCCCTATAGGATACCGTTTATACTCTAAATAAGGACTCTAAAGACGAGGATATAGGTTTACGTCGGCCTGTTATATAGCGATTTCCGTGCTTACTATCTACGTAGAAACGCCGCTAGTTTCGGGAAGTATACGGTCATTTCCAAGTCGCCGTTAGTTAAGCTGGATCAGGTAAAAGCATTATAGGTCCTTTATAAGGTCCCTCCCCCGTTCTCGCTTAGCCGCTCGCCGCTATACCGCCTCCGGCTACCGCTATTACCCATACTATATTCTAGGCAATTCTGCTATGAACGTTCGATAATATCTCCGCGTCCTTATATAGTATAGTGAGTAAGCCAAAGTTTCGGTATAAGCTAAAAATACCCCGCTATCACTACTTCCACTAATATCTTCTAAGTTCTCTAAAGATATGAATTGCTGCTTAGAAAAGTAGTAGCTACATATTTTAGATACTATAAAAACGGGGCTATAGAATTGTATATTTATTGTTTTATATGTAACTCGTTCACTTATATAATAGTAGAAATACTACAGAGTATTTAAATTTACTAGAATATATAGGGGATATATTAAAGCTCTTCTAATACTATAGTCGCGGTTTTAAATAAATAAGCTAAAATTGTTTTTAGATTTAGTAGGGCCTCTACCTATAATATATATACTTACTTAGTTATTATAATCGTTTTTATAGAGTTTATATTCCGCGAATCCGCTCGAGAATTAGAGAAGGACTGTTGCCCAAGTGGCTAGCCTAGCTTAGCTATGCGAGAGCAGAGTAATAAATAATAATAATAATGTTCCGCGAATACAATAGTAAGTCTAAAAGTACGATTCTATTATCTCATAGATAATACTAAGAAGAAATGCCTTAATACTATAGGATACAGAAGTAGACTATATATATTATACATATTATGTTAATCTTTATCCTTTTATAAGACTAATAAGACTATGTAGAAGCCTATAGCTATTAGTCTCCTTTAGTTATAGCTATTTAAAGATAGAGGGTTAATATAGTGAAGTAAGTCTGTTATGGAGTTTATATCGAAACCCTTGCCGACCCACTGTATAGATAAGACTCTTAAGGATATCATATAAAAGTTAGAGGACCGTCACAATAATATAGCCTATATAAAGACAGAGGTGTATAGCCTCTTCTACTATAGAAGTCGTTCTTATAAATATTTTACTACGTTATACCCTCTCCCGGTCGGTACTTTAAAGGTAGCCTCCGAGACTATACCTGCCTTAGCTCCTTTCTAACAGGTTATTACTCCTCTTATTACTAATAGCGAGGAGGGCGCGACTACCTTAGCGGCTTATTTTAAGCAGGTAAAGGAGTTATAGATACGTGCCGGTAAGGGCGACATAGCCTTATAAAAGGCGAAAGAGGATAAAGAGGATAATATAGATATAGAGGAATAAGTGGATTTTATTATTCTTAGTGCTAGGTCTTATATTTACTTTTCTTTTTCCCTACTTATAGATTAAATAGAGGGGGGCAGTAACCCTAATATATTCTCGCGTTCTATTCTTACTCTTCTCGCTATTATATCGGCTTTCCTTCGCGCTTATATTCTTTTCGTATTCTATTATAAAAGCCTATTATTTGACTACGCGGGGTCGTGCTTCTTCTTAAATTTATTAAGTGCTTATATCTCCTATATGCTTTTAAACGGCTCCCACATTAATCTGTATATAGCCCTTTTATGACACTAGCACTTCACGGTCCTTATCGCGCCCTTATTTCGGCGTATAAGCGTAAAGGACTTCCTCTACTACTTATTCCTCCTCCTTACCTAATCCTTTACATATAAGCAATAGCTAGGGGTCTATTATCGCTTACCCCGGTAAGGGGTCGTGGTTAGCTCGCTATAATAGATCTACGTAGAAGCAGTTATAGATCTACGAAGAGATATTAAGCTCCACGATATACGAATTAACGACCTTAGGAACTTTATATTTATAGTAGAGCTAGCTAAGCTTTTCTAAGGGCCTTAGCGAGGAGTAATTACTAATATCTTACTAAATAAGGTTATTCTTTGCGAAGCTTTTACCGGGGTAACGCCTACGGTTTACTAATTCCTCCTAGTATAGTTATTATATAGCGGCTATTATAGCCAAGGCGAACTAAGCAGCTTCTCAAAAGCGACTTAGTAAGTTATACGCGGACGCCTTGTATTTATTAGTTAGTAAGGTCGTATTAATCTAAAGGGGCTCTATATAGTACCCGTGTTATAAGAAGATTAGGCTAAGGTAGATCGATAAATATACCCGATTATTTAACGCTAGTTATACGACCGGAAGTAGTATATTCTAATTATCTTAGGTAGAATAGGTATAGACTTATAGGTAGGTTTAGACGTCCTAGTTAATACGCTCGGGACCTTTATCCGTCGAAGGGTAGTATACTATACTAAGTCGCTATTTAATACCCGCGAGCTTATAGAAGTGTTACTAGAAGCGACTAGTCTAGTTCGACCCTTAATTGCTACTAATAGACTTCGGTATCCTATAAAACCGGTAGTAGATATAAATGACTAGTTATAGGTCGTGGCACTAAGTAAGGTCGTAATAATAGATTATCTAGAACTAAGGAAGAAAGAAGGAAAAAGAAGAAAAGTCTATAGCGCTAGGCTAGCTATAAGGTAGCGATAGTTTAGCGATATAGGTCCGTTAACTAAGTGCGTAGTTAGGAAGATCCGGAGTATAGCCGGATTCTCTATATCGGGGTTAACCCGTAACACTACCCCCCCTCTCCCTCTAGGGGTTATATAACTGCGCGTTACCGTTATAGTTTAGCTCCCTTTATATCGCGGTAATAAAGGAATAATCGTGTCCTTGTATTTTACCTTACCTTTACCTCGATATTAAAAAAATCTTAGGTCGCTTACTAACCTTTATTTATATACCCGAAATAGTAATATAGGCCCCCCTCGCGTAGATACTATCCGTAAATATATCGGCCCCATTTTCCTCGTAGGCTCTCGTTTCCTTTATTCCCCTCCCTACCTTTAATAATAATAATAATAGTAATAGCGATTCCGTACGTATTCGTTTTTTCTTATAGCAACGACTCCTCTAACTTCTCTCGTCCTCGGGTAATATTAATAATACTTAGTTAGTTTAAGAGTTCCCCGTCTAAGGTAAGCCGTCTCTCGCTCACGATCTTTCGTAAAGAACCCTCTACTAACTTATATCGTTTTTATATATAGCGCTAGCCCCTAGTAATAATAAGGGTAATAATAATAGTAATTGAGCCGCTAATAACGATATAGGTATAATACTCTCGCGCCTTAAGGCGATACTAACCGTATAATAGTTCGCGTTATCGCCCTCGCCGCCGCCTAAGAGAAAGAAATCGGCGGGTAGTTAGCCTCTTAAGCACCCTCCTAGTAGCGTTTACACTAAGCCGTGCCTCCCTTACACGCGCGACGTCGCTAATAGGAAGTATAAACGCCTTTATTATAGCTAGATTAATCGGGGGAAGAAATACTATATATACTCTACGAAGATATACTAGTATACTCGTCTCCTAGTATACCTTAAAGGCTACGCGTAGAGGTTATTCGAGACGGCTACCCTTATTAGCGACGATAATAAGAATACCCCTATAAAACCTCCTCCCCCTTTAAGGTCGTGACCGCGTCGTTAACCTTCTCCTAGGAATAGGAACCGTATCTTAACGCCTACGCAGCGTTCTAGGATACCCTTATAGCTAGGGAAACGATAACGGCGATATTACATATAGCTATATATCCCGCGGAGGCTCTTAGTATAATAGTCGCGCTAGCCCTTTCTCCTCCTTAGGAGGTCTAAGAAAAGGTAGTACCGTAGTTAGCCTTACTGCCTTTTCCTAAGGTTATTAATAAGATGACTAAATTAGCCTTAGTTTCTCTAGTAATAAAGGTCGTTAATAAGGTAGTTACGCTAGTCTTTTCTCCTCCCTTAAAGGTCGTAGAAAAGATAGTATTAGGATTAGACGTATCGCCTTTAGAGGAGGTCGTTATTAGGGCGGAATAGCTAGCCTTATCTCCTCCTTATAAGGTTATAAGAAAGGTAGTAGTTTCGGGCTTAGTCTCTCTTAATATTATAACGGAAAAGAATACCCGTCCTATTACTCCTACTCTCTTATCGGGGTTAATATTATCGGATAAAGACTTTAGGCGCTTTAGTCTTATAGAGCTAAGAGAGTATACTTAGCTATTTAGGGAGATACTTATACTTAGTCGTGCTAATATTATAATTTCCGAATTCTACTAATACGCGGAGTATAGGCAGGCTTTTATACCTACGGGTATAACTATTACTAGCGCGGTTATAATCCCTGATAATAATAATAATAAAGATAATAATAAGGTCGAGGAGATAGACTCCGACCTATAGCGGGGTGATAAGGGTAAGACTTTTACGGAAGTCGATAATCCCGAGAATAGCCATTTTAAGGCTAAGGATATTAATCTAGGCTGATATTAAGCGTGGCTAGGGCGCGGGGCCTATCCGGTATAAACTAAATCTAATTCTTACTCCGTTCCGATTATCGCGATACGATCGCTTATATATCGGTTCCTGTATCATGATAGTGCGAAGGTGTTTAATAGGCTATTATTTATCATTATTAAGCCGAATTTCCCTTTAAACTTATTAAATACCCGCGTTTACGCTAATAGTTTTAGTAGTTCTTATATAGGCTCGTAGTATCCTACCCATTATACTACTACCTTATATCTTAATCCCTTACCTTACCTTTTTATCCTCGTGTAAAGGATCTCCTCGACTTCCTATTCTTTACTATCGGTTACCTCTCGAATAGGCAGTAATTAAGGGTTATTTACTACTTATCCCGGAAAGGGGTTATCGCCCGCGCGATATAATAAGTCTACGTAGAATCAGGGGTAGATTTATAATAGCACGGCGAGCTTAACTATATGTAGGCTAATCACTTTTATAACTTAGTATTTACGATAAAGCTAATTAAGCTTATAGGATAATCGCGGAGTCGAGTAATTAGCTAATAATAGCTAGACTAAGTCGTTAACCTTAAAACGCTTAGCCGGTATATAATATTAGTTAGCAGACTCCATATTCCGGAGCTATATCGATACGATCGCGGTTTAGACGAACTCGATCGTTTCCTATAAACGTTATAGTAGGTTATAGGCCGCTAATACTCTAGGTTCTATAAGGGGCTTTTCGGTTAACTAGATCGGGTCGATATAGTAGCTATATTCTAAGAAGAAAGGACTAAACGCTATCGAAGAGCTCTCGCGGTTATTTATGGCTAGTTATACCGCGGGTAATGAACGATCCTAGTTATCTTAGGCATAATAGATAAAAGCTCGTAAATAGGCTTATATTTCTTAGTTTATACGCTGTATTACTTTATCGGTCTAGGGGTAGTATACTATACTAAGCTTACACGATATTTATACAAGCTCGTAAAAGTGCTTCTAGAACCTACTTATTAAGTTTAAACCTCGGTTATTTATAATCGACCTAGGCAATCTATAAAACCGGAAATTATAGTATAGGAATTATTCCGCGTAAGCTTCGGCTTTTATTATCTTTATCGCTTTTAATATTATAGCTTTAGTTAGGCGATCTATAATAACCTAAAGGCAGCACGTCTTTTTCTCGCCGGTTAATAGCAGGTCTATTATAAAGTCTATTAATAAGTCGCTCCGTACTCGTTCTAATACAGGGAGGGGGCGTAAAAGGCCTTATTTTGTATTTCTCTATATATACCCTTTTCCGTAGATATCGTAGTTCCGGATAAATCGCCGGATATCCTTATTTATCCTCGGCTAAAAGAAGCGACACGCTATTAAGGTAATAGTATTTTTATATCCGGGGTGCCCTCCGATTACTAAGTCGTGAATTAACTAGATAATCCTCCCTTATAACGTTAACCCTTTAATAGACCCGGGCACCTAAATTCGGTCGCGGAATAGTAGTAACACGGTCGTAAAGACTAAGTACTCGGCTATTTATAGCTTTAATAATAATAATAGTAAGAACTACCATTCTTCTTTAGTAACCGTAGATAAGGCTCCTTAATACTATTTATTAGTCGTAAGCGTCATATCCTATAATCGTTATAGCTTTTAATCCGCCTTATAGATCGTTTAATTACTATTAATATAGTAAATACTAGGTAGAATCGCGGTATCGGGGATTAATTAAATATAATAAGATGACTCCTATTTATCCGTTATATCTTAGGGCTTATCTTACTATTAACCCGAGAGGGCGTCCGCTATTATATTATCTTTTCCCTTCCGATACTTAAGTATAAAGTTAAACTATATAAGATTATTAGCCTATTAGCTTTATCGCTTAGTAAGCGTTCGTTTTATTATAAAGAATTTAATGGCCTTATAGTCGGAGAGAACTATAAATTACCTATAACTAATAAGCTCGGCCCGCTATATTATTAGATAACTTATAATCGCTAATATTTCCTTGTCGTGGATCGGGTAATTATATTCTACTCTATTAAGTTTATAAGAGTAGTATATAATTACGTAGCGATTTCCCTCTATATCTTCTTATATTAGGCTACCCCTAAAGGCGAACCCCGAGTAATCAGTCTTAATAAATATCTTATTTACTAGGTCCTATTATTATAGTATTAGTCCTTCTTAAAACCTCGCCTTTAGCTCGCGAAAGGCCGTTTCTTCCTTAGGACCTATCAAAAGGCGTAGTCTTTCTTACTAAAAATGCTATTAACGGGGTAAAGATCCCCGAAAAGCTCTTAATAAAGATCCGGTAATAATTCGTAAACCCTAAAAAGCTTTATACGCCCTTAACCGTTATAGGCGCTTCTTACTCGCGGATAGCTCGTAACTTCTTTAGGTCGTAAAACACGCCCTTCCCCGCGGTGACTATAAACCCTAGGTACTTTACTATCTTTACGCTAAACTCGTATTTTAACGGATTTAGGTTTAGGCTAGCGTTTATAAGCTCGCGGAGCACCTACTTTACCTTCGCCTTATAGTCGGGCCGACTCCCGCTAAAGTAAACTAGGATATTATTAATATAAGCGGTTATAAAGTCGTTTAGGTAACACTATAGCGTTTTATTACTATATCGCTAGGAAGTCGCGGGGGCTCTACTTAAGCCGAACGGGTAGATAAGCTATTCGAAGAGCCTAAACCGAGTTCGGAACACGGTCTTGTATTCGTATCCTAAGGCTATCCTAATCTTATAGAAAGTAGCGATTACGTTAAGCTTCGTAAACTATTTCGCTTAGCTTAGGTTTTATAGTATCTCGGCGATTAAAAGGAGTAGGTAACGGTCTTACTTAGTAATCGCGTTTAATACTCGATAGTTATACTAAAATCGAAGTCCTCCGCCTAGCTTCCCTATGCAGAGGATGGGAGCCGCGGCTTTTAAAATACTAGCACGAATAAATCCCGTATCTATTAGGTCGGTAAGTATTTTCTATAATACTAGGAGTTTTACTCTTAATATATTACAGAGTAGCCTTTAGGGAAGCGATAGTTCTTTACCGTCGCTTCCGAGTATAAGGTTTACCTTATAGTCGACTCGTAGTTAGTATAGCGGTAATTAATTACCCTTATCGGGCGCGAATAGGTCGCCGAATTCTTATTGTAGCTCTTCGGGTATAAAGTCCTTTAGGTCCGCTAGTTATTTCTTATATAACGCTTTTTCGATATCTCTTAAGCTCACTCCCTAGATTAAGACCTCTTTACACTTCCGTCGTAGTTATTAAATAATGCCCGCGAATAAGGATCCCGTAACTAAATAGGTATCATGGATAGCTTATACTCCGGTAGGTTCCTTTTGTCGTATGGGCGCACGGACCATAACGTAGTCTATAGGGGATCTAAGGGGATCCACGCTATAACTAAGGGCTTCGGATATCGGAGACCTCGGGTATTAGGATATAATAGGGGCGGATACCGGAGAAGACCGGATAGGATTTAAATAATATAGTACTCATAACAGAGTCTTTACTACCCTAATTAAGGGTATAAAAGACTCTCCTAGATATAACTTAATATAATATATATATACGAGATTTCTACTCTACTATGGGGATTATCTAAGTGCTATTTTAACGTACAATAGTTATAAGCCCGGTTTATAACGCCTAAACGATAGATATCAATAAGGCTACCATTATCCCACTATAAAGAAGTAATCACGTCTATATAAGCACTCTTAAATAACTACTATTAACCTAATTAGAGGAATCAAGAGATTAACTAACCTACTTATTAATTAACTAACCGATAAACTAGTAAAGATATCTTCTAATATATCTAACACCGAATAAAAGGCGGCCGCTATTACCCTTATTAACTAAAGGGATTAATTAGTTTAGGAGCGCGCCGTATACGGTAAATCGGCCTCTTACTAGAATAACTACCTAAATCTGAAGCTAAGCGATAAGGAGGCTAATGCCTATCTCCTCCCTATACCTACGCCGCCTAATATCCGTAAATATAAGGCCTTTACCGTGGACCCTAACGCGAAGGAGGCTATAGCCACTACCGTCACGGCTACTCCGTCTTCCGCTATCACGCTAAAGGGCGATAAGGCCACGGACGCCACGGACGCCGCTATAGCTATTATAGCCGGTACCACGGCGGCCACGGCTATCGGTAAGAGGAAGACGGCCGCTCGCCGGAAGGCGATAGCCGTAACGAAAGAACTAACGACTAGGACGCCTATATCTATTAACGACCTCTTTAAAAAGGGGCGTACACGCTACCTATAAGATCGCCGCGTATACCGCGAGGAAAAGGTAAACTATAATACGTAGTAAAAGGAGTTTAATTAAGTACGCTCCTATATTAAAAGGCCCCTCTATACCACGTTATATAGCCTCCTCGCCTAGCTATAAGATAATACCGTAAATAACCTATAGGCTTAGATTACTCTCCCATACGCGTATATAGGACTAATGGCTATAAACCTCCATAAAAAAGCCGTAGTCCTATATCGACGATATACTACGCCTATAAAGGCTATATCTAAGGATATAGACGACTAGGTTATAAGCTGGAAAATAGCGATAATATACTATAAATATATATAGGCGTTTTAGAGCTATTAAGCGCGGACTATTAGGCAGACAACGCGTTAAAAGCTATTAGACCTATTACCTAGGAATAGAGTAATAACTACCTAGTAAATAACTATAATAAGATTACAGAAAACGAGCTAACGATTAACGACTTTGTAAAGGCTCCACGTACGGTTCTTAGTAATATAAAGAGCCTATAATCCTCCGCTATAAAGCCTAGAGTCGGGAGAGGCACCTTTAACACCCTTAAGAACCTCCCCGATACTAAGGATACTGCTAATAATAAAGATAATAAGAAGCGTCTTTATACTGATACGTCCGTAAAGGCTATCCCTCCCGTCATAAGGAGGCCTTATAAGATATATAAAAACCCCTATACTACCGCCGCCCGTTAGTATATAAGGCCGGATATACGCCCTTATACCTAGCGTGGCCGTGAAGATATTATAAAGGCCGCGGAAAAGAAAATATATATTTATAGTTTTAAAAGCCGCGTAGATACCATGATATAGAAGAGGCGGGAAGTAATAGCTATTACCGCTAATAAGATAGAGGAAGTCTAAGAAGATTGACTCTATAATACTATGCCTATTATAACTATTATACCGTAATAATAGAATCGGGGGGTTATTACTCTACCTGTAAGTATAGTTTTAAAAGGCCTTTCTATTACCGCGATTATACGGCTAGGTGTCTACCCCTCCTAAGATAAGGGGGTAGCGCGCCCTTATACGATAATACTGTTAAGATTATAAGTATAAGGAGTATCCTTATCTATTAACTAAGCTAAAGCACTACTATGCTACACTATCCTAGACTTAGGATTATCGATCCACGTCTTTAATAATTAAGGCCGTTTTACGGCTATTAGACTACCCGCGGATACTTTATCTTTATCCTTTTAGGTGGGTACTTATAAGGCTTTTATCCTCGGATACGGAGATATTAAGCTGTATATAAAATCCCTATCGGGTACAAAAAGGCTACTACGCCTCTGTAATATCGTATATTATAAAGAATTCGTTACTAATATTATCTCGGAATACTAGCTACGCCTATAAGGTTACCGCTAGGATACCGTAAACGATACTATTATTAGCTCCGCTAATAACCGGTTTATCTATAAGCTGCTAGATATCCACGGCTAGTATATAATCGAGCTCGCGGAAGCCACGGCCGCTACTATGTTCGCGGTCTTAGTAAGGCGCCCCCGTGATAACCCGTATAGAAGATCACGATAACCGCGGTAACCGTAGAAGACCACAGTATAACGGTGGTACGAACGCTTTAGCCACTACGGCATCGATACTTTTATAAAGATCGTTAACGCTATTTAGGGGGTGAAGATAAAGAGACCTCGTATAACGGACTATAACGCGTATAGGTAATTATAAGTGCCTACGTAGATCCGACGGATACTATCCCTTTACCCGTTAAAGCCCGGAAAGGCCCTAGTTATTCATTTTAACGATCTAGAAAAGGCGGAGTCGTTAGCGGGCGGCCTATATAAGTCTATTATGCTTATTATAGACGTGTATATAGGTTATATATAGGATTACTACTTATAGAAGAGAGACTAAAGCCTTATCCTGCACGTGCTACAAGACGTTTTTGCCCTGCTTAAGACTTAATTCGACGTTAGGCTATATATTTTACGGGCCGATTCCGATATATTTTAGTACCTAGAAGTTATTGCTTTCCTCGCTATTAAGGGGGCAGAAGGTTAGCCGTTAGTATTATATTTATAGAATTAAAACGGCGTTATAGAACGGATTAGAGGTATTATTCAAAGGAGGGCGAGGGCTATAAGGATTAGGGCTAATCTGCCTATATCTATTTAGCCTAAGATCCTTAAGACTGATATATATCTATATAATAGCACACTATAATATATTAACCACTAGCGAACGCTATACGAAGGCCTGCGCGGCCGTTAACCTAACCTTATATACCTACGAGTATACGGCTATAAAGCGTTTATAAAAACGCGCGATACCTAAGCTAAAAGAAACCGCCTATAAAGGCTAGAACCGAAGGTATAGATCGGTTATTATATTAGATACTATTCCTCGAATAGCTTCCGCGTATGGCTGCCACACTTAACGGATATTATTACTATAAGAGACGTGATCTTTAACGAAGACGAGACTTTGATTAGTAGGATGAAAACGCTATAAGCTATAGCTCTGCCGAGGAAATTAAGCAACGCCTATAATCTATCCGTATTACCTAATCTAACGATATTACGACCACGAATAGGCTGCTATTAAGGGGTATAGCCGTAAATGTATTAGATCTTAAGTCGGAAGACTCCGACGCTACCGCTATTACTACGGAAGAAGGCGAGGCTGTCGTTATTACTATAAGAGAGGCTACTATTATTATTACGGGCACCGCTATTACTACGGATATTACTATTACTATAAAAGAAGATTATATTACCGCTATTATTACAGGTAAAGGCGATAGTACCGCTATTACTACGGGCGAGGAAGACGCTACCGCTATTATTACTAGAGAGGCTACCGCTATTACTACGGATACCGATACTATTACGGATACTCCGCGGTTTACCGCTACGAGGTGTAAACCGTTTCCTATACCTCTAATATCCCCTAAAACTTCTGCGCGCGCGTTCCTTATAGCGTTAGCAGTGGTTAGAGGCGTTAAGGTAGAAGGAGACGATAACCACTAACGGGTAGCCGCGGATACCCTTAGGGGGTGCCCGTCGGCTATACGCCTATCGGCCGCGCGCCTATCTATTATAACCGCGCAGATCGGTTATTAGGGTCAGGATAACTACTCAACTCGGCCGCACGATCTCTAACTAATTAGGTTAGGAGACCGAACTGGTTAATCGGGTTAAATGGATACACGTGACCGACCGGATTATATAAGGAGCGTTTTATCCGACCTTCCTGTATCTAGATATCAGATCCATTATCTATCATAATTTATATTATCTAGACGATCCAGTTTATGCTATTACGGCCCTGCTTAGTTATAGTATAGTGCTCGGAGGCGGATTCCTTCGGTATTCTAGAAGCTCTTGATCTGATTAGGGTAACTAGGGTACTCGAGAGTAGTTCCGGCCTACTTAAACGAACTATAGCCGTTATTAACGCGTTTAGACTACCTCGTCGTAATGCGTATTATCTAGGGGCTATACCGATTAGATGGATTATTCTTCTAACCTTCTCTTAACCTTCTTTTAACCGATATTATTACCCGTTATTACGTCGCGGGATATCCTTTTTAATCTGAATCCTACTTTAATCTTAACCACGATATACGATATAGATTCGACTGATTAGAGATTAGGTTAGGGCGTTATATGCCTGAAAACCATTACGGCTTCGACTAGCTATTTATCTAATTAAGGTAACGCGTGCCTGAAAAACGCGATTATTTTTAGATACGATATAGCTTCGACTAAACGACTTAGCCAGGGCGTTATATGCCTAAAAACCACTACGGATTCGGCCTCCTTTTATTAGGGCGTTACGTGCCTAAAAACCGCGATACTGTTTTTATTATTTAGATTTTATAGCTTCGTCTTCCGCCTTAGACTAAGGCTCTACGTCTTCGCTCTCTCCCTCTACGCCCTCGCCCTCCTCTTTACGTTAGAAGTCTACCTCTTCGCCCTCTCCCTCTCTCTCTCTCTCTCCCTCGTCTTCTAGTCTCCTCTAAAGACTCTTCGAGAGTCTCTTCGTTAATAGCTTTGTTAACGGCTTTAATAGTGGTTCCGTTAGTTACTTTAAAAGCCCGGAAAGAATAGTCCTACGCACGTGGACTGCCTTAGTTAGGGTAACGAACTAATTTCTATTCCTCCATCTTCTTCTTTTCCTTCTCTTAGTTCCCCTTCTTCTCCGCCGCCCTCTTTTATATCTTCCCCTTCCACGCCTCCACCTACGTTACCTTTAGATTAGTCTGATTATGGCAACGTGGGCACCGAAAAGATCGCCGCACGCGTTACGCCTCCTCTCTTTACGGCTTTTACTCCGCCTCCGCCTTCTTATTCGTCTTCGGGGCCGCCGCTAGTAAAGACTCCACCTACTTATACGAATACCGACCTAACGCCTCCGCCCACGCCACCGCTAGCTACTATAAGCTTTATCCGTTGAGATACAGAAACGAATAGTCCCTTATATATGGATTAATCTGATTAGGGTAACGTGGGCACCGAAAAGACCCCCTCGCGTGTTATTCCTCTTCCTCGCCTTACTTTTACTCCTATCAGGATAGTGGCGTTAACTCCTCCGCCTACGACTACGGTTCTTATACCCGCCGTGGCTCCGACTCTTATTCCGACTCCCGTTCCGACTCCACGCCCGCCGCCGCTAAAGGAAGATATCCTAAAAGGACTACTACTTTAGTATATAACCTCGTATAGGTCTAATAGCAGTAAAGGATATAATCTGATTTCCCCTATCCTGGAATTAGTTCGAGAAATAGGATAGGAACGGCTCGACGCATTCTTAAAAGAAAGACTATACTAGGAGTAGGCCCTTTTAACGATAGCGTTAGAACTAAAGTCACTACGCGAGGAATGAAAATAGTAACGCCTTAGTTAGGGTAATAAAGAGATACCGTAACGCCGGTCGTTACTATAAGGCACAGTAGCGCGAGAGTCTTTACGGGAGGAACCGTAACGCCCTAGTCAGGGTAACGAAGAGGTCCGTTAACGCGAAGACTATACCGTAAAACCGTAGCCACGCCGCTCGCTACCGTAAAAGATAGCGTAACGTCGTTTATTGCGAAGTCTACCACGAGAGGTATCGTTATAAGGCACGCCGCGAAGAGGACCGCGAGAAGGTCCGCCGCCGTAGGCACGGCCCTAGAGGAAGAAGAACCAGGATAAGAGCCGAAGACCCCTCCCTAGTCACGAAGGTCTAGGGATTCCGCCTCGAAGCGATATATAGGGCGTAGAAAAGATTATTAATCTGCGGTTCTGCCTGTCGTATACTGAAGACCTGCTACTGTGAAAAAAAAAAAAGAAAAAAAAAAAAAAGATCAGAAAGGGTAGTCCTGTTATTTTTCCTTGGTTATTTCCCTTATGTGCGTGTGTCCTGACTTCTCGTTATTCCTGCTTTTCCTGCCTACCTGTTTTTCCCTCCCTCTGCCTTTTTTTTTTTTTTTTTCTGCCTCTTTACCTTTCCCTTTACCTGATTAGGGCAACCTACGTGGTTTCGGAAGCAGAAGTCCTACGTAGAAGCCGGTGGCCGCGTTTTGTTTTTGATTCCTAACGGGGGGTATAGTCGTGAGAATTTTAGACTATATATTAGGGCCGCGATTGACGCCCGTGGACTTCGGTACTAAGGCCGTATCTTCACGATCTGCTTTATATTAGTCTAATTAGAAGATAGACTATCCCGATAAGCATGTTTTATTTCTATTTCTATTATTTTTATTTAGAAGCTATGCCCGCGAGGCTATAGCCGTGTTTTTAATTCCTGACCAGGGCCGCGATTCTGGCTTCTATTTTTCCCCCCCCCCCCCCCCCTTCTATAGTAATCTACTTTACGTGGTTGGCCTAATTAGAAGAAGTAGTATCTGCCTACCTATTTATTTTTATTGTTTTTGTTATTAAAAGCTATGCCCGCTGGGACCGCGCGCCTAGCTTTAGGGCCGAGGATAGAGGAGAGAGTATAAGGCACTCTCGATAACACCTTAATAACACCCCCCCCCCTTGACTTTTTAGCCCTTCTTTTTACTTCTATTAGCCTAATCAGAATAAGTACTATCAAATAAGCCTGTTTTTAAGCCTTCTAGACCGTTAGTTATTTAGTTATTTATACTCTTATTCGTGGTCTTAATTATATGGCTACGTCTCTTCCCCTCTCTTCTTTTTTAGCTCTCCTTTTTAGCCTTCCTGTTTTTACACCGTTTTTACACGCCTTATTCCTATACGCCTCCGTGGCCTACATTATTCCCGATTTCCTACGTCTCTTATTCTTATTCTTTTTCTTCTATCTTTATTATTCTAATCAAGGGAGCCGAGCCGCCTATCCTATTCTTCCTTTTCCTATTCCTTTAGTTCTTCGGGTTATTCTTTCGGTTCCGACGATTCCTTTAAGTCCTGCCACGGTACACGACGGTTAGCTTCTTCCGGAAAAGACGCCACGATACGAGCACGCGGGAAAAAGATCTGACTTACCTGCCTGCCCGCTACCACCTTAAAGGAACCACGCGCCGAAGATACCGCTGCCGTGACCGTTACTACCGCTATATTACACGAAGACCGCCCGCCCGACCTCGTGCGTTAGACTATATTAGAGAACTACCACGCGTGGAGGAGACGGCTAGAAGACCTATAACTACTAGGACTGCTTAGAGGAGCCCTGATCAGGGTAACGAAGATATCGTTTTAGTTATTATTTATACTAGATCTACGCGTTATTCTTTAGAATTATCGTGGCCTTAAGGGCGAGGCGACGATAATTAGGGTCGTATTATAACCGCGTAGATCGGTTATTAGGATTAGGATACCTAATTAGGTCGGCCGCACGATTTCTAACTAATTAGGTCAGGGGACCGAACCGGTTAATCGGGTTAAATAAATACACGTGACCGACCGGATTATATAAGGAGCGTTTCATCCGAACTTCCTGTATCTAGATTTCGGATCCATCATCCATCACAATTTACATTATCTAGACGATCCAGTTTATGCCATTACGGCCCTGCTCAGTTACACTATTATATCCTTCTATATAACCGAGAAGGTATAGAACTATAATGCTTAGAAGGCGTTCTTTAACGCCGGAAGGACTTATAACCCTATACGCGTGAGGAAGTAAGCTATTAATAATAGCGATATCGGTGCTATAGATCCCTCTCCCTTTAACGCCTCTTAGCCGCTATCGCGCTTAACCCGCGAGGATTTCCCGCCTTCGCTAAACCACTACCACGATATACGCCTTTACCCGTTACGGGAGCGGTGGTTATAGGCTAAGGGGGAGTACTTTAAGGGTTACCGATAGATAGGCTGTTAGTAGGAGGTAGGTAGTAATTAGGCTAATAAGTCATAAGTCCTCGTTTATAAATCGGTATACACCTATAAATTTAATAAGGAGGGCACCTTCCTTAAGTGTAAGGCACGCCTTATACTATAAGGGGACTAATAAAAACGGTTAGAAACGGAAAATAACTACGCCGCTATATCAGCCTCGCGGTCCTTCCGTATACTAATAATAATCGCCGTATAATTTAATCTAGAAATAAGGCAGTTCGATACCGTTAACGCGTTCGTTAATGCTAGCCTGGAAAAAAGCTGTTTATAAAGATACCGTAAGGCTACGAAGTACTAGGTAAGGTCCTACTACTATGGAAAGCCCTCTTCGGTTTAAGGGTATTGCTACTACTATAGTAAGAGGAATTTAGCGGCACGCTATAGAGGATACTTTATAGCCGTCCCTAATAACCCCTATATTATGATCCGTGACGGTTTAATCCTATTCTTCTATATTAACGATATCGGACTTATATACTATAAAGACTATAAGACGGACGCCGACGACCTTAAGGCTGCCCTTAAGCGAAGCTATAGGTTATTAGGAGGCGAAGAAATCCGTTAGTTCCGAGGAATTAAGGTCCTAAGGGATAAAGCCACCCGTAGGTTATAGCTATTATAATCCTCTTACGTGGAGAAGATCGCGGTTAAATACTACGTAGATATACTCTACCGAAAACCATTAAAGGTCCTATTATCTATAGAGCCGTTAATACTACGCAATAGTATACGCGCGTCGATTCCCGAGGTCCGCTAGTACTAGGGTATAATTGGTTCTATCCTATATAACACTATTATAATAAGACCCGATATCGCGTCCGCTTATTTAAAGCCTTCCTAATATAACGTTAACCCCTCCTCTAATTACCTTAGGAGGGCTTAATAAGTGCTACGATTCTTATACTATATAAGGTACTACTACCTAGAATTCGGTAGGGATAGACTCTTCCTAACTATAAGCGACGCGTCCTCCGGGGATAATCCAGACCATAAGAGTTTATAAGGATATACGATAAAGCTCTTCGGTGGTACCGTTAACTAAAAGGCGGGTAAGTAACCGACGGTCACGATGTCGTTAATAGAATTAGAACTACTCGCTCTTATAAAGGCCGCTAAAAAGATAGTATTCGTTAGCCGGATATTAAAGGATTCAGAGCTTCGGTTACATTAATAGTAACTATAGCTATACTACGATAATTAGCAGACTATTAACCTCGTTAATAAGAAGGCATAACGCTTACAAATAAGGCTACGGCACGTGGATATATATAACTAGTAGGCACGCTAGTTAGTATAATAAGGTGTCTCTAAGGTTATATACGTTAACAAGAAGGCGATAATCGCGGACGGTTTAATAAAGGCACTACCGGAGGCGGGGATTAAAAGACTATAATCATAGCTTCATTTAACGCATTAAAAGGATCGTATCGAGTAGTCTAAATAACTACACGAAGAGATTAAACGCGCTAAGGCCACGGCCGTAGCGACTACGAAAGCCTCCGAGGATATAGTAGATCCGATAGATATAGATCCGATTAAGCAGATCCGGCTTAACAGGATCGAGGAACTAATTAAGATAGAATTAAATTAAACGGTTAAATAGGACGGATTTAAATCCCTTTTATAAGGGCGTTTTCCCCTAGCGGTTCATTTTTTAATAGAAAAGTTAAGAGCGTCTAGTTCAAACCGAAGCCTCTGATTAGTCAGTTAGCCTAGGAAGACCCACCTTAACTAAGGGGGTGTGTCGTATAGGCACACGGACTATAACGTGGTCTATAGGGGATCCTGGGGGGATCCACGCTATAACTAAGGGCTTCGGATATCGGGGACCTCGGGTATCAGGATATAATAGCGGCGGATACCAGAAAAGACCGGATAGGATCCAAATAACTTAGTACCTATAACAGAGTCTTCACCACCTACATCAAGGGTATAAAAGACTCTCCCAGATATAACTTAATATAACACACACACACGAGATTTCTACTCTACTAAGTTAATTATCTAAGTGCTATTTAACGTGCGATAGCTACTCCGTGATAAAGCCGTTTATCTTTAGCGTAGTACATTATATTATTTTATTCTATCCAGGGCTTCCAGAGGAATACGTCTTGATTAAGCCCGGGCATTATATATACGAATATCCTTTACGGGTAGCCGCTAATCTTAAGCTCGTAGATAGCGATCCCCGTGCTATTAATAGTCTTAGTAGCTTCCGAGAAGCTATTTAGTAATCGATTCGTCTTATCGACTAACGGTAATTAGAGTCTTTAGGTAAACTATTCACTTATAGCGGTATAGTAGTCGTAACTAGTATTAATAAGGGTAAGAATACGCCGTTTATTTACTTTAACTATTATAAGTGCCGGGTTACTACTAACACGTACTTTAAACGCCTTTTACTCCCGCTGTATCACGGTTATCGGCTTTAACGCCCGTTTTCGCGTTAAAGCTATTCTTTTCCTAAGTCGTCCTCGCTAATCCACTTATCCCCGCTTTTATCGCGATCCTTTACGCGAGTCTTTTTAACCTTCCGGACCGTGTCTTAGCTTTCTTTTAGCTTTTTATAATTCCGCGCGATATACCCTTTTTTATTATAGTTATAGTATATCTAAGTCTTTTACTTCGCCTTCCCGTTACTAATATTTTTAGTCCGCTTATCTTTATATTGCTATCGGTATCCTTCTTTACGGTTATATAATCCCGATCTTATTTATTATAGTTTTATTTAAACTAATAACCTTTAAGTTTCCCGGCAATCTCTTATACACCGTTAACCTATATAGTATAATAGTTAGTAGGGATTTAGGCGGAGAGAAGTTTATCCTTAAGTCGTAAGGTAATCGCTCGTTTAAGGAATAAGATCTATACGGTGGCTCCCTATTCGGTATTACCCGTAAAGGCGATTTATCTTTTAAAGGGGGCAGGAAGGCGGTAAACGACTTATCTGTTTAGTAACGACTCGTGTATAAGGCTTACGTAGCCTATAATTATTCTATAGGGTTAAGGTAAGTATAATAAAGATATGCTATAAAGTTATTAGGGTTTATAAGCTTACCCGGCCTATCGCTTTTATAAAAGACCGATACGATGTATTATACCTTAGGCCTTAGGTAACTATAGATTAGATATCAAGCTTATATATAATTCTAGAATAAGTCGCTATCGATTATAAGCTTCTACTATATCGCGTAGGCCTATGCGCTATAGTGTACCTACTTCCCTAAGAACTTTGCCGGGCTATCGATAGTTTTACGGGGTGGCGCTATTAAGGTTAGGGCGATTATTATTATTATCGGCTATAGCGATAGTAATAGAACCGGTAATAGGATAGAATCTACTAGTATAAGGATTATTGGGGTCTATGAGGGAGCCGGAATATTTAAGTTAGGCGGCGTTAGGTTCTACGGGGTAGGCGATCCTAGGAGCCGGGCTATAAGCTATTCGACTAACTAGCGTTATCGCTTATCGGCTTCTTCTCTCGCGCGTTATCGGTCTATAAACTAACGTATTTCCGAGTAATATTCTTATATCGGAGCGGGCCTTAAGTTAATATCGGTATATTATTTATAGAGAGGGCCTAGCCTTACGTTTAGGGCTCGGTTATTTTCTTCGAACCGTTGGTTCGTCTATTCTATAATCCATTTAATCCTAATAGGTTACTAGGCGGTAGTGTTAGAATTCTGATCTATCGCTAGTGTAGCGTGTAGGTGTCGCTAAGTTCTAGATATATAAACGACTAGTTATAGGTCGTGGCACTAAGTAAGGTCGTAATAATACATTATCTAGAACTAAGGAAGGAAGAACGAAAAAGGAGAAAAGTCTATAGCGCTAGGCTAGCTATAAGGTAGCGATGGTTTAGCGATATAGATCTGTTAACTAAGCACGCAGTCAGGAAGATCCGGAGTATAGCCGGATCCTCTATATCGGGGTTAACCCGTAATAGTAGTACATAGGAACCGTTTAGTATAGGCTTCCGTTTCTATTATATCTATAGCTCCAAATAGTACTATTTTCGAGAGTTAGTCGGTAATTACCTATAAGTACCTATGCTTACCTTTACGGGTAGGTGATAGATTAGTTATAAAATCTATTATAAGGTTATAAAAGATTTATTCTAGGATCGGGAGCGGGTGTAAAAGTCCTCTTTTCGCGCCTTTTTATATATAGCTTACTTAGTATATAGTATAATTCCGTATAAACCTCCGAATATCGTAGTCTATACCCGGCTAGAAGAATTAGCAGGTGACTAGAGCGATAGTATTATCCTTACTAGGGTACCCGCCGATTACCGAGTTATAGATCGCTTATACTAGGCGGCCTTATAGCGGGTAGCTTACCTTATCCTTACTATTACCTAGTGCCTATAAGCGGTCTCGGAATATTAGCTACCCTTAGTCGATCCCGTACTTAGCGATTTATATCTTAAGCTCTAGCTTATAGGGGAAGCTCTATTTCCCCTGAGTAATAGCGGCTAAGGCGCTTTAATAGCGCTTATAGATACCCGTGGCTTTATCCTATAATTGCTAAAGGTTAGGGTCTACCTTGAAGACTATGCTTAGTTTTAGTAGCGCTATCTTTACTAGGTATAGTTAAGAGGAGATAGCTATATTAGGGATTATCTAGATATACCTCCTTTACTCTCGCGTATCGGAGGAATCCTTAAGGATATCCTATTCCTAATAGAATAGTACGTCGGCTATAACGTTATCGGCCCCATATTAGTATTCTAGTATAAAGTTATACTAGGCAAGCTCCGTTACCTAGCGATTCTAACGCTTAGTAAGGCCCTTTTTATTATATAATATTCGAGGGCCTTATTGTCTAAGTAAATCTAGAACCGACTATTACCTATAAGTTCCGCCTTCTAAACTTATAAGTAGTTAATACTCGCTAGTATCTTCTTATCGTGAATCGGGTAGTTATATTCCGTGGGGTTAAGTCGTGGCGAGTAATAGGCGATAACGTACTTATATCCTAGTATATCTTCTTATAGGAATATACTACCTAGTGCGAACCTAGAGTAATCCGTTTCTAGCTAAGTCTTTCTTCCGGGCTACTACTACTATAGGCAGAGTTCTTAAAATCTCTACTTTAGTTCCCGGAAGGCTGCTTCTTATAAAGGACCCTAGTAGAACACGGTATTCCTTTTTGGTAAGGCTATAAGTAGCGCTATAATAGTAGTAAAGTCACGAATATATATTTAGTAGAAGTTAGCAAACCTAAGAAAACTTCGTACTTTAGTCGCGGAGACCGGCGCTTCCTACTCTATAATCGCCTTTAGCTTTTTAGGGCCGTATAATATCCCTTTTTCGGGTATAATAATAAGCCCGAGGTATTTAACTATTTTAATACTAAACTCGTACTTTATTAGGTTAAGGGTAAATCCTACGTTAGCGAGGGCACGTAGTACTTCTTATACTTTCTCCTTATAGTCTTTATAAGATCTGTCTAAGTAGATTAAGACGTTATTTATATATACCGAAGTAAAATCCTTAAAGAACTCTTATGATAATATATTAATATATCGCTATATTATCGCGGGCACGTGTATTAGTCTAAAAGAGTATACTAGCTACTCGAATAGTCTAAAAGATACGGAAGGCTATTCTATATTTATAGCCTAGCGCTATCCGGATCTTATAGAAGGCGGCGATAATATCTAGTTTCGTAAACTATTTCGCCTTAGCTAGGTTATATAGGGTCTCCGTGATTAGGAGAATTAGATAGCAATCTCGCTAAGTAATCGCATTTAAGGCACGGTAGTTATAGCAGAACCGGAGGCCGCCTCCTGGCTTCCGTACATATAACACGGGCGCGGCGGTAGCTAAACTACTAGCACGGATAAACCCCTTATCTATTAGGTCCGTTGTCGTTTTCTCTAATATAAGGAGTTTCTGTCGAGATATATTATAGAGCGGCCCTAGCAGGGCTTATTCTCTACCACTATTATCCTTCTATAAGTAGATATCATAGTCAATGCTAGGTCAGTATAGGGGTAAGCGTATCGAGTATAAGGGCGCGAATGAGTCGCCGAATTCTTATACTATATCCTCGGGGATATACTTCCACGGATGTATCGGATCTTTTATATACTCTTTAGCTCTTTCTCGCCTTAGAATCGTAGTTTCATATATACTACTCCGTGGTAAAGCCTTTATTCCTTAGCGTGAAGAATCACGTTATTACGTTCTATCTAAGGGAGCCTAAGAAAGAGGTGTTAACCTAGAACTAGTAATACGTACGCGAACACGCGTTCGGTATACCTTTATATATCTAGTATAAAAGCTAAAATACTAGCGTTACTAGCTAGTATAGTCTTATCTAAGAAGCGTTTTAGTAGTCGTTTCTTTTTATCGATTAATAGTAGGCGTATTCTTTGAGTAACCTCCTTATTTATAGCGGTATAGTAGTTATAACTAGTATCTATAAAAGCATTTATTAACCTATTATTATTAATTCTTACTTAGATTAAGGCTAACTCGCTCTATAATGGCGGCTTAAACTTTTCCTACTTATATTACTCTCGCGCTAACGGCTTCCGTGCCTGATTTCGTATTAGACCTACTCTTTTTCCAAGTACTTAATCTCCTTAGTAGTATCTTCGACTTTATTTTCCTAAACGGATACCCGGGCCACGGTAATCTTCTTATTCTTATAGCATCGGTAAACATAGTCCTTTATCTAATAATTTTAGTAAGTGATATTCGCGTAGCGGTTAGGTCGCGGTTAGGATCTCTTAAACTCGCCGACCTTATTAACTCCACCTATAACGATATGGCCGTCCGTGTCTTTTACCAGCCCTCGGTTATTATAAGGGGCTAGGGCAGGTTAAGGCGGTTTATCGACCTTCTTATACCTCTACCCGTTATCTTATATCTTTTTAACCTACTTAATATAGGTATTAGGAAGGTTAGCTACTACTAGGCTACTATATAGGCCGTTATTTAGGGCGCTATTAAGAAATAATATTATAATAGAGTCTACCTAGTTATAGCTACTTACTTATACTACGTTCCTCTTAAACGTCGGTAGGAAGTATATAAACAGTTAGTCGGGTTTTTACTTTATCCATTAAAGGGTACTAATAGCGTAGCCTTACTTATTATAATCCTTATATATACGATCAAGGTAGGCTATAAAGTCTTCCAGGTCGAAGTCTTTATTCGTACTTTTATCCCTAAAGAAGGTGCTAATTACCTACTAAGGCTAGGTATCGAAGCACGTGTTAATTATATACCACACCTCCTTATTATTACGAAAGAGCGAGCTATCGAGTTTAAGCTTTAGTCGTATAGCTTAGGACTAAGCGGTATATTCCGCACGTTTTCTACTAAACTTTAAGGGACTCGTAACTTACTATATACGGTACAAAAGCGTGGGTAATAGAGGTAGGATAAGGATAGCGGTCTATGGTTTTAGGGGCCTAGGTAACGGCGAGGGTGGAATAACTAGGGTAAGCGTCGGGTACGTAATGGGTGAAAGGTACGAGTTAAATCTAAGATCTTTCGATAGCTACTTATAGGTTAGTGAGTATATTATGAATAGGAGCGATATATACCCTTACCGCTTCCTATATGCGTTAAAACACGTGTGCGTTAATCTTATTATACGAGGTCCCTACGACTTACCCTTAGTCTATCGGCGGGCTCGGGGCGAAATAAGCAGGACCTCCTTCTATATAAGCGTCGAAGCTTATAGTCTTTATAAGTTCGAATATATAACGGCTAGTTAAAAGTTATTTACGTAATAAGGCCGAAAATATAGTTTATTCGAACTCAGGAAGGAAAGGAGGAAAGGAAAAGCCTACGCGGTATATAGGCGGCTAGGTATAGGTGGAATCGCACGGGCCTTACTAGGAGGTCCGTGCTTCTTAGTCCCGGCCACTGCCGGGAACTATTCCACGGGCTATAGCCCGTAATACGACGTAGTAAAAGCGTCTTACACGTAGAGTAACGCACCTATATATAATAGGATAGTCTAAAAGTCAAAATAATAGGCGATTTACACCGTTTTTATTACTAAAGATACGAAGAAAGGCTTAAAAGTATATATATTATAAAAGTAGATAGATTTACGGGTTATATAGCCATATACTATACGAGTAAGTCTCCTGGAAAACACCGTAAAACAGCAAAAAACGGGTCGGGGCAGTAGTAATACTATAAACGCAAGGCTGGCTATTAACTTACGCAAATTAAAGCCGGTCAGCGTTAGTATATTCTTAGATAAGCAGTATCGTGGTATAGGGAAGCCTATATTAAATAAAGCGAAGTCAAAATCGTTATAAAAACGGTTAAAATTAACTGAGTTAATGATATATGTCTTATAACTCTAACGGACGGTTAGAGAATTCCTGCTACCGTAATATTAATAGTGAGGATTCTGCAGGTATCCACCCGGATTATAAGCTTAGCAATCCGGCCCATTTTGTAACCGTAAATCCTCGAATAGGCCATAGTCTATTCGATAGCCTATACGCCTGTCAGAATATACAGTGCTTATACGTTGCTATAGGACTAGCACCAGACTTATACATAGATAGGGAGATCGTAGTCAGGTCAGACCGTCAGAGATATAACGCGTCGAATTTAAGTAAGCTAGTCAGCTTAGAAGTCAGCTTAAATCTAGTAAGCTAGTTAGCTTAGGAACCAGCTTACGCCTGAACTTGGTCCTAAGGAGGCCTCTTGCCACCCACTTAGTTAGGAGACCTTAAGTAGGTATAAAGAGGGGAGTGCCTTCTATAGTTCTTAGAGTCTTATAAGGAGTTAACGAATAATCTTATCACGATACCCCCCTCCTTAGTTCTTATTAGTCCCTAAGTGATCTTATATCGCTCTATAGTGGCCTATTACTCCTTATAGTACACCTATAATATTTTATTTAGGAACTAGCTTACGCCTAAACTTAGTCCTAAGGAACCCTTATAATAGGAACGTGCGCCGTCTATATCGGCACCTCTTTTCTATAGTCCCCTGGAGGTGTAACTCAGTTTACGACGAGGCGGTGTATAATAAGATAGCGAATAGACCTCCTGCCGTGCTTATATAGACTTCGGTTCGGACTTAGACGTTATTGTCCACGCTAGCCTCCTACCCGGTTATAAACCCTTAGGACCTGCTAAGGACGTCTTATAGTTAGTACCAGGTTAGTAGGTAAAGACCTACGGTATTATAAAATTAATCTGCCGGATTATAGACAGTTAGGGTAAGACCCGAGCCGAAACTATTATATTTCACGTTATAGATTTAGACCCCCACGGCGCTTAGATTATCCTTAGTCTTCTATAGCTTTAGTCCTATAGTCCTAGTATCTACTAGAAGGATAAGACGTGGACTTTTCGTCTTCAGAAGTCCGAATTAGCTCTTATTACCACGACTGGTTAGCTACGGAAGGCTATTAACCGCGCCACCATAGTAGTCCCTTTAATAGTATAGACTACTATAGCCGTCTATCCTACGCGTCTAGGCTAGATTATAACTACTACTCAGAACCCTCCTTAAGACTATCAGGAGTATATCCAGAACCTCCCTAACCCCCCTAATAAGGATACCCTTCCTAAACTACACCGAGATTTTACTAACGTTTTTAACACGGTTAAAGCCGGTCGCCTCCTACCGCATTATAAGTGGGACCACGCTATTAAACTTAACGAAGGTAAATCGCCCCCTTTTAGTCCTATTTACGCCTTAGCCGAAGAAGAACTCGTAGTCTTAAGGGAGTATATTAAAGATACTTTAGCGAAATAATAGATCCGGCCTTTATCTAGTCTAGCAGGCGCCCCTATCCTTTTTATTCCGAAGAAGGGTGGAAAGCTAAGACTATATATAGACTACCGAGGACTTAATAAGGTAACTAAAAAGAACCGCATACTACTCCCGCTAATTTATAAGATTTTAGACCGCCTATCCTCTTCTACGATCTATACGAAGTTAGACCTTAAGGACGCCTACTACCGGTTACGGATCCGAGAAGGCGATAAATAGAAGACCGTATTTCGGACTAAGTACGGTTATTATAAGTATCTAGTAATACCTTTTAGTCTTTATAATACTCCTGCCTCCTTTTAACAATATATTAATAAGTCTTTACAAGGACTTATAGATACTATTTACGTTATTTACCTAGATAATATCTTAATTTATAGCTTAGACGTGGTATCGTATCGCCGATATATACGGAGTATTCTATAACGGCTACGGGACTAGTCCTTATACGCTAATCCGAAGAAATATATTATTAAGATTCAAGAGGTGGAGTTCCTCGGGTTTATCTATTATCCTTATAGTGTCTTTATAGACCCTAAACGGGTTAAAGCTATTCGGGATTAGGAAGAGCTAGACACGATTAAGAAAGTCCAGGTTTTTTTAGGGTTTACGGGTTTTTACCGGCGGTGTATTAAGTCCTACTCTAAGATTATAGCACTACTAACTAACCTATTAAAAGACGGGGGAAGAGTAGGGGTCTTCGTATTAACCTCTAAGGAGCGGGATACTTTTCGGCAATTATACTAGAAATTCCAGGAGGCGCCTATTCTTCGGTATTTTAACCTAATATTATTAATCCGGATTAAACCGGACGTACTAAATTTCGCCCTAGAAGCGGTTATTAGTTAACTTAATGTAGACCGATAGTGGAGACCTATAGTATTCTTCTCTGGGAAGCTATAAGGTCCTAAGTTAAACTACTCTACCCCGGACACTAAGCTTATAGCTATTATAGAGGCTTTTCGATAATAAAGATACTACGTCGCCTACGCGTAGACCCCTATAGACGTGCTAACGGACTACTTAAACCACCGCTACCTTCTTAAAAAACCTAAGGTAAAGGCCTAGCACGCCCGATAGCTTAAGAAATTAGTAGTCTACGACTTTATTATCCGACACCGACCGGGTATTAATAACCCTATAGAGAGCCTCTTAAGGAAGCCCTAGTATATAGCAGGAAGTCTTAACCTTCGTATAAAGCGATAAAAGCCGGTTAAAGCATTTATATAAAAGTTTACGGTCGGACCCGTTCACGCGGCCCTTAAGTCGGCCCCCTATAAGGATATAATAACGTTATTACCTAGCCTTAAGGATGATATTATAGAAGCCTAATAAGAGGACCCCTTTTATAAGTCGCTATGAGAAGGTAACGGGACTAACCCGTGGTCCTATAATAAATAAGGCCTAGTCTTTTTCCGCGATAGGCTCTTTATTCCGAAACACTCCGGTCTCCGGGAATAGGTCCTATAGGCGTTCCATGACCACCCTATAGCTAAATACTATAGAATTATAAGGACCCTCCGGTGTATTACGGATACCTTCTTTTAGGGATATATAAAATAGGACGTTAAGACTTTTATCCCTACTTACCCTATTTATTAGAGGACTAATCCTAAACATTATAAACCCTACGGGCGCCTCTAGAGTCTTTTTATACTAGGCCGTCTATTCTAGGAAGTTTTAGTCGACTTTATTACCGGGCTACTGCCCGTAATACACGGAGGTAGGGAAAAGGATGCTATCCATATTATTATATACCGATACACGAAATTTACCCTATATATCCTGTATAATTCTAGTTTAAATACAGAGGACCTAGCGAACCTTATATAGTTAAGTATCTTCTCTATCTTCGGCTTACTAGATAGTATTATTTCTCATAATAATTCTTTATTCACGAGTAAATTTTAGTTTACCCTATATAGGCGCCTAAGACTTAAGAGGCGACTATTAATAGCGTTTTATCCGTAGACCGATAGTTAAACTAAGCGGTAATATTACAACATAGAGCACTACCTACGGACTTATTATACCTACTAACAGGATAACTAGGTGGATAAGCTCTTATTAGCTTAGTTTACGTATAATACCGCGTAGTATTCTGTAATCCAGTAATCCCCCGCTATAATACTTATAGGCTATATCCCCTAAAGACCTAACGATATTACGCTCCCTAAGGCTAATAAGTTCTACGCCGTGTCCGCCGATAGATATATTAAATACTTAGTAGCGAATAAGAGAGCCCTCACGGAACTTATTAAAAAGGCCTAGGATCTATATACGAAGTACTATAATACCGATAAGCTTACCTATAAGTTTAAAAAAGGTAAGTATATCCTCCTCTCCGCTAAGAATATTAAGTAGAAACGGCCTCGTAAAAAGCTCTCGGATAAATACCTAAGACCCTATAAAATTAAGGAAGTTATAGGTAATCACGGACTCGCCTATAAGTTAAAACTTCCGGTAACTATAAAAATTTATAGTATCTTTCCTATTTCCCTCTTAAAGCCCTAAAGTCCTCGTATAGACGGCGTCTAAGTCCCCTAGGAAGTCGAGGTAGAACATTAGAAGTCCGATAAATACGAAGTTAGGGATATCCTAGCCTACCGTTATAATAGAAACCGCCGCTAATACCTAATTAAATAGGAAGGCTACGGCTATAAGGAAAACACTTAGGAACCCACGCGAAATATCCCGGATCGCTCCTTCGCGAGTATCAGGCTAGGAGGTCCCGATATACCCCTTAGGTAGATATCTAGAGCGCCTTAGGAGTATAATCCTAATACACTAGGCTTAAGAAATATCTCACGTATTAGAATTTCAGGAATTTATATACTAAACCCGTAGACCTCCTAAATGAGGGCCTAGAAAATTAATTATTACCCTATAGGGACTTACTATTATACTAGATAAAAAAAACCCTGAAAGCGAAAAATTCTAAGGCCTAGAGTCCCCCCCCCCCCCGATATAAATTCTCGGTAATTATATATTAACCGCCCCCTAGCCCCCTATTTTACTACGGCTATTTACTAAGCAGGTACTCGTATAAGCGTTCACCTACAGCTATAAAACGTAGCAGCGCACTCTTTATAATTTCCTAATAAGACCGAGTATCTCTAACCGCCTTTTTAGCGGCGCGGCTAACTATAGGAGCCTTATTAAAGCCCTGACGATTTTAGGCCTAATACCCGCTCTTAGTCTTACTTAGTAAAATCTATAGCTTCTTTAGTTCGGCCTATTACTAAGTTAGTAAGGTATACTCTTTTAGGGGGTAAGGTTTACTTATAAGCTACGTATTAGTATAATAGCCGCGGTTATTAGCTTTAATCAGATAACGCTATATACACTTACCTAGTAACTTAGCCTTAAGAGTTATCTAAAGGTATATTAGTAATCCACGGAATAGCTTATTGGGAAGGAGTTATAATTACTTACCTTTATGTAACCCTAAAAACTATTACCTTAGTAATACTCGTATTTATACGAATTAATAGTATACGCCTCCTTATAGGCGCTAAAGATAACATAGTTATAACTACTATCTAGCTTAAGCCTTAGGAAGTGCTATATATAACGGTTATAAGGAGCGTAAGGGTAGGTGCCCTCCACGTCCTCCTTAACTATATATATAGTATCCTCCTACGGCTCGTTATAGCCTTTATAGGCGTCGGCTATATCCTTATCCTCGTCGATATTATTAACCGTATCCGGGTTAATATCGTCCTTATCCTCCTCTTCCTCCCCGTGGTTCACTATAACCACTTTACTACCCTTTTCCTTAGAGAACCCCTTAAAGGAATCGTCGTTAATTATAATAACACTATGATTATTATTCTCTTTATACTTACTAAGAGCGTACTCGCTATCTAACGATAGCTTAATAACGGGGCTATTACCTTAGTTAACCACTCTAGTAAGAGTGTTATTATTATTATTAGTAATAGTATCTTATTAGCCTAATACTAGCCGTAGCGCTATATTCTCCTAGCGTAAGTTCTCTATATACTCTATAATAAGCGCTAGCTAATCTTTAGTCAGATTATTAGATATAATAGTAAGAATGATCGGCGCGTTATTATTAGAAATTATTTAGTATTATAAATAAAGGCTACCCCTTATTACTTATTAATCGTTAACGGGATATATACAGAACCACTTACCTATAGTATAAGAACTATAAATATATACTTAGAGTAGGAAAGAAAAGAATTAGAGGAAGATTATTCGAGAAAATAGTGGATATTATTATTATTACTATAGTAAGAGGTTAACTAACCCTGGAGAACCGCGTATACCTTCCTTATATCTACTACGATAACACTTTATACCTGCTATCAGACCTCCTATATCCTTTTATTCTTACTATAATCAAAACCGTGCTAGTTAACGGTAACACTATAGGCAATCTCTTCATATACTTTAAGTACTTTAAGGATATTTTAGACACGTTATTTATTTACACGATAGTTATTTATAGATTCCTCTTTACTTCGCTTTTTAAACTAATTATACTGCTCTTAGGACCTTTATACCTAAATAACGTCTTAGTTAGATATAGCTATATCTACGGTTTAAGGGTAAACGCTTATTATCTTCCTTAAGTACTCTAAGTGGGAAGAAAGAACCCGGTCTAACTAAAGACGGGTGTCCTAAAGAGTTTCGTATTAATATAGGTTCCTTTTACTAGATAACTAATCCCTCTTTAATTATCCGCACTTATACTCCTAAGGATAGGAGTATTTGTAGAGAGGGGTATATTATCAGAATATATAGTGCTTATACGTTACTATAAGACTAATACTAGACTTATATATAGATAGGGGGATTATAGTCAGGTCAGACTATCAGAGATATAACGCGTCGAAGTTAAATAAGCTAGTCAGCTTAGAAGTCAGCTTAGATCTAGTAAGCTAGTCAGCTTAGGAACCAGGTTACGCCTAAACTTAGTCCTAAGGAGGCCTCTCGCCACCCACTTAGTTAGGAGACCTTAAGTAGGGGTCTTTTACGTGGACTAGACTATACTACCTAAGATCGTCTAGCAGGATAGGGCGATATACCTACCCCGTATAGCTACTAAACTAATCGCGTTTTTATCGCGTGTATTATACTAGGCCGAAAAGAGCTACTAGGCGACCGAGTTAGAGCTTACGGGCTATATCTAGATACTTAGCAAAATAGTATACTAGATTAATAATATATAAGCAGGCCCGGCTATCGTGTTTATAGACTATTAGGCTATTATTATACTATCTAGATAGCTCGATATCGCTAACACCACTTCGCGCACCGGAGTTAATAAGAAGATCTTAAGGGCTATAGAGTATATTTCCCAGTTCAACGTTCAAGTCGTATATAAACCCGGCAAAGATTATATTATCCTAGATACCCTTCGCCGACTCCCCACGATTCTATAACACACTAATAATAATAAAGCCCCTAGATAGTTAGATAAACTACCCTAGGACTGTTAGACTATAGCCTATACTAGTAATGTTACCCTATTACCTATACGACTATATCCACCCTAGTCTCTTTTATTACTAGATATACGAGTCTAGGCGGAACTACCTTTAATCAATACCCTATAACCTATAGCCATACTAGTAAAATTATCACCGGAATTTAAGGCAGACGTTAAGGAGGGTTATCGGGAGGACCCCTTCTAGAAAGGCATACTCGACACGATCCACTCTAACGATAAACTAGCCAAAAATAAGGCGCGTATACCCTTTAAGATACGTCTAGACGGATTTATCTAGTATAAGTCGGATAGCTTACCGAGACTCTATATCCCGCGCACCTATTAGAAGAATATCATCGATACTATATATAATAGTAATTACCTCGGATACGCAAAGTTAAGTTAATTCCTGTATTAGGTATATATCTATAAGGGATACTCCGAGCTTAGACGCTACTGAGTAACGTGCCCTCTCTATAAGGTCCACCAGAAACTATACTATAAGCTATACGGCAGCCTTTAACCTATTATTCCACTACCCTACCTATACTATATAATCTCTATCGATTTTATCCTCGCACTACCCCTTATACTAGGCGGGCACGACTCTGCTATAGCCATTATCGATAAGTTTTCCAGGGAATTAATAATTCTGCCGGGACATAAGGACTACACTATATAATAATAGGCAGATACACCAATCGATAGATTACTAACCGTAAACTAGGGAATACCTAAGATTATACTCTCTAATCAGAACTCTAAATTCCTCGCGGTAATCTAGAAGCGGATATAGGATAGATTAGACACTACCCTACTCTACGCTATAGCGTATTATTACTAGATAGATAGATAGACAGAGAGACTAATTTAAATTATTAAGACCGCTATAAGGATATATATACACGACCTAGAACGACCCGAACTCTAGAAGAGAGCACTCTCCTATTTGTAATTCGAGTATAATACTACTAGGTCCGCCTCTACGAAATACAGCCCTATAAAAATCGTGAAGGGTCTGACGTCGAATGACGCACTAATAGCTATTACGGAATACCCGCACACGCTACTTATAGCGCGGCTTAAAGCGGCTAACGCTATTACCGAAGCCGCGATAGCGATAGAACGACACTACGATAAGCGTTATACCCCTAAATTCTTTAATATTAGATCTAGAGTTTACCTGCGTCTTAATAAGTGATACTCTATCCAGATATCTTACACTATTACTACTAAGCTAGGATAATAATTCGCGGGACCCTTTAAAGTCGTGGAGCGAGTAGGTAAGCTCGCGTATAGACTAAATATCCTAAATAATTAGAAGATACACGATACAATTTCGGTTAAGTATCTAGAGCCGGTGTATATAGACCCTTACGCCTGTACTCTACTAGCTTTACACCGAGTTATTAGTAAAGAAGTACCTATCGATATAATCGTTCATATTAATTATAAACATAAGGACGGACGTAATGACTAATATACCCTATCCAGGTATATCTCTAGGCAGCTAGTACTATCGGACCTAGGGCTTCTAGGGTTCGGAATAGCGACCTTTAAGTATAGAAAATAGGGTATAATAAAGATACCTTCTACTAATCGAAAGGCGGGCTTACCGGGAATATATACTCGGCGAGGCCCGGACTATCTATTTTATACGTGCGTTTAGGGAACCCGGCCCGGGCCCTAAATATACGTTTAGGTTCCGGCCAGCGGGCACTATATATACGTATAATGCCTAGCGCGCGAGGACTATCCTTACGTATAGTCCTACGCTATTCCGGCGTATTATATACCCCGGGTAAGAAGAGCCTTATATCCTGCGGGCGTTTTAGAGAGCTATTAGGCGATAAGGTATATAATGCGTGCGTGGCCGGTATATTAGGTATACGGGGCAGAGTAGTTAGTACTTATAGCCTATACGAACGGACGGCGTTTATAATAAAAGGAAATAGGGGATAGACTATATTTCCGCGATAACTACGCTATCTACTTAATCTCTGTGCCAGGCGTATAATTATATAGTATCGTCGTGCCTTAGACGACCGCTAATAATAGGTAAGATTAAAGTAAATAATAAAAAGAAAAAGAATAAACTAATATAACTAGAAGTATTTCCTAAGTCTTTTTTTATAACGACGTATATATACGCCGTCTTTTCCTTTGTATATACTCTTTTTATCGTGGGCTAAAAACCGTGCGATTATACTAATTAAATATAAAATATACGCCCTTCTCTATATACCCGGATACCGAATATAAGATATAAACCCTATAAACTAAAAAAACTCCGTGCGAATATCTTTTAAAGTCCTTATGTCTTAAACTTCTTCTACCTATAGCAGCTCATTATTATTATCTAGGAAACCCTAGTTTTCCTTATTATATATAAGGATAGTCTTAGTATCGCTAGAGCCTAGCTCCCCCGCGCGCTTATCGATCTTATTGCGCTTGATATCGTATGCAGAGAGGAGTCCTTTATTCCTAGGCCTATCGAAGTACTAGACGAGGACACTTATATAGAGTATTAGGTCCTATACATGTGTATAGTAGGTAGTAAAGCGCTCGGCTATAATTACACGCTTATCGGCGTTTATAGTCCTGTTAGAATTAAGCTTAGTAACTTACGTGTATTCCTCTATACGCTATACGCTAAGGAGGAACGATAACCCGATAGCGTTCTAGGTCTTATTAGGGATAACTTAAACGGTGACGAACTTTCTTACCTAAGCGGTAACTGGTATAGGCAGGATAGTATCTTAGTCGCTCTAAAGAAATATCGTTAATCTTTATTTATTATATATAAATTCGTCCAATATAAACACGGCACCAGGGTTAAATAGACGTTTCGCGAGATATTTATATCTAAGTATCTAAACTATTTCCTTGCCTAGTCTTACTAGGAAGCGTTTAGGTAAGGGGGGGGCGGTATATCCTTAGTAAGGATATTTTATACCGGTAGACGGGGTATTTAATAGGCCGGCGGGCGTGGTAAGACTAGGTATAGTAGTGGTTAGGGCGGTCGGGGTAGTCGTGGTCGTATTACCTTTGCGTAGTTAGGCTAGAATATCAGCGGCTTATTAGATACTAGGCGTTACCTTCTATACGGAGGCTTAGAGGAATTACGCGACTAATATTACGCGCGATTTAATTAGACTATCGTAGTTACTTATTCGTGTGAGAAATATAGCCTTATCCACTTAGCCTGCATAGCGGGCCTTTATAGCGCCCGCTAGGCTAAGGGCTAGGTAGGCTAGCTTATTGTCTTCCTATAGAATACGGGTAGGTATTACTCTATCTATTATAGGAATAGCAGTCGGTATAGTAGGCGTGGCTATATTCGGGGCGCTTACGCCCGAATGGATAGGGAAGCTAAGGGGCGCGCCGACGGTGCGTTAGTTTTACGGAGTAACGGGGTTATTAGGGCGCGACGCGGACGGTGGGTCTAGAAGGAAGTGTCCGTTTAGTCCCTGCGGCGTATTATATCGGGGTATACTAGTAAGGTACTACTCGAATATCTCGGCAGGCCTAGTCTAGCTTTACACGTTAAGATTATAGTCTAGAACTAGGGCTAGGGGTAGATAAGGGCGAGTGCTTTAGTGTTATTTATACTAATAACTTTTATAGCCTTAAACGCTAGCGTAAACACAGAGCGATATAAGGCCCGGTTAGTTAGATTATTATAGCTAAGGGCTAAGGCGCGGTTATAGTAGGCTATAAAAATGTTTTTATTCTCTTTACACTAAGTATAGAAGGCTACGCTGGCGGATAAGGGCTTAGTGATAAGTAAACTTTTATCACCGAATAGGGTTATTACTCGGAAGTACCCTTTAAAGGGTAACCCCTCGCCTATACGTCCTTTATAGAAATACTTAGAGAATTAGTGCTCGAACACCACGTTCTTAGATTTATTAATAGCTAATAGGTACTTAATAATATACTACTAAGCTATAGGCGATATTATCCTCGAGTATTAGGGAGTATACGGGAGACTAGAATATATAGAAAAGGGTATATACTTAATATAATAAGAGGATAAAGGGGGCAAGGAGGATATTTAGGATATTCTAACGATCGAATATCACTAATATACCTTAGGCCGTTATAATAGTAAAAGGTGTGAGGATATAGGAGATAGCGGTTTTAGGAGGATTTTTTATATCCGTGCTAGGGGTATAGCTAATCTAACGGAGCGGCGTAGAGTTTTTTATTATTCTATATTATTTTAGTTACTCGTGCCTTCTCTTTAAATATAAGATAATAGCCTTTATGCCTTCCCTTATACCTTTCTCGCTATATATAAATAGTATTTGGTTACCGTGGGTGATTTAAGCGGTAACCTCGGTAAGTTACGCGGTAGCGCGGCTATACTAGCGGTCGTTAAAGGTTCTTAGCCTCGGGTATTCTTTAATACTCCGAGTTCCTTAACGTCTTCTAGCTTAAGCGCCTTATTCGCCTTTACTCCTTTCGTTATTACCCGTAGCATTTCTAAGGCTTTTTATCGTTCCTTAAAGGCTTTAACTATTTCCGGTGGGTCTATAGCTTCCTTTAGTATCTAGACGTTATACTAACTTAGCTATCCTTTTTATCGAATTAGGTACTTAGTGCGCGGCTTACCGTGACCTTTTTTAGTGACTCTTTTATTAAGGATAGCGTTAATCTTATAATACTCGTATAAGTCGCGCTACTCGTGCCTAACCTTATTAGGGTCGCTAGGACGAATAGGTTCTCTATCGGCCGTCTGGCCGGGGAATAGGTCTATTCCCGGTTCCTTTACCAGTTATAAATACGTAATACTAATAACAGGATAGATATTAAGCGTTTCGGGTAGCTTTAGTAGGTATACTAATAGCGAGACCTATTCCTTAATCTTAAATAGTCCTATTTTTTACTAACCGAGCTTTATTAAGGCTTTATTAGGTAGCGAATAGCTATACCCGAGCTTAATAAAGACGAAGTCCCCTAGAGCGAACCGAATACTACGATGCTTCTTATCGTATAGTCTTTTTATATATATTTAGGGTAAGGCGATAGATAGTTTAGTGTCTTCCTAGAATAATTCCTAAGCGAATTACGGGTTTATATCGCGGATTATACTAAGGGAATTATTCGTTCGTGTACTATATAGTAATTCGTTTAGTAAATACGCTAAGACTTTGCTAAAGGCGTGATTTAGGTTAAACTATAATACGACGATACCCTTTATCTATAGTATATGTGGATATATAGCGAGGAATATACGGATAGCGATCTTAACTATCTAATTCTTCTATTCGGATAGTCTATCCGTCTACGGGTACTATACTATTAAGAACTTAAGTAGCATGCCCGCCTCTTTCTAGAGCGCTATCTAGAAGTGTTACGGGTTAACCCCAATATAGAGAATCCGGCTATACTCCGGATCTTCCTCATTACGCGCTTAGTTAACGGACCTATATCGCTAAGTTATCGTTACCTGAAAGCTAGCCTAGCGCTATAGACTTTTCTCCTTTTTCCTTTTTCCTTCCTTAGTTCTAGAAAATCTATTATTATAACCTTATTTAGTGCTATAACCTATACCTAGTCGTTTATATATCTAGAACTTAGCAATATCTATACGCTATACTAGCGATAGATTAGGATCCTAACGCTACCGCCTAATAACCTATTAGACTTAAATAGGTTGTAGAGTGGACGAAGTAACGATTTAAAGAAAATAACTAAGCACTAAACGTAAGGCTAAGCCCTCTGTATCAATAATATACCGATATTAACTCGAGGCTCGCTCTAATATAAGAATATTACTAGGAGATATATTAGTTTATAGACCGATAACGGGCGAGAGAAGAAGCTAACGAGCAATAACGCTAGTTAGTTAAATAGCTTATAGCCCGGCTCCTAGGATTGCCTACCCCGTAAAACCTAATACCGCTTAACCTAAATATTCCGGCTCCCTTATAGACCCCGATAATCCTTATACTAGTAGAGTCTACCTTATTACCGGTTTTATCGCTAACGCTATAGCCGAGAATAATAGTAGTCGCCCTAACCTTAACGGCGATACCCTATAAGACTATTAATAGCCCGGCGAAATTCTTAGGGAAGCGAGTATACTATAACGTATAGGCCTACACGATATGGTAGAAGTTTATAATCGATAGCGATTTATTCTAGAATAATATACGAGCTTAGTATATAATCTATAATTACTTATGGACCGAAGTATAATAGGTTATATCGGTCTTTTATAAAAGCGATAGGCCGGGTAAGCTTATAGACCCTAATAACTTTATAGCGTATCTTAATTATACCTACCTTAACCCTATAGAATACTCACGGGCCGCCTAAGCTTTACGTATAATTTATTAACGAATCAGTAAGTCGTTTACCGCCTTTTTACCCTATTGTAAAACATAGATCGCTTTTACGGGCGGTACCGAATAAGAAGTTACCGTATAGCTTTTATTCCTCGAAGGAGCGATTACTTCGCGATTTAGGGATAAACTTATCTCTGCCCGAATCCCTACTAACTACTATACTATATAGGTTAACGGCGTATAAGAGATTACCGGGAAACTTAAAGGCTATTAGTTCGAACGAAACTACGATAAACGAGCTTAAGATTACGTAACCGCGAAGATGGATACCGATAGCGATACGAAGATAGGCGGAGTAAACCGTGTTAGTAATAGGAAGGCGAAGTAAAAGACTCGGATATAGTATAACTATAATAAAAAGGGGTATATCGCGCGGAATTATAAAAAGGTAAAGGAAAACTAAGATATAGTCCGGAAGGTTAAAGAGACTCGTATAAAGGATCGCGATAAGAGCAGGGATAAGTTAATTAGCGAGGACGACTCGGAAGAATAATAGCTTTAACGCGAAAATAGGCGTTAAAGCTAATAGCCGCGACACGGCGGGAGTAAAAGGCGTTTAAAGTATATACTAATAATAACCTAGTACTTATATTAGCTAAAGTAAATAAATAGCGTATCCTCGCCCTTATTACTATTAGTTACGACTACTATACCGCTATAAGTAAATAGTTTACTTAAAGACTCCAATAACTATTAGTCGATAAGACGAATCGATTACTAAATAGCTTCTCGGAAGCTACTAAGACTGTTAGTAATACGGGGATTACCGTCTACGAGTTTAAGATTAGCGGTTACTCGTAAAGGGTATTCGTATATTTTTAATACCCGGGCTTAATTAAGATATATTCCTCGGGAAGCCCTAGATAGAATAAAATAATATAACGTACTACGCTAAGAATAAACGGCTTTATTACGGAGTAGCCGGATTAAATATACGACTTTAATATAAAAAGGAACCTACCGGAGTATAAGCTATCTATAACGATTATTTAGTTATAGAATCTATAGTCGCGGGTATTACTTAACGACTACGATCAAAGGGTAAGGAGGTCTTAATCTAAGGAGTAAGCTTAAGGGATATCGAAAAAGCATTATATAAGAAATAACTAGTAGACCTGAAGGATTTTATACCCGAAGAGATATTATAAGAATTCGGCGACTTATTCGCGCCCGATAAGGCAAATTAATTACCGGTATACCGATTAGGAGTTAACTATAAGGTAAACCTTATACCCGGAAGCGATAGTAAAGAATTATCGCTTCCTTAAGGGCCGCTCTATAATATATCGAGAAAAGAACTCCTAGTATTACGGAAAACACTTACTAACCTAATATATAAGGGATTTATCTATACTAGTGGTTCGGATACCGCGGCTCTTATCCTCTTTATGAGGAAGCTAGGCGGAGGTCTTCGACTTTATTTTAATTATTAAGCATTAAATACGATTATTAAGTAAAACCGTTATCTATTTCCCTTAATTACCGATATACTATAAAACCTAAGATAAGTAAAATAGTTTATAAAGCTTAACGTAATCGCCGCATTCTATAAGATTAGGATAGCCTTAGGCCACGAATATAAGACTATATTCCGAACTCGGTTTAGGCTTTTCGAATAGCTTATCTATCTATTCGGCCTAAGTAAGGCTCTTATAACTTTCTAGCAATATATTAATAAAACGCTATAGCGCTTCTTAAATAACTTTATTACCACTTACGTTCATAATATCCTAGTCTATTCTAATAGGAGTTAGGCTAACTATAAGGCGAAGGTAAAGTAGGTACTCCGCGCACTCGCGGACGTTAGCCTAAAGCTAGATTGGTCGAAGTACGAGTTTAGCGTGAAGATAGTAACGTACCTAGGATTTATAATTACCGCGGGAAAAGGCGTATTTTACGACCTAAAGAAGTTATAAGCTATTCGCGAGTAGGAAGCGCTTATAACGGTTAAGGGCGTATAAAGCTTTTTAGGGTTTATATATTATGACCGAATCTTTATTCAGTATTTTTCGGGGATCTTAGCCCCGGTAATAATACTAACTAAACAGGACTATACCTTTTAATAGGACTCTAAGGAAAAAGCGGCCTTTTACAGGCTAAAGGCGAGGTTCTAAGAAGGACCGATACTATAATACTAGGACTTAGTAAATAAGATATTTATCGAGATAGACTATTTAGGGTTTACCTTTAGGGGTAGCCTAATATAAGAAGACGCGGACGGAAATCGCTATATAATCGTATACTACTCTTATAAATATAATAAAGCGGAATATAATTACCTAATCCACGATATGGAAATACCAGCGATTATATGTTATTTAATAATATAGCGGGCCGAGCTTATTACTTATAAGTAGTTTATAGTCCTCTCCGACTATAAGGCCTTTAAATACTTTATAACTAAGCGAACGCCTACTAAGCGATAAAGCTAATAGTCCGGCGAGCTTATATAGTTCGACTTTATACTGAAGTATCGGAAGGGAAAGGATAACGCGATAGCGGATACCCTCTCGCGTTAATAGTAAGATAAGCCCTAAGATATAACGGATAAACGGGAGTAATCTTACTATATTTAATTAATTCTCGATACCGCGATTCTACCTAGCATTCGTTATATTAATAGCGGTTAAACGATCTTTAAGGCGGACTAAGAGCTATAGCGATTATAGGATAAGACGCTTACGACCGATAAATAATATTAAAAAGCCTTATCTATAATTACCGAAGAAAAACGATAATTCCTACTATTATTAGAATTAAAGCTATAAATAGCTAAGTACTTAGTCTTTATGACCGGGTTATTATTATTCCGTGACCGAATTTAGGTACCCGGGTCTATTAAAGGGTTAACGTTATAAGGGAGGATTCTCTAATTAATTCACGATTTAGTAATCGGAGTATACCCCCGATACGATAATACTATCGCCTTAATAGCGCGTCGCTTCTTCTAGCTAAAGATAAATAAGGATATCCGATAATTCGTTCGGAACTACGATATCTACGGAAAGGGGTATATATAGAGAAATATAAAATAAGGCCTTTTACCCCCCCTCCTAGTACTAGAACGAATACGGAGCGACCTATCGATAGACTTTATAATAGACCTACTACTAGCCGGCGAGAAGAAGGCGCGTTACCTTTAAGTTATTATAGACTGTCTAATAAAGGCTATAATATTAGAAGGGATAAAGATAAGAAAAGCCGAAGCTTACGCGGAACGGTTCCTATACTATTATTTCCGGCTCTACGGAATACCTAGGTTAATTATTAGTAACCGAGGCTTAAACTAGATAAGTAGGTTTTAGAAGTATTTTATAAGCTCGCACGGATATCGCGTAAGCTTAGTATCGTATACTACCCCTAAACTAATAGAGTAATAAACCGTATGAACTAAGAAGTATAAGCTTATTTACGAGCCTTTATCTATTACGGTTAGGACGACTGGGATCGCTTACTACCCGTAGTATAATTAGCCTTAAAGGACCGTATAAGCTCCGTAATAGGGTTTAGTCCCTTTTTCTTAGAATATAGCTATTACGTTAATTTAATCTAGATAACTAAGGAGCCCTTTTTAGAACCTAGAGTATTAGCGGCCTACGATTTACTACGCCGCTTATAGGAAACGACTAAGTTCGTTTAGGCCGCGATCGTGTTAATATAGCTTAGAAATAAAGAGTTTACTAACTAATATGGTATACCGGCTAAGCGTTTTCAGGTTAACGACTTAGTTTAGCTATTATTAGCTAACTATTCGACTCCGCGACTATTATAAAAGCTTAACTAGCTTTATCGTAAATACTAAGTTATAAAGGAAATTAGCCTATATATAGTTAAGCTCGCCGTGCTATTATAGATCTACCCTTAATTCTATATAGACTTATTATACCGCGCGGGCGATAACCCTTTTCCGGGATAGGTAGTAAATAACCCTTAACCACCGCCTATTCGAGAAGTAACCGATAATAAAGAATAGGAGATTAAGGAAATTCTCTACGTAAGGATAAAGAGACGAGGTAGGGGATTAAGATATAAAGTACTAGTATAATAGGTAGGATACTATAAGCCTAGATAGGAACCTTTAGAATTATTAGCGTAAACACGGGTATTTAGCGAGTTTAAAGGGAAATTCGGGTTAGTAGTAACGAATAATAGCCCGTTAAATACCTTCGCGCTATCACAATATAAGAACTAATATATAAGCGATTATAAGCGATTATATCGTGATGATTAAAAAGGAGTAAAAATCGGATTTAGTTTAGGCTAGATAGGCTCCGCGCCCTAGCCACGCTTAATATAAGCCTAAATTAATATCCTTAGCTTCGAAATCGCTATCCTTAGGATTATCGACTTCCGTAAAAGTCTTACCCTTATTACCCTATTATAGGTTAGAGTCTATCTCCTTAACCTTATCGTTATCTTCGTTATCGCTATTATCGGGGATTATAACCGCGCTAGTAACTATTATATCTATAAATGTAAAAGCCAGCCGATACTCCGTGTATTATTAGAGTTTAGAAATTATAATATTAGCGCGACCGAGTACGAGTATCTTTTTAAATAGCCGAGTATACTCCTTTAGCTTTATAAGACTAAGGCGCCTAAAGTCTTTATCCGATAATATTAACCCCGATAAGGGAGTAAGAGTAATAGGATAGGCGTTTTTTTCCGCTACGATATTAGGAGGGTTTAGGGCCGAAACAACTACCTTATCTATAACCTTATAAGGAGGAGATAAGGCTAGTTATTCCGCTATAATAATAACCTCCTCCGGAGGCGATATATTTAGTCCTAATGCTATTTTTGTGTAACCTTCGAGGGAGGTGAAAAGACTAGTATAACTACCTTACTAGCGACCTCTATTACCGGAGGAAGCGAGGCTAGTTTAGCCACCTTATTAACGACCTTAGGAAGATATAGCGAGGCTAATTATAGTGCTACGGCTTTTTAGACCTCTTAGGGAGAAGAAAGGGCTAGCGCGACTACTATACCGGGAGCCTCCGTGGAATATATAGCTATAGGTAATATCGCCGTTATTATTTCCTTAGCTATAAGGGTATCCTAAAACGCCACGTAGGCGTTAAGATACGGTTCTTACTCCTAGAAGAAGAGTTAGCGATACTATCACGACCTTTTAAGGGGAGGAAGTCTTATAAAGACGTTCTCATTATTATCGCTAATAAGGGTAGCCGTCTTAAAGAACCTTTATACGTGGCCTTTAAGGTATATTAGGAGAGGAGTATACCGGTATATCTTCGTAGAGTATATATAGTATTTCTTCCCCGATTAGTTTAGCTACGATAAGAGCGCTTATACTTCCTATTAACGATGTCGCGTGTATAAAGGAGGCACGGCTTAGTATAAACATTACCGGGAGGGTATTTAGGAGGCCGACTACCCGTTAATTTCTTCTTTTTAGGCGGCGGCGAGGGCGATAATATAAACTATTATACGGTTAGTATCGCCTTAAGATATAAAAGCTTTATACCTATATCGTTATCGGCGGTATACTTACTACCATTATTACCCTTATTATCGCCTGGAGCTAACGCCGTCTATAAAAATAATATAAGTTAGCGAAGGGTTCCTAACAAAAAGATCGCGAGTAAGAGATAGCTTATCTTAAACGGGGAACTCATAAAGTAACCGAGTATTACTATTATTATCTAAGGATAGGGGACATTAAAGGAATCGTGGCTATAAGGAAGAATACGTATATACGGAACTGCTATTACTACTATTATCATTATTAAAGGTGGGGAGGGAATAAAGGAAAAGAGGGCCTACGAGGAAAACAGGGCCGATATATCTACGGATAGTATCTACACGAGGGAGGCCTATATTACTATTGCGGGTATATAAATAAAGGTTAGTAGGCGACCTAAGATTTCTTTAATATTAAGGTAAGGGCGAGGTAAGATAAAGGGATACGATTATTCCTTTATTACCGCGACGTAAGGGGGAGCCGAACTATAATGGTACCGCGCGGTTATATAACCCCCGGAGGGAGAGGGGGGGGATAGTGTTACGGGTTAACCCCGATATAAAGGATCCGGCTATACTCCGGATCCTCCTAATTATGCGCTTAGTTAACGGACCTATATCGCTAAGTTATCGCTACCTTATAGCTAGCCTAGCGCTATAGACCTTTCCTCTTTTTCCTTCTTCTTTCGGTAGTTCTAGATAATCTATTATTACGACCTTACTTAGTGCCACGACCTATAACTAGTCGTTTATAAGAAGGCGGATAGGAACTTTGGGTTATAATCTAAAATAATCCCTTAGGCGATATCCTAGTTACCGAGCTAGAGGAATTAAAAGAGGATAGAAGCCTAGTTCTCCGCAGTATAGGCAGTATACTCCGGAATAAGGAGGGTTGCCTTAATAGATTTATCCGTTATTATAAGGAGGGAGTGGAATAGAGGAAAGCCCTCCTTTTACTAAGGAGAGCTAGCTAAGGGCACCTCGGGTAAGCCGATAATAAAATCCATAACGATAATATAGAACGGAATAGGGGGAGTTATAATTAGTTATATCTCGCCGAGCGGGCGTTAACGATTAGTCTAATTAATAGCGTATATCGTGTAGTTAGCGATATAGATCTTAATTTCCTTACGGAGCTTAGGAATAACGAATCGGCTAAGTAGCTTATACTAGGTTCTTTTAATGCCGAAGTGGTAACGCTTATTATAAGCAGCCTAAATAAACTCCTAATATAAGGAGAACGGGATATAAAGCCGATATTTCCCGCTTTATTCTAGATAATAAAGGAGACCGTTTTCTAACTCGAAAGAAATCTTAAGCGGCGAATTATAGTCCTATAGCTAGGTAAGGATAAGTCCCTATTTAGTATTATTAGTATAACTATCGCTAATTCTTTATTATAGATCGGTATTTATTTTAAGCTCGGAGAAGTAATAAATAGCCTAATCACGCTAAATCCGTTATAGTTCCCTATTATCTTCCGCTTCCGAAGGGTCTATTATAGGTAGCTATAATAGGGTGTCGGCCACGACGTTTATTTTCCCGGGGATCTACTAATAGTCTACCTAGAATTAGCTAAGGAACTCCGAGGAGAGGATAAGCTTTATATTTAACCTAGTCTTATCCGTGCTAGATAGCGTAATAGACTTTATAATACCGATAATAGCGGTATACTCCGTAAGAATAATAGTCGACTTATGATAAGCGGACTAAATAATAGTTCGGGTTTTACGAAAGGCCTATACTAGGTAAATAACCTTTAGTTCGCTCGGCTAATACTTCGACTCGGCTATATTAAGACCTTTACTAATATAGAGTACTAGACGAATAAGGGTCTTACTAATAATGCCTTTAGCGAGCTATTTAGTCTTATCGATAAGCTAGAATAGTATAGCAGAGAACCCGTGCTCTTTCAAGGCATTTAGCTGGATAAAGAGAATTTTCCCTAGGTTATAGTAGAAAAGGCAGATATCCGAGGTAAGTGCGTCCGTAATATCCTTAAATAACACTATTTCTTTAACCGTAAGCTCGAATACCGTTTATTTAGTATAGGCCTTATATACTTAGCCGTAGTCCTTTCTAAGCCAATAAGGCTCCGCGAGTAGGGTAGTCTTACGTTATTAGAGGGAGGCGATTTACCCGGTTATACTAATTTATTACTCGAGTAATTAGAGCGATAATAGCGGACGGATCCTGTATAGGGTATCGGTGCGTTCCTTTATATTAGAGAGGCCTAAAGTATCGACCTTAAATCCTAAAAGTAATACTAATAGGTAACCGATAAAAGATTTACCCGGGGAGATAAAGATCCGCTTCCGGCTAAATAGCGATAGTATAGTCTTTAGGTGCTAGGCGTATTGCTCCTTAGTGTTTAAGGCTATAACGATATCGTTAATAAAAGTAGCGGCGAACTTCTTATATAGTCAGAGTAGCTTACCTATATAGTACTAGACGTAAGCTAGGGAATTACGGAAGTCTATAAGCGTGACCTTTAAATATTTCCATCCCCGATATAAGATAATAGTAAACCTTTTACGGTATAGCCTATATACTAGGAATTAGTAGAAGAAGGCTCGGGCGTCGATAATAAAGATAAACCTTTTCCCCCGGAGGCGGCGGATTACCTCGTCTTATAACGGTATCGGGTACGCGTTAGGAATAATAACTTTATTTAGGGTATAGAGGTTAACTACTATCGGGCCCTTATATTTCCCGTTCACGGCTCGCTATATAATAAATACTAGGGCTTTAAATAGTATAAGCTATATTGGCTACTGTATTTGTCTTTACTTATAGAGTTCGTCGAGGGTCTTATCTAAAAACTTTTAGTCATCGCGACTAAGGGGGTATAGCTTCTAGGTAATCTTCTAATTATACTATCCGTTAACTAAAAGGACCTTTATATATTCTTCGAGAGGTATATCGATAACGCCTTAGTCGGTCTAAACCTTCGCATACTTCTCGATAATCCTACTAAACCGGTCTATAAAGCGGTCGCTATATCGGTAAATCGTTACTCCTTTTTTAGTAGTCTCCGTAAGGGTATCTAGGCTTTTAGCGATACCTAGCTTACTTTTAGGCGTAATATACCCACGGAAGATATCCCCTTCGCCCTTAGTAGGCGGTTCCTCCTCTATACGCTTAAGCAAGATATCTTAAGCGTTATCGTGGTTAGTATACTAATAGCTATCCGCGTAGAATAGCTTTATATAGCCTAGATTAATACCTTGTACGACGACTAATAGTCGGTTATCGGCGTTAAATATAGGTATTATAGCTTAGTTATTAAGGATATAGTTCGGGGAGCCTTTGATATCCGGGAAAAACTCTAAGTAGTTAAGGCTAATAGCGGGTTTATTAATCGGTATAAACCTATACGCTTATAGCGGAATAATTAAGCGTTTAGCGGCCTTAAGTTTCCGCTAGATTAAGGAATATTTAATAAATACCCTTATAGGGACTATTAGGTCTTAGTAGGCGCTAATGTAAATAGCTTCCTACGTATTAAGGATATTTAGACTATTAGGATAATTAATTCCTATCCTAGGAGAAAACTAGCGTCGAGCTTAGGTATAACCTAAGCCCCGATATATAGGCGGCTAATCTTCGTTGTATTACCTACTATACCTTAAACTAGCACGGTAAAGGAAATCTACTGTAGGGTCTTTATTAATCCTATACCTTATAACACGGCGCGCTTAGTAGAATCGATATACTTATCGGGAAATCGACTAAAGAGCTATTAGCTTACTATATAGCGGGAGGCTCCTAAGTCGATATAAATATCGAATAGTACGCCTATAAGGGAACCACGGTCTTAGATCCGGGCGTACGGATACCTATAAGGACTATTAGAAGGATCCCCGATTTCCTAGACGGTATCGTTAATTAGCGGCGAGTCCTATCCGCTTTAGTTTACTAATCGGTACGGCTAAGAGTAAGTCTTCTTATATCGGATACTCTCTAGATTTAATCTTATAGGTTAATAGTATTTACTCCACTTCCGGTATACCTAGTAAAGATTAACGTACTTAGGCACGAATCCGGGTCTATTAGCGACTTAATATAGTTACTTACTTTATTTGCTACCCGTGTTATTATTATTCTCGGAGTCTATAAAACCCCTAGAGTTCCCCTTAGTATAATAGTACTCGGGTTCTATATCGGCTTTATCTCTAGACACGGGCTTAGCGGCTTTTTTAGCGGAGGCATAGACTTAGTCTTAAGAATAATCATAGCGATAGTCTCCGTATTAGCGATTAGACTATTTATTAGCGTTATTAGTTAAGAGTCGTTAACCCATATTATTAGTATAACGGTTAGCGTTTAGCATAGGTAACGCGTGATTCTCGCTTTAGCGATAAAGCTAGCTAGGATTAAGGGAATAGCGGTTAGGCTACGGCGTATAGCGGCGCTTAGGCGTTAGATTAAAGCGTTAGTTATAATACCGCGGCGCGGGTTACTAAACCACTATAATAAGGGGCGGAGCGCTATACGTTCCGTGGTCCGGTTTAGTGAGGCTATCGGCTAATATAATACTTCTAAACTCCTTAGGTATAATTCCGGTACTATCCTAGTATTAGGTTTACTAGGGAATTTAGGAAGTCGGCTAAGTTTACCTCGGGTCCTAATTAGACTATAGTCACGACTAGATTAACGTTAAGCTTATCCTAAATAATCGATAGAAGCTTTCCCTAGGGTTTATCGGTAGCCTTCACGAGTCGGGTAACCCTATTAGCGAAGACACGGATATTACGGCGGTTTATAATATCTTCTAGGGTATACTTTTCCCTATATAATCGGTACTTAGCTTTTTCGCGGGGGAGCTAGAACCTGCTCTCTAAACTATTCTTCTAATTCTTTACGGTAATGTTCTTATTATACTATTCGCGGAGTCTAGGGTCTATAATTATTAACTATTTAAAGGCTTTACCTAATAGGTAGCGGGAGATACCGCGGGTAAGGGCTTTATTATACCCGGGGCTTATCCCGGTATACTACTTTATAGCGTCTATAAAGCGGAATATATTAAGGAAAACTAGCTTAATACCTTCTATATAGATATCCTAGATAGCGGTAAAGTATTCCGGCGGGTTAAAGTATCTAAGGTTATCCGCCTTAAAATAAACCTAGGGTTATTACGACTATAATCCGCGCTAGAGTTCGCCGACAATAACTAATAGGTCCGATTAGTATATATATATTTAGTCTCCGCCTATAGAGGACGGCTAAATAAGCGTTGGAGGAGGGGGAGGTATTTTATCCGGTAGTCCGGTGCTTTAGCGGATATTCTACCGGCTAAGTCCGGGCGCGGCCGCGCTAAATACTATACCCTTAGAGTCGATCGGGTAATTAGCCGAAAAGGCGCGGCTAAGGGCGTCGGATATTTAGCATTCTATAGTAATTAAATAGTAGGTAATAGTCTTAGCGAGAGATATATAGGATATAGGCGATTAGTATAAGAAGGATGTATTTAAGGAGTATATTAGTTCCTCCTCCTTAATTATAGGTTCTTGATCCGCTATCTTTATAGTAGGACGGATTAAGAGTATAATAGGTTTCGTTATAGTAAATAATAGTTCCCTTAGCTCTCTCGTAATCTTAAGGCGACGCCGACTACCTAGCTCTTATATCCTAAGCGTATTATAATAAGCTAGGCGGAGCTAGATAGAGTAAAGCTAGTATTAACGGAGCTACTACTAATGAGGCTAGTATTAATAAGGCTAGTACTAGTAAGGCTCCCACTAATACGGTTAATTAGGTTAGCCTTAGGATCTAGCTCGCCCATATAAGGAGCGGGACTAATAGTAAATAATCGAATAGGTTATTTCCCCTTAATATTATAGGGTTCTCCTATACCCGCTAGGATCTCCTTATAAGTAGGCTCTCTATTAAGTTATTTTTCGAAGGCGTCTATAAAGGTATCCGGTCTTCGGATTTATTTCTTTAGGTAGGATACGTTAGATATAGACTCCGATTATAAGATTCTTCCTTTTAAGGTTAGGCTACTCGCGCCGGCTATCCTTAAGGCGTATATAGCCCTTTTAGTTATATTAAGCAGAGCTATATCTTCGGGTGTAAGGAGATTAGTAATAAGGTCCGGGAAATTATCTAAGAACTTAATAAGACTTTTCGCACTTTTAGCGCTTCGCGGATAAGGATAGTCGTTAAGGAGGTGTATATCGGTTATAATAACGGAGCTTTAGGTTTTACGGCGGTTTTTTTATATAGTAGAGTTAGTATAGTCGCCGAACCTACATACGAATAGTAGGCCGTGGTTCTTATATACTCCACGCCTTAGTCTAGCGAAGGAGAGGCGTCTTCGCCCGGCGCGCCGGCGGTCGTATAATTCTATTAGTATACTACGTGTTTATATAATCGTAAGATACATCGCTTCGCGTCGAGTAGCGGTATATAAACCTCGCTTAAAAGCTTAGTTACTACTATTTAATATACTCTATCTAGATATATCTCTAGCTAGCCAGTACTATCAGACCTAGGGCTTCTAGGGTTTAGAATAGCGACCTTTAGGTAGAGAAAATAGGGTATAATAAAGATACCTCCTACTAATCTAAAGGCGGGCTCGCCGGGAATATATTCTCGGCGAGGCCCGGACTATCTGTTTCTCTAAACGCCCGGTTTATTCTTAACCTCCGAGTTCTATACGTGCGTTTAGGGAACCCGGACCGGGCCCTAAATATACGTTTAGGTTCCGGCCGGCGGGTATTATATATACGTATAATGCCTGGCGTGCGAGGACTATCCGTGCGTATAGTCCTACGCTATCCTAGTGTATTAATTACCTCGCGCGTTTCCGAGGCCTTTTACTAGTATATAACTAATAGGTGCCCTATATCACGGTTTAATGATAACCTATTATAGCGGAGTTACTAGATAAATAACACTAATTTATTAGAAAATCCTAGTACGATATAGTAACACGCTGATACCTAGCGGATATAGTTACCGTAGCTAAGACCTATCACGCCTACCTAGGGTTATTACTTCCTAATTCTAACCTACTATCTATACCTTACTAATATCTTTTCACCTATTAAATATTTTCTGCTTTTTCTCTTCCTCTCTTTTCCTCTCTATCTTCTCTTCTTTTCCCACCCACTAATAGTTTTAACTATTCTAGCGGGGATTATACTATTCCTATTACTCGGTTACTTATTCTAGACTAATTCTATACTCAAGGTAAACTATATAATATAATCGATTAAGTAGTTCTATAAGCGATAAGATAAGCGGATTTAATTTAGCTATTATAGGTACCGAAGATTAAGCCGATACCGTGACTAAGACGGTAAACGCCAAAATATAACTTAACTACACTAATAACACTACGACTAGCCACCCGACTTAATATCGCCCTCGTACTAAGCCCGAACCACTCTAAGGTACGACTAAGATAGTATTCGCTAACTACGCGGAAGATATTACTAAAGCTAAAGCTAAGCTTACTCGATACTTCGGCGATTATACTAACTAGTATAAGGAGCGGGATAAACTTATTTAGGTATATATTGAATAAGTCTACGACTATATTAATCAGGACCGTCACGCTATCTATAACACACCTCTACCCGACCTTAAGCGTCACGGTATTAAACTTACCCGTCCGAAAAAGAATAAATTTTCGGTAGGGAATATACCCGGTATTATAAGGGTCTAACACGAAATAACCTAAGGCAGAGAGCCTATTAAGGGAGACTTCGTATAGGCAGTAATTAATAGTATTCCCCGAGGTTTAGATATCTCTACGTGTCTCCGCTAGCACCCTAACTATATTAGAGTCCTCGGTCATATTATTACCCGTTTACCCTAATAGCTTAAGAAGGATATCCGGCACCCGATTATATAAGGTAAATCTAATACTAACTAAGCCCATTAGATAGCTATATCCATGCCTAATTAGGTATTCGGCCAGCTAGTTATCTCTTTACTATATTATATAATACCCTAGACCGATATTAACGTATAAAACACGCAGGATAAGGGTAATATCGCTAAGCAAAGTAACACTATTAAATAATATATAATAGAAATAGACTAGATAAATAATAGTCAGAACACTAATTCATATACCACTACCTAACACCTATAAGCACTCACTATATCCGCCAATTAATACCACGATATATTCGAACGCCTTAATACCCTATCTAACACGGTGAATAATATCTTTAACGCTGTTAAAGATAGTTATACCGAGGAAATACGACGGATTAATAAATATAACGACGGAACACGCGAAGTTAACCGATAGATAACCCGGAACTTCTATATTACTGTAGCCGCTATAATAGGTCTGTATTAATAGGGCCGAAGAATTCGCTAATATATACGGGCACTCTAGCGCGAAGTTAAATAAATTCGCGACGAATTCTTCGAAGCGTAGCAGAATACCTCGTCTAAGGGAGGATAAATCGGCGAGTAGCGGGTTTAATACGAGGGATAACGCGATAACTCCACTAAGTAAGGATAAGATTACGTTAACACAATAGAGACTATATAGATAGCGAAGATTGGATAACGAGGTCGTTATCTTACGTTTAACGGGGGTAATATAACAGAGCTATACTATAATGGCTAGCTACTAGGGTTATATGACACTTACTAGAGTCACGTGACACGTACTATATAGCTATTCCACTTCGCTGTAGCACTAGATACTCTAGCTTATTATAAGAGATATTACCAGTTTAACCCTTATACTAGGTTGCCTCTATATATCTGCTCTGTACTTCTGTTAGAGTGATTGTAGGTAAACTGATGTTGAACTCGGAGGCTAAGCTAAGGGTAGGTGTGGGTCCGAGTTGGGCGAAAAGTTAAGCTAAGGGCTGCTATAGGGCTATGTACTACGGTTCTATAACTAGATATCTTAGGTAACCACCCTTATAATACATAGGTACGGGTTACTATAGGGCTATATATTAAGGTTATATAACTAAGTATCTTAGGTAATTACCCTTATAATATATATATAGGTAGGTAACGGTTTTATAGGGCTATTTATTAAGGTTATATAACTATATATCTTAGGTAACTACCCTTATAATAAGTAGGTAACGGTTATTATAGGGCTATTTATTAAGGTTACGTAACTAAATATATCAGGTAACTACTCTTATACTAGGTAGAAGACTTCATAATAATATATTAACCCTTAGTAGAAATACTCCTTATAGTACCTTAAGGTATTTTACGCGATCGCGAAATAGTTCGACTAATTAATTAAAGGCGTAAAGCCCCGTACCTACCCTTAGCTTAACCTTTTTATCAGCCACGCCCCATATCTACCCTTAGCCCAGCCACCGAGTTTAATATCAGTTTACATATAACCTCTTATCAGATGCCCACAGCCACCTTATCGAGGTGTGACAAACTATATTATATTAGACGTGTGGAGTACCTCGGTTCTATATATCCACCCGTATTTCGCCTGCTTTTTCCTTATAGTTAGATATCTCTATAAAGTATTACAAACTTCACTTAGATAAATATATATATAATTCCGCGTACCTTATTTATATTTTGATAGTTATAAGCCCGGGGTTCTAATAAATAAAGCTATTCCGATCGATCCTATAGCTTCTAGGCTCTCAAATGAGCCCCAAGTCTATAGCGGGTCGTTTAGTATTATTAGTAACGTCCGCCTGCTTTAGTTTTATTTAATCGGTTTATGGTTTTAATCACACTATTGTTTTTAAGCGTTTAGTATAGTCAAGTAACCTTTCCATTCACCCTATTCCACTGCTTTTTATTAGCATAATAATAGCTTCCACGGTAGTAATGCCTATTATAGGCCTCGTAATGCTTACTACTCCGAAAGACTAAAGGCCTTGGATTAAAGTTATAATAACTATCGCATACTCGTACGATGTCGCTAACCTTATGAATTCTAATCTTAAAGAAGCTAAACGGCCGAAGCGCCGTATTCGAATAGATCTATAAATACCTTTAGCCTTTATTAAAGGAAAAGGTAATTAGGATATATAGTTTAAGATCTAGCAGGTAAAAGAGGACTAGTATAAGGCTAGAAAAGGGGGGATCTAAGCACTCTATAACTACATCGCGAAGACGGTTAGCCCTGCTTTAAAGGATTAGTACGCCGGCTATAAAGAAGTGAGTAACATATTAAAGGCCCTTAAAACGCACCTTAAGCCCATAAACGCCGCCTAGAAGTTGTTAATTAAAAGACGCTAGGACGGATACCTCTAAAACGTTAGGCGTATACACTATAAGCGCTAGCTAGAAGACTTTTTTAAGCTATACCGCGACGCCGAGACGTATAAAATTCGATCCTACGATATTAAGGATAATTATATTAATAGCTTCTTTAACGCTATCGGCAGCGTAGTACTAGAGTAATTAGAAGGACGGTTTATAGAACTCCTACGGTTAGAAAAGAAGGACCTACCCTTAATTTAATCTATCGTGAAGGAGTATACGACGTGGCTTTAATACCGCTACCCGTACTAACTCGATAAGAAGGATACCGTATTATCCTTTTATATAGTAAGCTTCTTAGGTAACGATAAAGAAGGTAAGAATAAGCCGGTATAATCGGGATAATAAGATAACTAACTATCTTATAAATAAAAGAAGGAGTGGTTATACGACTACCGTAATAAGAAAAGAAGTAAATATAATTATAAGCCCTTATAGAAGTGCCTAAACCTTCACGAGGTATATAGGAAAAAGGGATATATACCTGTACAAGAGATCTTAGAATGCGTCGACCGTATTATTGAGACTTAGGATAACGAACGTTAAAAGAGATTCCGGGAGAATATTAAAAAGGACGCTAAAAGCCTGAAAACGGATGATAAAAAGAACTATTAGAGTTGTAGGTAAAAATATCGTTGTAGGAGGTATCTAAGTGTATCGATAGCTAGGACGAGGATTCCGATAAGGATTTCTGTAGGATATATTCCCTCTTATAGATAAATAACGTAACTGTTAGTAATAACCTCTTTTATTAGCTACCAATTAACTCCGATACCTTAAGGTATAACACTAACTAATACTATTTACTATAAAACTTCCAACCTGTTATAGAAGAGTGTCGTTTCTAAACAGGGAGTAGAGAAACAAAGCTAGTTAAGAGTTATACCAGGACATAATTAGAAGTGGACGATAAATATAGTAATCCCTTCGATTTAGTACTAAATCGCGTTACTTTTATATAAGACTACCTAATAACCTTAATCGCGACTAGAAGATTAAAGGAATAGGGTATGATTTTTGATTCCGGCCTTGAAGTGCTGAAAGTTAGAGAGGGCTTATTAGCCCTACCTCTAAATAACGTTCACGATTAATACGCTCTTATTGTAACGGATCGTTAATAGTACCTACTAAGTACCTTCTTTAATAGCTGTATAACGCCTACTATAAGCGTGGCTAACGCTCGTTTATAGCATAAGAGCCTAGGGCATACCGGCGCTACTACCCTTAATACAATAGAAGATACCGTTATTAGAGGCGTTATTAAAGGAAAAGGTCCTTTTATAGCGAATTATAGGTCCTATACCCTTAGTAAGGCAAAGAAGGTTATCTCGAGAAGGTTTCCTAACTACTAAATAACGATACCGTAGTATACCGTAAACGTTAATCTCTTTAGTCTTAACAAGGCCCATAATAGTATACAGGTTATATAATACTTCGGTACGATCCCTGCACCCGTTAAGCTATTATAAGGTTCCTGCGTGACTATAAATTAGCCTTACCTATGTTAATGAATTTGAGGTTGTTCCTTTAAAGGCAGTACTACTATATAATTACAGTAATCCGCCTAGATAGGGAAACATCCCTTTAGAAAGGCTTCGATAAATAGGCCGACAAGACAAGGATTTTACTTAAGAGGTTATCGCTATATATAGCAGTATAGAATCTAAAGGCAGAATGCCACGGCGGCGTTATTTTTATTATTGGGAGAACCCTCCTAACGGCCTTAGACATCTAATAGGATATATAGCTAGACCTAGTGGCTGCTATAGTATATCTGTATAACCTTATCCCTTAGACAGACCTCTAGTAGCAAACCCCTTAAGGGTAGATAGAGGATTAGATTAATAAATAAGGCCTGAAAAAGATCGTAACAAAGTCTATCGTTAGCCACTGAAAGAGGTCTAGTTATAGGGTATATCTACTAACCGCCGACTATTAACGAGGTTATAACCTTAACGTTAAGTTAGCCGAAAGAGTATATATCGGCTATTTAATCGGTTATAAAAGCACTAATATATACCGGATTTAGGTGCTAAAATTAGAGAGGATTCTACGTACAAGAGACGTTACCTTTAACGAAAAACTGTTATATAAAGATTGCGATATAGAGCCGCCGGTTACCGAAGAGGTCTTCGAGTAATTAAATCTACCAGTGGATTATTAACTTTATGATCCTCTCGCTATAGCTATTAACGTTATCGATCTTCTGTTTTAACCACTACTAAAGCAGAATACTATAAGAGAGGCTATAGCGGAGGCTACCACTACTACTACCGATACTTCTAGGGGGGTTTATCCTTCTTATAACTCACATGGGGGGACCTACGTTTTGCGCGCAAATGCTCTAAACCACTTAAAAGCTATATCAATCGATAGCTCTTTTCAAGCTCTATACGCCTATCTATAGCCCTGTATCGCGCAGGCGCTATTTGGGGCGTAAAATAAGTGCCAAAACGCCTGGAAACGCACCTACGGGTGCCCTACGTGCGGGGGAAAAATCTGATATAGCCCGTGCGCCGCTGATAAAGCAGCCGCGCAGAGCCGTAACCACGAACGCCTCGCGACCCCAGCACCCCACAAAAGACCTAGCCATAACAACAGCTACAGTACTAGCTATAATAACGCCCTAGCCCACTATAACGCCCCCGGAACTAACCCTAAGCCCCCTATAATTATAGAGGGCTTAGGGGAGGTAGAAAAAGGGGAAACCCCTGAAAGCCCTGTAAATATAGGGACTTCTACCTTTATTACGCCCCTTAATTCGAAAAGGCAGCTTAGCCCTTCGACCCTAATCCCTAGAAGGTTTTCTAGGACCCGAACCGAGCCCCCCTCCGACTCTAAGGCCGAAGGCCTCTTCGAAACGCCCTCTAGGCCCCCCCCTGCTGAAAAACAGGGCCTTATAGGCTCTAAATGGGCTAAAAAGGCCCCTAGAACTGCTAGAAACCCTTCTACTACACTCTAGAAGTCGACTAGTTCGGCTAGTAAGGCCCAGGCTAGGGGGCTTCTCGAACAGGCTTTTCAGCTACTCTAACAGGCCTACGACCTCGACCCTGTCCCCCAGATTAAAGCCCTATCTATAGGGCTTAAATCTGCTATCGACGGAACCCTATAAGGCTCCCAGCCCCCTACACTTAAGCAGAAGGTCGACGAACTAGCCTAAGCAGTTCGTAGGCTGATATAGTAACCTAAACCCCTTTATAGCGAGGCTATAAAGGGAAAAACTGGCTTTATAGCACCCTAGGCCCCCTTAAAGGCCTTAGCACCTTTAACCCCCCCGGCCCCCCTCCCTACGGACCCTAAAAAGGTCCCTAAGGTTATTTTATAGCCTATAGCAGGGGAAATAATCCCCCGGGAGAACTTTAATCCTCTTAAGCTCCGGAATAGGCTAAGTAAGGCCCTAAAAATCCCTACTATTACGGCTATTAGCCTATTAACTAATGGGAACCTTATTTTAACCCCGGGCCCGAAATACAGCGTTTAGTAGCTCCTAGACTCTCAGAATCACTGGTTTAAGGAGCTAAACCTGCCTCTTCAGCCCCCCTAACCCATAGGCGACTAGTTTAAGCTTATTATTAAGTAGGTGCCTACTAGGGCCTTCGGAGGGGGGGAAAAGCTATTATCTGACCCTGCCGACCCTTCCGATACACCGCTAGAAGCCTTGAACCGCAGCCTTCGACGGGCCTAGGTTTAAAGGACCTAGTTACTAAAATCGGCACCTTTAACGCTATTAGGGTGGTAGGAAAGCCTCGGTGGCTAGGAACCCTGCACGGGCTTCACGGCACTGTTATCGTTTTAGTGCTAACTACTAAAGAGCAGAAATACTACTTAAAACAGGGGCTCTATATAGCCGGCCAGCGGCTAAAGATCTATAAATATAGGCATATAACCCCTAGGACCTAGTGCTCTAACTGCTGGAAATTTGGGTATACCCGAGGGACGTATAAGAGCCTAACTGCATGCTCTATCTGCGCTACGGAGGGCTATAGCGACGAAGACCACTACTATAATGAGTGCAAGGAATACAACGACTGCGAATATAGGACCTATAAGTGCTATAACTACGAGGGGGTATACCCCCCTTATAGTAAAAACTACGAGGTCTTTCGAGCTATTAAACTCTAAATCCTATAAATAAAAGGTCTTTTGGTTCGAAAGAAATCCGGTTTATTCAGTATAACATCGATAAACAGAGTCGGGCGTAGGAAGCTATCCTAGAATAGGCTTTAGAGGCTTCGGCTAATATAGTCCGTATCTAAGAGCCTTCCTACATCCTAAAACCAGAAGGGTGGTATATTCGAAACCACCTAGCCTTCTATACTATCACGCCGACGTCTCGGAAAACCTAGTTTTTTCCTATTAAACCTAGGGTCCTTACGTATATAAGAAAGGGCTCGGGTATCGACTTTTCACACCGCGAAGACCTTCTAGATAATATAGACGCGTAGCTTATAGAGGTCTATTATCCGCAGACCTTCTATATCCTAAACGTTTATAATTAGACAGAGCAGGATCCCGAAATAACAAGCAGAGGGCCTTTAAGGCCCCTTAGCCCTACCCTCTCTACCTCTTCGACTTCTTCTTCCCCTTCTTTTCCTTCTTTTTTAGGCTCTAAAAGCCGACCCTGGACCAAAGATCGCGTGCTATAGGGCCTTTGGATCCCTAAGCCGACCCTTATTATAGGGGACTTTAATAGGAACCACTAGTAGTAGAACGGGGCTGCTACGAATCAGGCTTCTATTAAGGCCTAGGCCTTAGTAGACTAGTTAAATAGCCTTAAAGCCACCTGTTTAGTGGATGCTAAAGAAGTTAACCTAAACGGGGGGACCTTTTTTAGGTCTAATCTTCGTTAAGAGTCGGTTATAGACCTAGTATTTTACACGCCCGGCTTTAATTATCTCCGCTTTTGTAAGTGGGAATATATCGAAAATACTCCCTCCTTACACCGCGCTATCCTGATTTCAGCCTTTATTCTAGGCTGTAAAAGTCCTATAAATAGATCCTTTCCACCGGCCTATAATTATAGGCTAGCGGACTAGAGTCTGTTTACTAGCACTCTAAAGAGCCTAAAGCCTAGCCTCGACTAGCAGCTATAGTAGGCTATCGACGCCTCGGATTAGGACTCTATAGGCCGCCACCTAACGGATACTATCTCCCTAGCTCTTAAGGCCTCTATGCCTAAGCTAAGGGTAGTAGAGCGTTCGAAACCGTGGTGGACCCTAGAGCTAAAAGCCCTGCGAAAATTAGCTAATAGGGCTTTTAGGGCTTTTAGAAAAGCTAAAGCTAAAAAGGGGGCCTCGGCTACCCGGCTAGCGGCTCTAGAAACCACCTAGAAAGAGGCTCGAAACGCTTATTATAGGGCAGTAAAAATAGTAAAAAAGAACTATTAGGAGGCCTTCCTAGCTAACGCTTAAGGCCCTAAGATTTTTAAGGCCTATAACTATATAAAGAGCGGCCTAAACGCTAAAATCCCACCGATTTAAACGCCTACAAAGCAGAAAGCCTACGCCTTCGATGAAAAATGCAACGCCCTTATTTAGACCCTTTTTCCTTTTCCTCTTCCTTCCGCCACCGACGCCCCTAAAGCCCCTGTATTTATAGGCCCTTCGGGGGACCTAGGCCCCTCTAACCCTTCTAACGGCCCCTAGAGCCTAACTAGATTACGCAGTAAGGGCCTTAGAAGACCGTGGGAGTAGCCTAGCCTATAGGCTGCCGAACTATAACGCGCTATCTTTAGAGCTGCTAAGGGGAAAGCCCTAGGGCCTAATAGGATAAGCTTACAGCCGATCTAATAGGCCTATAAGGCTATTCCCGGGACCTTCTTAAAGGCCTACTTAGCTTTATTCTCAGCAGGCTACCACCCTACCTACTGGAAAGAGGCCCTAGGGGTTGTTCTACTAAAGCCGGGGAAGAAGGACTATTCTAATCCTAAGTCTTATAGATTATAGCCCTTCTAAACTGCTTAGGTAAAGTCCTCGAGAGGGTTATAGCTACTAGACTAAGCTTTTTAGCTAATACCCGCGACGACTTTCTATACTCTAGTTAGATAGGGGGTAGAAAATAACGATCCGCTATCGATACGGCCCTTCTTCTCCTCCACTCTATTGAAAAACAGCGTAAATCAAGGTAAAACGCCGTAATTTCTACGCTCTTTCTAGATATTAAAGGAGCCATCGACCACGTCGCCCGCCCTTAGCTACTAAGAATCCTTTAAGAGCTCTAACTACCCTTGAATCTAGTTAAATAGGTAGCCTCCTTTATAGAAAACAGGCGTATCCAAATAGCCTTCGAGGGTTAGGTTCAGCAGCCCACCCCCCTAAATATAGGGGTCCTATAAGGCTCCCCGGTTTCCCCTATCCTATTCTTAATTTATATTAGGAAGGTTATAGCGGGGCCGGATTTTAAAGGTCTTTAGTTATCCTATATAGACGATTTTTTGCTATCTATAGCGCCTACGTCAGCTACGAAAAACTCTAAGATCCTAGAAAGAGCCGTAGCCTCCCTTTTCGAAGCAGCTAATAATAACCACGTTCTTTTTGACCCGGATAAGATAGAGCTTATTCACTTCCGCCGAAGACGCTCTGTCGAAGACGCCCCGGTTATTATAGGGGGGCACCTAGTTAAACCTGGGCTAGGTGCTATTAGGTAGCTAGGGGTCTGGTTTAACCCTAAGCTATCTTTTAAACCCCACGTCGAGAAACGCCTGAATTCAGCTACAGGAGCCTTAAGTAGACTCCACAGGCTAGCTAGCTCGTAGAGGAGCCTCTTCTTTTAAGGCCCTACGGCAGCTATATATAGCCTATATAGCCTCGCTAGCTGACTTTGGCTTATAGCTATGGTGCGACCCTAAATCACCTAAAAAGCACCTAATCGACCGCCTAGAACGCCTACAGTACGGCGCTCTAGTCAGGGCTTTAGGGGCTTTTAGGGGGGCCCCCTTCCGGCCTCTAGAACTAGAAGCAGTAGTGCCCCTAGCGTCGATTCGGTTAACTAGATCTAATAGGCTTTATGCCTTTAGGTCTTTAAAGTTCTTACCGAACCACTCTATAAGATGCTAGCTTCTAGGGGAGCTAGGGGAAGACCTCGCCCGCCTATAAGACCTATAGCCCACCATATAGCTCTATAGGCTAGGCCTAGAATTAGCTACTTTAGTAGGGTAGTCCTGGGAAATAGAGGGCCCTATAGCTAGGTGGGAGGCCCCTTAGGCCTCCGAACCTATAGCAGACCTTAGACCCTTTTTTCCCTTAAAAGAACAGCCTATAACCGCGAAGAACACCGAACCCGGCACCTAAGACCTAGAAACAACCCACCTCGAAGCCCTTAGGGATATATCATAATCCTTAGGCGAGTAGGCCTCCGTTTTCTATACTGACGGCTCACTAGGCCACCCTATAAGGCCTCCTATAAGGCCTACGCAGGCTATAGCTGCTATAATACAGTTAGCTAATACTGGTAGACCCTATAAAGCTATAGGCTATAACCTAGGGAACTCTGCCGAGGTCGCCGACGCCGAATTATACGCTATTCTTCAGGCCCTTCAAATTACCCTAGAGTAGTCGCCTAGGCCCCTAGAGTGCTATATTTTTAGCGATTTATAGGCGGCTATTTAGAAGCTTTAGCGCTCCTCTTAGTGGGCTATAGAGGCTAAGACCCTTATCCTATAGCTAAAATAATAGGGCACTTCTGTGTTTATATAGTGGTGCCCTTCGTATATAGGGATAGAAGGGAACGAACTAGCGGATAAGGCAGCTAAATAGGCGTTAGACCCTAAGAAAGCTGCTAACTCTATTAGCTTAGTTACCCTTAGTCACTTAAAGCGTCGGGTTAACGAGGCCCTACTTCGAGACTAGAAGGCTTTATAGAACGAAGAGGAAGAGGCGGAGAAAAGGGGTAAATCAGTGCGTTTAGGCCGCCTTTTATAGGCGCCTAGTCCGAGATAACCTCCGCTTTTCCCGAAAACCACTATCACTATCGATACAGGGCCCTAGGTGGGTAAAGTCGGCTTTTATTCAGTTAAAAACCGGCTTCGGATACCTAAATTCCCACCAAAAAAGGGCCCGAAACAGCGCTACCAACTACTATTCCTATCCCGGCTCCCCTATACAGGATATAGCCCACCTTATCCTTTCTTACCCTTTGTATAAAAACGAACGAAAAGCCCTACGGGAAGCCCTAGCAGGCCTACCGCTATCCCTGCCGCTATTATTCGATACTAAAAGAGGTATACAGGCCTTAGAGGCCTATCATTTAGCTACTAAAATAGCCTCGGCGGAGTAGTATAGGGCGCAAACCTCGGATCCTACGGTCTAGTTTTCTGTTTTAGGTTTTTATCTGTTTTTCGGTATATTAGGCAGACTATTACGGAGGATTTCCTTTATTTATTACTACTCCACTTCTTACTATAGTTTATTCTAGCCTCGAGCCTATAGGGCAAAAGGCGCCGCGCTATAGCTTTAGGGCTATATACGCGAAATGAATTTAAAAAAAAAAAAAAAAATTCTAGGGGGGTGGATAGAGTTACAGGTTTAATACCCACTACAGAATCTATAGAAGAATAATAATAGCAGAAAGATTAACCTAATCCGGAGGCATAAGAGGTATATAGAATAGGGTAAATAAGCCCTATAATGCCTTCCACGCCTCCGGCGGCACCTGCTTTAACAACTGTTTCTATAATTATACCTATAATTATACCTCTAACGGTATCGATTTCCCCTCCTCTAATAATCATAAACGGCCCCCCTATACTACTAACTAGAACTACGGATCTACCGCCTATTTTTAAACGGCCTAACGATACCGAAGATTAATCTAACGATACAGCTATAACCGGCGCTACCATTGAAATAGGATTATTATCCCCTGACTAATCGGTTCTTAACGAGGAACTAACTACTACCACCACCGCTATTAATCCGGTATCTACGGCTCCTGCTATGGCCAAGTTTCCTTAAACCTCTTCTTCCACTACTATAGCTAACTAACCTGCTTCTATAAATAGAAGAAGCGGCCCTCCTAATATTTCGATGGCCGCTACCGACCGGCCTACTCGTAGTAGGCGTTTAACCGACCGTTATACCCCTCCTTCCTTTTATACCTTCTATAACTGGATTAAGATACCGAAGAAGCCGCTACTACGCCGCGATATACCTAAGGAACCTCTAAACTAGTTTTAAATACTAAAGAGTCCGTATAAATTGAAATGAATTAAGGCCGCCTTATAGGAAGTCGGGACGCTTAGGTTAATAGGCAGCTTTAAACGGTGGGAATAGTCCTACTAGCAGGTCCACGGCTTAGGACTATCTTAATCAGTTCTAAGGCCATTAAACCTTTTATACAGGGTTATAAATATAAGGTCGATCCTATAGGCTACGTTGATAAGTTTAAGGCACGCCTTTACGTTCGAGGGGATTAATAACCTAATAACTACCTTAACGCCTACGCCTCCACCCTCGCTAAAAGAACCTTCACGTCGCTAATGGGCATTATAGCCTACTTCGATCTTAATACTAGGTAACTTGACGCCGTTAACGCATTCACTAATACCCTACTTAACGAAGAGATATATATTAAGGACCCCCCTGTTTAGTAGTTACTCTAGTCGGCTACGGGACTTAAAGCCCATGATTAGCTCGAGGACGTTTTAAAGTAATCTATCTATATCCCTAAATCACGTAAAGGCATTTAACGGCTAAGCCGGGCATTATATAGCCTACGGCGTTCCTTAAAGCTATAGCACTAATAGCTGTCCTCCGTACTAGGTACGTACGGTTTAAAGTAATTAACCGAAGACGATTACGTGTTTAAGAATAAGGTCCTGATTACTTTCTTTTACGTTAACAATATTATCCTGATCTATCGTAAGAAATATTAATCTCCTGCTAAGAACCTAGTATAGCAGATACAGAAGAGCTTCTAAATTAGGGATCTAGGACTAATTAAGTAGTTTCTTAGCATCCACGTAGAACACGATCGTTAATAACGTAAGCTATAGTTATCGCGTAATAAGTATATTACCGATAAGATAAAGGCGTTATAAGTGGATTATAGAGGTCGTAGAGTTAAAAGTCCTTTTCCTTATCCTAACGTTTAAGAACTATCAACTACTAACTAATAAGCCTCCGAAGAGTTAATCTATCTATATCTTTAGAAGGTCGGTTCTATTGATGACGCCGCCTATTAGACCCGGCCTATTATCTCTAAAGCCGCTTTAAGGCTTACCGAATTAAGCACTAACCCTTTAAAACAGTATCACGAAGATACTAATAGGTGCCTAAAGTATCTCGGCTCGATAAAGACCCTATACCTCTACTTTGGACTATATAAAGACCACTAAAAGCCTGTACTCTTCTATACCTCCGACGCCGCCTTCGCGGATTATCGTAAGACTAGGTATAGCTAATAAGGTTACACGACCCTTCTATTCGGGAGTCCTAAAAACTAGAAGGCTAATAAGTAAATAAGCGTTATAATCTTTAGTACTAAGGCCGAGCTTATAGTACTTTCTTTTAAAGATTACGGACAAGTGGAAGGGACGAAAGTCACGAAAAGGAGTGGAAACATAGATAGGAATAGTAGGATTGTAATAGTAGAATTTCTGGGCGCGTGTGAATTGTATGAAAAAGATAAAGAAGAAGAGTAAAAGAAGGAAGAACCGAACCGAGGGGATGGGTTAATATCCTTTGTTCTTTCCTTCTTTATAAAGGGATCGAGATCGTAACAATAACATAATCCTTTATCTACGACGTAATGCTTTATTTAACTCGAACGGCCTAGGCTTACGGAGATAATATCCTTTATTCGAGTACGAAGGTACTCGAAGGATATACTCCAAGGATAGTATTAGTAATATTAACACCCCCCCTATAAGCTAGTTCTTATATAAGAAGGAGCAGCTTAGAACGAGTATATATAGGTATATAGGTATAACGTAGAAACCCTAGTTAACTAACTAGGACTAAATAGAAGAGGAAAAAATAAAACCTCTAAGGGAAAATATTAAAAACCCTTGATTTCTTATTAAGCGGAAAATTGGAAAACCCCTTTTTATAATACTAGGGAAACCCGTGGGTAAAAAACATAGTTATAGTATATTAGGGAAACCCCGTAGATAAAAAACCTAAGTATTTAGATCTAGGAAAATCCGAAGATAACAAACTTAGTTCTATTATAGACCTTAGTAATTTAGTTCTTGAAATCGGGTATAAGGTGGTATATCGTAGTTAAGCAACGTGTTAGTTTTATGGCCTAAATTTATATAACCGTATAGCGTATTATATAGGTCTTTAGATAAGCCCTTAGTTATTAAATCGGCTATATTAAATTTACTATTTATATGAACGACCTTTATTTTATTATTTTTAAGCTGTTATCTGTAGTAGTGATACTGAAGGTCTATATGCTTTACACGTTTGTGAAATTCAGGATTTTCAGAAAGCTTCTTCGCGCTTTCGCTATATATTAATATAGTAGGAATCGGTCTATTATTATTATTATTATATAAACCAAAGTTTATATTAGTAAATGACGTAAGGTGATTTACTAGGTCTGTATATATATTATGTATATAGATTCCTTCCTCAGAAGCTTCGGTTCAAGCTATATATTCTGCTTCTGTTATTAATAAAGTAACGACTTTCTGTTTAGTAGAAGTCTAGCTTATTAAATTACTTACACCTATATAGTAGATATAGCCTGATATAGAAGTGCTGTCTTCCATTATATCTAAAAAACTAGTATCAGAATAACCGTATATATTAAGGTCTTTTATATTTAAATAGTTATATAAAAGCGCGATATTAGGAAAAGTATTTATATAAGCCCAGATTCGATTTAACGCTATAGAGTGCTTTAGAGACGGATTACTTATATATCAAGGGTATTTATTAATAGCGTAGGTGATATCTGGTCGAGAGTGTAGTACTAAATAGAATAAACCACCGAATTCCCGTTCGTATATTTTAATATCGGCTTTTAATACCTGTTCCTGATTTGGTATAAGGATCTTTGTATTTATATAAGGGGTATTAACGCGTTGAAGGCTTTATTTATTATATTTATCGAGGATTATATTCCTTTAAGACAACTGATTTATTGAATGGGTCTTATTTAACATAACTATAGTGATTTCATGGCCTAAAATCATATATCGTTAATCTAGATCTTTAATTAAGATCTATTTCGATATTTTAATAAATAAATACTATATCGTTATATACGAAGGGATCAATACCACTATATCGTCTACGTTGTATAGTAGTATAGCACGGTCTGTTTTATTCTTATAAAAAGTAAATATACCGTTATCGAAATCAGAGACTAGGTAGCCGATTTCGCGGAGTATTTTTATAAGGAAATTATACTAAAGCTAGGGGCTTTGTTTCAAACCGTATAAAGCTTTATTTAGTTTATAAACTAACTTATTATTATTATTATTATTATTATTATTATTATTATTATTATTATTATTATTATTATTATTATTATTATTATTATTATTATTATTATTATTATT